>NC_140707.1:5365000-5965000 GCF_050655825.1 Lonchura striata
GAGGACGAGGACGAGGACGAGGACGACGACGACGAAGAGGAGGTGGAAGATGCGGAGGAGGAAGAGGAGGAGGAATAAAGAGAATGAGGACAAGGAGGATGATGATGATGAGGAGGAGGAGAACGAGGAGGAAGAGGAGAATGAGGGGAGGAGGAGGAGGAGGAGGACAATGACAAGGAGGATGAGGATGGGGAGGAAAAAGAGGGGAAGCAGGAGGAGGAAGAGGAGGAGGAGGAAGACAGCAAGGACTAGGGTAAGCACAAGGAAGATGAGGGTAAGGAGGAGGACAAGGAAGAGGAGGAGGCAGAGAAGCATGAAGAGGAGGAATAGGAGGAGGAAGAGAGAGGACAAGGACAAGGAGGATGATGAGGATGAGGAGGAGGAGGACAACGAGGAGGAGGAGGAGGAGAAGAAGGATGAGGATGAGGAGGAGAAGGATGAGAATGAGGAAACGGATGAAGACACAGAGGACAAGGAGGACGTTCTCGTCCTTGTCCTCCTCCTTATCCTCCTCCTCCTCTTCGTCCTCCTCGTCCTCCTCCTCTTCCTCCTCCTCCTCCTCGTCCTCCTCATCCTCCTCGTCCTCCTCGTCCTCCTCCTACTCCTCCTCCTACTCCTCCTCCTCCTCATTGTCCTCCTCCACATCCTCATTCTCATCCTCTTTATTCTATTCCTCCTCCTCGTCCTCGCCTTCCTCGTCCTCCTCGTCTTCCCCATCCTCCTCCTCCTTGTCCTACTTATCCTCTTCATCCTCCTTGTCCTCCTCATCCTCATCCTTTTCCTCATCCTTGTCCTCATCCTCCTCCTCCTCCTCCTTATCTTCTGCATCATTATCCTCCTCATCCTCCTCATTGTCCTCCTTATTCTCATTCTCCTCCTTCTCCTCCTCCTCATCTTCCTCCTCTTCCTCCTCCTCGTCCTCCCCATCCTGCTCATCCTCATCCTTCTCGTCCTTCTCATCCTGGTCCTCCTCATCCTTGTCCTCCTCCTCTTTATTCTCCACTTTGTCCTCCTCCTCCTCCTCCTGTTCATCTTCATTCTCCTCCTCCTCCTCCTCCTCCTCCTTGTCCTCTTCATCTTCATCCTTTTCCTCATCCTCATCCTTCTCCTCCTCGTCCTCATCCTCATCATCCTCCTTGTCCTTGTCCTCTCTCTTCCTCCTCCTATTCCTCCTCTTCATGCTTCTCTGCCTCCTCCTCTTCCTTGTCCTCCTCCTCCTCATCTTCCTTGTGCCTGCCCTAGTCCTTGTCATCTTCCTCCTCCTCCTCTTCCTCCTTCTGCTCCTCCTCTTTCTCCTCCCCATCCTCAACCTCTTTGTCATTGTCCTCCTCCTCCTCCTCATCCTCATTCTCCTCTTCCTCCTCGTTCTCCTCCTCCTCCTCATCATCCTCCTTGTCCTCGTTCTCTCTCTTCCTCCTCCTATTCCTCCTCATCTTCCACCTCCTCTTCGTCATCGTCCTCCTCGTCGTCCTCCTTGTCCTCCTCCTCGTCCTTCTCCTCGTCCTCCTCCTCGTCCTCCTCCTCATCGTCCTCCTCCTCCTCTTCCCCCTCCTCCTCCTCTTCCTCCTCCTCCTCGTCCTCCTCGTTCTCCTTCCCCTTGTCCTCCTCGTCCTCCTCATCCTCCTCGTCCTCGTCCTCCTCGTCTTCATCCTCCTCCTCCTCCTCGTCTTCCTCCTCCTCATCTTTGTCCTCCTCGTCGTCCTCGTCCTCCTCCTCCTCCTCTTCCTCCTCCTCGTCCTCCTTGTCCTCCTCCTCGTCCTCCTCCTTGTCCTCCTCCTCCTCCTTGTCTTCCTCATCCTCGTCATTGTCCTCCTCCACATCCTCATTCTCATCCTCTTTATCCTCCTATTCCTCCTCCTCCTCCTCATCTTCCTCGTCCTCCTCCTCCTTGTCCTCCTCCACATCCTCATTCTCATCCTCTTTATCCTCCTATTTCTCCTCCTCCTCCTCGTCTTCCTCGTCCTCCTCCTCCTTGTCCTCCTTGTCCTCCTCGTCCTCCTCATCCTCGTCCTTTTCCTCATCCTTGTCCTCCTCCTCATCCTCCTCCTCCTTATCCTCCACATCCTTATCCTCGTCATCCTCATTGTCCTCCTCATCCTCATTCTCCTCCTTCTCCTCCTCCTAATCTTCCTCCTCTTCCTCCTCCTTATCCTCCCCACCCTGCTCATCCTCATCTTCCTCGTCCTTCTCCTCCTGGTCCTCCTCATCCTTGTACTCCTTTTGTTTATTCTCCACCTTGTCCTCCTCCTCCTCCTGTTCATCTTCCTTCTCCTCCTCCTCCTCCTCCTACTTGTCCTCTGCATCTTCATCCTTTTCCTCATCCTCATCCTTCTCCTCCTCGTCCTCGTCCTCATCCTTCTTCTCCTCCTCCTTCTCCTCGCTGTCCTCCTCCTCCTCATCCTCATCATCCTCCTTGTCCTTGTCCTCTCTCTTCCTCCTTCTATTCCTCCTCTTCATGCTTCTCTGCTTCCTCCTCTTCCTTGTCCTCCTCCTCCTCCTCCTCATCTTCCTTGTGCTTGCCCTAGTCCTTGTCATCTTCCTCCTCCTCCTCTTCCTCCTCCTGCTCCTCCTCTTTCTCCTCCCCATCCTCATCCTCTTTGTCATTGTCCTCCTCCTCCTCATCATCCTCATTCTCCTCTTCATCCTCGTTCTCCTCCTCCTCCTCATCATCCTCCTTGTCCTCGTTCTCTCTCTTCCTTCTCCTATTACTCCTCCTCATCTTCTACCTCCTCTTCGTCGTCATTGTCGTCGTCGTCGTCCTCCTCCTCCTCCTCGTCCTCCTCCTCGTTCTCCTCCTCGTCCTCCTGCTCGTCCTCCTCCTCGTCGTCCTCCTCGTCCTCCTCCTCCTCCTCGTCCTCATCCTCCTCCTCCTCCTCCTCCTCCTGTTCATCCTCGTCCTCCTCGTCCTCCTCGTCCTCGTCCTCGTCCTCCTCCTCCTCCTCCTCTTCCTCCTCCTCATCCTTCCCATCCTGCTCATTCTCATCCTCCTCGTCCTTCTCCTCCTGGTCCTCCTCATCCTTGTCCTCATCCTCTTTATTCTCCTCCTTTTTCTCGTCCTCCTCCTGTTAATCTTCCTTCTCCTCCTCCTCCTCCTCCTCCTTCTCTTCCTCCTTGTCCTCTTCATCTTCATCCTTTTTCTCATCGTCATCCTTCTCCTCCTCGTCCTCATCCTTCTTCTCCTCCCCCTCCTCCTCGTTGTCCTCCTCCTCCTCATCCTCATCATCCTCCTTGTCCTTGTCCTCTCTCTTCCTCCTCCTATTTCTCCTCTTCATGCTTCTCTGCCTCCTCCTCTTCCTTGTCCTCCTCCTCCACCTCCTCATCTTCCTTGTGCTTGCCCTAGTCCTTGTTGTCGTCCTCCTCCTCCTCTTCCTCCTCCTGCTCCTCCTCATTCTCCTCCCCCTCCTCATCCTCCTTGTCATTGTCCTCCTCCTCCTCCTCCTCCTCCTCATCCTCATTCTCCTCTTCCTCCTCGTTGTCCTCCTCCTCATCATCATCCTCCTTGTCCTCGTTCTCTCTCTTCCTCCTCCTGTTCCTCCTCCTCATCTTCCACCTCCTCTTTGTCCTCGTTGTCGTCGTCGTCGTCATCGTTGTCGTTGTCCTCGTCCTCCTCCTCGTCCTCCTCCTCGTCCTCCTCCTTCTCCTCCTCATCCTCCTCGTCCTCCTCCTCGTTCTACTCGTCCTCCTCATCTTCCTCCTCGTCCTCCTCCTCGTCCTCCTCGTCCTCCTCATCGTCCTCCTCCTCCTCCTCCTCCTCGTCTTCCTCGTCCTCCTCCTCCTTGTCCTCCTCCACATCCTCATTCTCATCCTCTTTATCCTCCTATTCCTCTTCTTCCTCCTCGTCTTCCTCATCCTCCTCCTCCTTGTCCTCTTCGTCCTCCTCGTCCTCCTTGTCCTCCTCTTCCTCGTCCTTTTCCTCATCCTTGTCCTACTCCTCATCCTCCTCCTCCTTATCCTCCGCATCCTTATCCTCCTCATCCTCCTCATTGTCGTCCTCATCCTCATTCTCCTCCTCCTCCTCCTCCTCCTCATCTTCCTTGTGCTTGCCCTAGTCCTTGTCATCTTCCTCCTCCTCCTCTTCCTCCTCCTGCTCCCCCTCTTTCTCCTCCCCCTCCTCATCCTCCTTGTCATTGTTCTCCTCCTCCTCCTCTTCCTCATTCTCATTCTCCTCTTCCTCCTCGTTCTCCTCCTCCTCATCATCATACTCCTTGTCCTCGTTCTCTCTCTTCCTCCTCCTATTCCTCCTCCTCATCTTCCACCTTTTCTTCGTCGTCGTCCTCCTCGTCCTCCTCCTCGTCCTCCTCCTCGTCCTTCTCCTCGTTGTCCTTGTCGTCCTCTTCGTCCTCCTCCTCGTACTCCTACTCGTCTTCCTCGTCCTCGTCCTCGTCCTCGTCCTCGTCCTCGTCCTCGTCGTCGTCCTCCTCCTCCTCCTCCTCCTCGACCTCCTCCTCCTCGTCCTCCTTGTCCTCGTTCTCTCTCTTCCTCCTCCTATTCCTCCTCCTCATCTTCCACCTTTTCTTCGTCGTCCTCCTCCTCGTCCTCCTCGTCGTCCTCCTCGTCGTCCTCGTCATCCTCCTCGTCCTCCTCCTCGTCCTCCTCCTCGTCCTCTTCCTCCTCGTCCTCGTCCTCGTCCTCTTCCTCGTCCTCGTCGTCCTCCTTCTCCTCCTCCTCCTCCTCCTCCTCGACCTCCTCGTCCTCCTTGTCCTCTGCATCTTCATCCTTTTCCTTATCTTCATCCTTCTCCTCCTAATCCTCGTCCTCATCCTTCTTCTCCTCCTCCTCCTCCTCGTTGTCCTCCTCCTCCTCATCCTCATCATCCTCCTTGTCCTTGTCTGAAGAGAGGTTGGCAGAGGAATGGTTGTACAACAGGGGACATGATGCTGTAAAATTAATCCAAGTAGGGTGGGCTACGTGACTGCTGCAAGGTTCGCATGACCCTGAAGAGCAGATGGTGTGCAGAAAGCAGGATATTGAAACTGCTTGGTATGTAGAAGTAGATAGAGAAGAACAAAGAAGTGCTAAGCCCTTCTAACTGCAAGGCCAGCTGGACAGGCAAGTATCAAACACAAAGATACTTTTAAAATAACAGTACAAGTCACATAGCAACCAATCATGAGCTTGGCTTTTGCAATATGTATGAGCTAATTAATGAACATATATAAACTGTGTAATCTGTCACAATAAACTGAGACTTGATGATCATGATAGCATGAGTCTTGTCTCCCACGGCACCCTCCAACACAAGTGCCCCGGCAGTGGGAACCACAACTCATCAGGTTTGTGTCCTTTGGGCTCAGGGACTGGTGACACTCGGAGGCACAGAAAGGTTTCTTGCCAACAAACACAAGTTGAACATTTGAACAGTTTAATAACCATCACAGCTCTTCCCTCATCTCTCTGGGATGTCCCTGCAGCATCTGACATGTCCCCCACACCCAAGGCATTTCTGTACAGGAACAGCTTCGGATAAAGACATAAGAAAAGGTAGTTCTTTGATATATATAAGCACAATAAGGATGTTGACTGATATGGTATTTATATTAACCTCTGAAAGACTGGGCAACTTCTGGAAGCTCAAAGCATGAAGCCAGTCAGTTGAGAGGCACTTTAATGACCAGAAACCATCTGGTGAAGGAAATCTGGGAGCAGCAGGAAGGACATAAATCCAGTTGGACTAGTGATGACCTTAGACATGGCCATTTAAACAGGAGAGCTGGAAACGCCTGAAGGAAGAGGGAGAGGAAATAATAAACTGAATATTGGTGACACAAGTAGAAGGCAATGTCAGTATTTCTCCTCCTGCCAACACTACACTTCTAGGAAATTCCTGTTCCAGGTGGGAAAACTTTGCCATTTCTTAAAAGTACTGAAGTAACCCAGATAATAAAAATTTGATTCCATAACATGAAATGTATGAGTATTAACACCTGGGCCCCTTTCCAGGCAGACATCAGCTGTGTGCCCATGAACAGGCAGTGCCACTTGTGCCCTGAGGTGCCAAGCTGGGACTGGATCTCTCAGAGAGGAGCTGAGGGAGAGCAGAGCACCTTGCAAGCTGCAGGTCCCTGCCAGCCCCGCAGGGCTCCTGTGCCATCAACATCTGCTCTGCTCCAGTCTGGAACAGGGCCCAGCACGGTGCCGGGACCATCAGAGAGCTGAGGTGTGTGCTGGAATTCCATGCCCTCCCCATGGCACAGCAGCCCTGCATTTCCCTGCTCCAGCCTTGGTCTCCAGCACAGCCATGGAGGCTCTTTGGGCTCCTGAGTGTTCCTGCAGCCCCAAGGGCAGCTGAGCTCTGCCTTGGGCACAGGCAGCCCTGGCCAGCGCAGGCCATGCTCAGCAATTCCTTGTCTGTGCCCAGCCTTGCTGCCAGCCCCGGCAGCGGCTGCGTGGCCCCTCGGTGGCCCTGTGCTGGCCCAGCCATGGTGCCACAGCCCCTGTGCAGCCCAGCCCAGGACAGGAGCATTGCGGCTGGGAACGGCCCCTGTGCCGTGGGGCCCTGGGCAGCCTTGGGGCTCTGTGCCCCATGGCCTCCCTGCTGGGCAGCCTCTGCCAGCTCCTGCCGAGCCCGTGGCACCTGTGGGGCTGCACAGACAGCCCTGCCCGGGCTCTGCCGGCCTCGGGGCCAGCAGAGAGGCGGCCAGGGCTGGCCATGGCCGGGAACAGGCCCTGAGCCCCGCAGGAGGATGGAGCTGGGCCACAGCCAAACTCAGCCCAGGGCAGAGCTGGGCTCAGCAGCCAGGGCTGCCCAGGGCTGGCACAGACAGAGGCTGGCGCTGACAAATGTCCTGGGCCCCTCCCTGCTCTGTCCATGCCCCAAGGGCACAGAGCAGCCTCCTCTCTGGGGCTCTTGCCTGTTTTCAATGCCTGCCCAGGCGCTGGCCCTGCCCCACAAGGCCTGGGCTGAGTCCTGCCCCTGCCCGCTCAGCCAGGCTGAGATGGACACTGATGGTTTCTGTGCCAGGCTCTCCCAGCCCAGCCCAGCTCCCTGCCAGCTCTGCCAGCTGCCCTGAGCTCTGGGCAGCACCAAGGGCCTCTCCCCAGCACAGCCCAGCCGGCTCTGGCCCCACAGCTCTGCTCAGCCCAGGCTGCTCTGGGCACTGCCCCACGGCCTCAGCCCCTGCCAAGGGCACAGCAGCAGCTGCAGCTCAGCCAGGACTCAGCCCCACCATGGGGGAAGGGGCTTGGCCAAGGCCAAAGGAGCTCCCTGGCTGCCCTGCTCCCCTCTGCCTGAGGTGCTGAGAGCTCTGCAGCCCCTCCTGCCATCCCATCTGCCCAGGCCAGCACAAGAGCCCCGGCCCTGGGGCCCTCCAGAGCTGCTCCTGCTCCAGGCCCAGGGCCCATCCCAGAGCTGGGGCAGCCACAAAGCTGTGCCCATTTCTGCTCATTGCTGCCCTGATGGGGATGGATCCTCAGTCACTTGGGGGTTGCTGATGATTTTTACTGCTCCAGATGCCTCTTCTTTCTTGAGCTCTTCACTTCAGGAATTCATTTACAAAAGCTCATAAACATTTGTTCAAGATGCCTGAACAGGTACTGGTGAGGCTCAGAGGCACAGAAAGTTTCTCTTCATGGCCAACAGACCATGGATGAACAGGACACAATTTAATAACAATCACGCTCTTCCCTGAGCTATGTGCAACATCCCAGAAGTGTCTAATGAGTCCAGCATCCACAAGTGATTTCCATACTAAAATTAATTTTAGACAAACATGGTTCTGTGATAGATATAAACACAATTAAGTTCTTGTATCAGGATGCTCATCCTGGAGTGGGGGCAATACAACTCAAACAATTCCAGGTACTGATTTTTTAATGGGAAACAGCCCTTAAAAACAAAGGAGTCCAGGAAGGATGGACATAGTTCAAGACTATCTTAAGGGGGAAGGAGCAGCCCATCCCAGTGTGGCAAAAGATGAGCTGGTGAGGAAAATGACTGTCCTGGCTGCCCATGGAGCTTTTGTGGGAACTTAGGGGAAAGAAGAGGGTGCATCAACTTTGGGCAGAAGGTCAGGCAACTTAGCAAGCGTTTAAGGATGTTGTTAGGTAATGTAGGAAAAAAAAAAGGAAAGAGGTGAAATCTCAATTAGAGATTAACCTGGCCACTTCTGTGAAAAATAATAAAAAAGTTGTCTATGAATAAGTTAATAGCAAAACGTGGTATAAGGGGAATTCTACTCTTTATTGGATGAAGTGGAGATTAGAGTAACTAAAGAAAAGGAAAAGGCCAAACTACTTAATACCTTGTATGTCTCAATTTTCATTTTATGGAGAGGTTGTCCTCAGGACAAGCTTTCTCCTGAGCTAGTAGATGGGCACAGGGAGCAGAACAGCTCCCTGTAATCCAGGAGAAAGCAGCTGCTGACCTACTGAGCCACTCAGATGCTCACAGGTGGATGGGATGGGATCCATCCTAGGGGGATGAGGGAGCTGGTGGATGAGCTCCCCAAGCTGCTTTCCATCATTTACCATCAGTCCTGGCTCACCAGGGAGGTCCCAGAGCACTGGAGGTGCCAGTGGGAGCCCATCCCCAAGAAGGGCTGGAAGGAGGATCTGGGGAGCTCCAGGCCTGCCAGCCTGACCTCGGTGCCCGGCAAGGTTATGGAACAGATCACCTTGAGAGCCACCACAGGGCACCCACAGGATGGCCGAGGGGTCAGAGCCAGCCAGCGTGGATTTAAGAGGGGCAAGTCCTGCCTGAGCAACCTGATCTTCTTTTATAACCAGGTAACGCACCTGTGGGTGTGGGAAAGGCTGTGGATGTGTCCATCTGGACTTCAGCAGAGCCTTGGACACTGTCTCTGACAGCATTCCCTGGAAAAGCTGCAGCCCACGGCTTGGGCAGGTTCCCTCCTGGCTGGGAGATGGAAGAGCTGGCTGGAGGCTGGGCCCAGAGAGGGGTGGGGATGGTGCTGCACCCAGCTGGTGTCCAGTCCCTGGCACTGTCCCCAGGGATCTGTGTTGGGCCCAGTCCTGTCTAACATCTTCACCGATGATCTGGGGGAGGGGATCGAGCTCACCATCCCCAAATTTGCAGGTGACACCAAGCTGGGTGTGAGTGTGGATCTGCTGGAGGGCAGGACAAGAAGACACAGCCTTCAGCTGCACCAGGGGAGGATTAGGCTGGACAAGAGGAAGAAGTTCTTCACAGAAAGGGTGAGAGGGCATTGGAATGGGCAGGCCAGGGGGGAGGTGGCAGAGTCACTGTCCCTCTCCAGTGGCACTCAGTGGCATGGTCTGAGTGACAAGGCGGTATTAGGACATTGCCTGGACTTGATGATCCCAAAGGTCTTTTCCAGCCTATTTGATTCTGTCATTCTGTGATGATTGGGACACTCTGGGGCCATTGTGACCCTGCAGGGCCTCGTGGAACTAAGAGGACCATGGTGACACTGTGCAGCCCCATAGAACCAGGGCTCCATTGTGGTGCTCTGGGGCCAAATGGAACCAGGGAGTCCCCGTGACACTGGGTCCTGGTGGAACCACAGAGGCCATGGTGACACTGCGGGGCCTCGTGTGACCGAGGGGTTTCACCACTGTGACACTGCCAAACCAAGGAGAGCATTGGGAGAGTCCAGGGCCCAGGGGAACCAAGGGGCCCTTCTGACACTGCGGGGCCTCATGGGACCAAGGGGACATTGTGACACTGCAGGACCTTGTGTAACCAAGGGGCCACTGTGACACTCTGGGGCCTCAGGGAATCTGGAAGGCCCTTGTGACACTGTGTGGCCTCGTGGAAACAAGGAGTCCATTGTGACACTGAGGGGACTTGTGGAACCACAGAGAGCATTGTGACAGTGTGGGACCTCATGTGACCATGGGGCCTTTGTGACACCATGGGGCCCCATGGAACCAAGGGGCCACTGTGGAACTGTGGCACCAACAAGAACATTGTGACACTGTGAAGCCCCATGGAACCAAGGAGTCCATTGTCACATTTTGGGGCCCATGGAACCAAGGAGACCAGTGTGACAGTGCAGGGCCTGGTGTAACCAAAGGGACATTTTGACGCTGAGGGGCCCCTTGGAACCAAGGACATCTTTGCAGATGACACCAAGCTGGATAGGAGTGTGGATCTGCTGGAGGGTAGGAGGGCTCTGCAGAGAGTCCAGGGTAGTCTGGATCCAGGGCCCAAATCCAACAAGGTGAGGTTTAACAAGTCCCAGTGCTGGGTCCTGCACTTTGGCCACAACAACCCCTGCAGCGCTACAGGCTGGGGACAGAGGGGCTGGACAGCAGCCAGGCAGAAAGGGACCTGCAGGGACTGATGGACAGCAGGCTGGACATGAGCCAGCAGTGTGCCCAGGTGGCCAAGAAGGCCAATGGCTCCTGGCCTGGATCAGGAATGGTGTGGCCAGCAGGAGCAGAGCTGCTGTGCCAGCACTGATCTGCCCCAGCTCTGCACACAGACATTGCTGCTGCAGCTCCAGAGAATGCAGCAAAAGGGCATCTCTGCAGAAAACTGTGCTGGGAGATAATTTAGTTCCTTAAATCCACCAAGAGTTCAACCCCTCATTGACACAGTTTGTGGGCACAGGGAAGGTGGAAGTAACAAAATGAGAAATGGCACAAACAATGATACTTTTTTGTGGGCAATCTCAAAAACCTAAAACAAAGTAAAAAAGCACCTCTATAATGAAACCAACAATTAGTATCAAAGATTACTTTTATTACAAGTGATTTGCAGAAATTGGCCAGCTATTTAATGTTTCTGAAACCATCCAGTCATCAGTCTCCTCACTACAGCCTTGAGCTCCTGGTTACTCAGGCTGTAGATGAGGGGATTCAGGGCTGGAGGCACCACTGAGTACAGAACTGACAGGGACAGATCCAGGGATGGGGAGGACTTTAAGGGGGGCTGCAGGTAGGCAAATACACCAGTGCTGACAAACAGAGAGACCACGGCCAGGTGAGGGAGGCAGGTGGAAAAGGCTTTGTGCCGTCCCTGCTCAGAGGGGATCCTCAGCACAGCCCTGAAGATTTGCACATAGGAGAAAATAATGAACACAGAACAACACAATGATAAACTACCAGTAACCACAAGAAGCCCAAGTTCCCTGAGATAAAACTTGGAGCAGGAGAGCTTGAGGATCTGTGGGATTTCACAGAAGAACTGGCCCAGGACATTGCCATGGCACAGGGGTAGGGAAAATGTATTGGCTGTGTGCATGAGAGCATTGAGAAAGGCACTGGCCCAGGCAGCTGCTGCCATGTGGGCACAAGCTCTGCTGCCCAGGAGGGTCCCATAGTGCAGGGGTTTGCAGATGGACACGTAGCGGTCATAGCACATGATGGTCAGGAGGGAAAGCTCTGTTCCAAGGAAGAACAGAAGGAAAAAGAGCTGAGCAGCACATCCTGTGTAGGAGATGTTCCTGGTGTCCCAGAGGGAATTGTGCATGGCTTTGGGGACAGTGGTGCAGATGGAGCCCAGGTCGCTGAGGGCCAGGTTGAGCAGGAAGAAGAACATGGGCGTGTGCAGGTGGTGGCCGCAGGCTACGGCGCTGATGATGAGGCCGTTGCCCAGGAGGGCAGCCAGGGAGATGCCCAGGAAGAGGCAGAAGTGCAGGAGCTGCAGCTGCCGCGTGTCTGCCAGTGCCAGCAGGAGGAAGTGGCTGATGGAGCTGCTGTTGGACATCTGTGGTGTCTTGGCATGAGGACCTGTAAGAAAAGTAATCATGGAGTAGTTAGGTGTGGAAAGGTCTTTAAATATCCCAGCACAGCCTGGGGGCATTTTTTTCCCCACTGCCTGCCCAGGGCTCTGTGTCCTGGAGCTGTCCCTGTGCCCAGGGATGGGCCTGGCCAGAGCTGCCAGAGCCCAGTCCAGCCCTGGGGGCTCAGCTCTGCCCTGCAAACACCTCCCAGAACTGGCACTGCCCAGGGCCAGCTCTTTCTCTCCAGTCTCTGATGACAACATCAGAGAAATCCTGAGGAGGCTGGAAAAGTGGCACTGATGCTGCCTCTAAGGGACCCTGTCCTGATTTCTGTCACTACCTGGTTTATTCAGATCTCAGGAAAAGCTTGTTTATTTTTCTTAACATGAAGTGAGAGATTAATATGTATGGGAAATTTCCATTCCAGGCAACACAGAGCAGTACATTAAAAAAAACAGGATTTTCCCTTTTATGCAGCCCATGCCTTGCTGTGCTCCCTGTATAATCTGCTGGGAAATATTCTGCAGTTAATTGTTGTGCTGGGAGCAGTCCTGAACAATGCAGCATCTTCACCACACAAGGAGAACACTTCCAATCATTATGAGCTGTATCCTTCCCCCCAGATCTTTTCCCTCAGCACTGGGAGCAGCTTCCTCAGCCAGCTGAGAGCTGTCCCTGACAGGCAGCAGAGTCCCTGGCCCAGCACAGCGTCCTGGGCTGCAGGACCCTGCTCTGCAGGACAGCCCTGGGCACCCCTGGCTGCTCTGCACAGGAGATGAGCAGAGAATGCACTCACAGGGTCTGTGAGCATTGGCATGTTCCAGCTTTAGGAGATCTCTCCAGGAGCTGCAGCTGCATTGTCCTGCAGCCAGAGGTTCCTGTGCCAAGGGCTGGCAGTGATTCTGCCCCAGGCACTTCTCAGCCCCTTCCCAGCCCTGACTGATTGAAGCTCTCTGTGCCTCTGTGCTGTGCCCGCGCTGGCTGCAGGCAGTGCCCCAGCCCTGCTGGGCTGGGAGAAGAGCTGCTCAGCAAGAGCAATGTGCTTTTGAAGCTCTGCTTGGTTACCAGCATCACCCTCTGTGCCAGGACCCTGACCCAGCTCAGCAGCACAGACACAGCACAAGGACTTTAATGAACCTCTGGGGCTTTGTGCTTAGCCCTGAACATCAGGCCCTGGGAGGGAGCTGCAGAAACCTCTGCAGAACTCCAAGTCATAATCCAACTCCAAAGTTTTTTGGACTTTTAATGGGTCCCACTGAGGGACACGACTGAGAAAGTGTCCCCAGGCCCCAGGCCGAGCAGAGAACTGGAGGCACTGATGCCAGGTGGGGACAAAGAGAAGCCAAGTCTTGGTGCCCTGGGGCACAGCAGGGTCTGTGCCACCAAGGGCTGTGAGGAGACACCTTGTCCTGAGGCCCTGGGGCCTCCTGGCACAGCCCCAGCCAGGCTGGGCACTGTCAGCCCCTGGTCCTGCCCTCAGCATCCCCCCCTAGCCCACATCCCAGTGGCCTCAAGGATCTGCTGGAAGGAGTCCCTGGGGAGCCTTGGTCAGGAATGGCCCTGGGGGCTCCTTCATGCTGCCAGGGACTGCAGGTTTTTCAAAGGACTCTGGCTTTTGCTTTTGCCTTGGAATCTCTTAGAGCTTTGTGCAATCCTGGCCTCCAATTAACTGCTTTAATTAGTCCCTGCAGAGTCTTTGTCAGTCACAGCACTCAGTGGGGCTCATTAATGCTTCAAGGTACTTCAGTTTTTTAAGGTAATTGGTGTTTCACTTTTGTTACAGACTCTGTGAGAGGCTTGTGCAATCATTGCCCCAATTATCTGCTTTAATGTGTCCCTTGAGAGCTTTGTACTGACACTCAGTGGGGTTCATTAATACTCTGAGATACTCAAATTTTGTGAGGTTCTTTGAATTCTTCTTCCAAAACTGAGAGGTTTTTGTGCCATTTGGAGTCTCTGAGAGGTTTTTGTGCCATCCTGGCCTCCAATACTCTCCTCCTAGGCATCCATGAGGAGCCTGTGTTGGGGATGGACCTCAGTGGGTCCCATTAAGACCTCGAGAAACTTTGGGGTTTTTTTCTGACTTTTGCCTCCTGGAAGGGTTTGTGCAATCTCCTCTCAGGCCCTGAGGTTCCAGGACTCAGGTCCAAATGCACCATGGGGCTCATTAGGATCAAGCAAGTCCTGACAAACCATGGCTGTGCCTCGATTTCCCTCTTGTCTGCGGCAGTTCATCAGGAAGATTTCTATGGTAGTTTTCGTTTGCCTATTTGATATTTCTCAGTCAACGCATCAATTAGTGTGGTGGGTTCAGTGCTGGCTAATTACCAGTGCACACACTAGAATATACTTACTCATTTCCTGCTGCGAGATAGGATTAGGAGAAAGGCAAAGTGGGCTCAAAACTTTAAAAGAGTGTAAAGAAAAGTTTATTAGCAGTAACTAAATGAAAGAGTTATAAGAATATGAACAAAACTTTCAGAACACATCCTCTCTCCATACAACCTGACAATGTAGAGACAAAACCTGAAATTTTCAGTCAGTTTACCACCTCTAGAATATTTTAATGTTTCTTCAGTTCACATCAGGAGAGAAGTACCTCTTGTTAATGTTATGGAGAATTGTCCACAAGAAAACAGTTATCTCATGGCTTTTCATTTCCATGAATAACCACTGCCTGGAAAAATCTTCAATTGTGAGGTCACTCCCATGTTTTCACAGCTTTTCCCACAGCTCTGTTTAGCGGCCATGCCAACTTATGGGGTATTAGTTTAAAGATGAGCTGTTTAAGGGCAAAGGATCTCTTCATCTATTTCTGAAATCATCTTCAGCTCTGGGAACAGAGGTCTTCTTCTCTCCCTGAGGGCACAGGGTCTCATAACTCTTCTCTCTTTCAATATTCAGACTTCTCATGGGATCACAGCTACTTCAACATTTGCTTACTTTAGCATGGAGGTCTTTGCTGAACAAGTCATCTCCCCATAGTTTTCAATGTTTTATAGGGAAAAAGAGAGTCTGATGTATCCATGACATCCTTCTCCATAGCTTTACCAGAGGATTTCAGCCCCAAGATCAAGGCATCTCCTCATCCCTCCCATCTGGGACTCAACTTCCTCTTCCCTGACCTCGGTGTGTTCATGTTGCTCCTCTGTGTTCCTGCCCTGTGTCCTTTTCTCTCACTGGAGGGAGGATGGCAGCTCTGGCAGAGTCAATATCTCCCCCTGGGTCTACAGATGGCTATTTGACTCCGGCTGGGCTTGATGGCCAATTCTAATTTTGGCCATGGTTCCTGGTCATGAGGACCAGTTTTTTTCCATAGGAATGAAGAAACAGAGTCCCACTGTTTTAGGGGCAAATGAGAAGTGACCACCTAAGGACAAGGCCAGCCAGAGCTGCCAGATTTTGTTCTTAGAGATACCCTTGAATATAGGAAATTTTTTAGGCAGACTGTCAGTTTTGGCAATGGGCATCTGAAAAGACAGACGGTTCTTTCCCATACAAAGAAGAGCACAGAGCCCCAGTGCTCCAGGAGCTGATGACAGGCAGCCCTTGACATTCCAACATCAGCCAGACCTGTCAGGTGGCCCCTGGGAGGCCAAGCCAGCCAGACCTGGTCCATGTTCCCTCAGTTCCATTGGGCCCCACAATGTCCCAATGATCCCTTGCTTCCACGAGGCCCTGAGATGTCACAATGCCCCCTTGGTGACACCAGGCCCTGAAGGGTCAGAATGGTCTTCATGGTTCCATCAGGCCCCACAGAGTCATAATGGTCTCTGGGTCCATGAAGCCCCGCGGTGTCACCATGGCCCCTTGGTTCCATGGGCTCCAGTGGTGCCACAATGATCCCCTTGGTTCCATGAGGTGCCCACAGTGTCACAGGGATCTCCATGGGAAGGAAAGAACCGAGCCCCAGTATGGCAGGGGCAGCCACCAGAGGCCAAGGCTGGCCAGAGTTGTCAGTTCTGGAAAATTTTGGCTGGGAGCAACCCTTGGATGTAGGGAATTTTAGAGGTGGGATCCCAGTTTCAGATATGGACACCTGGAGAAGTACAGGTTTTTCCATAGGAAGGAAAGCACAGAGCCAAAATGTTTCAAAGGCAGAAGAAGAAAGAGGTGGCTTCTGGGAGGCTGAGACATCCAGACCTGTTCTTCATGGCAGCTTTTGTCATGGAAGAATCCTTGCATACACAGAATTTGGGAGGAGGAATCTCAATTTTGAACACAGTCACCTTGAGAAGAAGGACAAGTCTTTTCATTGGAAGGAAAGCACCAAGTCCCAGCGTTTCTAAAGCAGATTAGAGGCAGCTCCCAAGAGGCCAAGGGCAGCCAGACCTGTTTGTCGTGGCAGCTTTCACTTGGGAGCTATCCTTGGATGTACAGAGTTTTGGAGGAGGAATCCCAGTTTTGGCCATGGCCCATGGAGGAGAAGGAGAGTTCTCTCCCATTGGAAGGAGAGCCCAGAGCCCCAGGGCTTCAGGGCAGGTGAGAAGCAGCCCTGGACATGCCAAGGTGGCCAGGTGCTCCCCAGGAGGCCCAGCCAGCCAGACCTGGTCCATGCTCCCTTGGTTTGGTGGTGATGCCTTGAGAGGCTGCCTAGAACAGAGCTAGGCAGTGTTAAAGGAATAAAGCAGGTATTTATTAAAGGCCTTCAAGGGATACACCTTGGGCAGTACAAGAGCCTGGCCCTGGCTCCATCCTAGATGGAGCCCAGGTCATGAGTTTTCACTGGGGCAAACAGGGGGATTTGGTCTGGCAGGATGTGTAAAACAATCTCCTGTAATATCTACCTGTTCTCACACAGAGCACTTGGCTGCAGGGACACATTCCCATCGTTCCTGCCCAGGTTTCAGGATTCAAACAGTGCTGTCCTTCCCAGGAGCTGTTCCTTCAGCTGCCTTGGGAGGCCTTTTGGCCTCTGGAGCCACACTCTGGCTCCATTATTAGCACTGCTGGATCCAAACCCTTTATCTCCACCAACAGCAGTGATTTGAGGTGGATATCCTTTTTTCCCAATTGTTTTAAACACTGACAATATTAGTAATTGTGCTACCCTGACATGGGTTTGAATAATCCAATCTTGTTCACTATTGTTTAACTAAATTACTTTAATTTTCCCTTGATAATCAGTTCTTCCTCCCATGGCATGAGCACTTTGCAAGGCCAAGCTCCAGTGAGCAGTTATCAAACCAAAGTGTCCTGGAGGAATCTGGATTCCTGTTCCTGCATTGTTAACTCTCATTTGCTTCTGATTTATCCTGACTAATTCCAGTGGATGAAGGTCCAGCCCTGCAGCCTCTGGGCTGGCCCTGCCAGGGCCATCACACCCAGAACAATTTCCCAGGCAGTCCCAGTCTCACTGCCCAGGGCTGTATTTGCACATTGGGAGCAGCCGTGCACAGCCAGGGGGTTTCCATTTCCCCAGGGGCCATTGTTAAGGGCATGGAGCACATCTGGAGATGGGTTCTCCATGGGGACAGGTTCCCATCTCCTCATTCTTTAACTGCTCTTTGAACAACCCCTCCTCCACCTCCTCCTCCTCATCCTCCTCATCGTCCTACTTCTCATCCCCATCCTCGTCCTCATCCTCGTCCTCATCCTCGTCTTCGTCCTCATCCTCGTCCTCGTCCTCCTCGTCCTCCTACTCCCCCTCCTCCTCCTCTTCCTCCTCCTACTGGTCTTCCTCGTCCTCCTTGTCCTGTTCCTCCTCCTTGTCCTCCTCCTCCATTTACTCGTCCTCCTACTCCTCCTCCTCCTCGTCCTCCTTGTCCTCCTTGTCATCCTAGTCCTCCCCCTCCTTCTCCTCCTCCTTGTCCTGATCATCCTTACCCTCCTTCTCCTCATCATCCTCCTCCACATCCTCATTTTCATCCTCTTCCACCTCCTATTCCTCCTCCTCCTCCTCGTCTTCCTCATCCTTCTCCTCCTTCTCCTCCTTGTCCTCCTTGTCCTCCTTGTCCTCCTGGTCCTCCTCCTCCTTGTCCTTTTCTTCATCCTCATCCTCCTCCTCCTCGTCATCCTCCTCCTCCTTATCCTCCTCATCCTTATCCTCCTCCTCCTCCTCATCGTCCTCCTCCTCATCCTCATTCTCCTCCTCCTCCTCCTCCTCATCTTCCTCCTTCTCCTCCTCCTCTGCATCCTGCTCGTCCTCATCCTCCTCGTCCTTTTCCTCCTGGTCCTCCTCATCCTTCTCCTCCTCCTCCTCCTTTTCTTTATTCTCCTCCTTGTCCTCCTCCTCCTCCTGTTCATCTTCCTTCTCCTCCTCATCCTCCTCATCCTCTCCTTGTGCTCATCCTCTTCCTTGTCCTCCTCCTCGTTCTTCTCCTCATCATCATCATCCTCCTTGTCCTCATTCTCTCTCTTCCTCCTCCTATTCCTCCTCCTCATCTTCCACCTCCTCTTCGTCCTCCTTGTCTCGTCCTCCTCTTCTTCCTCCTCCTCCTCCTCTGAGTGTGGTTCTCAGGATTCAATGACTCTAGGATTCCAGGAACCTGGAACTCTGGGATTCCATGGCTCTGTGACCCCATGGATGGATTCAGGACTGTCTCCATGGCCATGACGGAACGTTGGTGCCAGCAGAAGGGGCTGCAGTGCAGGGGCACCAACAGCTGAGAGGCGACTGCAGCTGCTGCTGCTGCTGCTGCTGCTGCTGCTGCTGCTGCTGCTGCTGCTCCTTGTGGGGGTGCTGCTGGCAGGGGCAGGGCCCTGGTGTGGCTGAGCATTGCCATCTCAGCCTGCGAGCTCCTGGGAGCTCAGGACAGAGCCAGGACTGACCCAGGTTGGCACTGCACTTGAGGACGGACACAGAGAATGGAAAGTGCCCATGGAGTGGTTCCAAGCAGGTCTGTGGGAAGGAGGAGGGAGGGAGGATGAATCCCCTGCCCAAGGCTGCCAAGGGAAAGGCTTTGAGAGGGAAAGGAAGCCTTGACCTGACACTAAGTCCTTCAAGGTCTCATTTGCCCACGCTGAGCAGGATTTCATTGGGCTTTGTCTCAAGGCAGTGGCAGGGACAGAAGTGGTGGGAGTAGCTGGAAAGCAGGGCCGTGTATTCCCTACCCCCAGCCCATTTGGGCAAGGTCTCCATTGTCTGCCTGCAGCCAGCCTGGGGGGCCCTTCTTCTCCTCCTCCTGCTTGGGGGACTGGGCTTGGTTTCTCCTGCCATCTGCAATGCTGAGCTTCTCTCTCCTCAAACCTGGCTGCTCAGGTTCATGTCCCTGTGTCTCGCACCTTCCTCCTCTTCCTCCTCACCACATGCTCATGGAGCCTCTTTGGGCAGCTGGACTGGAACTGGCAGCAGCAGGCGAGCCCTGAGGAGCACCTCTGGCCTCCAGCCTTTCTGCAGGGCTGGCCAGAGCCTTCCTGCCAGGGGCGAGCCTCTTTCCTGTCTCTTCCCGAGGCAATATAGTCTGGATCTTGGCTCTGTCCTCCTTTCTTTCTCTTTCAGGGAAGGATCAGCCATGGCTGAAGGAATCTTCTGTAGGTACCTGGTGCTGATGGCCATTGTCAGCATCAACCAGCCCCCTGGAAAAAATGGGATTTCTCCTGAGGATGATAAAGGAATTGTCCAGAGGATGAAGGAGAGGGAAGTAAACCTTCGGCAGCACCAGCTGCACTTGGAGGAGGAAATTGCAGACCTGGAAGCCAGACAGGAGTGTCTGGCATGGCCTCTGTGGGAACTGGAAGGAAAGATCCATTGTCACACATGCACGGTGGTTTGCTTGGCTGTCCCTGCCACATTCATGATCTGGAGGCAGCGTAGGAATGGAGCCAGAGGGGAGCACAGAGAAGAAGAGATTGACCTGGGGCTCCTGGGGAAAGCCTGGAAAGGAGTGGCCTTCCTGACAAAGCCCTTGTACTGCTCAGGGCCATTTGCATCTCCATGGGCAGAACTGGAGGATATCTTCCAGCATTTGTGGATAGATTTGTTGAATTACCTCTTAAATTACTTCATTCCTGTAAGAAAATCTTGCTGCTTGAAATTCTTTAAGTTCCTTAGGTTAAGAATATCCTTATTTCTGTATATTGATTGTTAAATATTCTGTATTGATTGCTATAATCTCTGTATTGATTGTTAGAAATACTCTTTCTATTGATTGCTAGAAATACTCTCTGTATTGATTGTTAGATATACCCTATATTGTTAGAAATACTCTGTACTGATTGTTAGAAATACTCTCTTTTGATTGCTATCATCTCTGTATTGGCTGTTATACTCTGTATTGATTGTTAGAAATAGTTTCTGTATTGATATTAGAAATACTCTCTGTATTCATTGTTATAAATACTAGGCTTCCATTAATAAGATAGATTTAAGCAAAGGAATAAACTTTTCAGAATTGTTTGTTTTCAACCAGATGACTTCCTGTTATCTTTAGCCTCGGGCATTTTCCTTGCACCCTGTGCTCCCCTTACAGGCTGAAATGCAAACACCACAGAAACAGAGACCCTGTGTGCAAAGCACAGCCAGGTGTGTGTGCTCCTCTGAAGGGACAGACATTTAGGGGAGGATGTCTCAGAAGGAGGCTGTGGACATTGTGGCTGGAAAGCAGGGAAGGAACAGTTTGGCACGAGCTTTCCTTCAGCAGGAGGGGAGCACACAGAGGAGTTTGTGTCAAGTGGAGTCTGACACTGCCATCCAGTGCTGGCAAGAAGGGTGGAGCAGAGAAGCTGAGAAAAGGGCCTCAGCATGTTTAGTGATGAAGTCTGGACTTCAGTGATGGGGACAAAACCTTTCTAAACTGAACATTGAATCTCAAACCCATAGCATTTTGGGAAGGAATGTTACTTTCTTCACAGTATCAATATATTTTCCTACCCATTTCAGGTAAGAAAGGATTTCACTCCTTGTCTGCATTAGTGGATGTTGGAATTCCTAGTGCTCCCTTCAGACTTCCAGGGATTGGAAGGTGCACTGCGGGCTGTGAGGAAACACTTCCCAGGCATGGCCGAGGTTGTACATCTGTTCAAACAAAGGGGAACTGGAGAGGATTCTTTCAAAGTGTGACTCCTCCCTATTCCATCAGCAATAGTCTCACAGGATTTATGGGTCAGGAACATGTACAACACATGGCAGGGAAGCTGGGCAAGCAGTGAGTGCTGTACCAGCACGGCCAGAACAGTGCAAGAGCCAGCGCCAAACAGGCTGAGGCACCCAGGCCAATCCCATCTTTCCAGGGCTCTGGGCTGAGCACACAGCTTCAATAACGTCAGGTGCTCCCCCACAGAGCCTTCTGCAGAGCTCTGGGTTAGGACTGACAGCTTTCCTCTTTATTTCATACTAGAAAGGGAAATTTTTCTCTCATTTTGCCCATCTTACATATGCAGATGTGATGGGAGGCCATCTCCCTGTTTGTGTAGGTGTTGAACCTGGGAAAGACAGTCTGTAGTGTCAGCTGGATACCTGAGGGCTGTCACATAAGCAGTAAGTGTGAGCTGTCAATTTAAATCATGATCAGGAATGTAGTATGTTCCAATCCTTAACATTAAAATTCAGTGCCACCTGTGGCTCCAGTGGGATGTAGATCAGGCATGTGTCTTTACCAAAAACGTAATGGATATTATAATACTTTTCAATTGGGATTGGGTCCAAAAGCAGGAGGGTCTTGGTGCGAAATTAGTATTCAGCCTAATCATTGCAACTAATTAATTAGTTTTATTGAATAAATGCACATGTACAAATGTGCCAGCAGTTAGTCTCTGCGATGAGTAGGTTTGAGGCATTTTTTCATTTAGTCTGTAGTGTGAACTTCAGTGTCTGCAGACTTACATATTAAATTTCTCTCTTGGTCACCACTTGATGATTATCGTCACTAGAATTAAATTCCTAGTGTAGTGAGGAGGTGGGAAATAGATAAGAAAGTCTGTTGGGTTTGCATGGGCAGGTTTTGGTAGGTGAAGTAATGGTTTCTGTTAGAAGCTGTTGGAAGCTCCCCCATGTGCACAGAGCAAATGCCAGCTGGCTCCAGGAGCCCCAGGCTCAGAGCCAGTCAGAAAGCCAACCAAGTGAGAGCAGAGGGAGGGCACCTTCCAGTCTCTCTTGGGCATGGCCACAAAACAGCCCCTGCTGCTTCTTCCTCCGCCTGTGTTTGGGGTGTGCTGGTGGCAGAGCCAGCCAGGTTGTGCTCTGCCTTCCAGAGCCTGTTGGGAGCGGGCATGAAAAACGCTGCATGCACAGCGGAGAGTCCTGGAAGGTGCTGACAAGAGCATCCTGCGGGAGCAGGGCTCTGGGCTCTGGCCAGGAACAGCCTGGTTTTGCTGCCGTGACCACAGGCTGGAGTTGAAGCAGGTGAAGAGGCAGTGAGCAGCTTGTGCTTGTAGAGGGCCTGGGGCTGTACCTCTGAACCTCCACCTGGAAACACACTTGGGGGAATAGGAGCTACAGCTGGAGTGCCTGTCCTGAAAGGACATGAAGGCCTTCAGCCTTGCCAGCATTTCTTAAGGGTGTGTTGGTGTTGGCCAGAAAAGCTGCACATTTGGGTAAAGGCATTTGGAGAACAGGGGCTTGCTTCTCAAGGAAAGTGCTTCCCAGGGAGCTCCCAGTGAGGCAAGTGCGAGTGTCCCCCTTTGGCTCTCTGTGCTCCTTTCAGTCCCTGAGGCCCGCTGCACTTGGCAGAGGGGCAGGGCAAGGGAGAAGCCTGTGAAGAGCTGGTTTGGCATCCACCTGGACCTGCAGGAACCAACCAAAGCACCTGCAGCAGCGTGTGTTACCCCCCTTTGGACAGAGGGGTGAGCAGAACCATCTCTGTCCATCTGTGAGCCCCAAAGCTCTCTGTGGGAGCTGTGAATTAAAAGGCCTTTACACACTCACTTTTCACATCTTCCCTGTCTGCTGTGTTTGAACTCTTGGCAAGATGCATTTGCCTCCTGCTTGCTGGGAGCTGCTGTGGCCCAGGGCCAGCACAGAGCTGGGCTGGGTGGGCCAGGCAGAGTGGTGGAGAGTCTTGGCTGATCTTGGTGTGTGCCTGGCCTCAGAAAAGGCTTGGAAGGTTTGCCTGCCAAGGTGTCCTGCTCCTTGGCTCTCCCTGTGCATCTTGGAGAGCACAAGGGAGGCATTTCTGGCAGCTGGACATCAGCAGGCCTTCCAATGGGGGCGTGTTGTGGAGCGAGCCCAGCTGAGGTACCCTGAGAGGAGCCCAGGGCTCCTTGCTCCTCTCTGCTGGCCCTTGAGTGTCTGTCTGCTCTCGGGATGGCCCTGGCTGTGTCAGGGCTGCTGCGTGGACACGAGACAGCCGGTCCTGTCCCGCTGGGTCCCAGCAGTGCTTGGCAGCCGTCCTGCATCCACGTCAGGATGCTGGCCAAGAGAGGCCCTGAGAGCTGAGGCAGCTGATTTGAAGCTTTTGCAGGTGCCAACAGGTCAAGGCCAACAGTGTTCCCTCAGGATACAGCATTCCTGAGGGGCTTCCCCAGAGCTGCCTGATGCCACCCACTCCTTGTGGCAGTAGTTGCTTTCCTGTGGAAGGTTCTACCTTCCCCAAGAGCACAGAGGGAGCTGGAGAAAGAGCTTGCCAGGCTGCTCTCCATCCTTTACCAGGAGCCCTGGGTGAGCGGAGTAGTCCCAGCTGAGCGCAGATGTGCCAATGGAAGAGCCTTGCCAATGGAAGGCTCGGTGGGAAGGATGATCCAGGATCCATAGGCCTGGCAGCCTGAGCTTGCTGCCGGGGAAGGCCTTGGAGCAGATCCTCCTGAGTGCCATCCCACGGCACGTGCAGGGAACCAGGGCATCTGCGGGAATGTGGGACAGGGACAGGGACAGGGACAGGGACAAGGACAGGGACAGGGACAGGGACAGGGACAGTTGCGGGTCCTGGCGGGATGTTGAGGGCTTCTGTGTGGTGTTTGCAGGCTGTTGGTTTTGGAGGTGTGTTGGGGAAGGAGTTGTCTGGGAGGTGAGAGGTCTAGGCTGGAATCTGAGTCCATTTGAAGGCAGCATCTGTGGTTTTGCACAGCTTTGCTAATGGGGCGCAGAAAGAATATCTGTGACTGTTTCTGTTCATGGTCCTGATTCTGCTGCAGGGAACAAGAGGGGAGAGCTGTACTCTATTGGCCACTTAGATCTCTACACCGGGACAGGGTTAACCATTTTGCCATCTACTCATTGTTGCCAGCAGTTGCTCCAGGTGTTCCTGCCAACAGCCCCTGCAGGCAGGAGCACAGTCCCCAGTGCCCCTGGGCTTTGGCTCCCTCTGGCACAGAAGCCCCCCAGGGGCACAGGTCTCTGGGGCAGGAGATGGCACCAGGCCTGCCAGGGCTTCGGGGCTGACAGGTCTGCTTGGGCAGGGACTCTGCCTCACCTGCTGGTGTCAGCACTCCCCGGGCCCCAGGGCTCAGAGCAGCATTCCTTCCCTGGCCCACACGTTCCTTGTCTGTGCCAACTTGCGGGTTTGGGATGGCCACGATCTGGGATGTGTCCCGAGGAGGCTGTGCCAGCTTCTGTGGAAGGCCCCGTGCCCTTCCCGCCGCGGCTGCGTCGGCAGCCCTGGGGGCTCCTTCTGCTGCCCTGAGCCCGCAGAGCAGGGCAGCGTTTGCTGATGGTCTGAGCCATTCCTAAAGATCCTGTTGGGCTGTCTCAGACACTTGAGACCAGGGATTCCTTCCAACCTGGACCACTTTGGGTGGGCAGGGTGTGGCCTCAGGGCAGGTGGCAGTGTTTCCAAGGGCCCTTTGTGACACATGCAGCATGGAATGGAGCTGGGTGTCCAAGGGCCCTTGCTGACAGGGTGCAGCATGGAATGGAGCTGGGTTTCCAAGGGCCCTTTGTGACACGTGCTGACATAGGAGCTGGAAGTGGCAAGAGCACGCCACAGTGCTTGGAGCAGGGGATGGGACAGGACGGGACAGTGCGGTGCTGTGAGGAGCCCCCGCACAGCGCGCTCGTTCCTGCCCTACCCGGAGCTTTTCTGAGGCATTGTTCCTGCAGCTGACCTCGAGGCCAGACCACAGGACTCGGTGACCTGTGGACTTCCGAGGCTTCAATTCTGAAGGTGCCCTCGAGGGCAGAGCATGGAACTTGATACCCCAGAGATTTCCAAGTTATCTCTCCTGAGGGTAGCCAGAAATCCAGTCAGTGACATGGGGCAGGGAGACCTGAGAGTGCCCAAACTGACCTGGATGGAGGAGGAAGAAGGCGACCCTGCAGCTGCCCCAGCACAGGAGACTGAAGAGGTGGTGCTGTTCCATCCACCGCAGGAGGGTGAGTGGCAGAGCCAGGCCGCAGGTCTGGTGCCTTCAGCCAGCTTGGCCACATCCCATCCCATCCCGTCCCATCCCGTCCAGTCCCGTCCCATCCCATCCCATCCCATCCCATCCCATCCCATCCCATCCCATCCCATCCCATCCCATCCCATCCCATCCCCTGGGGTCGTGCCCATGGACAGGATGGAATAGGGGCCGGGCAGACACCCCGCAGTGGCCGTGCTCCATCCACCTGGGGCATCCCGGGGCTGTCCCTGCCTGGGCAGCACAGGGCTGGGCTGTGTTCTCCGGCCTCTCCCGCAGCCCCTCAGCTCGGGCTGCGCTCGCTCTTTGCCAGGTGCAGCCGTGCAGCGCACACGAGAGCAGGAACGCACCCGTGGCCGCTTCCGCAGAACAGCGCAGGTACCTGCAGCCATCCCCACCTGGGCTGGGCCTGCTGGCACTGCTCAGCCCAGCAGCACACCTGCAGCACTCCGTGGCTTCTTGCCCTTCTCCTACAGCTCGTTTGCAAATTCATCCAGAGAATTCGGCAGGAAGACACCAGCGCCATGGGCCCTGGGCTCAGAGCATACTCAGAGCTCCTCGGACATGAGACCAGTGCCGCCCTGCTGAATTTGCTTGTGCAGAGGGGTGTTTCCAGAGCAAAGCAAGTAGGCAGCTGTGGCCAGGCTTCAATTCCCCCATGAGTCACACGGCTTCCCAAGCCACAGTGCTGGGCCCTGTGAGCCTTTGAGGCCATCACATTGTGGTGGGAAGGGAAACACTTCTCTGGGGACACTGGGAACACTGCTCCCTCTGGCAGCTTTTCAAGTCTCCCTGTGCCTTCTCCAGGTGCACACCATGGTGAGACATCCACCAGTGGCTCATGGCCAATGATTCTGCTGAGCACAGGCTGGACAACGCCCTGCTGTATCTCACAGAAGCGCAGCCAAATGACGCAGTAAAGACACTCCTGACTGTGGCCCCATCCTGTGACAGGTATGGGGCCCACCTGCCCAGAGGGCTCAGGGCTCACCCCAACACATCACCCTGTACAGCCTGTGCCAGGTGTCTGACCAACAGAGAGTCCCAGGCCCCTCTGGCTGCTCCCTCTGCCAGCCCTGGCACGTCAGCCCCGAGCCTGCTGCCATTCTCCCTCGCTGCCCCTCAGGGGCCTGTCCCCACAGGGCTGGGCTGCCTGGCTGCTGCTGGAGAGGGGCAGCGGGCAACGGCAGAGCCGTCGGTCAACCTGGGCCCCTTGAGATGCCCAGGCCACGGTGCTGTGTCTGAGATCCCCTGAGACAGATCTCTAACCCCACAGAGCTGCCATGGCCATGTGGAAGACCATCATGTGCACACCCTGGACTGCAGAGCTGGCACAGCAGATACTCCTGGATGTGCTGGGGAGCTGGCCAGAGCACAGCACGTGCACCTCCGATGGGGACAAAACGGGTGTCTTTGTCCTGGCTATGAGTTTCTGCCAGTGGCCTTTGCTGGCCCCAAGGCCACCTGTCCAGCAGCTCTCCATCCTCCTTCCCCCACTGCATCTCCCTGCCTCAGGGCCTGAAAGCTGGCCTAGGGACAGCTGCAGGGCCACCAGGCCCGCTGCTCCCCCTGTGGCTCTCTGGGCCTCTCCCTGCCACGCTCGGGCCCTGTCCCACGGACACCTTGGCACTGAACGCTGCCTCGGGGGGCTTTGTCCTTTGCAGGCAACTGTGGTGATATGGAAGATCCTCCAGGAGCCCTGTGTCCCAGATATAGTGGATGAGCATTTCCCGCAGTTATTTGTGCATCTGCTCTTCCAAGTGTTCTTCAGCACCAAAGAGATGCCAGAGGCGGTTGATACCTTCTGGAAGGGATGCCAGGAAGAACACGGCCTTGTCACCAGCCCCAACAGGTACTCCATTCCAGTCCTTCTGTACCTGCCACATGGCCAGGGCAGGAGCCAGTGTTCCCAGTGTGACCCGGGCTTTGCTCTGCACTCAGGTTTGCAGTGAGGACCCTGAAGTCCCTGCTGTGCCAAATGGACTATGAGGATGTGGTGTTGTCAATGGAACGCAAGCGTGGCTGGGACACGCTGCTCTGTGCTGACACCCACATTTATGCCGTGGGTCTGCTGGCCAGGTGAGACCCCCTTCTCCCCATTGCTCCCGGCATTTGTGCTCTGTGTCTGGGGTATTCCACTCAGTCCCTGTGGCTGTGGGCCAGAGGGACGAGGGACGGCCAAGCAGACTGGGAAAGGCTGGGAGAGGAGGGTGCCCAGCAGCAGCCACATCTCAAAGGGCCCAGGTCCCCCTGCAGGGTGGGGGGTAAAGACAAGAACTGCATCAGTCTGTCCTGGGAGGGGCTTCCCCCCCCGGCTCAGGGTCTTAGTGTCATAGGAGCAGGCCCCCAGCTGGGTAATCATTATCACTGACTCCATGTATTGCAGAAGTCTGATCAATAATAATCTTTATTAGGAAACCCATTGTTCTTATAGATAGTTATGATATAGGTTGATTTTAATTGCTTTTCTAGTCTAAACAGTATCACCATTCGTTAATTAAGAAAGTACCCTTTGGTAGACAAATCTCGGTAACATATTCCATATGTTCACAATACCAGGTGCAGCATGTTAAGACAAGAATGTTTTTTCATTCTTTCCTCTGATCTTTTCAGGCTTTCTCAGGCGATGCCTGGGAAAGTTGTCTGTTTCTCTCTGAGGCCAGAGAGCTGCTGCCACATCTTAGTGCCATTTCCCCCCGTGCAGGGAGATGTGCAATGAATCCATCCACTTGTGCAAAAGCATCTCATGCTGTCTCCTTGAGTTGCTCCGCAAAGAGATGCCATACTGGAACTTCCCTGCCCTGGCATTCCTTGTGGAGGTGAGTCTGAAGGCCGGCACTGCCTTCCAGCTCTCTGCCCTCTCGTAGCCGCATCTGCCTGGGACGGTGCCCACGCCCTGTGCTGCTGCCTGGTCCCCGCCCTGTGCGGTTCTGGGCTCCTGCCGGCCGGGTCCCCTGTCACTGCCCTGTGCCTTTCAGGTCCTGCATTGCCTGGACTTGAGCGCATGCAGTGACAGCATCATGGATCTCTTGTCGAGACACTTGCTGAGTGAGTGCACAGAGATGCGCCGCCAGGTTCTGAGGGCCCTCCTCTTGCTCAGGGATAATCCCTCGCTGGTAAGGAGGGGCAGCAGCTGAAGCCGTGCAGGCAGCGTGGGGCTGGGGAACGCAGTCGCTGGAACTTGGCTGGGCTTCAGGCACTGGGGCAGCCGCTCCCAGCTCTCCTGCCTCCCACTTCAGCTGCCCGAGTGCTTCAGGACAGGCCCTGTGGCAGCAGGGTGGCCTTTCGCACACTTTTGTTCCAAACAGGCCAAAAGAATGTGGAGCCTGACCGAAAGCCTCGGGGAGCTCCTGCAGGAAAATGATAGTGATGTGGTCAGGATGACCATTGTTCTACTTAGTGATTTGTTCCTGGATAACCACACCCCAATACCCAGCCCCATCGCCCTGCAGCTGGCTAAGGTGCTTCTGCCACTCTTTGAACACGTAAGGCTCTGTGCCCTCAGCCACGGCCACTGGCTGCTGCCCAGACACTTGGTGCCCTGTGGAGATGCAGGCCTGCACCAACGTGGGCCAGAATCAGCTGATGCCAAGGTCTTGTTTCCTTCCTGTTCCACAGGATGATAGTCACGTGCAGCAGTTCTTCATGTTTGTCTTTCGAACCTTGCTGTCTGCTGTAGCAGAAGAAGGAAAAAAGCCCCTGATGACACAAGTGTGTCAGAGCCTGCTGCCACTCTTCTTCCACTGCCATGATGAGAATCAGTGTGTGGCAGAGGTGAGGACTCGCGGGCTGCTGCTGTCCCCCTGGGAGGGGGCTCGGCTGCCTCCTGCCCTGGTGCCTGGTGGGCTGCATCCTCCTCCTGGCCCTGGCACAGGGATGCTGATTCTGGGCCCTGGGCTGTGGGGCCATTTCCGTGTCTCTATTGCTCTCCAGGCTTCTCAGGAAACCCTGCTTTGTTTGGCCAAATTCCTGAACAGGAGAGATCTTGAAAAATCTGTAAAGAAGGAGAAACTGTGGAGGTTCATTAAGATCCTGGTAAGGAGGGCCGGGAAGCCGCAGCCCCAGCCTGGAGCAGCCCCTGAGCGCGGTGCTCGGTGTGCGGGCTGGCAGCTGTGCCCCTGCCCGCTGCTGCATCCCGAGGCCGCGCGGGCTCTGCTCCAGGCTGTGATATCAGTGTCACATCACAGAAATGTCAGTGTGACATCACAGACATGACCGTGTGACATCACAGAGAGCTTCATGGTATCATAGAGATGTCAGTGTCACATCACAGAGAGCTGTGTGAAATCACAGAGATGTCTCTGTGACATCACAGGAGCTTGCATGACATCACAGAGATGTAAGTGTGACATTCCAGACAGCTGTCTGTGTGACATCACAGACATGTCATTGTGACATCACATAAATGTCAATGTGACATCACAGAGAGCTGTGTGACATCACAGGGATGTCAGAGTGACATCACAAAGATGTCTAGGTGACATCAAGTGGAGCTTGTGTGACATCACAAAGATGACCTTGTGACATGACAGAGAACAGTGACATGACAGAGAGTTGTGTGACATCAAAGAAATGTCGTGTGATGTCACAAAAAGCTGTGTGACATCACAGAAATGTCAGTGTGACATCACCGATGTGACCGCGTGACATGACAGAGAACTGTGTGACATCAAAGGGATGCCAATGTGATATCACAGTATTTCGTGCGACATCACGGATATGACAGTGTTACATCACAGAGATGTCTGTGTGACATCACAAAAAGTTGTGTGACACCACAGAGAGCTGTGTGACATTAAAGAGAGTTGTGTGACATCACAGAAATGTCAGTGTGACATCAGAGTTCTGTGACATCAGAGAGATGTCTGCGTGACATCACAAAACACTGTGTGACATCACAGAGATTGCCGTGTGACGTCACAGGAGGTTGTGTGACATCACTGAGATCTCAGTGTGACATAACAGAGATGACCGTGTGACATCACAGAGAGCTGTGTGACATCACAGTGAGTCAATGTGACATCACAGAAATGTCTCTGTGACATCACAGGAGGTTGTGTGACATCACAAAGCTATCCATGTGACATCACAGACAATGGTGTGACATCACAGAGATGTCATTATGACATCACAGAGTGTGTGACATCACAGGGAAGTCAATGTGACATCACAAAGAGCTGTGTGACATCAGAGAGATGTCAGTGTGACATCACAGAGATGTCCATGTGACGTCACAGAGAGCTATGTGACGTCACAGAGATGTCAGTGTGACCTCACAGAGAGATTTGTGACATCAGAGGGTTAGTGTGATATCACAGAGAGCTGTGCCACGTCACAAAGGTTTCAGTGTGAAATCATAGAGATGTCATTGTGACATCATAGGAGGTTGTATGACATCACAGACATGACCGTGTGGCATCACAGAGAGCTGTGTGACATCACAGAGATGTCAGAGTGACCTCAAACAGATGTCTATGTGACATCAAGTGGAGGTTGTGTGACATCACAAAGATGACCTTGTGACATGACAGAGAGCAGTGTGATATCACAGAGATGTCCATGTGACATCACAAAAAGCTGTGTGACATCACAGAGAGCTATGTGACATCACAGAGATGTCAGTGTGACATCACAGGAAGTTGTATGATATCACAGAAATATTTGTGGAACATCACAGAGGGCTTTGTGACATCACATAGCTGTCACTGTGACATCACAAACAGCTATGTGACCTCACAGTTTCAGTGTGACCTCACAGGGTCATTGTGACATCACAGAGAGGCCGAAGGCCTTTCCCAAAGCACTGGGGCAGGTGAGGCAGGAGAGCTGGGAGCAGCTGCCTCAGCTCCTGAAGCCCTGACAGACCAAGGGGCTACTTTGCCCAGCGCAGCTTCAGCCACTGCCCCCTTCTCACCATCCAAGGATCCTTGGTGAGCACTGCGAGGCCTCAGTCAGGCTCCACATTCTTTTGGCCTGTGCGGAACACAAGTGTGTGAAAGGCCACCCTGCTGCCACAGGGCCCAGAGGCCAAAGGCCTGTCCCAGCACTCGGGCAGCTGAAGTGGGAGGCAGGAGAGCTGGGAGCGGCTGCCCCAGTGCCTGAAGCCCAGCCAAGTTCCAGCGACTGCGTTCCCCAGCCCCACGCTGCCTGCACGGCTTCAGCTGCTGCCCCTCCTTACCAGCGAGGGATTATCCCTGAGCAAGAGGAGGGCCCTCAGAACCTGGCGGCGCATCTCTGTGCACTCACTCAGCAAGTGCCTCGACAAGAGATCCATGATGCTGTCACTGCATGCTCTCAAGTCCAGGCAATGCAGGACCTGAAAGGCACAGGGCAGTGACAGGGGACCCGGCCGGCAGGAGCCCAGAACCGCACAGGGCGGGGACCAGGCAGCAGCGCAGGGCGTGGGCACCGTCCCAGGCAGCTGCGGCTACGAGAGGGCAGAGAGCTGGGAGGCAGCGCCGGCCTTCAGACTCACCTCCACAAGGAATGCCATGGCAGGGAAGTTCCAGTATGGCATCTCTTTGCAGAGCAACTCAAGGAGACAGCATGAGATGCTTTTACACAAATCGATGGATTCATTGTGCATCTCCCTGCACGGGGGGAAATGGCACTAAGATGTGGCAGCAGCTCTCTGGCCTCAGAGAGAAACAGACAACTTTCCCAGGCATCACGTTAGAAAGTCTGAGAAGATCAGAGGAAAGAATGAAAAAACATTCTTATCTTAACATGCTGCACCTGGCATTGTGAACATATGGAATATGTTACCGAGATTTGTCTACCAAAGTGTGCTTTCTTAATTAACTAATGGTGATAGTGTTTAGACTAGAAAACCAATTAAATCTACCTATATCATAACTATCTATAAGAACACTGGGTTTCTTAATAAAGATTATTATTGATCAGACTTCTGCAATACATGGAGTCAGTGATAATGATTACCTGGCCGGGGGCCCGCTCCTACAACACTAAGACCCTGAGCCGGGGGGGGAAGCCCCTCCCAGGACAGACTGACGCAGTTCTTGTCTTTACCCCCCACCCTGCAGGGGGACCTGGGCCCTTTGAGATGTGGCTGCTACTGGGCAGCCTCCTCTCCCAGCCTTTCCCAGTCTGCTTGGCCGTCCCTCGTCCCTCTGGCCCACAGCCACAGGGACTGAGTGGGATACCCCAGACACAGAACACAAATGCCGGGAGCAATGGGGAGAAGGGGGTCTCACCTGGCCAGCAGACCCACGGCATAAATGTGGGTGTCAGCACAGAGCAGCGTGTCCCAGCCACGCTTGCGTTCCATTGACATCACCACATCCTCATAGTCCATTTGGCACAGCAGGGACTTCAGGGTCCTCACTGCAAACCTGAGTGCAGATCAAAGCCCGGGTCACACTGGGAGCACTGGCTCCTGCCCTGGCTGTGTGGCAGGGACAGAAGGACTGGGATGGAGCACCTGTTGGGGCTGGTGGGAAGGCTGTGCTCTTCCTGGCATCTCTTCCAGAAAATAGTGACCTCCTCTGATATCTCTTTGGTGCTGAAGAACACTTGGAAGAGCAGATGCACAAATAACTGCGGGAAATGCTCCATCACTATATCTGGGACACAGCGCTCCTGGAGGATCTTCCACATCACCACAGTTGCCTGCAAAGGACAAAGCCCCCCGAGACAGCGCTCAGTGCCGAGGTGTCCGTGTGGCAGGGCCCAAGCACGGAAGGGAGAGGCCCGGAGAGACACAGGGGGAGCAGCGGGCCTGGTGGCCCTGCAGCTGTCCCTAGGCCAGCTTTCAGGCCCTGAGGCAGGGAGATGCAGTGGGGGAAGGAGGATGGAGAGCTGCTGGACAGGTGACCTTGGGGCCAGCAAAGGCCACTGGCAGAAACTCACAGTGAGGACAAAGACACCCGTTTTGTCCCCATCGGAGGTGCACGTGCTGTGCTCTGGCCAGCTCCCCAGCACATCCAGGAGTATCTGCTGTGCCAGCTCTGCAGTCCAGGGTGAGCACATGATGGTCTTCCACATGGCCATGGCAGCTCTGTGGGGTTAGAGATCTGTCTCAGGGGATCTCAGACACAGCACCGTGGCCTGGGCATCTCAAGGGGCCCGGGTTGACCGAAAGCTCTGCCTTTGCCCACTGCCCCTCTCCAGCAGCAGCCAGGCAGCCCAGCCCTGTGGGGACAGGCCCCTGTGGGACAACGAGGGAGCATGGCAGCAGGCTCGGGGGCTGACGTGCCAGGGCTGGCAGAGGGACCAGCCAGAGGGCCCTGGGACTCTCTGTTGGTCAGACACCTGGGACAGGCTTTGCAGGGCGATGGGTTGGGGAGCCCTGAGCCCTCTGGGCAGGTGGGCCCCGTACCTGTCACAGGATGGGGCCACACGCAGGAGTGTCATTACTGCGTCATTTGGCTGCGCTTCTGTGAGGTACAGCAGGACATTGTCCAGCCTGTGCTCAGCAGAATCATTGGCCATGAGCCACTGGTGGATGTCTCACCATGGTGTGCACCTGGAGAAGGCACAGGGAGACTTGGAAAGCTGCCAGAGTGAGCAGTGTTCCCAGTGTCCCCAGAGAAGTGTTTCCCTTCCCACCGCACTGCGATGGCCTCAAAGGCTCACAGGGCCCAGCACTGTGGCTTGGGAAGCCGTGTGACTCATGGGGGAATTGAAGCCTGGCCACAGCTGCCTACTTGCTCTGCTCTGGAAACACCCCTCTGCACAAGCAAATCCAGCAGGGCGGCACTGGTCTCATGTCCGAGGAGCTCTGAGTATGCTCTGAGCCCAGGGCTCATGACACTGGTCTCTTCCTGCCGAATTCTCTTGATGAATTTGCAAACGAGCTGTAGGAGAAGGGCAAGAAGCCATGGAGTGCTGCAGGCGTGCTGCTGGGCTGAGCAGTGCCAGCGGGCCCAGCCCAGGTGGGGATGGCTGCAGGTACCTGCGCTGTTCTGTGGAACCGGCCACGGGTGTGTTCCTGCTCTCGTGTGCGCTGCACAGCTGCACCTGGCAAAGAGCGAGCGCAGCCCGAGCTGAGGGGCTGCGGGAGAGGCCGGAGAACACAGCCCAGCCCTGTGCTGCCCAGGCAGGGACAGCCCTGGGATTCCCCAGGGGATGGAGCACGGCCACTGCGGGGTGTCTGCCCAGGCCCTATTCCATCCTGTCCATGGGCACGACCCCAGGGGATGGGATGGGATGGGATGGGATGGGATGGGATGGGATGGGATGGGATGGGATGGGATGGGATGGGATGGGATGGGATGGGATGGGATGGGATGGTGAAGAGAGCCTGACAGAGGAATGGTTGAACGACAAGGGACATGATACTGTAAAATTAATCCAAATAGGGAGGGCTACGTGACTGCTGCAAAGTTCGCATGGCCCTGAAGAATAGATGATGTGCAGAAAGCAGGATATTGAAATTGCTTAGTATGTAGAAGTAGATAGAGAAGAACAAAGGAGTACTAAGCTGTTCTAACTGCAAGGCCAGCCGGACAGGCATGTATCGATCATAACGATACTTTTAAGATAACAGTACAAGTCACATAGCAACCAATCATGAGCTTGGCTTTTGCAATATGTATGAGCTAATTAACGAACATATATAAACTATGTAATCTGTTACAATAAACTGAGACTTGATGATCATGATATCATGAGTCTTGTCTCCCGCGGCATTTCCCTCTAACAACTGGCGCCCGAAAGCAGGGACCTGATCCGAGCCTAAGGCGAGAGGGGTGCTGCGTTGGAGTGCGGGTCCTGCGGCTGGAAGGACGGCGAAAATAAAGAGAAGAGGCGAAACGCTCTGCTCCGCGCCCTGAGTGACCGTAGAAGCGGGCTCAGCCGATACGTGCTGCCGAAGCCTGAAGGAGCCAGCAACGGTACCGACGTAATCATGGAAAGGCAAGCAGCATATGATTTATTTAGTGCTTCTTTTAGAAAAAGGCAGATTAGGGGGATTGACTTAGATAAGGATCTCCCTTCGCTATTGCATCATGCTGAGTCTTACGGCTTTTTCGTTAACCCCCATAGTGTTCATGAACTTTCAGAATGGAGAAGATATAGGGATAAGTTGTGGGAATTAGTGTTAGATGAGGATAAACCGGGCAAGAAAATGAGTAAACTTTGGAGAGTGGTTGATAACGAATTGTTAATGTGTCAGGCAGAAAAGAGGGCGGTGGAAGTGATACGGACAGCTCTGGAGAAAAATAAGGAATGTAAACCCTCGCTTCTCTCCAGTGAGCCAAACCCTCCGGTTCTCACAAATTTTCCCATTCCCATCTCTGCTTCTGAAATGCCTGTACCTCCCATAGACACTAGTAGCATTGAGGTGCTGGAAATTGAGATCCAAATTGCTTTATGGCAACGGGACTGGGATCCCAAATTCACTTTTTGTGAACGGGAATCAGGTAGAACGGAGCGGGCGCGGGGCCGGACAGAGCGGGGCCGGCCAGCACCGAGCCGGAGGCGAGCCCGGGGCGGAGCGGACATCAGCCGAGAGACGGAAGGCTCCTTGCTGCCGAGCAGCAGCGCAAGCAGGGAGAGGGGCGTTCCTGGAGCTCAGCCGCGCTGGAGCCGGAGCAGGCGGGGCGCGGCCGTGGCGGGGGTGTCTCTTCTCCCATCCACAAGGTGACACAACAAGGACGGGAGCGAGGCGGCGCCGCCCCTCATCTCCCCGCAGCGCCCAGCAATGGCGGCGGAGATGGCGGCACAGTCTGGTTGCCATGGCAGCGACAACGCCGAGAGCAGCAGCGCCGCCGATGGCGGGATCGCGACACTACAGCAAAAATTTCAACAGCATCTTCCCAATTTCTTACAAGAGTCAGAGACGTAATGAAAAAGTACAGCAGGACCGAGTGTTTTCCAAGATACCAAGAAGGATGAACATTATGTGAATCAATGTTATTTCAAATATGATATAGATAAAAATCACTGTATAAAGATAGAAATGTTAGTAATGATTTAATTACCAAAAATGTCTCTGCAAACAAAGAGTTGAGAAAATGTCACCTGATGGAATTTTAGTATTGAGTTTGTAATCTCTGTCTTTGGGTTTTTATAGATAATAATATAAGTAATAGTGATTTTTAAGTTTTATAGATAATACGATAAATAGTGATTGTTAAGTTTTTGTAAGTAATGATAAGTAGTGATTGTTACTAATGTTATATGAATGCTTTAAAAGGATTTGCTTAAACTATTTTAAACATTTCTTATTAATAAGTTAATCATAAAATGTGAGTTGTCTGATTTTTGTGATAAGAATTATTATTAAGGTATTAAGGTATTAAGGTGTTGTTATAGTATTTACAGTCAGTTTTCATATGTTTTATTGTCTCTTTAGGTGATTGATTACAAAATGTTTTTTCAGGATCCTGTGTTTTTGATTTTTTAACTACTCATGTGTTTTCTTTATCCAATCTTTTATGCAGCTGCAATTCATCTTCCTTTAAAAATTCATTATCCAAATTTTAGTTCAAGATTTCAGACTTCAAATTTTCAGATTTCTGAAGAAAGAGTTTGTTATATTTAGAGAATTTTTGTCTTGAAAGAGATTTTAAACAGGTTCAATTATTTAATAGTTTGATAAATTTTTAATAATAAGGTTTTTTACTTATAACTGTTATTTCTAAGACTTTTGTTTTATAATGTGTTCAAACATATCCTCCAATTAGAGTTTGAGCTCTGGCCAAGCTCTGGCTCTACATGGATGGTGTGATTGACCCAGGTGTTTTCTGCATCAAAAAGTATTCAAGTCCTTTTGGCTTGACAATTTGACCTTGTAGGGCAGCTGAGCCTCAAAGGGAGTTTTGGAGAGACATGATCCGGACATGTTTTATCCAAATCTCTGATGTTTTAAGGTTTATCAGCTGCTGCAGACTCTGGGATGACAATTTGATAGTGTAGCACTTGGTAACTGTGATTTTATATGTAATATTAATTGTGTATTATCTGATTGATTTTTATTTGTTATTAGTTTCTTTACTATATGCATTGTTTTATTCTTGATGTTTTTTCATGTTTATTATAAAGATGTTGATATTTCCATTTCTTCATGCAAATTTTAAGAAACAGAATTGAGAGAGGACCCTCCAGTCCCTGTGGGGAGTGTTGAGTTTGTTTGTGTTTTAGCAGGTACAGAATCTGGATAAATTTCAGTGAAGAATGTTAAACTTATCAATTTCAAGAAAACACTAATCTCTCCACAAGTAAATCAGAGGATACACAGCAAAAGTGGATTGTGCAAAGATTTGTGTTTCACCCACAAAAGATTGTATATTTTTAATTATGTTACAGACTTTTTTACTAAGTTTTAATAAGTTTTAGTAATGCCTGTGATTTTTCTGTTTATTTTGCCATTGCTTTTCAATGGCAAAAGAAAAAGAGGGACAATCAATTAGATAATCAAAAGCATAACATTAAGTTTATCATAAATATAGTTTGTATTTAGAATTAAATTTGTTCCTTTCATGTTAAACAGAACAATCAAGAACATGAGAAATATGAAGTGGGGTGCACTTCTGTAATACTAACCTCATTTTCACCCCACGAGTTACTTCAGTGCAAGCTCTCACACAATTAAAAATCCTAGCCTACTGGACAGAAAAACAAATTAATATTTCATCTAAAATATTAAGTGAGCTTGCCACAAATATAGGTAGTATCTGTCATGCAGTTCTGCAAAACAGAGCAGCTGCCACTAATTTACTTCTTCTAGCCCAAGGTCATAGTTGTGAAGAATTTGAAGAAATGTGCTGTATGAACTTATCTGATCATGCTACATCTATCCATAAGCAAATACGAAAATTGACCGAGCTAACTCAACAGTTAAAGGTAGAGGATAGATTAGGTTTAAAAAGATAGCTAAAAGGATTGGGGATCGGACCATAGTTAAGAGACATTATCAAATACGGCATAATAGTTCTAAGCATAATTGTGATACTTCTGTTTGTTTTGCCCTGTGTGTTTACTTGCTTGCAAGGCTTGATGCAGCAGCTTTTGCAAAAAATGCTGAATGCACACCTTCTTGTACAAAAGGAAAACGGGGAAGATGAAGAGAGCCTGACAGAGGAATGGTTGAACGACAAGGGACATGATACTGTAAAATTAATCCAAATAGGGAGGGCTACGTGACTGCTGCAAAGTTCGCATGGCCCTGAAGAATAGATGATGTGCAGAAAGCAGGATATTGAAATTGCTTAGTATGTAGAAGTAGATAGAGAAGAACAAAGGAGTACTAAGCTGTTCTAACTGCAAGGCCAGCCGGACAGGCATGTATCGATCATAACGATACTTTTAAGATAACAGTACAAGTCACATAGCAACCAATCATGAGCTTGGCTTTTGCAATATGTATGAGCTAATTAACGAACATATATAAACTATGTAATCTGTTACAATAAACTGAGACTTGATGATCATGATATCATGAGTCTTGTCTCCCGCGGCATTCCCTCTAACAGGATGGGATGGGATGGGATGGGGAAAGCTGTCTCTGTCCAAGTGGCCTGGCTCTGCCACTCACCCTCCTGCGGTGGATGGAACGGCACCACCTCTTCAGGCTGCTGTGCTGGGGCAGCTCCAGGGCCTTCTTTCTCCTCCTTCCCCCAGGCCAGCTTGGGCACACTCGCAGGTCTGTGCTCTACGTCACTGCCTGGATTCATGGCTGCTTGTAGGAGAAGGTGGCTCAGAAAAGGTTTGAGTCAGCAAGTCCTGAACTCTGGTCTTTAGGGTCCTAGCCGCAAGGACAGGAGTCTCCTGTCAAGGATGATGCTAAGCAAACACCACAGTCTGCCCTCGAGGGCAGCTGCAGAAGAGATGCCTCGGGAAGGCCAGGGGTCACCAAGTGCTCTGGTCTGCCCGCAAGGTCACCTGCAGGAGTAACGCCTTGGGAAAGCTCTGGGTCAGCCAGGAACAAGTGGCTGTGCGAGGGCTCCTCACAGCACCACTCTGTCCTGTCCTGTCCCGTCACGTGCACTGAGCACTGTGGTGTGGCCTTGTCACTGCCAACACCTCTGCCACAGCGTGTCACAAAGGGCCCTTGGATCCCCTGTCCCGTTCCATTCCACGGTGACCATGCTGCACCGTGTCACAAAGGGCCCTTGCACACACTGCCACCTGCCCTGGGGCCACCCCCAGCCCCCCAGAGTGGCCCAGGGTGGAAGGAATGCCTTGCCCCAGGTGTGTCAGACAGCCCAACAGGATCTTTAGGAAGGGCTCAGCCCATCAGCAAACGCTGCCCTGCTCTGGGGCCCGGGCAGCGCTGACAGCAGCAGGTGAGGCACAGTCCCCGCCCAAGCAGAGTTCCCCCGAGCCCTGGCAGCACCGGTGCCCGTCTCCTGCCCCAGAAACCTGTGCCCCAAAAGGGCTTCTCTGCCAGAGGGCAGCCAAAGCTGGTTTCTGTTGGAGCAGTGGTCCTGTAGAAAAGGTGTAGTCGGTCCAGTGGAAAACCCCAGCTGTGTCCTCTTGGAAACCTGTGGGAAGGCTGCCTCTCTGTGTAGAAATCCCAGGATATATCTAGGTGGGAATGTTTAGCTCTTCCCCCTGGGTGGAGCGTCTCACCATGGGCTGATGTCATTCTGAGTAACACGGTGGGTCCTTGATAAAAGCCAGGGACGTCATAAAACGGGAAAGCTGGCAGACAGAACGCACATCCAAACAATATAATTAATGCAACATTCTCCGCTTATTTGAGAGAAGATGGCAGTTTTTATACACTTCTACATAGTTTACAATTTACAAAGGCACTCTGATTGGCAAGCTAACATTTTTTATCTTTGTCTTAAGGTGGCCGAAACCTTATACTATAAACCTCTACTACTTCACACCCAGACAGCCCAGTGCTTCCCATCACACCTTAATACAATTTCTAACTGTGCCACAAATTCTTAATATCTAACTGCGTCAGAGGCTGGAAGGCCTCACAAGGCCCAAATCTGAGGCCCAGACTGGAGTAGCTCAAATCTCATTCCAAACATAAATCATGATCTCTCTCTCTCAGAAATGCTGCAATACTTGATCCCCTGTTAAACAGAAATGGCTCTGGAGGGAGTTATCTCTGAGCCATGTGGGAAACATTGATGGGCCCATTCACAGGAGATAAGGAAAACAGTCCAGAGGCAACTGCTACACAGATAGCAGTAGAAAACATCTGGCCTCTCAATCTCAGACAACAAACGAACTGTAGGTTTACTGATAAATGAAATTGGATACTGAAAGATTAAATAAACGATGGGGAAAAAACATAGATTCCATGAAAATTAAAATCTAAAAGTGAGGGTCATACATTAGAGGGGAATCTTTGGTATCAGGCATATCAGGAAGTCTGTACCGCTTAAGTGCCTCATCCAGTGTGGAAAAACAGAAGGGAAATTAGGATAAAAAGGAGGCTGCGTCCTCCAAAAATTGGAAAGACCTCAAGGGAATGCCCCATGGCCTCTCCCTTTATTTGAATAAAATAAAAGGACTCCTCTGTCTCTGTTTAGGACATCAACCTGTGGCAGCAGCTCTCTGGCCACAGAGAGAAACAACTTTCCCAGGCATTGTCCTGGGGGCAGGCTGTGAGAAGATCAGAGAAAAGAATGAGAAACAATTCTTCTCTTCACTTGCTGCACCTGCTGTTGTGAACATGTGGAATGTATTGAGATTTGTTTGCCAAAGGGTATTTTTTTAATTAGCCAATGGTGGTGGTGATTGGATTAGTGGACCAATTACGTCCAGGTGTATTATAACTGTATAAAAGCAATGGGTTTCTTAATAATTATATATAATATAATAAAGAGGTTGATCAGCCTTCTGTGAATCCTGGGGTCAATACTAATTATTACCCAGCTGGGGGCCTGTGACAATGACATAAACCTCTGGTGTTTGTGGATTAATTTTCCTGACAAGTTCTTCCCAAACTGTTCCAACGGGGATCACTCTTCCACAGAGCGCAGTCCTTCAAGGACAGCCTGCTCCAGCTCGGGTCCTCCCAGGATCACACGTCCAACCAGGAAACCTCCTCTGGGGTGGGCTCCTCTCTCCACAGGTCTGCAGGTCCCTGCCAGCAATCTGTTCCAGCACAGGCCTCCCACGGGCTCACAGCCTCCTCTCAGGCATCCTCCTGCTGGGGCATGTGCTCCTGCAGGGCTGCAGGGCAATCTCAGCATCCCTGTGCCCTCCCTGTGGTCAGGGCTCAGCTGCCTCCCCAGGGCTGCCCCAGGGCTGCAGGGCAATCTCAGCATCCCCGTGCCTGGAGCACCTCTTGCCCCTCCTGCACAGACCTGGCTGTCTGCAGGGCTGCTCCTCTCACACATCCTCACTCCTTTCTGGACACAATTCCTTTGCTGCACTTGCTTTTCCCTTCTTCAGTGAGTTTACATATTCACAGCAATAACAGAGGCATCAGCACCATCCCTGGACGGGCCCGGCCAGGACAGTGGGCCTCTCCTGGAGCCGGCTGGCATTTGCTCTGTGGGCATGGGGGAGCTTCCAACAGCTTCTTACAGAAACCATTACTTCACCTACCAAAACCTGCCCATGCAAACCCAACAGACTTTCTTATCTAGTTCCCACCTCCTCACTACACTAAGAATTTAATTCTAGTGACGATAATCATCAAGTGGTGACCAAGAGAGAAATTTAGTATGTAAGTCTGTAGGCACTGAAGTTCACACTACAGACTAAATGAAAAAATGCCTCAAACCTACTCATCGCAGAGACTAACTGCTGGCACATTTGTGCATGTGCATTTATTCAATAAAACTCATAATTAGTTGTAATGATTAGGCTGGATAGTAATTTCGCACCAAGACCCTCCTGCATTTGGACCCAATCCCAATTGAAAAGTATTAAAATAACCATTACATTTTTGGTAAAGACACATGCCTGATCCACAGCCCACTGGAGCCACAGGTAGCACTGAATTTTAATGTTAAGGATTGGAACATACTACATTCCTGATCATGATTTAAATTGACAGCTCACTCTTACTGCTTATGTGACAACCCTCAGGTATCCATCTGACACTACAGACTGTCTTTCTCAGGTTCAACACCTGAGAGAAAAATTGAGAGAAATGAGGAAAAATTGAGAGAAATTGAGCAAAATGAGAGAAAAATTTCCCTTTCTGATATGAAATAAAGAGGAAAGCTGTCAGTCCTAACCCAGAGCTCTGCAGAAGGCTCTGTGGGGAGCGCACCTGACGTTATTGAAGCTGTGTGTTCAGCCCAGAGCCCTGGAAAGATGGGACTGGCCTGGCTGCCTCAGCCTGTTTGGCTCTGGCTCTTGCACCGTTCTGGCCCTGCTGGTACAGCACTCACTGCTTGCCCAGCTTCCCTGCCATGTGTTGTACATGTTCCTGACCCATAAATCCTGTGAGACTATTGCTGATGGAATAGGGAGGAGTCACACTTTGAAAGAATCCTCTTCAGTTCCCCTTTGTTTGAACAGAGGTAATTCAACAAATCCTTCCACAAATGCTGGAAGATATCCTCCAGTTCTACCCATGGAGATGCATATGGCCCTGAGCAGCACAAAGGGCTTTTTCAGGAAGGCCACTCCTTTCCAGGCTTTCCCCAGGAGCCCCGGGTCAGTCTTTTCTTCTCTGTGCTCCCCTCTGGCTCCATTGCTACGCTGCCTCCAAATCATGAATGTGGCAGGGACAGCCAAGCAAACCACCGTGCATGTGTGCCATTGGATCTTTCCCTCCAGTTCCCACAAAGGCCATGCCAGACACTCCTGTCTGGCTTCCAGGTCTGCAATTTCCTCCTCCAAGTGCAGCTGGTGCTGCCAAAGGATTACCTCCTGCTCCTTCATCTTCTGGACAATTCCTTTATCATCCTCAGGAGAAATCCCATTCTTTCCAGAAGGCTGGTTGATGCTGACAATGGCCATCAGCACCAGGTACCTATGGAAGATTCCTTCAGCCATGGCTGATCCTTCCCTGAAAGAGAAAGAAAGGAGGACAGAGCCAAGATCCAGACTATATTGCCTCGGGAAGAGACAGGAAAGAGGCTCGCCCCTGGCAGGAAGGCTCTGGCCAGCCCTGCAGAAAGGCTGGAGGCCAGAGGTGCTCCTCAGGGCTCGCCTGCTGCTGCCAGTTCCAGTCCAGCTGCCCAAAGAGGCTCCATGAGCACGTGGTGAGGAGGAAGAGGAGGAAGGTGTGAGACACAGGGACACAAACCTGAGCAGCCGGGTTTGAGGAGAGAGAAGCTCAGCATTGCAGATGGCAGAAGAAACCAAGCCCAGTCCCCCAAGCAGGAGGAGGAGAGGAAGGGCCCCCAAGCTGGCTGAAGGCAGACAATGGAGACCTTTCCCAGATGTTCCCAAATGGGCTGGGGGTAGGGAATACACGGCCCTGCTTTCCAGCTGCTCCCACCACTTCTGACCCTGCCACTGCCTTGAGACAAAGCCCGATGAAATCCTGCTCAGCGTGGGCAAATGAGCCCTTGAAAGGCTTAGAGTCAGGTCAAGGCTTCCTTTCCCTCCCAAAGCCTTCCCTTGGCAGCCTTGGGCAGGGGATTCATCCTCCCTCCCTCCTCCTTCCCACAGACCTGCTCGGAACCACTCCATGGGCACTTTCCATTCTCTGTGTCTGTTCTCAAGTGCATTGCCAAGCTGGGTCAGTCCTGGCTCTGTCCTGAGCTCCCAGGAGCTCACAGGCTGAGATGGCAATGCTCAGCCACACCAGGGCCCTGCCCCTGCCAGCAGCACCCCCACAAGCAGCAGCAGCAGCAGCAGCAGCAGCAGCAGCTGCAGTTGCCTCTCAGCTGTTGGTGCCCCTGCATTGCAGCCCATCCCGCTGGCACCTACGTTCCCTCGTGGCCTTGGAGACAGTCCTGAATCCATCCATGGGGTCACAGAGCCATGGAATCCCAGAGTTCCAGGTTCCTGGAATCCTAGAGTCATTGAATCTTGAGAACCAAACTCAGAGGAGGAGGAGGAGGAGGAGGAGGAGGAGGAGGAGGAGGAGGAGGAGGAGGAGGACAAGGAAGAGGAGGAGGAGGAGGAATAGGAGGAGGAAGAGAGAGAACGAGGACAAGGAGGATGATGAGGAGGATGAGGATGAGGAGGAGTATGAGGAGGAGGAGGAGAAGAAGGATGAGGAGGATGAGGACGAGGAGGAGGAGGATGAGGAGGAGAAGGAAGATGAACAGGAGGAGGAGGAGGACAAGGAGGACAATAAAGAAAAGGAGGAGGACAAGGATGAGGAGAACCACGAGGAAAAGGATGGGGAGGATGAGGATGAGCAGGATAGGGAGGACGAGGAGGAAAAGGAGAAGGAATATGAGGAGGAGGAGAAAGAGGAGCATGAGGAGGAAGAGGAGGAGGAAGATGAGGAGGAGGAGAAAGAAGAGAATGAGGATGAAGAGGAGGACGATGAGGAGGAGGGGGATAAGGATGAGGAGGATAAGGAGGAGGACGATGTGGAGGAGGAGGAGGACAAGGATGAGGAAAAGGACAAAGATGAGGAGGACAAGGAAGACGAGGAGGACAAGGAGGAGGAGGAGGAATAGGAGGAGAAAGAGGGTGAGAATGAGGATGTGGAGGGAGATGATGAGGAGGAGGAGGATAAAGATGAGCAGGACAAGAAGGAGGAGAAGGAGGGGGAGGACTAGGATGACAAGGAGGACAATCAGGAGGAGGAGGAGAAGAAGGAGGAGGAGGAGGAGGAGGACGCGGACGAGGATGAGGACGAGGACGAGGATGAGGACGAGGATGGGAACAAGAAGGAGGAAGATGAAGAGGAGGAGGAGGAGGAGGAGGAGGCGGAGAAAGGGTTGTTCAAAGAGCAGTTGAAAGAATGAGTGCTGGGAACCTGTCCCCATGGAGAACCCATCTCCAGATGTGCTCCATGCCCTTACCAATGGCCCCTGGGGAAATGGAAACCCCCTGGCTGTGCACGGCTGCTCCCAATGTGCAAATACAGCCCTGGGCAGTGAGACTGGGACTGCCTGGGAAATTGTTCTGGGTGTGATGGCCCTGGCAGGGCCAGCCCAGAGGCTGCAGGGCTGGACCTTCATGCACTGGAATTAGTCAGGATAAATCAGAAGCAAAGGAGAGTTAGCAATACAGGAACAGGAATCCAGATTCCTCCAGGACACTTTGGTTTTTTTAACTGCTCACTGGAGCTTGGCCTTGCAAAGTGCTCCTGTCATGGGAGGAGGAACTGATGCAGATTATCAAGGGGAAAATGAAGTAATTTGGCTTAAGGATAGTGAACAAGATTGGATTATTCAACCCCATAACAGGGTAGCACAATTATTGACATTGTCAGTGTTTAAAACAATTGGGGAAAAAAGGAGGTCCACCTGAAATCACTGCTGTTGGTGGAGATAAAGGGTTTGGATCCAGCAGTTCTAATAATGGAGCCAGAGTGTGGGTCCAGAGGCCAAAAGGCCTCCCGAGGCAGCTGATGAACAGCTCCTGGGAAGGACAGCAGTGTTGGAATCCTGAAACCTGGCCAGGAGTGACGGGAATGTGTCCCTGCAGCCAAGTGCTCTGTGTGAGAAGAAGTAGATATTACAGGAGATTGTTTTACACATCCTGCCAGACCAAATCCCCCTGTTTGCCCCAGTAAAAACTCGTGACCTGGGTTCCATCTAGGATGGAGCCAGGGCCAGGCTCTTGTACTGCCCAAGGTGTATCCCTTGAAGGCCTTTTAATAAATACCTGCTTTACTCCTTTAACACTGCCTAGCTCTGTTCTAGGCAGCCTCTCAAGGCATCACCACCAAACCAAGGGAACATGGACCAGGTCTGGCTGGCTCTGTCCTCTGGTGATTGTCTTAGACCATGAGCTGAATATTTTCATTTGAAAACACCATGGAGAGGGCCCAGAGATCTCCCAACGAGGGGTTCTGAGCCCTTGGGTACATGGCCAGTGCATATGGACAAATGAGCTCTGAGCTCTTCGCTGCCGTGGTGGTTTTGCATCACAGAACTGATGTCCTGAGAGAAGCTGCTAGCAGTTTCCTCCGTGTCTGACAAAAACCAATCAGTAATTAGCTTTGAGAGCTGACCGTCTGTTAAAGCACTAAGGAAGCTGCAGACGCCTCTGTGCAGACACAAGTTAGAGATGAGAAAGCCTGGCTGGGTCTCTGTCCCTTCTGGCCCCACAGAGGTGCCGAGGCCGGCCCAGCCCCGTCTCGGCCGTGGGGCCGGGCGGCTCCTGCCGTGGGGCCGGGCCCCTTCCCAGGGAGCCGCCAGGCGCCATCGGCTGCCGGGCAGGGCAGGGGAGGCCGCGGGGCCGAGGCCGGGCCGTGGCTGCGGGTGCTGACATCTGGCCCTGCCGAGCCCTGCCCCGCCGCCAGCCCGGGCCCGGCCAGGATCCGCCGGGCCCCAGGAGCAGCCCCGGGCCGGGCCGGCTCGGCCAAGGCTCTGCCGCCCTTGGGCTTCGCCCGCAGCCGGCGGGCAGGGCAGGAGAAGCCATCGGCCCCGGCCGTGCTGCTGCTGGGCTCTGGCCTGGCTGCTGAGATCCTGGCCCTGCCCCAGCGCGGCCCAGCCTGACACAGCCCCAGGGCAGCCGCTGCAGAAACCTCCATGGCAAAACAGCTCTGGCCGCAAGCACCGAGCCCGGCCGGGCTCACGGAACCATCTGCAGCCCCGGGAGATATTGACTCTGCCAGTGCTGCCATCCTCCCTCCCGTGAGAGAAAAGGACACAGGGCAGGCACACAGAGGAGCAACATGGACACACCGAGGGCAGGGAAGAGGAAGTTGAGTCCCAGATGGGAGGGATGAGGAGATGCCTTGATCTTGGGGCTGAAATCCTCTGGTAAAGCTATGGAGAAGGATGTCATTGATACATCAGACTCTCTTTTTCCCTATAAGGCATTGAAAAGTATGGGGAGATGACTTGTTTCAGCAGAGGCCTCCATGCTAAAGTGAGCAAATGTTGCAGTAGCTGTGATCCCACGAGAAGTTTGAACAGAGAAAGGGAGAACAGTGATTAGACCCTGTGCCCTCAGGGAGAGAAGAAGACCTCTGTTCCCAGAGATGAAGATGATTTCAGAAATAGATTAAGAGAACCTTTGCTCTTAAACAGCTCATCTCAAAACTAATACCCCATAATTTGGCATGGGCCATAAACACATCTGTGGGAAAAGGTAGGAAAAGATGGGGGGGAGTTCACGATTGCAGATTTCTCCAGGCAGCTGCTATTTGTAGAAGTGAAAATCCATGAGATAACTGTTGTCTTGTGGAGAAGTCTCCATAACATTAACAAGAGGCACTTCTCTCCCTAAGTGAACTGCAGAAAGACTGTTCTAGAGGTGGTAAACTGACTGAAAATTTTATGTGTTGTCTCTTTACATTGTCCGATTGTATAGACAGAGGAAGTGTTCTGAAAGTTTAGTTCTGATTCTTATTGCTCTTTCTTTTAGTTTCTGTTAACAAACTTTTCTTTATACTCTTAAAGTTTTGATCCCACTTTGCCTTTCTCCTAATCCTATCTCACAGCACGAAATGAGTAAGAATATTCTGGTAATAAGCCAACACAGAACCAACCACACTATTTGATGCATTGGCTGAGAAATCTCATAGTGGCAAACCAAAACCTCTACAAAAACTTCCTGATGAACTGCCCCAGACAAGAGAGAAATCAAGGCAGAGCCATGGTTTGTCAGGACTTGCTTGATCCCCATGGTGCATTTGGAGCTGAGCCCTGCAACCTCAGAGCCTGAGAGGAGATTGCACAAACCTTTCCAGGAGTTAGAGCCAGAGGAAACACCCAAAGTGTCACAAAACATTAATGGGACACACTGAGGTCCATCCCTAACACAGGCTCCTCATGGACTCTATGGAGGAGAGAACTGGAGGCCAGGATGGCACAAAAATCTCTCAGAGACTCAAAATGGCACAAATACCTCTCAGTGTGGAAAGGACAATCCAAAGTACCTCAAAAAAGTTGAGTATCTCAAAGTATTAATGAGCTCCACTGAGTGTCAATTCAAAGCACAGAAGGGACTCATTAAAACAGATAATTTGAGGCTGAGACTGCACTGTCACATAAAGTCTGTATCAAAAGGGAAACACCAAGTACCTTACAAGAACTGAAGTACCTTGAAGCATTAATGAGCCCACTGAGTGTTGTTACTGACAAAGACTATCCAGGGACTAATTACAGCAGATTATTGGAGGCCAGGATTGCACAAACCTAACAGAGACTCCAAGGCAAAAGCAAAAGCCAAAGTCCTTTGAAAAACCTTCAGACCCTGGCAGCATGAAGGAGCCCCCAGGGCCATTCCTGACCAAGGCTCCCCAGGGACTCCTTCCAGCAGATCCTTGAGGCCATTGGGATGTGGGCTAGGTGGGGATGCTGAGGGAAGGACCAGGGGGTGACAGTGCCCAGCCTGGCTGGGGCTGTGCCAGGAGGCCCCAGGGCCTCAGGACAAGGTGTCTCCTCACAGCCCTTGGTGGCACAGACCCTGCTGTGCCCCAGGGCACCAAGACTTGGCTTCTCTTTGTCCCCACCTGCCATCAGTGCCTCCAGTTCTCTGCTCTGCCTGGGGCCTGGGGACACTTTCTGTCTAGGTTCGACAAGACAGGAATCTGCGAAGGAGGGCTAAAGCCTCCTGTGCAATGGAGAAGGTAAACCCCCTCCCTCCGAATTACTAGGAGTTTTAAATCAAAAGGCTCTCAGGCAAAGATATGGGAATGGGAGTAACAATTCTTTACTAGGAGAAAACTAGACAACAATTTAAAAAGGCAAATGCAATCGGTACAAACAAAACCAGTGAAAAAGTCCAGAACCTGAGGATTCGGGTTGCCAGTAGCAGTCCTGCTGGGACAATTGCTCCCCTTGCAGTGGTTGATGAATTGCAGCTGCAGTGGTGATCTTTTGAAGGGTATAGTTTTCCTCTGAAGATCTGGTGGCAGTGGGGCCGGTCTTCCTCTGTGCCGGGGTTGCCTCCGAGCTCCGCCGCCGTCGCCTCAGTGCGCTCCGGCTGCTTCGCTGCGAGTGCCGCCAAAGAGAGCTGCTTTTCTGGCAATCCCCCAAAGTAAAGAGCTGCTCTGTCCCCAAAAAGATACCCCCTTATATCCAATAAAAGAGTGCTTGGCTTCCCCCCTCTGGGTGGAACATCTCACAATAGGATGGTGTTACGTTACCAGCCCTGCATTGAATCAGTCAATGGCCCATTAGCAAACCATTACCTCTTAGGAGCAAAACCGGTTCTTGGAAAAGATAACAAACCTGCCCAACAGGTTTGCCTTCAACAGATGGCAAATAGAATACAAGCTTATCTTACAACCCAGGACATTATCCACCCCTTATTCTATTTCCATCTGCACACCATGAAATCTTACACCCAGTTCTCACTTAAGACCAAGTTTCCCTATGGTACACAGCGGGTCTCCCCATCTTTCTGCATTACCCACCAAGTGTAACCAGGTCCTTGAGCAAAGACAATCCCACAAATGGGTTGGTCTTTGCCTGAGGTGGGATTAATCCAAACAGTTTTCCCTAAAATACCTTTCATATGTACTACAGGGACCTTATCTCCATCTACTGTGTGTAAGGGTTCTGACTGGGCAGGGCCAGCTCGATTGACAGACCCTCGGGTGTTGACCATCCAGGTTGCTTTTGCCAGGTTAATTTCCCAGTTTCTAAATGTTCCTCCACCAAGTGCCTTTAGGGTAGTCTTCAGGAGTCCGTTGCACCGTTCAACTTTGCCGGCAGCTGGAGCATGATAGGGAATATGATATATCCATTCGATACCATGTTCTCTGGCCCAGGTGTTGATAAGGCTGTTCTTGAAATGGGTGCCGTTGTCAGACTCAATTCTCTCAGGTGTGCCGTGTCTCCACAGGACTTGCTTTTCCAAGCCTAAGATGGTGTTCCGGGCAGTGGCATGAGGTACAGGGAAAGTCTCCAGCCATCCAGTGGTGGCTTCCACCATGGTCAGCACGTAGCGCTTGCCTTGGCGTGTCTGGGGCAGTGTGATGTAGTCAATCTGCCAGGCCTCCCCATACTTGTACTTGGACCACCGCCCACCATACCATAGGGGCTTCACTCTCTTGGCCTGTTTGATGGCAGCACACGTCTCACAGTCATGGATAACCTGAGAAACACTGTCCATGGTTAGATCCACCCCTCGGTCTCGTGCCCACTTGTAGGTGGCATCTCTGCCCTGATGAACTGAGGCATCATGAGCCCATCGAGCCAGGAACAACTCCCCCTTATGGTGCCAATCTAAGTCTATCTTTGACACCTCTATTTTTGCTGCCTGATCTACCTGCTCGTTGTTTCGGTGCTCCTCATTAGCCCGACTTTTGGGGACATGGGCATCTACATGACGGACTTTCACCGTTAGCTTTTCCACCCGAGAGGCAATGTCTTTCCATATATCAGCAGCCCAGATTGGCTTTCCTCTACGTTGCCGGTTGGCCTTCCTCCACCTTCCCAGCCAGCCCCACAGAGCATTGGCTACCATCCACGAATCAGTACAAAGGTAGAGCTTTGGCCACTTCTCCCTTTCAGCAATGTCCAGAGCCAGCTGAACGGCCTTGAGTTCAGCGAGTTGGCTCGATCCACCTTCTCCTTCGGTAGCTTGTGCAACTTGGCGTGTGGGGCTCCATACGGCTGCTTTCCACTTCTGGTTCATCCCTACAATGCAACAGGAACCGTCAGTGAAAAGAGCGTAGCAGGTCTCCTCTGCTGGTAGTTGGTTGTATGGTAGAGCTTCTTCAGCCCTTGCCAATTGTACCTGCTCCTCATCATCAGTGAGACCAAAGTTTTCACCTTCTGGCCAGTTCGTAATTATCTCCAAAATCCCAGGGCGATTCAGGTTTCCAATACGGGCGCATTGAGTGATGAGGGCAATCCATTTGCTCCATGTGGCGCCAGTGGCATGGTGGGTAGAGGGAACCTTTCCTTTAAACATCCACCCCAGCACCGGTAGTCGGGGTGCCAGGAGGAGTTGTGTTTCTGTGCCAATTACCTCCGAGGCGGCTTGAACTCCTTCAAAGGCAGCCAAGATTTCCTTCTCTGTGGGAGTGTAGTTGGCTTCAGACCCTCTGTAACTTCGGCTCCAGAATCCCAGTGGTCGGCCTCGAGTCTCCCCAGGCACTTTCTGCCAAAGGCTCCAGGACAACCCATGGTTCCCGGCTGCAGAGTAGAGCACATTCTTGACCTCTGGTCCCGTCCTGACTGGGCCAAGGGCAACAGCATGAGCGATCTCCTGCTTGATCTGGGTGAAAGCTTCTTGCTGCTCAGGGCCCCAGTGGAAATCATTCTTCTTTTGGGTAACCAGATAAAGAGGGCTCACAATCTGGCTATACTCAGGAATGTGCATTCTCCAGAAACCTATGGCACCTAGGAAAGCTTGTGTTTCCTTTTTGCTGGTTGGTGGGGACATAGCCCTGATCTTGTTGATGACCTCAGTGGGAATCTGGCGCCGTCCGTCTTGCCATTTCACTCCCAGGAACTGGATTTCTCGGGCAGGTCCCTTGACTTTGCTCTTCTTGATGGCTAAGCCAGCTTCTAGCAGTATCTGGATGATCCTCTCACCTTTCTCAAACACTTCTGCCGCTGTGCTCCCCCACACAATGATGTCATCAATGTATTGCAGGTGTTCTGGAGCCTCACCCTTTTCTAGTGCAGCCTGGATCAGTCCATGGCAGATGGTGGGGCTGTGTTTCCACCCCTGGGGCAGTCGGTTCCAGGTGTACTGCACGCCCCTCCAGGTGAAAGAGAACTGAAGCATGCATTCTGCTGCCAGAGGAGTGGAGAAAAACGCATTAGCAATATCAATGGTGGCATACCACTTTGCTGCCTTGGACTCCAGCTCGTACTGGAGTTCCAGCATATCCGGTACAGCAGCGCTCAGCGGTGGAGTCACTTCATTTAAGCCACGATAGTCCACAGTCAATCTCCATTCTTGGTCAGATTTGCGCACAGGCCAGATGGGGCTGTTGAAGGGTGAGTGGGTTTTGCTGACCACCCCTTGGCTCTCCAGCTCCCGAATCATTTTGTGGATGGGGATCACGGCATCTCGATCCATCCGATACTGCCGGCGGTGCACTGTCGAGGTCGCAATTGGCACGCGTTGTTCTTCCACCCTTAGGAGTCCTACTGCAGAGGGGTTTTCTGACAGTCCAGGCAAGGTGTTCAATTGCTTAATGTCTTCTGCCTCTACAGCGGCTATTCCAAAAGCCCACCTGAGTCCCTTTGGGTCTTTGTAATATCCGTTCCGGAGGAAGTCTATGCCTAGGATACACGGAGCATCTGGGCCAGTCACTATAGGATGTTTCTTCCACTCCTTCCCAGTCAGGCTCACCTCGGCTTCCACCAGAGTCAATTGTTGTGATCCCCCTGTCACACCAGCAATGGAAACAGGCCCTGCCCCCACATGTCCCGATGGTATCAGAGTACACTGTGCACCAGTATCAACTAAAGCATCATATCTTTGTGGCTCTGATGTGCCAGGCCATCGGATCCACACTGTCCAGAAGATCCGGTTTTCCCGTGCCTCTCCCTGGCTAGAGACAGGGCCCCTCTAACACTGGTTATCATTCCTTCCCTGGGCATACATACTAGAGGTCCCTTCAAGGGGGTCTGACAGATCATACCCACAAGCTTGGTCACGGGAGGTTGAGGCTACCTTCACTTTGGTGGCACTCCCCTGGTTAGAGTTTCCCTCCTTAAGTTGACGGACCCATGCTGCCAGGACAGAAGTGGGTTTCCCATCCCACCTCCCCATGTCTTCCCCATGGTCACGCAGGAAGAACCACAGATTAGCCCTTGGGGTGTACCCTCTCTCTCTAGCTGGGGATTGTTGGGCGCTGATTCTGGGGCCTGTGACTCTCATGGGTGCTGTATTAACCTTCCTTATATCCTCCCTCATCTCCTCTTTAAACTCCTTAATCACAGCTGAGATATGAGCCTGCATTGGGCCATTAATCATACTCTCATAATTCCTAAGTTTGTTGGCAACAGAACCCACTGTCTCCCGGTGAGCATCAGCATTGATTGTTGCAATGAAAGTGGTGTATTGAGATGGCCCCAGATTTGCTAGACTCCACAGCATTTGTCCCGTACACCTGACCTTGTCGGGGTCATTATTGTGTCGTCCATCCCTCCCAAAGAGTACCTCCAATACTGCCACTTCCCTCAGCTGTTGGATCCCTTCCTCGAGGGTCTTCCAGCGCATTCTATGATGGTGCTCTTGCATTCTCTCTCTGTGGACAAACCTCTCCCTGACACTCATTAAGAGCCGCTCCCAGAGAGAAAGGGACCCTGGTTAGCTTACAGAAACCTGATTTATACCTAAATCCTGGGTCAAGGGTCCCAAGTTCCTTGCCTCACCACCGTCCAGCTGCACGCCTGTACCCATAAGATCCCAAACCCGAAGTAGCCAGGTAGCATAAGCCTCACGCCCTCGTCGCACAATGTCTTTATGCAGATTGCGAGGACTTTTGTACGTCAGGGACTCGGTGATGATAGCAATCTCTGGCTCCCCTGTGGGTTGTGAGGTTCCTCCATTCCTGTCCCTATCTGCAGGGTGCTCTGCTTTCACCTTAGACTTCCTTGTTTCTACCGGGGCAACTGCTGCTGACCGTGACTGCCTTTGTGGTTCAGCTGGAACCTGGACAGTTGTAACATCTGTGGGTTCCACAGCTGTACTATTAGACTGTCCCTCCTCAAGGCAAAGGGCCGGTTTCTCACCAGCTGGGGAAATGCACTCCTTCAGCATCTCTCGTATCTCCTTAACCAGAACCCTCACCCAATCTGGGCGGTTCATTTCTGAGGTGGGCTGTGGGGCAGGGTCAGGCTCTGGAGCAGCAGCATCTCGAGTCTGTGGTGTAGCTGTGAGGGTAGTTATCCAGGTTAATCTTCCCTTATCTCTGAATGCTAAATATAACAGGACTATCAGCAACACCACCCATTGTATGGTATCATTAGCACTTAGAAAGGATCTTAACCCTTTGAGAACTGGTGGAGCAGACCCAAAAAGATGGTTAAAAGGTTGGGAGAAAGTTTGCCCAGGCGCTATTTCCTCGCAGTAGGTACCATTATTAAAGTAACCCCAAAAACATACAGTTAATGTGTGATAGCTATGAATCCATGTACCTGACTTCCAGAGGAAATTAAAGATCCATGAATTCCTCACCCAATTAACCCAGAAGCCAAACTTGACAATAGACACCGTAGCCTTAGTTATAGGACCCATTTTTAGATAAGGGTCTGCAAATGGGAAAAGTATAGTTACGATCACATGCCACCCAAACCAAGGTAAACTAGACCACATGGTGATGCTGAAGATGTTTTTACATGCAACAAAAAACCAAATTACTTAAGAACTGTTAATCCTTTTTCCCTGTCAATGCCCTCGGGCCTCACGTTGGTGCGCCAAAATCTGTCTAGGTTCGACAAGACAGGAATCTGCGAAGGAGGGCTAAAGCCTCCTGTGCAATGGAGAAGGTAAACCCCCCCCTCCAACTTACTAGGAGTTTTAAATCAAAAGGCTCTCAGGCAAAGATATGGGAATGGGAGTTGTTAGAGGGAATGCCGCGGGAGACAAGACTCATGATATCATGATCATCAAGTCTCAGTTTATTGTAACAGATTACATAGTTTATATATGTTCGTTAATTAGCTCATACATATTGCAAAAGCCAAGCTCATGATTGGTTGCTATGTGACTTGTACTATTATCTTAAAAGTATCGTTATGATCGATACATGCCTGTCCGGCTGGCCTTGCAGTTAGAACAGCTTAGTACCCCCTTTGTTCTTCTCTATCTACTTCTACATACCAAGCAGTTTCAATATCCTGCTTTCTGCACATCATCTATTCTTCAGGGCCATGCGAACTTTGCAGCAGTCACGTAGCCCTCCCTATTTGGATTAATTTTACAGTATCATGTCCCTTGTCGTTCAACCATTCCTCTGTCAGGCTCTCTTCATCTCCCCCGTTTTCCTTTTGTACAAGAAGGTGTGCATTCAGCATTTTCTGCAAAAGCTGCTGCATCAAGCCTTGCAAGCAAGTAAACACACAGGGCAAAACAAACAGAAGTATCACAATTATGCTTAGAACTATTATGCCGTATTTGATAATGTCTCTTAACTATGGTCCGATCCCCAATCCTTTTAGCTATCTTTTTAAACCTAATCTATCCTCTACCTTTAACTGTTGAGTTAGCTCGGTCAATTTTCGTATTTGCTTATGGATAGATGTAGCGTGATCAGATAAGTTCATACAGCACATTCCTTCAAATTCTTCACAACTATGACCTTGGGCTAGAAGAAGTAAATTAGTGGCAGCTGCTCTGTTTTGCAGAACTGCATGACAGATACTACCTATATTTGTGGCAAGCTCACTTAACATTTTAGATGAAATATTAATTTATTTTTCTGTCCAGTAGGCTAGGATTTTTAATTGTGTGAGAGCTTGCACTGAAGTAACTCGTGGGGTGAAAATGAGGTTAGTATTACAGAAGTGCACCCCACTTCATATTTCTCATGTTCTTGATTGTTCTGTTTAACATGAAAGGAACAAATTTAATTCTAAATACAAACTATATTTATGATAAACTTAATGTTATGCTTTTGATTATCTAATTGATTGTCCCTCTTTTTCTTTTGCCATTGAAAAGCAATGGCAAAATAAACACAAAAATCACAGGCATTACTAAAACTTATTAAAACTTAGTAAAAAAGTCTGTAACATAATTAAAAATATACAATCTTTTGTGGGTGAAACACAAATCTTTGCACAATCCACTTTTGCTGTGCATCCTCTGATTTACTTGTGGAGAGATTAGTGTTTTCTTGAAATTGATAAGTTTAACATTCTTCACTGAAATTTATCCAGATTCTGTACCTGCTAAAACACAAACAAACTCAACACTCCCCACAGGGACTGGAGGGTCCTCTCTCAATTCTGTTTCTTAAAATTTGCATGAAGAAATGGAAATATCAACATCTTTATAATAAACATGAAAAAACATCAAGAATAAAACAATGCATATAGTAAAGAAACTAATAACAAATAAAAATCAATCAGATAATACACAATTAATATTACATATAAAATCACAGTTACCAAGTGCTACACTATCAAATTGTCATCCCAGAGTCTGCAGCAGCTGATAAACCTTAAAACATCAGAGATTTGGATAAAACATGTCCGGATCATGTCTCTCCAAAACTCCCTTTGAGGCTCAGCTGCCCTACAAGGTCAAATTGTCAAGCCAAAAGGACTTAAATACTTTTTGATGCAGAAAACACCTGGGTCAATCACACCATCCATGTAGAGCCAGAGCTTGGCCAGAGCTCAAACTCTAATTGGAGGATATGTTTGAACACATTATAAAACAAAAGTCTTAGAAATAACAGTTATAAGTAAAAAACCTTATTATTAAAAATTTATCAAACTATTAAATAATTGAACCTGTTTAAAATCTCTTTCAAGACAAAAATTCTCTAAATATAACAAACTCTTTCTTCAGAAATCTGAAAATTTGAAGTCTGAAATCTTGAACTAAAATTTGGATAATGAATTTTTAAAGGAAGATGAATTGCAGCTGCATAAAAGATTGGATAAAGAAAACACATGAGTAGTTAAAAAATCAAAAACACAGGATCCTGAAAAAACATTTTGTAATCAATCACCTAAAGAGACAATAAAACATATGAAAACTGACTGTAAATACTATAACAACACCTTAATACCTTAATACCTTAATAATAATTCTTATCACAAAAATCAGACAACTCACATTTTATGATTAACTTATTAATAAGAAATGTTTAAAATAGTTTAAGCAAATCCTTTTAAAGCACTCATATAACATTAGTAACAATCACTACTTATCATTACTTACAAAAACTTAACAATCACTATTTATCGAATTATCTATAAAACTTAAAAATCACTATTACTTATATTATTATCTATAAAAACCCAAAGACAGAGATTACAAACTCAATACTAAAATTCCATCAGATGACATTTTCTCAACTCTTTGTTTGCAAAGACATTTTTGGTAATTAAATCATTACTAACATTTCTATCTTTATACAGTGATTTTTATCCATATCATATTTGAAATAACATTGATTCACATAATGTTCATCCTTCTTGGTATCTTGGAAAACACTCGGTACTGCTGTACTTTTTCATTACGTCTTCTGACTCTTGTAAAAAATTGGGAAGATGCTGTTGAAATTTTTGCTGTAGTGTCGCGATCCCGCCACCGGCGGCGCTGCTGCTCTCGGCGTTGTCGCTGCCATGGCAACCAGGACTGTGCCGCCATCTCCGCCGCCATTGCTGGGCGCTGCGGGGAGATGAGGGGCGGCGCCGCCTCGCTCCCGTCCTTGTTGTGTCACCTTGTGGATGGGAGAAGAGACACCCCCGCCACGGCCGCGCCCCGCCTGCTCCGGCTCCAGCGCGGCTGAGCCCCAGGAACGCCCCTCTCCCCCCTTGCGCTGCTGCTCGGCAGCAAGGAGCCTTCTGTCTCTCGGCTGATGTCCGCTCCGCCCCGGGCTCGCCTCCGGCTCGGTGCTGGCCGGCCCCGCTCTGTCTGGCCCCGCGCCTGCTCCATTCTACCTGATTCCCGTTCACAAAAAGTGAATTTGGGATCCCAGTCCCGTTGCCATAAAGCAATTTGGATCTCAATTTCCAGCACCTCAATGCTACTAGTGTCTATGGGAGGTACAGGCATTTCAGAAGCAGAGATGGGAATGGGAAAATTTGTGAGAACCGGAGGGTTTGGCTCACTGGAGAGAAGCGAGGATTTACATTCCTTATTTTTCTCCAGAGCTGTCCGTATCACTTCCACCGCCCTCTTTTCTGCCTGACACATTAACAATTCGTTATCAACCACTCTCCAAAGTTTACTCATTTTCTTGCCCGGTTTATCCTCATCTAACACTAATTCCCACAACCTATCCCTATATCTTCTCCATTCTGAAAGTTTATGAACACTATGGGGGTTAACGAAAAAGCCGTAAGAATCAGCATGATGCAATAGCGAAGGGAGATCCTTATCTAAGTCAATCCCCCTAATCTGCCTTTTTCTAAGAGAAGCACTAAATAAATCATATGCTGCTTGCCTTTCCATGATTACGTCGGTACCGTTGCTGGCTCCTTCAGGCTTCGGCAGCACGTATCGGCTGAGCCCGCTTCTACGGTCACTCAGGGCGCGGAGCAGAGCGTTTCGCCTCTTCTCTTTATTTTCGCCGTCCTTCCAGCCGCAGGACCCGCACTCCAACGCAGCACCCCTCTCGCCTTAGGCTCGGATCAGGTCCCTGCTTTCGGGCGCCAGTTGTTAGAGGGAATGCCGCGGGAGACAAGACTCATGATATCATGATCATCAAGTCTCAGTTTATTGTAACAGATTACATAGTTTATATATGTTCGTTAATTAGCTCATACATATTGCAAAAGCCAAGCTATTGATTGGTTGCTATGTGACTTGTACTATTATCTTAAAAGTATCGTTATGATCGATACATGCCTGTCCGGCTGGCCTTGCAGTTAGAACAGCTTAGTACCCCCTTTGTTCTTCTCTATCTACTTCTACAAACCAAGCAGTTTCAATATCCTGCTTTCTGCACATCATCTATTCTTCAGGGCCATGCGAACTTTGCAGCAGTCACGTAGCCCTCCCTATTTGGATTAATTTTACAGTATCATGTCCCTTGTCGTTCAACCATTCCTCTGTCAGGCTCTCTTCAGGGAGTAACAATTCTTTACTAGGAGAAAACTAGACAACAATTTAAAAAGGCAAATGCAATCGGTACAAACAAAACCAGTGGAAAAAAAAAAAAAGTCCAGAACCTGAGGATTCGGGGTGCCAGTAGCAGTCCTGCTGGGACAATTGCTCCCCTTGCAGTGATTGATGAATTGCAGCTGCAGTGGTGATCTTTTGAAGGGTATAGTTTTCCTCTGAAGATCTGGTGGCAGTGGGGCCGGTCTTCCTCTGTGCCAGGGTTGCCTCCGAGCTCCGCCGCCGCCGCTTCCCCGGCTGTTTCGCTGCGAGATATGCGAAGAAGAGAGAGCGAGCTGCTTCTCTGGGAATCCCGCGAAGAGAGAGTGTGAGCTGCTTCTCTCGGAGTCCCGCCCAGAGAGCTGCCTCCTCTCCCCAAAAAGCTACCCCTTTAAACAATAATAGAGTGCTTGGCTTCCCCCTCTGGGTGGGACCCCTCACGGTGTTACATTTACCAGCCCTTCATTGAATCAGTCAATGGTGTATAAGCAATATGGGGCAAACCATTGTCTTTGGGAGAGATAACAAAACCTGCCAAACAGGTTTGCCTTCAACAGATGGCAAATAGAATACAAGCTTATCTTACAACCCAGGACACTGGAGAGGAAGAGATGGAGGTGGATGCGGATGTGGAAGAGGAAATGGATGTGGACATGGAAGAGTACACCGAGGACATGGATGTTGATTAAAAAGATGAAGAGGAGGCCATGGTCCTGGGATGAAGGGCGATGCCAGCAGCAGGACAGGCATGTGGTCCCCACAGGCAGAGTGGATTCCCTGCAGCCAGGCTGGGGCGGGGCTGGGCTGGGTGGTCTCTGCTCAGGCCCGTGGTACCCAGTGCATTGGATTCTGGTGGCCATGCCCAGCCTGTCCTGTTCTTGCTTTGGGCCACACAAGCCCCATGGCAGTGCCTGGGGCCCAGCCCCCAGACCCAGCCAGCCTCAGCTCTGGCAGCAGAGTCCCCCTGTGCCAGCCTGGGGACACACGGAAGAGCCCTCTGTGCCTGACTGCAGTGACCATGGCACCTGCTTTTCTTCCTGGAGTGATGGAGATCCCGGACAGAGATGGCACCCTTTTGTACATAGTTTTTAGAGTTTGTTGTTGCCTTTAGGATATAGGGTTTAGGGCTTTGTTTTTGCTTCTGTAAATACATTTCAAATACTGTTGTTAGATATGTTCTTAGGTATATACTTTCTATAAACTGTTGTTATTACAAATATTCTTACAAATCTAAATGTGTTCTGTGTTTTCATCGCTGTTCTTCTGTAAATAAACAACCGTGATTTTTCCCACCCCAGTTCTCTTTCCATTTGCTTCAGGCACAGGCAGTATTGGCCAAGTTGCGGTTTCCACTTGTTCCAGGTACCCATGGCTGGAGGTTCATGGGGGAGCTGGCACAGCCACCCCAGCAGTGGTTGTCCCACTCAGAGGGTCCCACTGACAGAGGTCACTGTCTCCTTGCAGTCTCTCTGGACACACTGGGTAGCTGCAGGGGCAAATCCCAGCGTGCCCTGTCCCATGGGATCCCATGTTGGAACTCAGTGTCCCAGCCAGGATGAGCACTGCTTGTGGCCCTGGGCTCAGCATGGCAGGCCTGGTGCTCACACCAGTGCAGACTTGAAGCTGGCCGTGCACAGCTCTGTGTTTCTCCCAAAAATATCACTGCTGCAGCACCTGGGGTTCCCCAGTGCTTGGCTTTTTATCCCCACTGCATGGAGGATCACATGGCAGGGCAAAGGATGGATCCCATGTGGCATCCAACCTGCCCTGATCCAGGCTGGGCACAGCCTGATGAACGATGAACACATCTCGCAGGGACATGGAAAGCTCCCCTGAAAACCCAGTTCAGGGAGAGCCTGAGCTCTTTTGTGGCTCTAGGCAGGAAGATGCTCAGGATCTCCCAGAGAGGCTCAGCAGGCAGTAGGATTGTGCCTGCATCTCGCTCTGGAAATGCCAGTGGCTCAAGTGAGAGCTGTGGGAATGATATAGAATGCACTGAGAGGGGCCACAGTCCTGCAAGGCTCTTACATCAGGAGCAAAGAGCAGCCTGCAGGGTGGGGAAGGCTGGAGCTGTAGCACTCTGTGCTCATCCCTCACCTTCATGGGGAGCGGCCCCCAGAGTTGCTATGTATCACTTTGATGGTTCTCCCGTTGGGTGTATTTTGGAGCAGCTGATATCTGTGGCTTTTTATGGTGATCCCGTGGAAAGCAGCCACTTGCCTGCTGTGATGAACTCAAAACTAATACTAACTCCTCATTCCTTTTGGTTTTATTTGGATTTTTAAAATCTATTTGTTTGATTGGTTTGCGTGGGTTTGTTTGTTTCTGGGTTTTGTCGGTTTTGGTTTGAGTTTTTTGTTTGCTTTATTATAAGACTCAGGTGAAGTTGGCATAGCCAAACTCAAGAAAATGCACACCAGGCTTGACTTTCCAGAAATTACTTTTGGCTGGGTTTAACTGCATCCTCCAGGCTCAGGATCACCAGTACATTGGCAGGTTTTGCTCCGCAACATCAGCTTGCCCAGACTCTGCTCGGTGTTTCACAAATGGAGAAGACAATGGATATTGTGCCAAGCTTCCTTTCAAACAGCCAAACCTGCATCAGCAGGACAGAAAAAAAGAAAAAAACAGAGACTAGATTCACCAATTAGAGCAGAACCAGTGTCCCACCATCTTGCCCTCCACTCTTATTAATTTTGTACATTGAGAGGCAAAGCTGGGCCTAAAGCTTCCATCTCTCAGTTCCTGATGCCATTTGACTCTAGCCTGGACTCCCCCTGATCACACTGCCTGCTGTCCACATGGGGCTGGGGATGCTCAGCCTGGAAAGAGGAGACCCTGGGGAGGCCTCACTGCAGCTCTGCAGGACTGCAAGGGTGCCACAAGAAAGATTGGGACAGGGTGTTCCACAGGGCCTGTGTCAACAGGACAAGGGGGGACGGCTTTCAGCTGCAAGAGGCTGATTGAAGCTGGATCTAAGGAAGCTGCTCTTTGCTACTGAGGGTGCTGAGGCACTGGCCCAGGCTGTGGATGCCCCATCCTTGGGAACAGGGCTCTGAGCACCATGGTCTGGGGGAACGTTGCTAAGCATGGAACCAAAGGCTCTCTAGCTCAATGGTCATGTCACAATCCATGTCCCATCTGGAACTGCCAGCAGCCAGCAAGCAGCACAACACAACCGCTGGCCCTGGGCTCAGCACACGCTGCACGCTGCTCCTGCTGCTCCTGTCACCCTTCTTTTTCCTGCTCCGAAACCTCATCTCATCAGTCTCCAAAGCTGCCTAAGGCCTGGATTGTGCCATCCATCCCTGCAGGATGCTGGCATTTGTCCTGAGGAAGGTAGGGTGCCATTCCATGGAGGTGGATCCCCCCAGCTGCCCGGGTGGGCTGGAGTTCTGGGGGGATGGGGTGGGACAGGGACCCCACTCTGAGGTTTTGCTACCTCTGCAGGCTGTGGCAGGCAGAGAGGACAAGATGGAGGTGGACACACAGGCTGATAGAGAGGAAAAGATGGAAGTGGATGGAGAGCAGACAGGAGAGGAAGAGATGGAGGTGGACACAGAAATTGATACGGAGGAGGAGATGGAGGTGGATGGAGAGCAGACTGGAGAGGAAGAGATGGAGGTGGATGTGGATGTGGAAGAGGAGATGGACTTGGACATGGAAGAGTACACCGAGGACATGGACATAGATGAAAAAGATGAAGAGGAGGCCATGGTCCTGGGATGAAGACCAATGCCAGCAGCAGGACAGGCATGTGGTCCCCACAGGCAGAGTGGGTTCCCTGCAGCCAGGCTGGGGCAGGGCTGGGCTGGGTGGTCTCTGCTCAGGCCCGTGGTACCCAGTGCATTGGATTCTGGTGGCCATGCCCAGCCTGTCCTGTGCTTGCTTTGGGCCACACAAGCCCCATGGCAGTGCCTGGGGCCCAGCCCCCAGACCCAGCCAGCCTCAGCTCTGGCAGCAGAGTCCCGCTGTGCCAGCCTGGGGACACACGGAAGAGCCCTCTGTGCCTGACTGCAGTGACCATGGCACCAGCTTTTCTTCCTGACTGATGGAGATCCCGGACAGAGATGGCACCCTTTTGTACATAGTTTTTACAGTTTGTTGTTGCCTTTAGGATATAGGTTTTAGGGCTTTGTTTTGTCTTCTGTAAATACATTTCAGATATTGTTGTTAGATATGTTCTTAGGTATATACCTTCTATAAACTATTGTTATTACAAATATTCTTACAAATCTAAATGTGTTCTGTGTTTTCATTGCTGTTCTTCTGTAAATAAACAACCATGATTTTTCCCACCCCAGTTCTCTTTCCATTTGCTTCGGGCACAGGCTGTATTGGCCAAGTTGTGGTTTCTACTTGCTCCCGGTTCCCAGGGCTGGAGGTTCATGGAGGAGCTGGCACAGCCACCCCAGGAGTGGTTGTCCCACTCAAAGGGTCCCGCTGACAGAGGTCACTGTCTCCTTGCAGTCTCTCTGGACACACTGGGTAGCTGCAGTGGCAAATCCCAGCGTGCCCTGTCCCATGGGATCCCATGTTGGAACTCAGTGTCCCAGCCAGGGTGAGCACTGCTTGTGGCCCTGGGCTCAGCATGGCAGGCCTGGTGCTCACACCAGTGCAGACTTCAAGCTGGCCATGCACAGCTCTGTGTTTCACCCAAAAATATCACTGCTGCAGCACCTGGGATTCCCCAGTGCTCGGCTTTTTATCCCCACTGCATGGAGGATCACATGGCAGGGCAAAGGATGGATCTCATGTGGCATCCAAGCTGCCCTGATCCAGGCTGGGCACAGCCTGATGAACGATGAACACATCTCGCAGGGATATGGAAACCTCCCCTGAAAACCCAGTTCAGGGAGAGCCTGAGCTCTTTTGTGGCTCTAGGCAGGAAGATGCTCAGGATCTCCCAGAGAGGCTCAGCAGGCAGTAGGATTGTGCCTGCATATCGCTCTGGACATGCCAGTGGCTCAAGTGAGAGCTGTGGGAATGATTTAGAATGCACTGAGAGGGGCCACAGTCCTGCACGGCTCTTACATCAGGAGCAAAGAGCAGCCTGGAGGGTGGTGAAGGCTGGAGCTGTACCACTGTGTGCTCATCCCTCACCTTCATGGGGAGCTGCCCCCAGAGTTGCTATGTATCACTTTGATGGTTCTCCCGTTGGGTGTATTTTGGAGCAGCTGTTATCTGTGTTTTTTTATGGTGATCCCGTGGAAAGCAGCCATTTGCCTGCTGTGATGAACTCAAAACTAATACTAATTCCTCATTCCCTTTGGTTTTATTTGGATTTTTAAAATCTATTTTTTTGATTTCTTTGCGTGGGTTTGTTTGCTTCTGGGTTTTGTCTGTTTTGGTTTGAATTTTCTGTTTGCTTTTTCATAAGACTCAGGTGAAGTTGGCATAGCCAAACTCAAGAAAATGTACACCAGGCTTGACTTTCCAGAAATTACTTTTGGCTGGGTTTAATTGAATCCTCCAGGCTCAGGATCACCAGTACATTGGCAGGTTTTGCTCTGCAACATCAGCTTGCCCAGACTCTGCTCGGTGTTTCACAAATGGAGAAGACAATGGATATTGTGCCAAGCTTCCTTTCAAACAGCCAAACCTGCATCAGCATGACAGAAAAAAAGAAAAAAACAGAGACTATATTCACCAATTAGAGCAGAACCAGTGTCCCACCATCTTGCCCTCCACTGTTATTCATTTTGTACATTGAGAGGCAAAGCTGGGCCTAAAGCTTCCATCTCTCAGTTCCTGATGCCATTTGACTCCAGCCTGGACTCCCCCTGATCACACTGCCTGCTTTCCATGTGGGGCTGGGGATGCTCAGCCTGGAAAGAGGAGACCCTGGGGAGGCCTCACTGCAGCTCTGCAGCACTGCAAGGGTGCCACAAGAAAGACTGGGACAGAGTGTTCCACAGGGCCTGTGGCAACAGGACAAGGGGGGACGGCTTTCAGCTGCAGGAGGCTGATTGAATTTGGATCTAAGGAAGCTGCTCTTTGCCACTGAGGGTGCTGAGGCGCTGGCCCAGGCTGTGGATGCCCATCCTTGGGAACAGGGCTCTGAGCACCATGCTCTGGGGGAATGTTGCTAAGCATGGAACCAAAGGCTCTCTAGCTCAATGGTCATGTCACAATCCATGTCCCATCTGGAACTGCCAGCAGCCAGCAAGCAGCACAACACAACCGCTGGCCCTGGGCTCAGCACACGCTGCACGCTGCTCCTGCTGCTCCTGTCACCCTTCTTTTTCCTGCTCCGAAACCTCATCTCATCAGTCTCCAAAGCTGCCTAAGGCCTGGATTGTGCCATCCATCCCTGCAGGATGCTGGCATTTGTCCTGAGGAAGGTAGGGTGCCATTCCATGGAGGTGGATCCCCCCAGCTGCCCGGGTGGGCTGGAGTTCTGGGCGGATGGGGTGGGACAGGGACCCCACTCTGAGGTTTTGCTACCTCTGCAGGCTGTGGCAGGCAGAGAGGACAAGATGGAGGTGGACACACAGGCTGATAGAAAGGAAAAGATGGAAGTGTATGGAGAAAAGACAGGAGAGGAAGAGATGGAGGTGGACACAGAAATTGATACAGAGGAGGAGATGGAGGTGGATGGAGAGCAGACTGGAGAGGAAGAGATGGAGGTGGATGTGGATGTGGAAGAGGAGATGGACTTGGACAAGGAAGAGTACACCGAGGACATGGACATAGATGAAAAAGATGAAGAGGAGGCCATGGTCCTGGGATGAAGACCAATGCCAGCAGCAGGACAGGCATGTGGTCCCCACAGGCAGAGTGGGTTCCCTGCAGCCAGGCTGGGGCGGGGCTGGGCTGGGTGGTCTCTGCTCAGGCCCATGGTACCCAGTGCCTTGGATTCTGGTGGCCATGCCCAGCCTGTCCTGTGCTTGCTTTGGGCCACACAAGCCCCATGGCAGTGCCTGGGGCCCAGCCCCCAGACCCAGCCAGCCTCAGCTCTGGCAGCAGAGTCCCGCTGTGCCAGCCTGGGGACACACGGAAGAGCCCTCTGTGCCTGACTGCAGTGACCATGGCACCTGCTTTTCTTCCTGACTGATGGAGATCCCGGACAGAGATGGCACCCTTTTTTTACATAGTTTTTACAGTTTGTTGTTGCCTTTAGGATATAGGTTTTAGGGCTTTGTTTTGTCTTCTGTAAATACATTTCAGATATTGTTGTTAGATATGTTCTTAGGTATATACCTTCTATAAACTGTTGTTAGTACAAATATTCTTACAAATCTAAATGTGTTCTGTGTTTTCATTGCTGTTCTTCTGTAAATAAACAACCGTGATTTTTCCCACCCCAGTTCTCTTTCCATTTGCTTTGGGCACAGGCAGTATTGGCCAAGTTGCGGTTTCCACTTGCTTCAGGTTCCCAGGGCTGGAGGTTCATGGAGGAGCTGGCGCAGCCACCCCAGGAGTGGTTGTCCCACTCAAAGGGTCCCGCTGACAGAGGTCACTGTCTCCTTGCAGTCTCTCTGGACACACTGGGTAGCTGCAGGGGCAAATCCCAGCGTGCCCTGTCCCATGGGATCCCATGTTGGAACTCAGTGTCCCAGCCAGGATGAGCACTGCTTGTGGCCCTGGGCTCAGCATGGCAGGCCTGGTGCTCACACCAGTGCAGACTTCAAGCTGGCCATGCACAGCTCTGTGTTTCTCCCAAAAGTATCACTGCTGCAGCACCTGGGGGTTCCCCAGTGCTGGGCTTTTTATCCCCACTGCATGGAGGATCACATGGCAGGGCAAAGGATGGATCTCATGTGGCATCCAAGCTGCCCTGATCCAGGCTGGGCACAGCCTGATGAAGGATGAGCGCATCTCGCAGGGACATGGAAACCTCCCCTGAGAACCCAGTTCAGGGAGAGCCTGAGCTCTTTTGTGGCTCTAGGCAGGAAGATGCTCAGGATCTCCCAGAGAGGCTCAGCAGGCAGTAGGATTGTGCCTGCATCTCGCTCTGGACATGCCAGTGGCTCAAGTGAGAGCTGTGGGAATGATTTAGAATGCACTGAGAGGGGCCACAGTCCTACACGGCTCTTACATCAGGAGCAAAGAGCAGCCTGGAGGCTGGGGAAGGCTGGAGCTGTACTACGGTGTGCTCATCCCTCACCTTCATGGGGAGCTGCCCCCAGAGTTGCTATGTATCACTTTGATGGTTCTCCCGTTGGGTGTATTTTGGAGCAGCTGTTATCTGTGTTTTTTTATGGTGATCCCGTGGAAAGCAGCCATTTGCCTGCTGTGATGAACTCAAAACTAATACTAATTCCTCATTCCCTTTGGTTTTATTTGGATTTTTAAAATCTATTTGTTTGATTGGTTTGCGTGGGTTTCTTTGTTTCTGGGTTTTGTCTGTTTTGGTTTGAGTTTTCTGTTTGCTTTTTCATAAGACTCAGGTGAAGTTGGCATAGCCAAACTCAAGAAAATGTACACCAGGCTTGACTTTCCAGAAATTACTTTTGGCTGGGTTTAATTGAATCCTCCAGGCTCAGGATCACCAGTACATTTGCAGGTTTTGCTCTGCAACATCAGCTTGCCCAGACTCTGCTCGGTGTTTCACAAATGGAGAAGACAATGGATATTGTGCCAAGCTTCCTTTCAAACAGCCAAACCTGCATCAGCATGACAGAAAAAAAGAAAAAAACAGAGACTATATTCACCAATTAGAGCAGACCCAGTGTCCCACCATCTTGCTCTCCACTGTTATTAATTTTGAACATTGAGAGGCAAAGCTGGGCCTAAAGCTTCCATCTCCCAGTTCCTGATGCCATTTGACTCCAGCCTGGATTCCCCCTGATCACACTGCCTGCTGTCCACGTGGGGCTGGGGATGCTCAGCCTGGAAAGAGGAGACCCTGGGGAGGCCTCACTGCAGCTCTGCAGGACTGCAAGGGTGCCACAAGAAAGACTGGGACAGAGTGTTCCACAGGGCCTGTGGCAACAGGACAAGGCGGGTATGGCTTTCAGCTGCAGGAGGCTGATTGAAGTTGGATCTGAGGAAGCTGCTCTTTGCCACTGAGGCTGCTGAGACACTGGCCCAGGCTGTGGATGCTCCATCCTTGGGAAGAGGGCTCTGAGCACCATGCTCTGGGGGAACGTTGCTAAGCATGGAACCAAAGGCTCTCTAGCTCAATGGTCATGTCACAATCCATGTCCCATCTGGAACTGCCAGCAGCCAGCAAGCAGCACAACACAACTGCTGGCCCTGGGCTCAGCACACGCTGCACGCTGCTCCTGCTGCTCCTGTCACCCTTCTTGTTCCTGCCCCCATACCTCCTATCATCAGTCTCCAAAGCTGCCTAAGGCTTGGATTGTGTCATCCATTCTTGCAGGATGCTCACATTTGTCCTGAGGATGGTAGGGTGCCATTCCATGGAGGTGGATCCCCCCCAGCTGCCCGGGTGGGCTGGAGTTCTTGGGGGATGGGGTGGGACAGGGACCCCACTCTGAGGTTTTGCTACCTCTGCAGGCTGTGGCAGGCAGAGAGGACAAGATGGAGGTGGACACACAGGCTGATAGAGAGGAAAAGATGGAAGTGGATGGAGAGCAGACAGGAGAGGAAGAGATGGAGGTGGACACAGAAATTGATACGGAGGAGGAGATGGAGGTGGATGGAGAGCAGACTGGAGAGGAAGAGATGGAGGTGGATGTGGATGTGGAAGAGGAGATGGACTTGGACATGGAAGAGTACACCGAGGACATGGACATAGATGAAAAAGATGAAGAGGAGGCCATGGTCCTGGGATGAAGACCAATGCCAGCAGCAGGACAGGCATGTAGTCCCCACAGGCAGAGTGGGTTCCCTGCAGCCAGGCTGGGGCGGGGCTGGGCTGGGTGGTCCCTGCTCAGGCCCATGGTACCCAGTGCCTTGGATTCTGGTGGCCATGCCCAGCCTGTCCTGTGCTTGCTTTGGGCCACACAAGCCCCATGGCAGTGCCTGGGGCCCAGCCCCCAGACCCAGCCAGCCTCAGCTCTGGCAGCAGAGTCCCGCTGTGCCAGCCTGGGGACACACGGAAGAGCCCTCTGTGCCTGACTGCAGTGACCATGGCACCAGCTTTTCTTCCTGACTGATGGAGATCCCAGACAGAGATGGCACCCTTTTGTACATAGTTTTTACAGTTTGTTGTTGCCTTTAGGATATAGGTTTTAGGGCTTTGTTTTGTCTTCTGTAAATACATTTCAGATATTGTTGTTAGATATGTTCTTAGGTATATACCTTCTATAAACTGTTGTTATTACAAATATTCTTACAAATCTAAATGTGTTCTGTGTTTTCATTGCTGTTCTTCTGTAAATAAACAACCGTGATTTTTCCCACCCCAGTTCTCTTTCCATTTGCTTCAGGCACAGGCAGTATTGGCCAAGTTGCGGTTTCCACGTGCTCCCGGTTCCCAGGGCTGGAGGTTCATGGAGGAGCTGGCGCAGCCACCCCAGGAGTGGTTGTCCCACTCAAAGGGTCCCGCTGACAGAGGTCACTGTCTCCTTGCAGTCTCTCTGGACACACTGGGTAGCTGCAGGGGCAAATCCCAGCGTGCCCTGTCCCATGGGATCCCATGCTGGGACTCAGTGTCCCAGCCAGGGTGAGCACTGCTTGTGGCCCTGGGCTCAGCATGGCAGGCCTGGTGCTCACACCAGTGCAGACTTCAAGCTGGCCATGCACAGCTCCGTGTTTCTCCCAAAAGTATCACTGCTGCAGCACCTGGGGGTTCCCCAGTGCTGGGCTTTTTATCCCTACTGCATGGAGGATCACATGGCAGGGCAAAGGATGGATCCCATGTGGCATCCAAGCTGCCCTGATCCAGGCTGGGCAAGCCTGATGAACGATGAACACATCTCGCAGGGACGTGGAAACCTCCCCTGAAAACCCAGTTCAGGGAGAGCCTGAGCTCTTTTGTGGCTCTAGGCAGGAAGATGCTGAGGATCTCCCAGAGAGGCTCAGCAGGCAGTAGGATTGTGCCTGCATCTCGCTCTGGACATGCCAGTGGCTCAAGTGAGAGCTGTGGGAATGATTTAGAATGCACTGAGAGGGGCCACAGTCCTGCAAGGCTCTTACATCAGGAGCAAAGAGCAGCCTGGAGGCTGGGGAAGGCTGGAGCTGTAGCACTGTGTGCTCATCCCTCACCTTCATGGGGAGCTGCCCCCAGAGTTGCTATGTATCACTTTGATGGTTCTCCCGTTGGGTGTATTTTGGAGCAGCTGTTATCTGTGGCTTTTTATGGTGATCCCGTGGAAAGCAGCCATTTGCCTGCTGTGATGAACTCAAAACTAATACTAATTCCTCATTCCCTTTGGTTTCATCTGGGCTATTTTAGTCTCTGTATTTGATTGCTTTTCATGGGTTTGTTTGCTTCTGGGTTTGGTCTGTTTTGGTTTGAGTTTTCTGTTTGATTTTTCATAAGACTCAGGTGAAGTTGGCATAGCCAAACTCAAGAAAATGTACACCAGGCTTGACTTTCCAGAAATTACTTTTGGCTGGGTTTAATTGAATCCTCCAGGCTCAGGATCACCAGTACATTGGCAGGTTTGGCTCTGCAACATCAGCTTGCCCAGACTCTGCTCGGTGTTTCACAAATGGAGAAGACAATGGATATTGTGCCAAGCTTCCTTTCAAACAGCCAAACCTGCATCAGCATGACAGAAAAAAAGAAAAAAACAGAAACTGTATTCACCAATTAGAGCAGAAGCAGTGTCCCACCATCTTGCCCTCCACTGTTATTCATTTTGTACATTGAGAGGCAAAGCTGGGCCTAAAGCTTCCATCTCTCAGTTCCTGAGGCCATTTGACTCCAGCCTGGACTCCCCCTGATCACACTGCCTGCTTTCCACGTGGGGCTGGGGATGCTCAGCCTGGAAAGAGGAGACCCTGGGGAGGCCTCACTGCAGCTCTGCAGGACTGCAAGGGTGCCACAAGAAAGATTGGGACGGAGTGTTCCACAGGGCCTGTGGCAACAGGACAAGGGGGGACGGCTTTCAGCTGCAGGAGGGTGATTGAAGTTGGATCTGAGGAAGCTGCTCTCTTCCACTGAGGGTGCTGAGGCACTGGCCCAGGCTGTGGATGCCCCATCCTTGGGAACAGGGCTCTGAGCACCATGCTCTGGGGAAACGTTGCTAAGCATGGAACCAAAGGCTCTCTAGCTCAATGGTCATGTCACAATCCATGTCCCATCTGGAACTGCCAGCAGCCAGCAAGCAGCACAATACAACCGCTGGCCCTGGGCTCAGCACACGCTGCACGCTGCTCCTGCTGCTCCTGTCACCCTTCTTTTTCCTGCTCCGAAACCTCATCTCATCAGTCTCCAAAGCTGCCTAAGGCCTGGATTGTGCCATCCATCCCTGCAGGATGCTGACATTTGTCCTGAGGAAGGTAGGGTGCCATTCCATGGAGGTGGATCCCCCCAGCTGCCCGGGTGGGCTGGAGTTCTGGGCGGATGGGGTGGGACAGGGACCCCACTCTGAGGTTTTGCTACCTCTGCAGGCTGTGGCAGGCAGAGAGGACAAGATGGAGGTGGACACACAGGCTGATAGAGAGGAAAAGATGGAAGTGTATGGAGAAAAGACAGGAGAGGAAGAGATGGAGGTGGACACAGAAATTGATATGGAGGAGGAGATGGAGGTGGATGGAGAGCAGACAGGAGAGGAAGAGATGGAGGTGGACACAGAAATTGATACGGAGGAGGAGATGGAGGTGGATGGAGAGCAGACTGGAGAGGAAGAGATGGAGGTGGATGTGGATGTGGAAGAGGAGATGGACTTGGACATGGAAGAGTACACCGAGGACATGGACATAGATGAAAAAGATGAAGAGGAGGCCATGGTCCTGGGATGAAGACCGATGCCAGCAGCAGGACAGGCATGTGGTCCCCACAGGCAGAGTGGGTTCCCTGCAGCCAGGCTGGGGCGGGGCTGGGTTGGGTGGTCTCTGCTCAGGCACGTGGTACCCAGTGCCTTGGATTCTGGTGGCCATGCCCAGCCTGTCCTGTGCTTGCTTTGGGCCACACAAGCCCCATGGCAGTGCCTGGGGCCCAGCCCCCAGACCCAGCCAGCCTCAGCTCTGGCAGCAGAGTCCCGCTGTGCCAGCCTGGGGACACACGGAAGAGCCCTCTGTGCCTGACTGCAGTGACCATGGCACCTGCTTTTCTTCCTGGAGTGATGGAGATCCCGGACAGAGATGGCACCCTTTTGTACATAGTTTTTACAGTTTGTTGTTGCATTTAGGATATAGGTTTTAGGGCTTTCTTTTGTCTTCTGTAAATACGTTTCAGATATTGTTGTTAGATATGTTCTTAGGTATATACCTTCTATAAACTGTTGTTATTACAAATATTCTTACAAATCTAAATGTGTTCTGTGTTTTCATTGCTGTTCTTCTGTAAATAAACAACCGTGATTTTTCCCACCCCAGTTCTCTTTCCATTTGCTTCAGGCACAGGCTGTATTGGCCAAGTTGTGGTTTCCACGTGCTCCAGGTTCCCAGGGCTGGAGGTTCATGGCGGAGCTGGCACAGCCACCCCAGGAGTGGTTGTCCCACTCAAAGGGTCCCGCTGACAGAGGTCACTGTCTCCTTGCAGTCTCTCTGGACACACTGGGTAGCTGCAGGGGCAAATCCCAGCGTGCCCTGTCCCATGGGATCCCATGCTGGGACTCAGTGTCCCAGCCAGGGTGAGCACTGCTTGTGGCCCTGGGCTCAGCATGGCAGGCCTGGTGCTCACACCAGTGCAGACTTCAAGCTGGCCATGCACAGCTCTGTGTTTCTCCCAAAAATATCACTGCTGCAGCACCTGGGATTCCCCAGTGCTCGGCTTTTTATCCCTACTGCATGGAGGATCACATGGCAGGGCAAAGGATGGATCCCATGTGGCATCCAAGCTGCCCTGATCCAGGCTGGGCACAGCCTGATGAACGATGAACACATCTCGCAGGGACATGGAAACGTCCCCTGAAAACCCAGTTCAGGGAGAGCCTGAGCTCTTTTGTGGCTCTAGGCAGGAAGATGCTCAGGATCTCCCAGAGAGGCTCAGCAGGCAGTAGGATTGTGCCTGCATCTCGCTCTGGAAATGCCAGTGGCTCAAGTGAGAGCTGTGGGAATGATTTAGAATGCACTGAGAGGGGCCACAGTCCTGCAAGGCTCTTACATCAGGAGCAAAGAGCAGCCTGCAGGGTGGGGAAGGCTGGAGCTGTAGCACTGTGTGCTCATCCCTCACCTTCATGGGGAGCTGCCCCCAGAGTTGCTATGTATCACTTTGATGGTTCTCCCGTTGGGTGTATTTTGGAGCAGCTGTTATCTGTGGCTTTTTATGGTGATCCCGTGGAAAGCAGCCACTTGCCTGCTGTGATGAACTCAAAACTAATACTAATTCCTCATTCCCTTTGGTTTCATCTGGGCTATTTTAGTCTCTGTGTTTGATTGGTTTGCGTGGGTTTGTTTGCTTCTGGGTTTTGTCTGTTTTGGTTTGAGTTTTTTGTTTGCTTTATTATAAGACTCAGGTGAAGTTGGCATAGCCAAACTCAAGAAAATGTACAGCAGGCTTGACTTTCCAGAAATTACTTTTGGCTGGGTTTAATTGAATCCTCCAGGCTCAGGATCACCAGTACATTGGCAGGTTTTGCTCTGCAACATCAGCTTGCCCAGACTCTGCTCGGTGTTTCACAAATGGAGAAGACAATGGATATTGTGCCAAGCTTCCTTTCAAACAGCCAAACCTGCATCAGCATGACAGAAAAAAAGAAAAAAACAGAGACTATATTCACCAATTAGAGCAGAACCAGTGTCCCACCATCTTGCCCTCCACTCTTATTAATTTTGTACATTTAGAGGCAAAGCTGGAGCTAAAGCTTCCATCTCTCAGTTCCTGAGGCCATTTGACTCCAGCCTGGACTCCCCCTGATCACACTGCCTGCTGTCCACGTGGGGCTGGGGATGCTCAGCCTGGAAAGAGGAGACCCTGGGGAGGCCTCACTGCAGCTCTGCAGCACTGCAAGGGTGCCACAAGAAAGACTGGGACAGAGTGTTCCACAGGGCCTGTGGCAACAGGACAAGGGGGGACAGCTTTCAGCTGCAGGAGGCTGATTGAAGTTGGATCTGAGGAAGCTGCTCTTTGCCACTGAGGGTGCTGAGGCACTGGCCCAGGCTGTGGATGCCCATCCTTGGGAACAGGGCTCTGAGCACCATGCTCTGGGGGAACGTTGCTAAGCATGGAACCAAAGGCTCTCTAGCTCAATGGTCATGTCACAATCCATGTCCCATCTGGAACTGCCAGCAGCCAGCAAGCAGCACAACACAACCGCTGGCCCTGGGCTCAGCACACGCTGCACTCTGCTCCTGCTGCTCCTGTCACCCTTCTTGTTCCTGCCCCCGACACCTCATCTCATCAGTCTCCAAAGCTGCCTAAGGCCTGGATTGTGCCATCCATCCCTGCAGGATGCTGGCATTTGTCCTGAGGAAGGTACGGTGCCATTCCATGGAGGTGGATCCCCCCAGCTGCCCGGGTGGGCTGGAGTTCTGGGGGGATGGGGTGGGACGGGGTGGAGGAGGGGGAGGTATGTATGGTAGAAGGGGTGCAGTTGGAACTTCCTCAGGCTTTTTATTTTTCTTTTTCCCTCCCTGGGTGCTTAAGGCAAAATATTTTGCTCTTGTTTCCCCCACTATCCAGAGAGCAGCAAACTTGCTCTCTTCAATATCAAAAGGTTCTCTAGAGTTTACATAAATGTTTAATGCCTGGTAAATCCAGACCTTGAAGTTTCCAAACAGTGGCCAAAATAAATTATCACTACAGATTTGTTTTCCTCCCCATTCTTTTATACAATAATGTATCATTTTTGCCCTAGCCTTCCCTTTCCTTGAAGGATATTCATCCCAAGATTTTATCATTAGACCTAACAGACTGTCAGGGGGTATCTGGGGAAGCGTTACCAGGGTCCCCGTCCCCATAGAAGCAGAGGGCTTGCTTTTCCTCTGTCCCATCTCCCAGGACACCTTCAGGCACACACACACTCGCGGCCCCTGTTGGTGCCCAGCCCCTCGCGGGCTCTGCAAACCGCACTACTCAGAGCTCTGCCCGTGCCTCGTCCTACAAGGACGTCTCATGAGTTATGTCCTGGGATCCCAGCCCAACCCAGCGGATCCCCACTTTTATACTCACGCTGTCCTGCGTCTTCGCCCGGCTTCGTGCACAAAGATTACGGGGTTACCGGTATCCCTTGTGCTCAATACCGAATTTGGGTTCGTCGGTAAGGGTCTGGGAAGGAAAAGCCTGCACCAGGGCCGCTGCAGAGGCAGCGGGGCGCCTCCCTGATTAGGAATTCCCACCTGTTCGCCCTTATCCAAGTCACGGCACCAAATTTGTTACGGACAAATTCAACTGGGGAGGCTAATTACAGATAAATCAATTAACAAGAATTAATTAAGCAAGTGGTATTAAGCAAAAGAACAGCGCTGGGCTGCCAGGGAGCCTCTGCTCTGCCACGGAGCACCTTCCCCCTTTGACCTTTTTGTTTTTATACGTCCCTTTTTTATTTCCAGTTGACGTATTTTCTCTTGATGCACTCTGTGCTGGTGCAATTGCTTGCTGGGGGTCTTTTTTTCTGCCTTGGTGGTCATAGGAATGAAGGCTCCTCATCTTCCTTGCAGATTGTCCTTGGCCTAAAAGTTAACTTGTATATAATTAGTTACACAGTCTTCTATGCTAGTTGCATTCCCTACTCAGTTCAAATTCTTGTCTCCTTTAACACTCATTTTGATGAACAACGACCTTTTTATTTATTACACCCACTCTCTCCCACTGCCCCCCAGCGTGTCCATCTCTCTGCTGCCCTCGAGCTCCCGGCCCGGCCCCGGCCGCCTGCTCCCATCCAGCTGAGGTGGTTCCAGGGCCAGCAGGAGCTCTCTGTGGTGGCCACCGACGTGGTCCCCAACGGGGACTGGACCCACCAGCTCCTGGTGCTGCTGGAAACCCCAACCCAGGGTGGGCTCACCTCAGTCTGGAACACCCTGTGAGCCAGAACTGAGGTACGGGGGAGGAACTGGGGGTGCTGGGAGAGCCACTGGGATGTGCTGGGAGCACCTGGGAGGGAGATGGAGAGAGCCTGGTTTCAACTGGGAGAGGAGGTTATAGGTTTGGAAGGGCTAAGAAGGGGTTTGAAGGATACTGGGGAGGATGGGATGGGGTTCTGAGGGTCCTGGTGGGCACTGGGAAGAGACTGGGAGAGGATTTGGGGGTCCTGGGGCAGTGGGGGTGACTGTAAGGAGGCTGTGGGATCCTGAGAGGGACAGGAGGGGCTTTGGTGGGTCCTGGGGAGGTCAGGAAGGGATCAAGAGGAAGGTTTCTGGGGATCCTAAGTGGGCTGGGAGTGACCTGGAGGGTGCTTGGAGGGGCCTGGGTGTCTGTGAGAGTTTTTGGGAGATCCTGACCCCTGCGGACCACCCAGAGATGCTGCTGGATGCTGCCGCAGCAAGATGCTGACAGGAACTGGAGACTCCTGAGTTGGGTTCTGTCTTCCTGGCACTGGGGATCGGGTTCTACCTGTGCAAGAGAGTCTGGGGGGTCCCGTGAGTCATGTCCCCCCTCCTCTGGAATGTGTGTGCTACGCTGGGCCCCCAGCCCGGTGTCACCCCCTTTTCTCTGCCCACAGAGCTCCTGAGCCACTGGCGGCCGCAGCCCATCCCCGTGGCCTCGGGCCTTGCCGGGACGCCCCGCTCTATCCCCACGCTGATTTTGGGGGGATTGAGTGTCCCCCAGCCCTGCTGTCACTCTGCCCCTGCCCCCTGCTCCCAGTGTTCCCAGTAAAGCTTCCCAGTTAAACCCAGCCCAGTTCATGGGGGCACTGGGGAGGGACTTGGGGGGACCCCACGGCGGGGCCGGCCCTGGGCAGGGAGGGCGGGTCCAGGTGGGGAACACTGCCTGCTGCGGGTCTGCCCGGCAACTGGTGAGTCATCAGCCCCGCTCGCTCTCATTGGCTGACTCTTCTCCACCGCGTTCTCTCATTGGCTGAGGAGAGGCCCGGCAGTGCAGAGAAGGAACGGGAGAGATCCCGCCCCGAGCACCGGCACGGGGACAACAGACCCGGCCTGGGCACAGGGAGGGAATTTATTACCAACCAAACCACGGCAGCACCAGGAGAAGGGAAAGAAATCCCTCCAGCACCTTCCCCCACCCAACGGGGATCACCCACAACAGGGTTATCCACCATGGAGAGACGGGGACATCCCAGTTTAGACCAAAGCCAATTTTATTGAGTGTACCAGGTGTTTACACAGGGATTGACTTGTATGGTGCTTATAGAGGGCTCTGTTTTTAGTAACAATTTCCCATTGGTTACACATTCTTGGTGACATCCAGTAACCTGGGAACATTTATCTTATCACAAAGTCTCACACCATTTTTTCTGGTCACTTCTTGCCCAGGGAGACTGAAACTGTGTCTGTGTCTCCCACAGTTTCTGCTCAGTCAGGCCTCAGATATCGGGCCCCTTTATCAGCTCCATTACTTTACTCTCTGTTTTATTCCCCATACGGGGGCACCAGGGCTCTGCCCAATGTGGGTCACTGGGGATCATCCAGCCCAGATCTTCCCATGGGGAATGGAGCTGCAGCAGCACACCAAGCTCTTCCCTCAATCTCTTCCCTCACTCCAAGCTCTTCCCTCACTCTCTTTCCTCACTCATGGCACTCACAGGGCTTCCTTTAGTGGTGCCTCCGTTGGTGTCTGATCAAGATTGAGCTCTGTGAGAAGCTCTTCCCACACTTCCCACACTCGTAGGGCCTCTCCCCGGTGTGGATGTGCCGGTGCCTGATGAGGTGGGAGTTGTGCTTGAATCCCCTCCCGCAGTCGGGGCAGCGGAAGGGCCTCTCCTCTGTGTGAATCCGCTCATGTAGGAGGACACTGGAGCTGGTCTGAAACCTCTTCCCACACTGGGGACACTCGTAGGGCCTCTCCCCAGTGTGGATGAGCTGGTGTGATCTCAGGGCAGAGCTCCACCCAAAGCTCTTCCCACATTCCAAGCACTCAAAGGGCCGTACCCCAGTGTGGATCACCTGGTGCTGGATCAGGCCAGACCTGTCTTTGAAGCTCTTCCCACACTTCCCACATTCGTAGGGCCTCTCTCCGGTGTGGATGTGCCGGTGCACAGTGAGATTGGAGTTGCGGTTGAAGCCCTTCCCGCAGTCGGGGCAGCGGTAGGGCCTCTCCTCTGTGTGAATCTGCTCATGTCTGAGGAGATGGGAGCTGGTCTGAAACCTCTTCCCACACTCCCCACACTCGTAGGGCCTCTCCCCAGTGTGGATCCTCTGGTGCTGGATCAGGTGGGAGCTCCACCTGAAACCCTTCCCACATTCCAAGCACTTGTGGGGCTTCTCCCTGCCACGAGGCTTCTCCACCAGCTCCGAGCTCCGCCTGGATCTCCGCCCGCCTTCCTGGCTCAGGGGGCTCTTTCCTCCCCGCAGCTCCCTGGGCTGGGTTTGCAGCTCCTCTTCCTGCAGCATCTCCGGGGCTTTTCCTCCTCCTCCATCCAGCCACACCCTGGGAATGACAAATCCTGGTTTGGGGAAAAACAAGAGAAGAGCACCTTGGACTGGAGGTTCCTCCTTGCCCAAGTTGATCTCAGGAAGTCATTGGGAATCTTGTGTCCGTAAGAACCTCCATAACACCAAGATTCAGCCCAAAAATTCCACAAACTACCAAGACACAGACCAAAAACTCCCCAAACATCACAAGTCAGCAAATCCTTCTCCAAAACATAAAGATTCAGCTGCCACATAAAACCAAAGCACCAACATTTAGCCCAAGAAAGCTCAGAAACACCAAGATTCACCCCCTGAAAATCGTGGATACCCCTCCACAGTCACCTGCTGCATGTGCGGGGAGCAGCACTCCTGGGGCTGGGGGGAGGCTGCAGACACAGGGAGGGGTGGAACCTTCTGCTGCTTCCTCTTTCTGCTCCTCCTCCTCCTCCTGTGTCTCTGCTCTTCCTCACACTCCTCTTCCTCCTGCTATTCCTCCTTCTCCTGCACAATCCCACCCTCTCCTGCCACCTGCACCATTTTACCATTTTGTTCCTCAAGCCTGCTTCTCCTTCCCTTCTCCTCCTGCCCCCAGGCCCTGCACCCACTGCCGGCTCCCTCTTCCCCCCAGCCCCACAGCATCCCAGCGCAGGGGCAGGGATGGAGCTGGGGCAGGTCGGGCTGGGGCAGCGCTGGGCTCTCGGCCGCTCCCGCCCGCACTCGGTCCCCACTGCAGCCGCTCCCGCCAGGACAGCGCGGGGGGGCCCGGCCTTGGCGCTGCCCCACTCCCACCTCCCCAAATTCCCCTCGCGGGGGCCATGGGGTCGAAGGGGGTTGGTCCAGGTAGGGAATGCTCAGAGGGCAAGGTACCTGTACTTAAGGAGGTGACAGGAGAAGCCAACGGTTTCAGAAAATGTCATCAGTTGATGACACAGACTGCTGCTCAGCCAAGGTCCTGCTCAATTAATGAACTTCCAGAGGAACAACAAAGACTTAACAGAGCCAGGAATATCGTTTACTATACAAAAGTGGGGAGCATATTACGGTGGGTATGTAGTAGGTGGATTGGGAAGTCTGTACCTCTCAAGTGCTTCAGGCAATGGGGAAAGCAGAGGGAGATGTGGCCAGAATTAGGATGAAAACGAAGCTGTGTCCTCCAATAATTAGGAAGATCCCATGGGGAATGTCCCATGGCCACTCCCATTTTTAGGAATGAAATTACTTTTACAGACACCTCTGTCTGCTTTGTGGACAGAATCCTCTGCTGATGTCAATTTTCCCGCACACCCTGGGGCTCATCCCCAATTCCTTCCACCCTCCAGGGCGGCAGGCAGGGAGTGCAGCTGAAGGTGCCTCACCCACTTTGGGTGATCGGCTCCCTTGGCTGGCGGCAGCACCGGGGATTGATTGGGGACCCAGGAGTGACCAGGAGACAGACGAGTGACACATCAGGGCCATCTGGGAAGAGTCAGCAGGGAGAGAGCACTGAAAATCTCATCAGTGAGTGCCCTGGGATCCTCAGGGAGTGAACATGGCAGGGCACCTATGGAGGGGAGAAAAGGGAAAGCCAGGGAGGGTCCTGGCCAAAGGGATGATGATCCCAAAATGTCTCTGAAGGGTCCCTTGGGAGAATGTTGAGGTAGTTTGCATATTTCCCCAGAGGTAATTAAGGACATGGACACCCCGTGGGGGAATGAGGGAAGTGGAGAAGGGATTTGTACAACAAGGGATGGATGGTGTTGATGTGCTGGGAAGGGATCGGGTGAAGGGGAGTGTGCAGCAATATGGTTCAGGCAAGAAGCAGCAGGAGGAATCTGTGTAGTAAGAAAAAGGATGATGGCAAAGAGGACGAACAGAAAAATACTCAGGATTGGTTTGTTTTCCAGCACCGTTTTTTCCTCAGAATTTATCATCTGATACTTTTAATTCGCAGGAGAGGAAAAGCAGGAGGTCAGGATGCCAGGGGTTTCTCTGCGGTGGCAGCGGCAGCACCGGGCGCAGAGGTGCGGCACCGGGAGCACGGGCTGGGGCCTGTGGGGAGCTGCGGGGCCGGGCCGGGGCTGTGGGGCAGCCGGGGCTCAGCGCCGGGCGCTGCCTGACCCCACCAGCCCCGGGCAGGGCCGGCAGTGGCCCCCGGCCCCCAGGAGGCTGCGGGACGCCCCGGCCGCTGCCCGGCCCCGGGGAGCTGCCGGCCCTGCCCGCCGGGGGGGCCGCCTTTGGACACTGCGGCAGGACAGGCACCGGCTCTGCCACACGGGCTGGGCAGGGACCCTGAGCACAACGGGGAACACAAAGGAACAGCTGGGAAATGCAGAGTGCACATGGAAGGATCAGGATTTGCTGTTCAGGATTTGCTTTGGGTCCCTGCAGAAAGGAAAGGTTTTGCAGAAAGCTCAGCAGCTCTCAGAGGATGAGCACCCACAGGCAGTGACCGGGGCTGCAGGAGTGGCAGAAGAAGCCCTGCAGCACTTGGGCACAAAGGCACAGCAGCTGAAGGCAAGAAGGGATGAGCAAAAGGCCAAGCTGAAGGCAAAGGCCACGGCAGAGTTCCCACAGCCCTGAGGGATCAACCCCAGGGCCCAAGGGGGCCCCAGCACCCAGGGCATGACGGGGTCGGCCACAAGCACCTGGCAGAGGCATTGCCCTCCTGGCCAGGGCAGAGCCCACCCAAACAGCCCCTGGGAAGGAGTCAGGGCTCCAGCTGCAGCCCACAAGGACACTGCAAGCACAGACAGCAGCACCCTCAGCAGGAGCAAGTCCACCCCTGCATGGACATGGATTGTCAGGGCTCTCTGAGCTCCCATCCCACCGGGGACCCACCACACTGGAGCCCTGGAGAACATTCAGGCTGGGTCTGCATCCAGAGGAGGCCTCTCCTGATGGACACAGGGGCCTCTCCCTCCACTCTGAATCTTACACCTAAGCGGGACAACTGCTAAAAATGTCTTTGAGTATTCAGGGGAGAAGTAGGAAAGAGGAGTGGCTTTATTCAACCACTTATAGCATATGTGGGAAAGGGTTTGAAATGGAAGAATTTTTACTTGCTCCTAATTGTGACTATAGTTTACAGGGAAGGGATTTGATCGCTAAACTGGGAATGCAAATTAACATTATAAAAGCTGACACAGAGGCTAGTTCTGTTGTACCTTTGTGTCATATGTCTGGCAAGGCCTGTGCTGAAGTGAACCCAGAAGTGTGGGCAGCCTCAGGGAAATGGGGAAAATTAGATATGGAGCCTCTTCAAAGTACTTTGAAGCAACCAGCACAAGTGTTGTCTAGAAGCAACACCCTATTCCAAGGGAGGGAAGAATGAAAAATGCATATTATATGATTGGCTCATTGCAAATATTAAAATGAATCCTATATGTGTTATGTTGGAAAGTTATGCTCTAGTAATCTCTTTTAAGTAGTGCTGTATTAATCTCTTTTAAGTAGTGTGCTACATACAGTTTTTAGCCTATAGCATGAGATTAAAATAGAAACTATGTGACATAAGATACTTTCTGTAACTAGCTCAAGCAATGGAAAAGATAATCAAGAAATTCTTTGCATTATTGAGGCTGGATAGAGATCACAGCAACAGACAATTGGAACCCCAGAAAAGAATCATTGCCTCCTTTCCAGAAAAGCTCAGACTTCCAGGAACCAAGAAGGCTGATTTACAACATGGGGGGGAATCTAAAATTAAGCAGAAACACCCTGGTTTGAAAGGAATGATTGAATCATGTATGAGATATATGAATATGCAATAGGCCATTGCTTTTAAGGGGTAGTCCTTTATAAGCAAGGTGTGCTATTTGGTGGAGTGCCAGGCAACCAGACTCCATAATTGTTTACATTTATTGTCTCTTATTGTCCTAATTTTTATGACTATTTTCTTACTAATAAAGTTCTAAAATTTTAACAAAAGTGAATGGTGTTTTTCACAGGAAGGAAGGGGAATTAGACAAAGTGCAGGACAAACCCACAGAGCTGTGTGTGCTTGTAAGAGCCTGGCACTGAAATGCCCTGAGCAGGAAGGCTTCAATAGCTTCTGGTAACACCATGTCAGCTAAAAGGGGGCAAAATCAATTCTGACTTCTTCAGCAACCACTGGATCACTTATTAAGGTATTTCTAAAAGAAATAATTCCAATAAAAGGGATTGTGGAAGAAATAGAATCAGACAGTAGAACTCATTTTACAGGAAAAATCCTTCAGGGGGTTATTTCAGCTTTAGGAATACAATGGGACCTCCATAACCCCTGGGACCCCCAGAGCTCAGGCTGGGTACAAAGAATTAATAGGGAACTAAGGAAACACCTTTGGAAGCTGGGGATAAAAACCAGGATGCCATGGATACGGCTTTTGCCATTGGCTTGGGCAAGAAGAAGAGCCAGACCCAGGGCAGATATTCAATTCAATCTCCCATGGAATTGATCTTGGGAATTCCTTACCCTGGGAATTCTCCACCTAGTGCAGGGTGGAGATAAGGGATGCACATTTAAAGCAGTCTGTGGCCAGAATCCTGTCTCTGGTGCAATCTCTCCCCCAGGAAGCTGGGCTGGCACAGAGCCTGACTTGGCACTTTGCTGCTCCCAATGATATGTATGTTTGTTATAATTTGCACCAATGTAATATTGTTGTATTTGGTTAAGGGAAATATGATTTGACACGTATAATATTTTGTTATTGCAAAGCACACACGCCAGCACTGAGAACTGCCCCCCCCCCACATATTGGTTACACCAATACCGGCTTTCTTGGCCAAAGCCTCATTTACAATTTAACACATGTGGCTCGCCTGAAGATGGGGAGATGGGCTGCTCAGAAGGGCGATACTGGAATGCCTGGGCACTGATCATCCTGGTAACAACCCTAGATTGGGATTGCTGAACTCCTCCGGGCTGATACATCTGAAAGCCACGGCTCCATAACTCCATCAGAGGATCGAGGATCATCCACACCTGGACTTGGATTGTTCAACCTTGACTCAGAGAAAAGAACGTCATGAATATGTGGGACTTTGAATAGAAAAAAAAGGCAGATGGCTGAAATCCCAGCCTTGGGCAGAAAATTTCCTGTAAGAACTGCAGGGTCCAGGAGGGCGTGTGTGTGCCTAGGGTAGGGGAACCTCTGCCAAATGGCGTCCTTCCTGTCACACACCCAGTGCCGACCCCAGGCTCAGCACTGTCCTTCTCCTTGTGGCTGGCTCAGAGAGAATTTGATCCTAAATAAAATTTTCATTTTCATTTTTATTTGGATGGACAAATTTTCATTTATAACACCAACATCCAAGCAGGACATGGGCTCTGCCTAAGGAGTGCAAAGCAGCACCACTGGTGGCCAAGTGGTGTGGCCCATGCCAAGGGGCCCCGAGGCCAGAAACAGCCGCCAGCACAGCTGAACACGGGGGGACCCCTCAGCCTGGGCTCCAGGTCTCTGCAGCCCCGGAGATTTGCACTTCCCGCCTGCAGCAGGAGGATGGGAGGCCCCCCTGAGCCTGCACTGAAGGCAGCGCAGCAGCAGCCAGGGCTCCACAGCGGGGCAAGGCCCTGGGCCTGCCCACACCTCCTCTGCTGAAATCCTCGGCCTGGCCACCCTCCTTGGGCAGCTCCAGCCACCGGGGCCAGCCCTTGCTGCCACTGCTGCAGCTTCAGTGCTCGCTGGGCCTGCACTGCCACAGCTGCTGGGGACACACCAGGACAATTCCACTCTGGCTCTCACTCACACTCACACACTGCCCTGCCTGCCAGTGCATCCATGGAAAATAGACCAGCTCATAGACTTGAACATTGTTAACCTTTGATTTCTCTACTCAGGCTTGCTTTGCCTTGGCCTTGGGGAAAGAAATGTTAAAGGTTTTGTTAAGGGATGTTACACCACTCAGTGGAGATGAGTTTAACACCTCAACACACTGGGAATGGCCCAAAAGATACCCACAAAGACAACGACCAGCAGCAAAACATCAACCCCAGCAGCAAACAGCAACCAACACCTACCCCAGACACTGCCCCCGGCAGGGCTGCAGACACCTGGTCTGCAAAAGGCTGAGAAGGAAATCCAGCACTTCCCACCTCATTAACAGCACAAGCAAAGAAATCCGGGCCCAATAGGAAACCAAATACTAAAAACTGCACAACTTGAAACTACAGAACATTAAACCAATCGATTTAGAGTCGTTCAGACTGTATCAAGTTTGGGAAAAATCAACTAAAACCCATGTGTCATGCAATGATTTTCTCTGCACACCTGGGCTATGTGGGGATGGAATGATTTCTGTTGAACATCCTGGCCAGAATCAAGGAATGCCTTGACTCTAACACTAAACATATTGGTGGAGTTTTTCTTTTTCCTGCAGTTTCAGTGCAAAGTTTAGAGCCTTGGAGTATTTTTTGTATTACTCCTGTTTCTATGTTGCCAGTTAGGTTTGGGTCAGGGATGTGAGAATGAGTTTTTACTTTGAAGAGAAGTAGAAACAACTGAATTGCCTTGGAATTTTTTTGTGTATGCTTGTGCAGAGCTCTTAGAGATACCAAAATTTTGGTCCTGGCTTTTTAATACTCACCTTTAGGCTGCATTTTTGTGAAAAATGCGTATTTATGATTGGCTTTTTGCAAATGTTACCATGAATATTATATGTGTCATGTTAGAAAGTTATGCTGTATTAATTCCCTTACATATTGTGTTAAGTGTAGTTTTAGGTTACAACATAATGTTAAAATAGAGATTATGTATGTGGGGGGAGTTTTCTTTTTAGGAATGAGAAGCTCCCTTCGAAGAACACCTAAATCTTCCAAAGGAGAGGAATTTATGGCTTCTTATCAGGAGAAGCTAATTTCTTCAGGCCTTGCTCAGACTTGAAGGGGATTAAAGGGAACACTTGACATAAAACAGAGTTTCTTGTTTAGAACAGAATGTATGCATAACCATGAAGGATGTATGACTATGCAACAAGTGTCTTGGTTTAAGGGTGATTCCTTTGTTCACAAGTCAAGCTTTTCTTGACTTAGGGTCCGAGAGCATCTGGACGTCCGTAATTCTTTGCTCTTTTTGTCTTGTAATTGTCCTAACTCTAATTGTATTATTATTTTTATAACCATTTTCTTATTATTAAACTTTTAAAATTTTAAAAACCAAGTGATTAGAGTTTTTCAAAATTTTCAAAACGAGATGAGATTTAAAGGTGACCCTTTAACTCATAAACAATAAATAGATGATTTCAAGGAAAAAAAAAAAAAGCAGCAGATGGTGGGGGGGGTGCACAACTGAGGCTGCTGAAGGCTGCTGTGGAAGAGAAGCTGCATTCCAGGCACCCAGGAGGAGCTTCAGAAATGCAAATTAACACTGCTGGGGCAAACTGGGGACAATGTACCTGGCTCTTCTTGCCTGGGGCAGGAATTGGCTGATTCCCTCTGCCCCTCACCCCAAGCTCTGCCTGCTTGCACAGATGGAATCTGCACAGCTGAAGGCAGAGCCCATGCTGAGGATCTCTGACTCTGCAACAGAAATGGCTGAAGCTGCAAAGGGAAACAGCAAATGGAGAATGTTGGGAAAACTTCACTAAAATAAGGGGGGGATCATCCCTCTGCCCACTCCAACATCTGCTGTCACTGTCTGTGCTGTACAGGGTGTATCAGAGCACTGGGGGTTTTGCTAGAACAAGTTCAGGGAAATCAGTTGGAATTCAAGTATATGATGAAGGAGTAAGAAAAAAAATAGTCAATTGATGCAGCCCCAGCTTGAGGGAGCGCCCAAACATGGGGAAAAGATGAACGGCCACCAGAACAAATCCTACAACACCATGGACCAGCCCCTGGGAACCAAAATGATTTTGTGAAAAATGCATGTTATATGGCTCTGTGCAGATAGTTACTATATGTATTATGTTATATTGATAACTTGTGCTGTATTAATGAGATAAGTGGAAGATCATTTGTTCACTGTGATATGCTCGATTACCTTGGTTTGCATAAGAATGTACTGGTGTGTCTTTGAAATGCTTATTTGCTTACAAGGTGATAAGGAGGTTGAGATTAGAGTCCTGGGTATGTGTATCTGGTCTGCTTGCTGCATCTCAAAAGAAGAGACTTAGAAGCTATCACAACGACCAGACTCAGACTACATTTGGAGAGTCACGCCTGCAAAGAGAAGGGGGGGGATAAAAGGAAGGTTGGGACAGAACATTTTTGCGCGCCGTTGGTGGAGCAGGAGACTCCCCGGCCGCCCAGCGCTGTGCTTTGCCTGCCTTACTTGCTTGCTGTTTTAAATAAAATTGCTTTATTGAATTAAGACACTTCAAATTGCCGTGTCACAATTTATAACAATTTGGTGCCGTGACTCGGATGGAGAAGTAGATCAGTCGCTACGGGACGATCGGGAGGCGCCCCGCCCTTATGGCGGCCTGGCTGCCCCAGGCTTTCTGATCACTCTCCACCGACGAACCTAAATTGAGTAACGGGCAAAGGAGAACCGGTTACCCCTGTAATCTTTGTGCACGAAGAACCAGCGAAGACGCAGGACGCGTGAGTATAGGCCGGTTTCCCGCTCGGTTTGGGGTGGTTTTCCCGGAGTGCTGTGTGTGAGAGGTCTCGTGGAGACCAAGTGAGTGCGGACTCTGTATTAGTGCGTTTTCCATTCCCCGCGAGGGGCTGGGCCGCGAACCAGGGGAGCACGTGTGTGAGAAATTGAGTGCACTCCGGAAGATGGGACAGAGGAAAAGCAAGCCCTCTGGTCCCATGGGAGAGGGGACCCATGCTAAGCTTCCCCAGATTCCCAGGGATAGCCCCTTGGGTTTGATGATAATTAATTGGGATGCTTTCCCATCTAGAAAAGGGAAAGACAAAGTTAAAATGATACATTATTGTATGGAAGTGTGGGAGGGGAAACAAATTAGGGGAGACCATTTGTATTGGCCGGTATTCGGGTCCTTTGAGGACTGGATTTGTCAGGCTCTAAATATATATGTTAACTCAAAGGAAGCCTTTGATTCAGAAGAGAGCGAATATGCTTCCCTGTGGACAGTTGGGGAGACAAGGACAAAACTATTTGCCTTATCAGCCAGGAAAAAGAACAAGAAAAACAAGGAGGAAGATAATATGCCCCCCTACGTTCCTCCTCCATATATTCCTCCACTCCCACCCCCTGCTAGTCAAAATATATATCCCCAGCTGCCTGCGGACCCGGTTGGCCCCGGGGTCCCCACAGCTCCTTCAGACTCTGATGATGAGGCAGAGAGTGGAGGAACAAGGGAAAACAATCGTAGGGTAACTAGAAGTCAGACTAGGAAAAAGGAACAGGAATTGGGGATGTTTCCCCTAAGAGAACAAAGCATTGGTATGATCCCGAATCCCCAAGCGGGACAGGAAGGTCAGCCACCCCAAATAGCAGGGGTTGCCTATGTAACTGTGCCTTTAGACTCTGGGCAAGTCAGGGACTTTAAGAAGGAAATGGGACATTTGTTGGACGATCCTCTAGGAGTGGCAGAACGGTTGGACCAATTTTTGGGGCCCAATGTGTACACATGGGAGGAGTTACAGTCAATACTAAGGATTTTGTTCACGGCAGAGGAAAGGAGGATGATAAGGGAAACGGGTATGAGGATATGGGATGACGAACACCACCAAGGACCCTTAGCAGATATAAAGTGGCCCCTACAAAATCCCCAGTGGAATAACCAGGATCCCTTGCATCGCACTCACATGGGTGATTTGCGAAACATCATCATTCAGGGAATGAAACAATCAGTTCCGCGGGGGCAGAATGTGAAGAAGGCTTTTGGATTACAACAAAAAAAAGATGAGGATCCCACGGAATGGTTAGAGCGCTTAAGGAAAGCCTTCCGCTTGTATTCTGGGATAGACCCTGATACCCAGGAGGGAGAGGCGGTGTTGAAAATGCAGTTTGTGGCAAATGCATGGGTAGATATTAGGAGGAAACTAGAAAAGTTGGACGGATGGCAGACTAGAGGATTAGAGGAGCTCTTGAGGGAAGCGCAAAAGGTTTTTGTGAGAAGGGAGGATGAGAATTTCAAGAGACAGGCGAGGATTATGGCTGCAGTTGTGCGGGAAGGGCCTAACCCTAATTTCCGTGCAAGGAATGTAGAACAAAGGGAGAATCGGGAGCAGAGTTATATTTCTAGGGAAGGAAAAGAAAGAGGTCGTGAAATTGTCTGCTTCTACTGTGGAAAGAAGGGACATATGAAGAGGGGATGCAGACAACGGATAGTGGATGAGAAGGCCTTTAAGGAAGATTAGGGGTGTGAGGCCCCAGGCCAGCAGAGAAGCAGCAAGGTCCCTTCACTGCCAGCCCCAGAGGTGGCAGTGGGGTTGGAAATGTCAACCTGATGGAGCTTATGGTGTAAACCACCCTTGTTTGGACAGCTGCACTCTTGCATTACTCTCCAGTGCCAAAATTTCTGCTTCCACACACACTGCAGTGTAGCTGCTCAGCCTTTTCAAGATTTTGGGACATGCTGTGGAGCCTGTATGGGGTGAGATGCTGGCAGTGCTTTTACTTGCTTTTTATAATGGACCACATTATCTTGCCCTCCTTAAGAAGCCTTTTGCTTCTGCAGCTTCAGTTCTTAAATGCAAAAGTATTATTGTATTGTTATTGTCATTTAATTGTACATTTGTCACATAACTTACTGTTCAAACATGGTCCTACCTCCACCCTTTCAGGACACTTCCCACACTGCTGCTGCTACTGTCTGGGGGAACAGAAATTGAGGTTGGGAAGCCGCTTTTTGAAGTTCTTAGATTAGTCAATTCATTCTGAGCTCTGCTTAACTTGTTTTCTTAGGTACACAGTGAAGTAAGTATTGAGGTAAGTCTCCCTAGCAGGGAGCATGGTCCAGGGAAGTGTACTATAGAAAGAGCTCCCTTTCAATAACCAGTACTTTGATATCATCACTGGAAATCACTGTCTGCTAATGACAGATGATGGGGTTTTGTGCCTAGAGACATTGTAAACAACTGTTAGTTACAGCACAAATAACTTCTTCTAAGCAGTTCTTCCTTATTACTTTCAAAATACTGAAATTGCTATCAGCCAGAGCATTATGTCTATTTTAAGTAGGTCTGAGATTCAGGGAAACAATGTGTGCAAGAATAGTTTTCACAAGTAATTGCAGACATTGTCAGAACTGCATGTGTTGAAGCCTTGGTGCCTGCACTGGTAAAATCAGCCGGAGTGCAAAACATGACCTGAGTAATTCAGCTCATTTGCTTCTGAAAGGCAAAAAGCCCTTTCCTTTCAATGCATTTTGGATGTAAACACAGTTAATGAGCTTGTAACAACTTCTTAGTAAGGCTGTTCATTCGTTTGATACTTATTTTCTGCATTTAAGGGAAGACACTAAAAAAAAAAGTGTTCTTAATCAGAAACTGGTTGATCCTTTGTATGATCTTCAAATGCGGTCTCTGCTTTCCTGCTGTATGCTGTGAAACCTCGTGCATTTAAAAATGACAGCAGCCACATCAATGATGTTGTGGACTCCATCCTCTCCCCCTAAGCTGGAATAATGCCAGGACAATCTAAACTCAGAAGAGTGAATTCCTGCCTCAGCTTATACAAATTCAGCTTGGTGTGCAGTCATTTTATGAAATGTCTACTACAAAAACTATTCTTCCCCCTTGCATTTCTGTGGAAGTAATTTGAAATCATTGTGTACACACTATTATTTAAGCTATGGTATTTTAAAATAGGTGGGTTATTTACGTATGTAAAGAAACATCATAAGGAGCCCTTGGTAAAGCTTAAAGTGGGACCCCAACAACAAGAGATGGAATTTTTAGTGGATACCGGGGCTGAAAGATCCACGGTGCAAGCCTTGCCGCTTGGATGTAAAAAGTCATCTGACACTGTGCATGTAATTGGGGCAAAAGGAGAGCCCTTTGAGGTATCTGTTATCAAGGATGTGATGGTAGAAACTGATTCCAAATGTGGTATAGGTTCTTTACTACTGGTACCTGAAGCAGATTACAATTTATTAGGGAGAGATCTGATAATAGAATTGGGTATTAATTTAGAAGTTGTAAATAAAGAATTACAGATAAAGCTCTGCCCTTTAAGGGTGGAGGATGAAAAGAAAATTAATCCTGAGGTGTGGTAAACCCCGGAAACGGTGGGGAAATTGCAGATTAAGCCTTTCTCAGTGGAAATAAGTGATCCTGGCAAACCCGTAAGAATAAAACAATACCCTATCCCTAGGGAGGGAAAATTAGGACTAAAACCTGAAGTAGATAGGTTATTGGAAAAAGGGCTTTTAGAGCCCTGTATGTCTCCCTTCAATACTCCCATCCTGCCTGTAAAAAAGTCAGATGGGTCCTACAGACTGGTGCACGATTTAAGAGAAATAAATAAGAGGACTTTGGCCCGGTTTCCAGTAGTTGCAAATCCATATACTTTGTTGAGCCGTCTGGGACCTGAAAATCGATGGTATAGTGTTATTGATCTAAAGGATGCCTTTTGGGCATGCCCCCTGGATGAGAAAAGTAGGGATTATTTTGCATTTGAATGGGAGGATCCGGCAACACACCAGCGGCAGCAATTAAGGTGGACGGTTTTGCCGCAGGGATTCACGGATTCACCTAACTTATTTGGCCAAGCTTTGGAACAAATTCTTCAGGAATATAAAGTAGATGAAGGGACGACCCTGATTCAGTATGTGGATGATTTGCTTATTGCTGGGACAGGAGAAGAAACAGTGAGGCAAGAAAGTATTAAATTACTAAACTTCCTAAGCCTAAAAGGACTAAAAGTATCTGTCGTGGTTTGACACGGAAAGATAATTTTTTCCGGAAGGAAGAGGTCAATTTAGATATTGACCAATTGAAAGTAGACACGCCTCTGAGAACACAGAGGGGTTGAAAGCAGAATTCCCAGGGGAACTCGCTCTCTTTGGTTCCGGTCAGCGTGCAGTGCAGACCTTCCCCCGCCCAGCCACGAGCTGGGTGGGGGAGGGGAAGCCCCCATGGCCTGATGGAGGTAACTCCGAAGGGTGGAGGGACTGGAACCGGGCTGGCCCCTGCAGATGGAAGGGTGGAAGAAATCTGGGATGTCTCCATTTTCCCCCCCAGAGTTCCTCTCCCGAGAGGGAGAGAGAAAGCCGCAAGGAAGGAGGAGCGGGGGGAGCTGCAAGGTGCCCAGTTGTGTGGGAGTTGCTGGATGTCCGGGCATCGAGCCATCCTGGGAGTTCGGACTTTTAACCCTTTCTTGAGGAAATGAAAGCTTTGTGAATTTTCCTTTCCCCTCCTCGGTTTGAAAGAGAGGAAGAGGGACACCTTGGACCCTGGGATGGGATGTTGGAAGGAGGAATTCTGGATGGGAGGGGGACAAAGAGTGGCTTTTGGCTGGACTTTTCCATGTTAGCCACAACCTGAACCAAATCTTCTCCTTCAAGAGGGACTGTGTTTTGGGAGGATGCCAGTGAGTCAAGAGACCTGCTTCAGCTGAGAAAAAGACAAAAGTGGAGTGAACAGAGGAAAGGTTAGGGGGTTTGTGGTGGCGCCCCCTTGCCCTGGAAAGGAAAAGAGAAGAGAAGAGAAGAAGATCTCTGTTCTTGAGCCCTCGGCCCCAGGGGAAAATGGGGGGGGACTGTGGTCCCAAACAATGAAAAACTGAACTGTTGTTTTCTCCCCTCTTGGCAGGGCATCCTTGAAAGGAAAAATCCTAAAGGCAGTGACCATCCATGCATTGGTGGTGAGAGCACTGTGCATGGAAAGGAGAAGGGTCACCATGGCAAACTTTTTTCTCCGGGCGGTGCCATGTGTGACATGGAAACACAGGATGTGGAGCTGTGTTTCTTGGGGGGTCTGTGGCACAGGAGAGACTCTGTTCCCTCGATGGACTGAGTATCGGTTGCTTGGAGGGTGGAAACCTGATTGGGGTCCAGATTGTGTCTCACTGTGGTTTGTTGGAGTTGGGTGGTGGGGGGAGGAATGTTTTGCAAGGTTTTCATTTGATCTTTGTGTGTTTTTTTTCCCCCCCTTCTTTAGTTTTCTCTTTTCTTTAGTAGTAGTAGTTTAATAAAGTTTTTTCCTGTTATTAAGCTTGGGCCTGCTTTGCTCTATTCTAGATTCCACTTCACAGCATTCAAGGTAGGGATCACATTTTCATGGGGGCACTGGCATTGTGCCAGTGTCAAACCATGACATTTGGTTCCCTGACCGGGAAAAGATTAAGATAAGATAAGATAAGATAAGATAAGATAAGATAAGATAAGATAAGATGGTGATAAGGTGAATGTTGTGAAATGGGATCAGGAGGAATAAGAGCAAAGCATGTGTTGGGTTTTGAGATGAATTGGGGTGGAGATTTAGTGTAAGTTGCTGTTTTATGTAGAATGTGTTGAATGTAATTTTGATAATGATTTTTTTTTTTTGTAGTCTGTGTTCTCAGAGGCGAAGGGTGGAATGTCGTGGTTTGACACGGAAAGATAATTTTTTCCGGAAGGAAGAGGTCAATTTAGATATTGACCAATTGAAAGTAGACACGCCTCTGAGAACACAGAGGGGTTGAAAGCAGAATTCCCAGGGGAACTCGCTCTCTTTGGTTCCGGTCAGCGTGCAGTGCAGACCTTCCCCCGCCCAGCCACGAGCTGGGTGGGGGAGGGGAAGCCCCCATGGCCTGATGGAGGTAACTCCGAAGGGTGGAGGGACTGGAACCGGGCTGGCCCCTGCAGATGGAAGGGTGGAAGAAATCTGGGATGTCTCCATTTTCCCCCCCAGAGTTCCTCTCCCGAGAGGGAGAGAGAAAGCCGCAAGGAAGGAGGAGCGGGGGGAGCTGCAAGGTGCCCAGTTGTGTGGGAGTTGCTGGATGTCCGGGCATCGAGCCATCCTGGGAGTTCGGACTTTTAACCCTTTCTTGAGGAAATGAAAGCTTTGTGAATTTTCCTTTCCCCTCCTCGGTTTGAAAGAGAGGAAGAGGGACACCTTGGACCCTGGGATGGGATGTTGGAAGGAGGAATTCTGGATGGGAGGGGGACAAAGAGTGGCTTTTGGCTGGACTTTTCCATGTTAGCCACAACCTGAACCAAATCTTCTCCTTCAAGAGGGACTGTGTTTTGGGAGGATGCCAGTGAGTCAAGAGACCTGCTTCAGCTGAGAAAAAGACAAAAGTGGAGTGAACAGAGGAAAGGTTAGGGGGTTTGTGGTGGCGCCCCCTTGCCCTGGAAAGGAAAAGAGAAGAGAAGAGAAGAAGATCTCTGTTCTTGAGCCCTCGGCCCCAGGGGAAAATGGGGGGGGACTGTGGTCCCAAACAATGAAAAACTGAACTGTTGTTTTCTCCCCTCTTGGCAGGGCATCCTTGAAAGGAAAAATCCTAAAGGCAGTGACCATCCATGCATTGGTGGTGAGAGCACTGTGCATGGAAAGGAGAAGGGTCACCATGGCAAACTTTTTTCTCCGGGCGGTGCCATGTGTGACATGGAAACACAGGATGTGGAGCTGTGTTTCTTGGGGGGTCTGTGGCACAGGAGAGACTCTGTTCCCTCGATGGACTGAGTATCGGTTGCTTGGAGGGTGGAAACCTGATTGGGGTCCAGATTGTGTCTCACTGTGGTTTGTTGGAGTTGGGTGGTGGGGGGAGGAATGTTTTGCAAGGTTTTCATTTGATCTTTGTGTGTTTTTTTTCCCCCCCTTCTTTAGTTTTCTCTTTTCTTTAGTAGTAGTAGTTTAATAAAGTTTTTTCCTGTTATTAAGCTTGGGCCTGCTTTGCTCTATTCTAGATTCCACTTCACAGCATTCAAGGTAGGGATCACATTTTCATGGGGGCACTGGCATTGTGCCAGTGTCAAACCATGACAGTATCCAAATCTAAATTACAGTTTGTAGAGGAGGAGGTGAAGTATTTGGGGCATTATTTAAGTGGAGGGGTAAAGAAGATTGATCCTGAAAGAGTAAAAGGAATCCTCTCGATTCCAGCCCCCAGAAATAAAAGGCAAGTTCGTCAGCTACTGGGGTTAATTGGATATTGCAGACAATGGATTGAAAATTACAGTCAGAAGGTCAGATTCCTCTATGATAAATTAAGCCAAGATAGCCTAATGAAATGGAGCCCCACGGATGATCAGCGACTCCAGGAGCTCCAGAATGATTTGGTAAACGCGCCAGTCCTCAGCCTAACTGATTTTAAAAGACCCTTCTATTTGTTTGTTAATACGGAGGGAGGAACAGCATACGGGGTTTTAACCCAAGAATGGGCGGATAAAAAGAAGCCTGTAGCATATTTATCTAAATTACTGGATCTGGTGAGCAGAGGATGGCCTACATGCTTGCAGGCTATAGTAGCCACTGCCCTTTTGGTAGAAGAGGCTCATAAAATAACTTTTAATGGAAAATTGAAAGTGTTATCCCCACATAATATCAGAGGAATCTTACAACAGAAAGCTGATAAATGGATTACAGATTCTAGGCTTCTGAAGTATGAAGGTATTTTAATTGATTCCCCCAATTTGTCACTTGAAGTGGTTACCTCGCAAAATCCTGCCCAATTTTTGTATGGGAAACCCTGTGATGAAAAGTTAGCTCATGACTGTTTTCAAACTATTGAAAGTCAAACAAAAATTAGACCCGATCTGGAAGAGGAAGAATTGGACGAAGGGGAGCGATTGTTTGTAGATGGTTCTTCTCGGGTTGTAGAAGGGAAAAGAAAGTCAGGATATGCTATAATTGGGGAAAAAGATTTAAAGGTAATTGAATCCGGACCACTAAGTAACTCCTGGTCTGCACAAGCTTGTGAATTATATGCAGTACTCAGGGCTTTAAGGTTATTAATAGGAAAAATTGGAACAATATACACAGACTCTAAATATGCATATGGGGTAGTGCACACATTTGGAAAAATTTGGGAAGAGAGGGGACTTATAAACTCACAGGGAAAAGATCTAATTCATCAAGAGCTAATTGTCCAAGTTTTAAATGCCTTAAGGGGCCCGGCTCAAATTGCTGTGGTCCACTTAAGGGGACACCAGAAAGGATTGGACTTTAGAAACAGGGGAAATAATTTAGCTGACCAAGAAGCCAAGAAAGCAGCCCTACGAACTCGGGGGGACATGGGGCAGAGCGACACTGTATCTGTGGACTCCCCCAAAGAAAAATGGCAAATATATAGTTTTACCACTCAAGAAAAGGAAAAATTACAAAAGATGGGAATTGAGGAGGGGTCTGAAGGGCAATGGAAGCTCCCAGATGGGAGAACTGTTTTACCTAAAAGCAAGGCCTCAGGAATTTTGCAAAGATTGCATGACCAGACTCATTGGGGAACTCAGGCATTAGTAGATCAATTTGCCACTAAATATATGAGTATTGGAATCTATGATTTGGCTAAAAGAGTAGTGGGAGACTGTCTGATCTGTCAAAAAGTAAACAGAAAACATCTTAGGGAAAGGCCCATGGGAGGAAGGGAATTAGCTCACAGGCCTTTTGCCAAAATAAAAATAGACTTCACTGAATTGCCTAAAGTGGGTAGATATAAATATTTGTTAGTAATAGTAGATCATCTCACCCATTTTGTAGAGGCTTACCCCACTACTCGGACTACTGCTCAGACAGTGGTCAGAATATTATTAGAAGAAATAATCCCTAGATATGGGATAGTAAAAACAATAGATTCTGATAGGGGACCCCACATGCCATATGATTTGGAGGAACCCCGAGACCACCCCAGTTGAAGGACTATAAAATAACCTCATATATTATTGCCTTAATGAAACGCCGCAATGAACTTTGGGAAAAAGGAATCATTACGCAAAGACCCCCTTTAGATTTAAAAATACATAAAATACACCCAGGAGACTATGTGTTAATAAAATCCTGGAAAGAATCTACACTAACCCCACAATGGGAAGGTCCTTATCTTGTGTTACTCACTACAGAAACTGCAATTCGGACTGCAGAAAGAGGATGGACACATGCCAGTCGAGTAAAAGGACCAGTTAACAACACTGTGTGGCAAGTAACCAGTCCTCCCGGGAACCTGAAATTGAAGTTACAGAGAAACTAATGGACTCTTATCAGATTGAATACACATCAGACTTATATTACTTAGATAGTGGACTAATTAGTAATTCAAGTGTTAAAGTGTAAAAATCAAAATTGTAATTGCTATCCTTTTGTATGCTATATCTGTAAGGTGTGTGGGGAACGGTGGTGGTCACATTGCAACAGAGGGTATCCTCCATGAGGAACTTGCAATTCCTGTTGGAACGTACAAAGAGAGATTACAGCTTGGGTACTGACCTGTAAAGTGACTAGAGGGGAAATCCGATTGGAATCTAAAGAGTGGTGGGAAATTTTCTCAAAGGGCATTCACCCAGACTATTACTGCTACCATACAAACGAGCCGAGCCCATTTGTGGCAGAGATCATAGAAGGCCTTTGTAAGAAAGACCTAAAAGGGGTCAGTTGTACCGCACCAGAGGTAAAAGATCAGAATTGGCGTTCTTATTGCATGCGGCAAGGCACCAGAGGGCATAAATCCCCTCCTGAAGAATACTCTTGCTGCCAAGAAGATGGTACACCCTGTGGCTCGAAGCACCCGAGTCGACGGGCGAGGCAGAGGAGTAAACAGCTGTGGAGGAAGGAGCCCTCAGGATGGAATACGCAAGCAATATTTGCGGAACTACCCCGGGACTGGGAGTAACAAAGGCAGAAATAGTTTTTGGGCTCAAGAATATAATTGTTGCAGTGTGAGAAACCAGACCCCACATGCCATTTGCTTACTGCTTGTAATTTTCCTTTGTATATATTATAATACTGCAGAAGTAACAACTCATGAACCTTTCAAGTAGACTTTAAGAAGATAGGAGGATTCACGAGTTATAAGGAGCAATACTACAGCTGGAGCTCCCACTTTCCAGTTACCTGTGGCATCCTTAGGTACTGGTTAAGGTTCCCATTAAGTTTCATCGTTTTATATGTGTCCTACTTCAAATCCTAGTAAAGGGTATTGCAATAGTCCTGGACAATATTACTGTGCATATTGGGGTTGTAAAACAATAGCTGGTACATGGGACCCCCCCACTCCTGATCCATACATTAAGGTGGTCTAGAAGCCAAATGGTTATATTCCTCCCGGCTACTGGACAGGTCATAAACCCCCAGAAAATATTTGCAGAAATATACAAATTACTGCATTAAGGCCAGAAGATAGTATATGGTTAATTAGAAAAACTTGGGGCGTTCGCTTATATTCGGCTGATTTTGGCAATTTTAGTAGCTTAATATTTATAAAGAAGGAACTTGTGCCCCCTGATCCTGAACCTGTAGGGCCAAACCCAGTGTTATTAAAAAGAAGATTGTTTTAGCCAACCAAACAAAAGAAAGGGATCAGACCCAGAATAAAATTCAGAATGAAAACACTTCAGGAGACGAACAGGAAAAAACCCAGGAGGGTAATATACTCTGGAAGGTTATGAAAGCGAGTTATGGTGTCCTAAATAGAACCAACCCAAAACTGACGGAAGACTATTGGCTGTGCTATAATTTAAGACCCCCATTTTATGAAGCCATAGGGGTCACTGCAAAGCCCAGAAGAGTGAATGGAACTAATCCGAATCAGTGTTTGTGGAAAAAGGGTAAAGAGACAACACCGGGGCTTACCTTGGCTCAGGTAACAGGGAAAGGGAGATGCATAGGAAAAATCCCAACACAAAGAGAATACCTTTGTGGAGTAATAGAAACAGGCGGAAAGAAACTGGCTGACTGGCTATTGCCAGCAGCTAACACTAAGTGGGTATGTAACACTCTGGGTGTCACACCGTGCATCTCACTGAAACTGTTTAATCCAAGCCAAGACTACTGCATCCAGGTAACGATTATGCCCAGAATTACCTACCATACAAGTGACTACATATATGAACAACAAACTGTACCAGAACACCATCTAATGAAAAGGGAACCCCTCACTACCTTAACTATTGCAACTCTCCTTACCATCAGGAGAATAGGAGCTAGAACTAGGGTGGCATCCCTAGTAAATCAACAAAAGGAATTTAAAGCATTAAGAATTTCAGTAAATGAAGATCTGAGTAAAATTGAGCAGGCCATCGATGGATTGGTAAAATCATTAAAGTCCCTATCTGAGGTAGTGTTGCAGAACAGAAGGGGTTTAGACTTGCTATTATTACAACAAGGGAGATTGTGTGTAGCCCTGAAGGAGGAATGCTGTGCATACGCTGATCATACTGGAGTTGTTACAGACACCATGGCAGAATTAAGGAGAAAATTAGAACAGAAAAAGAGGGAAAGAGAGGCACAGCAAAATTGGTATGAATCATGATTCAATCAATCTCCTTAGTTAACTACCTTGCTATCCACCCTTGCAGGACCTCTGATACTGATAATATTGGGACTGACCTTTGAGCCATGCATCTTCAATAAAGCAATAAAAATAATAAAGGAACGATTAGACGCAGCACATTTAATGCTCATTAGAGCAAAATATGAACCCATACACAATGTGGATGAGACCCTAATACTAAGTCACCAAGAGTTACAAAAATTCAGTGAACAAAATAAAGATGAACAAGAAAAGGGGGAAATTGAGATAAGTAAAAGATAATTTGTTCACTGTAGTATGCTTGCTTACTTTGGTTTGCATAAGAATATACTGTGGTATGTTAACCTAATTTGTTTTGCATAAGATAGTGGCTAAGAATGTACTGGTGTGTCTTTGAAATGCTTATTTGCTTACAAGGTGATAAGGAGGTTGAGATTACAGTCCTGGGTGTGTGTGTATCTGGTCTGCTTGCTGTATCTCAAAAGAAGAGACTTAGAAGCTATCACAACGACCAGACTCAGACTACATCTGGAGAGTCACGCCTGCAAGGAGAAGGGGGGGGATAAAAGGAAGGTTGGGACAGAACATTTTTGCGCGCTGTTGGTGGAGCAGGAGACTCCCCGGCCGCCCAGCGCTGTGCTTTGCCTGCCTTACTCGCTTGCTATTTTAAATAAAATTGCTTGATTGAATTAAGACACTTCAAATTATCGTGTCACAATTTATAACATTTAGTTTTAGCACTGTCAGCTGTGGGTAGCTGGTAGCCTTTGGTGGAGGGTGCCGTGAATTACAGGCCTGCAGAACACACATAACAAAAGTAATTAAATTTGTAAGGAAGTTGAAAAAGGAGGGAGAGGTGATTGGCAGACTCACCTCTCCAGGATGTTGGACTAATGTCAGAAAGTGGACTGATATTGGAATGTGGATGTTGAAATGTGAAGAGAGAAAAAGAGAGCGAAAGAGAGAGAAAGGGAGAAGAGAAAAGAAGAGAGAAAAAGAGAAAGAGAGAGAAAGGGAAAGAGAGAGAAAGAGAAAGATGGAGAGCGAAATACGTCCCAAAATCCCCATACCGTCGCTATTTGTAAGTTCTCCCCCCTTCCTGCTAGACAGAGTGACAACAAAGGGAGGGGAGTGAGGAAGTACAGTCAAAGGCAAAGCTGTGAAAAAGAGGGAGAGCTGGACCACCAATAGAGATAAGATCAAAGCAGAGATAGCTAACTCTCACAATGTGCTTTATCTTTTTAAACAAGACTTCTTTTTTTTCCTTCTGATTTTTGTTATTAAGGAAAGGAGGCTTTTGTTCTGAAGAATGGGTCTGTAAGACTAAAACAGTTGGATGTCGCCTAAAAAGCAAAAAACCAAGAGATGTGATACATCTTGTGTTAAATTTGGGCTAGTCTTTTTTTATTTAACTAATTATAGCTCACAAGAAGAAGAATTGGCCTCTGCAGCAATTAGCACAGCTGGATACAAGAAGAAGAAGCAGCTACAGAAAAAGTTTTTAGTTAAACCCAGAAAGTTTTGAAGAAAACTAATGGTGAAAGTTAATGCAGTATTGTTTTTCTTTTCTTTTAACACTGTGTTATTAAGAAGTCCTTTCCAGGTACTACTAAAGCAGCAATCCCAACCATGGAAAAGAGGGTGAATTCATGCCAGCAAAATAAAAGAATTTGTGAAAAAACGTGAGGAATGGACTATCACATCTAAACCGGGTGATACCAAATTGACTTTCAACCAGGACTGGGTGGTAATGGTTTGGGAAGACCCAAACGATCCAAGGCAGGTACAAAGAATAACACCTAACTGAGAAATAAGGCAAAGCTTGCATCACTGGTTCTAAGCCCTGCCTGAATAAGCCCTGAGACGCCTCCGACACCTCCTTGGCAGAGGAACACTGCCACTTCAAACAGGAGGATCGGGAGTGTTTGAGTCAAAGAGTTCTGATAGTCTGGCCTTAGCCTGTGGCTTGTACAGGCAAGAGGGGAAATTGCCATTAATACTATGCTGTATACTTTATTTGATTCATCCCCACATTGGACATGGCAGCTGGGTTATAAGTGAATGTTTAAATTATGAGAATAATTGGCATTGTAGCTCACAAAATCTATGTTCTCATGTCAAGAAGTATTGAGTACTGAATCAATCCCCTATACAGAAAGACCTCAAAAACTGAAGTAATAAATTGGTTTTGTAGATGGGAATTATCAGTGCCTGTGGACTGAGAGATACTTGAGGAATGGTGGAAAACCACAGTTAAAAGGTGTCAAAAACAATTTGCCTGGAAATGAGTAAAAAAGGAGTGACAAGGGAAACAGAGGGCAAGCCTGGATTGAGCACTGTACTCACCAGCGAGAAGATCACACGTACCTGCTGTGGGCAGCAGCCCCACAGGCAGGGGAGGTGGGGGTATAAGCCATGCCAGACCTCTGTCATTCCTGTTTCTGTCTCTCATTTGTTGTCTTTTCCCTTCTGAGATAGCAGCAAGATCGTGTCACAAATGCTACAGAAAGTATCACATGGAAAGAAACCAAAGTTCCTTTTTGGTACACACACCCATGTCAACAGCCACTGTTATAACCCATCCAAATTAAGTACCTGCAGGAAAAAGGGGGAAAATTATCACATTACAAAGAATGTAGGAAAAAGTAGTAATACTTGGGGCATGGAATGTCCAAAAGGAGAGAGATGGATTTGTTTTACATTTGATCTTAGAAATATAGTCCAAGATTCGGTAAAGAGACAATTAGTAAAAAAAAAGGTAAAACAAGCATAGCAGTCTAGCTCTGTGTTAACCCCAAATTATATCCTGAGTCATATTAAATTACTCCAAGCAGTTATAGAGAAGATAATAAACAAAGCTGCCCAGGAATTGGAATTAATATTGAGTCTGCAAAGCCAAACATCACCTGCAGTGCATTAAAATAGGTTGGCTTTACGCTATTTATTGGCTAAAGAATGGGGTGTACAGATTGTTGAAAATAGATGGCAATTAGGATGTCATCCTGGAAAAAACAAAGGATATCAGAAAAAAATTATGACCCAGGTATCAGTCCAAAAATGGGAAAATAACGTTAAAAACTAGCAGGTGGGGTAATGTATTGAGAATGGGATGCTGGAAGAAATTAGGATTCTTCCTTTTATGTGTTAAAAGTGTTTTGATATTTCTTCTTTGTTTAATCCCATGTTTTATTTGATTACCAACAGAGTCCAAAGAATGCAAGAGGACAGGAAATATTCTTTATAAATCATTTGGCTTGAGCAGTAAGAGGTGGCATTATGAAAAATGCATATTTATGATTGGCTTTTCACAAATGTTACCATGAATATTATATGTGTCATGTTAGAAAGTTATGCTGTATTAATTCCCTTACATATTGTGTTAAGTGTAGTTTTAGGTTACAACATTATGTTAAAATAGAGATTATGTATGTGGGGGGAGTTTTCTTTTTAGGAATGAGATGCTCCCTTCGAAGAACACCTAAATCTTCCAAAGGAGAGGAATTTATAGCTTCTTATCAGAAGAAGCTAATTTCTTCAGGCCTTGCTCAGACTTGAAGACACCAGGGGATTAAAGGGAACAGTTGACATACAACAGAGTTTCTTGTTTAGAATAGGATGTATGCATAACCATGAAGGATGTATGAATATGCAACAAGTGTCTTGGTTTAAGGGTGATTCCTTTGTTCACAAGTCAAGCTTTTCTTGACTTAGGGTCTGAGAGCATCTGGACATCCGTAATTCTTTGCTCTTTTTGTCTTGTAATTGTCCTAATTCTAATTGTATTATTATTTTTATAACCATTTTATTATTATTAAACTTTTAAAATTTTAAAAACCAAGTGATTAGAGTTTTTCAAAATTTTCAAAACTAGATGAGATTTAAAGGTGACCCTTTAACTCAAACAATAAATAGATGATTTGAAGGAAAAAAAAAAAGCAGCAGATTGTGGGGAGGGGGCACAACTGAGGCTGCTGAAGGCTGCTGTGGAAGAGAAGCTGCATTCCAGGCACCCTGGAGGAGCTTCAGAAATGCAAATTAACACTGCTGGGGCAAACTGGGGACAATGTACCTGGCTCTTCTTGCCTGGGGCAGGAATTGGCTGATTCCCTCTGCCCCTCACCCCAAGCTCTGCCTGCTTGCACAGATGGAATCTGCACAGCTGAAGGCAGAGCCCATGCTGAGGATCTCTGACTCTGCAACAGAAATGGCTGAAGCTGCAAAGGGAAACAGCAAATGGAGAATGTTGGGAAAACTTCACTAAAATAAGGGGGGGATCATCCCTCTGCCCACTCCAACATCTGCTGTCACTGTCTGTGCTGTACAGGGTGTATCAGAGCACTGGGGGTTTTGCTAGAACAAGTTCAGGGAAATCAGTTGGAATTCAAGTATATGATGAAGGAGTAAGAAAAAAAATGGTCAATTGATGCAGCCCCAGCTTGAGGGAGCGCCCAAACATGGGGAAAAGATGAACGGCCACCAGAACAAATCCTACAACACCATGGACCAGCCCCTGGGAACCAAAACGATTTTGTGAAAAATGCATGTTATATGGCTCTGTGCAGATAGTTACTACATGTATTATGTTATATTGATAACTTGTGCTGTATGAACATCTTAATAGTATGGTAAATGTAGCTTTGTAGATAAAATTAAGCTTTAGTAGTTAAAAGAAAATATGCATGTGTGGGGGGGGGGGGGGTTAAGGAATGAGAACACCTAAATTCGCTCAAGGAACACTTAAATTCTCCAGAGAAGAGCAATTTATGGATTTCTTACTAGAAGAAGTTAATTTCTTCAGGCCATGCTCAGACTGGAGGATGCCATGGGGATTAAAAAAAAATAGCTGACATACAACAGACAGAGTTTCTTGTTTTAAATAAAATGTATGCATAACCATGAAGGATATAAGAATATGCAACAGTGTATTTTTTTAGGGGTGATTCCTTTATTCACAAGGTATTCTTGTTGTGGCTTAAGCGCCCAAGAGAGCATCTGTCCATCTGTAAGTCTTTGCTTTTTAATGTCTTGCAATTGTCCTAACCCTAAATTTTTAGTAGTCTAATTGTATTTCTACTTCTATAACCATTTTACTAGTATTAAACTTCTAACATTTTAAAAAACAAGTGATTGGCGTTTCTCACAAATTCATATCAGGAGACAGAGAACCTATTTTTCATTTGAATGGCATAATTTGATTACAAGCTGTCCTCAGAATAAGAACCAACCAGACAGCTCCAGCTCCTGACCTTCCTGCCGACCAAGCCACTCAAATGAGGAACACAACATTTCAGCAGGAGATGGGATCAGATTATCTGTGAACAGAAAAAGGAGGAGTTTGTGGAAAACTAAATGGCTCAAACTGCTGTTGGCAAAGAGATGATGAGAAAACTGCTAAAAATGATAAGAAAGGAAATAGGAGAGCAGTTTATGTATTGGTCCAAACATGGAAAGGATGGGAATGGGACACGCTTTCCTGGCTCCCCAGCACACCAGGGGATAAAGGAATGCTGCTTCTCCTCTTCTGTGCTGCAGCAACTCTCATCTTTTTACCATGCTCCACACCTTGGCAGTGCAGCTCATCCAGCAGCTGAGCCAGGGCATGCAGGTGGCAGCCAGGCCTCCTGATCCACAAACGCTACAAAAGGACAGGGAATGAGGGCACCGAGAATAATCCCAAAACCAAAGAGGACCCGGGAAGGACAAAACAGAGTCAAGGAGTGAATCTGCCTGGAGATAGGGCCGGGCACTTGTAGATAAGGAAGTAACGGGAGAAACCATCAGTTCCAATAAATGGTACAAATTGACCCAGACAGCTGCTCAAAGTGCCGCTACATTCCTGAACTTCGAGGAGAAGAACAAAGACTTAACAGAGCCATGAATATCGGCTGTTCTACAAAAGGAGGGTGCACATTAACGAGGACAGGCTCCAGGCGCATCGGGAAGTCGGAACCTTCCAAGGAACTCAGCCGGTGGGCAAAGGCAGAGGGAGATCGGCCGGGAAAATGAGGATAAAAAGGAGGCTGCGGGCTACAGCCACGGCAGAGAGCGCACGGCAAATGCCCCACGGCCTCTGCCCCTGCTCGGCAATAAAGTCACTTTGACAGGACTCCTCGCTCTCCGTCGGGCACACGAACCTCCGGCGACGGGAATTTCCCCGCCCGCTGCCGGCCGCGGGGCAGCCCCTCTGTCCTACCCACAGCAGCCGGGCCGAGCCAGCGCTGCTCCGGCAGCGGCTCCTGCCCGGCCCCGGCGGGAAGGAGACCGCGGGCAGCCGCTCCCGCAGCGCCCTCGGCCCGGGGCCGGCACGGGCCGGACACGGCACCGGCGAGCCGCCGGAGCCCCCTGCCGCCCCCTCCGCCCGCAGCCGGCCCCGAGCCCCCGCAGAGCCCAGCGCGGCTCCCACCTGCGCCGGGGCCGCCTCCGAGCTCCGCCGCCGCCGCCTCACCGCGCTCCGGCCGCTGCCGCCGCTGCCGGGCCCGCGCAGCCGCTCGGCCAATGGCGGCGCTGCGCGGCCACGGCCGCCCTCAGCCCGCCGCCGGGGCCGCGCCGCGCCCCGCTCCCACCAATCAGCGCGCCGCGACCGCGACTGACGGCACCGGCGGCCAATGGCAGCGAGCTCGGGGCGGGCTCTGCGCACGGCCCCGCCTCGCCCCGCGCTCTCGGCGCCCCCGGGCTGCGTGAGGGGAAAGCCGGAGATGAGGAACAGCCCCGGCACGGGCCCGGGCCGAGCCGGGATTGAGCTGCCCACACAAACAAACTTCTCCGCGCCTCCCGCCACGGCTTTCCCGGCCCTGCGCCTCCCGTGCCTCCGCCTCTGCGGGAAGCCCAGGAGCCTCACTTCTCCTGCCCCTCGTTAGCGCATCAGTGCTTCGCTTTGATTTCCCCCGAAAAGGGAAACCTGCCCCAAGCCCTGTGGGTGGGTGGGGCAGGGGAGAGATTTCTGGCAGAAAACTCCAAAGATTCGGAGCAGGAGAAGGAGAAGTCAGTGCAGAGCCTTAAATGCAGCTTTCCCCACGCCTCCCTGCTCCCAGCTGCACCTCCTCCCCCGGCAGGGCAGGAGACAGGGAATGGGGCCATGCTCAGCTCATCCCCCGGGGCTTCTCCCTCTGCTCAGGGACAGGAGTCGTTCCCTGCTGCACCCTGCGCTCTCTCCCGGCCGAGACTTCTCCAGGAACTTCTCGGAGCGGAGTCCATCCCCTGGGCACAGCCCCCTCCGAGTGCTGCAGCGTGGGTCACTGTGCCACGGGCTCAGTCCTGCCAGGACAGGCTGCTCCAGCGGGGCCCCTCTGCCCGCGGGCTCACAGCCTCCTCTCAGGCATCGCCGAGCTCCAGCCCGGCTCCTCCAGGGGCTGCAGGGGATCTCTGCATCCCCATGGACCTGCAGGGGATCTCTGCCTCCCCATGGACCTGCAGGGGGATCTCTGCATCCCCATGGACCTGCAGGGGATCCCTGCATCCCCATGGACCTGCAGGAGATCTCTGCATCCCCATGGACCTGCAGGGGATCTCTGCAGCCCCATGGACCTGCAGGGGATCTCTGCATCCCCATTGTAATATATGTTATGGAATAATTCGTGCTTATGTAAAATATACATCAAGTCAGTTGTGCTTGTACAAAAAGATTCTTAAAGTTTTAAATGACCGGTGGTTGCATCCCGGGCTGGAGAAACCACAGATGGCAGAGAAAGAAAGACCTAATTTACAAATGAAAAAAGGTAGCTGGGTGCAGAGATGGGCTCTTTCCGGGGATAATCCAGGAGACACCCAATGTTTAACCCCTGGTCTGCCGGGGAGCCAGAAAACCAGGCACAGGGGCATCCCGCCCTTGCAGCTGCTGAGGAGGCTGCTGGGCTGTGCTTCAGCAGAGGAGATGGAATGTGGCTTACCACTCTGCCCTTCTCTAAAAACGGAGAATGGGTCAGGAGGTTTGGGATCTGAGCACACAGCAGCCTGGCCCAGGCACAGGCCGTGGTGGGACACGGGCACAGGAGCCTTCTGTGACTGACTGTGGCTCTCTGGTTTCTCTCTGCAGGCTGCCAGCTCCTCATGCCATGGAAACGGCCCCACTCGGCCTGCCAGTCTGGGAGGGCTGGAGGGCTGTGGGTACTCATTTGCTGTCAAAAATAAATTGTGTTTTTTTGTCATTGTCATTGTCATTGTCATCATCAGAACATTTCTTTCATCCTTTTCCAAGTTTTTGGCCCCTCCAGGGTAATATTTTTGTGTCCTTCCTCAGACAGTTGATGGCATTTGGATGGGGGGGTAAGCAATGTGAAAAGTTCAACAACAGCTCCAGTTGCCAACTGCAGCAGCCCCTTCAGGAGCCCTGAGCTACCAGCGAGGTCCACGTGTGCCTTGCAAAAGGGAGTGGTTTGCAGCGATGGGGTTGGTGCCCTGCTGCAAAAGCTGGGAGCAGATCAGAAGTGGCAAAATGCCATTTTGGCTCAACCCCCACCCAGGTTCTTTATCTTTTCCCTCTGCTCCGTGATAGGCAGACAGGGCTGGATCCAGCGAGGTTCAAGTTCTGGCTGCTCCCTGGCATCAAAGGGATCAACTAAACTCTTGTATGCAGTGACTGCAATAGGGCTACTGAAGGAGAAAAGGGAATGTCATGAGATGGGGAATCCTTCTTGTCTCCTTTGTCTCCCCAGGAGCCCCTTGGAAAGGGAAATACCCACTGGGTTTATCTGACTCCTTCCCAGCCAGCCTTTCCCTTGCTCCCGGGTCTCATTTGCTCCGCAGGATTCACCAGCTCGCTCAGCTCAGAGGAGCTCTCAGAGGAGAAAACGCTGCCTGGCGTGGGGCTGCCTGATCCCTGTCTCACCTTGATTCCATTTGCCCCCTCTCTGCCCCATCCAAGAGACCAAAGGATCCCCCACAGCCCCACGGTCCTGCAGCAGATCCCGGCACGTTCCCAGCTCTGCTCCTTGGTGCCCTGGGAGGCTCCAGAGCCCTCCCTGTGTGCGGGACAGCGGCTGCAGCACCGCTGCGCCCGCGGGCGAGCAGCGCCCAGGAGCAGCTGCGCCAGCTCCGAGCCTGAAGGGAATCCTCAGCGCACACAAATGACAGCTGGCACTTCAGGGGCTGGCAGGAGAAGCTCAACCCATCTGCTCGCTGCCCTTCCCAGCCATGGCCACGCTGGTGCAATTGGAAGAGTCGCCCCTGCCCAGGAAGCTCTCAGGTCGAAGAGAGGAGCAAAAGCCACGGGTTTCTGAGGTGTTAGCTGCCACTGCCTCTGGTTTTCCTTCCAATTCCTAAGGGGTTTTGACTGGTTTTACCATTTCAACACTTTCTGTGTAGAATGCTTATTTTATGATTGGCTTTTCACAAATGTTACAATGAATATTATATGTGTAATGTTAGAAAGTTATGCTGTATTCATTCTCTTAAGTAGTGTGTTAAATAGAGTTTTAGGTAACAACATAATATTAAAATAGAAACTCTGCGATGTAGGATTTTTTTACTTGCTCAAGCAAGAGATGAGATAATCAATAAACTCTTCACACAGGGATGGCGGTGACTTGGGGCACATAAAGAGTTACAACCTCCTTATCAGAAAAGACAAACATTCTTCCATCTTGTCTCCATCTTTATGGAAGCACCAGGATTAAGGGAAAGAAGTTGACAAAATCCAGAAAAGTTCCTAATTTGCAAGTAATTTATGCATCATGTATGAGATACATGAATATGCAATAGGCTATTGCTTTTAAGGTTATTCCTTTGTTCACAAGGCATGCTTGTCCTGGCTTAAGTGTCTGAGAGCATCTGGACATCTATAATTTTTTGCTTTTTATTGTCTTGTAATTGTCCTAACTCTAAATTTGATTACTCTAATTGTGTTACTATTTTTATAACCATTTTATTATTATTAAACGTTTAAAATTTTAAAAACCAAGTGATTGGCGTTTTTACAACATTCCAGGCTCCCGGGGACCCCCTTATCGGTCTGTCCGACCCCGCAGGCTGCAGAGGGTCCCCCAGCTCCGGTGCCGCCCTTCTCCGCTCCCCAGCCCCGCCCCGCCGGTACCGGGCGATCCCCGGTGGCTCCGGGCTGACGATGCAGCGCCTGCCCCGGGCAGCCCAACCCCACCGCGGGAGGGTCCCACGCATCCCCGGCCCAGCGCCGGGGCTCTGCCGGCAGCCAGCACCGGGACCCCAAAATTCTGCTGTCCCGGGGCCACCGAGCGGGCACCCGGCCCTTGGCCCTGTTATAGATACATATTATAATATTGGCTTTTTGCAAATATTCCATTGGAAATTATATGTGTGGTGTTACAATAACTTTGTTATATAGTTTTTATTTCTGTTGTTCATTGATTACGCTCAGACATAGTAGTGCCATAGCTGATAGAAGCATGCTTGTGTTAAAATTCCTGCTTGGATGGGATAACATCCAGTGAGCACAGGATGAGGACACCTGTACAGATCTGCCAACCATCAGCACTCACCGTCTGAAGGCAGTGTGGGCCGGGGCCAAAACTGAAGATGATGATAAAAAAGGACCAAAACCACAACCAAGGAATACACATGCCCTAAAAAGGTGCAACCGAGGAGGAGCCATGCTGAACAGTTCTTGGAATATGTAAACTAGCTTGGGAAAAAGTTTACTATGCATAAGGGCTATGAATATGCAACAGGCTGGTGTAAGGGAAAAGGTATTCAAGAGGTATCTCCGGAGATAACCGTGTGCTCTTGGCTCAGTGCCGAGATGCACCCGGCCGTAAGAACCTTTGCTCTATGGCCTTGTCTCCTCTTGTCCTGTATTAAACATTTTAAATGTTCCCAGGGCAGTGAAGGTGTTTTTCCCAGCCCCGAGCAGAGAGCTCTGCCCGGCGGCTCCCGGGAAAGGCGGTGGCGCTCGGCAGCGGCCCCGGCCCGCCCGGCCCGCGGGAATTCCCCGCAGCGGGACAAAATCCTGTCCCGAAGGAGCGCTCGGAACGCCGCCTGCGGCTCCTCCGTGCCCCGCAGGTGCCGCAGCTGCCCCGCTGCGGCAGGCGCGGCTCTGGAGCAGGGAGGCTCTGCGGGACCCCCGGGCTGTGCCCCTCCCGGGCCGTGCCCCGGGGCTGATGCTCGGCCCGGGCTCTCTCGCTGTCCCGGCTCCCGCAGGCTCCCGGCGGGAGCGGCACCGCCCGCCCGGCGCCGCAGGGCCGAGCCCTGCCCAGCAAAGGCTCCGTGTCCACGGCCGGGCCCTGCCGGGGCTGCGGCCGCTGCCCGGCCCGGCACAACCCGCAGCGCCCGGCGCGGCTCCCTCCAGCCGGGCACTGCGGCTCCAACCAGGCGGAATATTCAGCGCACGGAATCTCTGTCAGCGCTGCTCACATTGCAAAACCAGCTGCTGCCGAGGCAATCCCACCTCCCACTGAAGCCTCCCACCCAAAATGCTGCCTTCAGCTTGGACACACCGGTAAGAAACCCAAGAGCAAACTGGAAGCTGATTAGAGAATCTTGCACAATCACATCCAAGAACATTTTGTTACAAAATCACAAATATTAACAGAAGCTGAGAAAGTCAACAATGTTAGAAAACAAGCTTCCAACAATGGGACTCAAAGAGCTAAGGGCATGCGTTTGAATGGAATGAGCCCCTCTCTTTCTGACATGTGAGCAATGCCATGGAATTTCCCAAAGTAGAGAAATAGGGAGGCCTGGCAGCAGCAGCTTCACACACAGACACAGCAATGACACAGAACAGGGCAGGGCAAGAGGCTGACAAAACTCTAACCGCTACTTGCAATGAAGTACCTTTGTTTCCAGTTCTAATCTAGCCACTATTAATATAGAGTCCAAAAGACTAAAAATACTAGTAATAATAATAACAACTGTACCATTAATAGCAAAAATAGAGGTAATAGAAATGATAAGAGTTAATAGTGGTAATAAAAACTCTACCATACTTATACCAGGTTCGCATGGCCAGGTTTTGGTAAGGCAGGGCATCTAGGAGCAGCTTCTGTGAGAGCAGCTGCTCCTCCATGTCCCACAGAGTCAATTCCAGCTTGCTCCAGGACAGACTGGCTGCTGGACAAGGCTGGCCCTGTTAGAAATGGTGGTAACGCCTTTGGGATAAGAGATTTAAGAAAAAGAAAATGGGTGATGCTGGAGTTGTGACTGTGAGCAGGGAGGAGCAGGGTGAGGACCTGTGAGAGGAACAGCTCTGCACATCCCCAGGGCAGGGCAGGGCAGGAGGGGCAGGAGCTGCTCCAGCTGCTGGAGCTGATTGCCCTGAGATTCCCTGGTCAGTCCCTGGGGAGGCAGCTGGGCCCTGCAGCCCATGGAGGGCACGGAGGGCAGAGATGCACCTGCAGCGCCTGGAGGAGCCCGTGCTGGAGCAGGGGGATGCCTGAGCGGAGGCTGCGACCCCATGAGAAACCTGTGCTGGAGCAGGGACCTGGCAGGGACCTGCAAACCCCTGGAGAGGAGCCCACGCTGGAGCAGGGCCCTGCCAGGACTTGTGAGCCCATGGAGGAGCGAGCCACGCTGCAGCAGCTTGTGGAGAACTGCTGTCCGTGGGATGAACTCACCGTGGAGAAGTTCATGGAGAAGTGTCTCCAGAAGGGACCCCTGGCACAGCAGGGGAATGACTCCTCTCCCCAAGCAGCAGGAGAAACAATAGGGGATGAACTGACCAGAGCCCCCATTCCCTGTCTCCCTGCACCCACTGGGGGGGGAGGTAGAGCTGGGAAGGAGGGAGGAAAGGGCAGAAGGTGTTTTTAAAGCTTTGTTTTACTTCTCACTATCCTGCCCTGATCCAGATAGCAAAAATTCCATTAATATCTCCAATTTTGAAAATTTTTTGCCCATGATCGCATTTGCTGAGTGATCTGTTGCAGTCCTTAGCTCTACCCATGAAGCCTTCATTCTGTTTTCTCCCTCCTGTCCATCTCTGGAGGGGAGTGAGAGAGCAGCTTTGGTGGGTGCCTGACATCCAGCCAGGGTGAACAGCCAACACTTCCTTTCCTTCATTCATTCTTTCTTTCCAAAGGTCACTGTGAAGGGGTTGAGTGGGGCTTTGACGGAGGGAGTGAAGGTGGTGGGGAATGGTGGAGACAGGAGCCACAGGGACATGGGACAGGCATCAGAGGGGCCTGGGCAGCTGGCAGGGGGCAAAGCCTGTCCCCTGGCCCAGCAGCAGGGGACAGGGGGCACGGACTGTCCCCTGGCCCAGCAGCAGGGGACAGGGGGCACGGCCTGTCCCCCTGGCCCAGCAGCAGGGGACAGGGGGCACGGCCTGTCCCCCTGGCCCAGCAGCAGGGGACAGGGGGCACGGCCTGTCCCCCTGGCCCAGCAGCAGCCCCGTGCCCTGCCCAAGGCGCTCCCAGCAGGGGCTGGGCCCCAGAGGCAGGGGGAGACCCCAGTCCTGGGGCAGCGTTTCTGCCCCGTCCCCTGTCCAGCCCAGCCTGCCCCGTGTGCGCAGTGACCGCTGGCACGGGCTGCCCTGGACACTGTGACCTGCTGGGGACACTGAGAGCTGCCCCGCTGTGACACTGCCCTTGGGATTGCACAGGCACCAAACAAACCCCAGCCAGCACCGCCCCTTGTCATGTCCCAGGCACCGGAGAGCATCAGAGCCAGCCCCGCTCCTGGTGATGTCCCAGGCACCAGAGCACATCCCAGCCCCGCTCCTGGTGATGTCCCAGGCACCAGGGCACATCCCAGCCCCGCTCCTGGTGATGTCCCAGGCACCAGAGGACATCCCAGCCCCGTTCCTGGTGATGTCCCAGGCACCAGGGCACATCCCAGCCCCGCTCCTGGTGATGTCCCAGGCCCCACAAGTGTCCCAGGTGTGGGAAGAACTCATCACACAGCTCAGCCTTGACCCCAAACCAGCAGAGGCACCACGAAGGGCAGCCCTGCGAGTGCCCCAGTGTGGGAAGAGCTCCGTGCGCTGCTCCAGCTCCATGCCCCACGGGAGGATCTGTGCTGGATGATCCCCAGTGAGCCCCAGTGGGCAGAGCCCTGGTGACCCATGGTGCTGCTGATCCATGTTGGGAAGACACCCGGCTGGGGGGATCCACATCCTCCTGGCTCCCCGTGGCCTGGATTTTCTTTTCATTTCTCTTTGCCCTTTCAAAACTCTTAAAAGCAGGCAAAAATAAAGATGTTGAGCTAAGACAAGGATGGGGACATGGGGGGGTCTTGCAAGGGATGTGGGGGATGCTGGGTTTGAAGGACTTGGGGGTTCCTGGGAGGGACCTGGGAGTTGCTCAGGGCTTTGGGCACCCCAGGCTGAGCGGCTCCAGTTGCCCTGGGAGACCCTGGTGGAGGTTCTGGGCAGCTGGTCAAGGACCCCCTGCCCTGGAACTGTCCCCATGTGCCCCATCCCAGCGCCTCGTCCCCTTGCAGCGGCTGCCCCATTCCTTACTCCCCTTCCATACTCCCCTTGCCCCTGCCTGTTCCCGTGTCCCCCCTGTCCCGTTCCCATCCTGCTCCCATCCCAATCCGGACCCCATTCTTGATCCTTGTACCATATTCCCTGTCCCTGTCCCTGTCCCAGTCCTATTCCCTGTCCCCATTCCTGGTCCCTGTCCCCATTCCCTGTCTCTGTCACCACTCCCAGTCCCTGTCTCCATTCCCATTCCCCATTCCCTGTCCCCATTCCCATTCCCTGTCCCCATTCCCATTCCCTGTCCCCAATCCCAGTGAGACATTAATTTTGAAGAATTAAGAATTTTAGGAAAGTTAAGATGATAGTTAAATTAGATGTTGCTGACTTATCAGAAGTAGATAAATGGGCTTTGTTCATAGTTAACAGTAGCTGGATCTTAGATAAGATATCCAGGATCTATTAACTCATTGCTTGCCAGCTTTATGCTTGGGTAGCTGTGCTTATCATGTGAAACAGAATGTGATAAACAGATTTCAGGGACACAAAAACAGTTGCAGACTTCCCATACTTTAGGAATCCATTAAGCACAGGAAAACGGCAAGGATTCATTTGTCACGTGTGCATGGGAAAGGCAGAAAGGTCAGAACGAGGAAGACTTATTTTACTTCCTCATTTTGGAGACCCCTCCCCAAAATGGACCCCTGACTCATTTCAGGGAACAGAACTACACATGCTTAATTGCCTTTTTGCCAATTAGCATGTGAAGCGGATCAGAGGAAGTGACAGGGATATGAATATGCATTCATATTTTGTGTATTCAAGACTTCTGTAAATATAAAAGCTTTGTAATACCTGTGATTTTTGCAGTGTGCATTAGGGAATTATCCCAGGTACTGCCCGGCTGTCTCAATAAACATACACTTTCTAACTTTAAACCCGTAGAGAGTTTTTGTCCATCTCAGTTGGATATCGATATTAGATTGATATTCATATTTTAGTAAATCATTGTCCTAAAGAAGTCCTAGTATGTGCATTAACATGTCTTTTCTTAATATTCGAGTAATTATTGCTTCAAGATAAACTGGTATGATTCAAAGAATATCCACTGAGGTACACATAGAACATTGATTTATCATAAGCAAATTGCAGTTGCAGAGATTTTCACTGACATTCTGCCACTTGTCATCATTTTAAAAGTGAAAAGTCAGCTATTAAAGTCAATAACAAAATTTCTAGCTTCTAACAAAGGGAAAAAAGTATATGGTTTGCACTAGATAAAATATAAATACAGAAAATGTCTCCCAACCAAGTTCCTTGCCCTGATCAAAACATCTCCCAATCAAGTTCTTCGCCCTGAACCTGGCTGATAAAGACAAATATTATCAGTAAATGTGGATGAAACGTTGCATAAGTTAATAGTATTCAAAGTCCATGTTCTGTTCCTATTATTATTTTTATACAAAGAAAAAAGGGGAAAGGGGTTGGATTGAGGGTACACCCTCCTCCCCTCTGAGTCTGTTCTCATGTTTTACAATAAATCCTACAACAGTACAATACAGCTGCCTAAAATATGGACACTGGAAACCACAGACAGCATTACAAATGATCACCTGCCTCATGGACAGTTCATAGATGGATTTGATTTGTTTACAAATTATTTCTCAAGTTTGCAAACAGTTTTTCTGTTTACAGATTGTTTTCTGGGAGTTCAGTTTTTCCCCAAGGGATCAAGTGCTGAAAGGTTGTTTTTTAAAATTGGGTTTTTCTCTAAGGGTTAAATGGGCTCAGGGTTAAATAGCTTTCTGCTTTTAGAGATAAGTTCAATTTGTAACCAAGAAGCATTATGCCTGTGGCCTGAGTTCTCCCCTAACAGTTCCTGGAGGGGAATGCTGCAGCTCCAGTGCAAATTAGATGCACGCTGTCCTCTGTCCCCATGTTGGCAAAGGGCCCTTGCAGATGGGTGGCAGAGAACAATACACAGAATTTTATAAAGAAAAGGAGGGTGAGGTGTTCCCATGATTGACAGGGGTCTTGACCAATCAAATATCTCCCAAAACTGCAGGCACCTCACGGGCCAGAACCTGAAGGGGCATGGAGCTCAAACCAATGAGAGCTTCCAGGCCTGGTCTTTCAAATGCCCTGTGTAAGGGGGGCTTGGGAAATAAAATCTCTCTGTTGCCCCATCAACTCGGGAGGAGCAGTCTTTGTCTCCTGTGCCCTCGCTGCCCCACGAGACCAAAGAGCTGTTCACCAGGGCCCTCCCTGTTTGTGGCCGTCCATTGCCCAGCTGAGCAGGCATCCAGTTGTGTTTGCAGTGAGCTGCCACAGGAAGACACACAGCAGCTGGAGATTTGAATAGCAGGGCTTGGCCAATTATTTTTCTTTCAGAGCGCAAGAAAGACACAAAAGCACAAGGAAACATGGCAGTGTTTCGGTGGAGTCCCTTGTCCTGTGAAGTTCAGTAGCTGTTGGTGTTTCTGTGCTGCTGCTAATCCCTTCCATGAAAATATTATTCCAGGAAGGAGCAACAACATCTGACACGCGCCAAGTGTTGCCCCCAGTTGCTCCAGGTGCTGCTCCCCACAGCCCCTGTAGGACGGAGCACAGCCCCCAGTGCACACCAGCTTGGCTGCCCTCTGGCAGAGAAGCCCTTTTGGGGCACAGGTTTCTGGGGCAGGAGACGGGCACCGGTGCTGCCAGGGCTCGGGGGAACTCTGCTTGGGCGGGGACTGTGCCTCACCTGCTGCTGTCAGCGCTGCCCGGGCCCCAGGGCTCAGAGCAGCATTCCTGCCCTGGCCCACACGTTCCTGGTCTGTGTCCCACGGCCGTGCTCAGGATGGCCACCATGTGGGACGTGTCCCGAGGAGGCCGTGCCAGCTTCTGTGGAGGCCCCGTGCCCTTCCTGCCGCGGCTGCGTTGGCAGCTGCGGGGGCTCCTGCTGCTCTGAGCCCGCAGAGCAGGGCAGCGTTTGCTGATGGGCTGAGCCCTTCCTAAAGATCCTGTTGGGCTGTCTGACACACCTGGGGCAAGGCATTCCTTCCACCCTGGGCCACTCTGGGGGGCTGCGGGTGGCCCCAGGGCAGGTGGCAGTGCGTGCAAGGGCCCTTGGTGACACGGTGCAGCATGGTCACCGTGGAATGGAACAGGACAGGGGATCCAAGGGCCCTTGGTGACACGGTGCAGCATGGTCACCGTGGAATGGAACGGGGCAGGGATTCCAAGGGCCCTTGGTGACACGCTCTGGCAGAGGTGTTGGCAGTTACAAGTTACAGTTACACTCCACAGTGCTCGGTGCACACGACGAGAGAGGACGCGAGAGAGCGGTGCTGTGAGGAGCCCTCGCACAGACACTCGTTCCTTGCTGACCCAGAGCTTTCCCAAGGTATTACTCCTGCAGGTGAGCTTGTGGCCAGACCAGAGCACTTGGTGACCCCTGGCCTTCCCAAGGCAAATCTTCTGCAGCTGCCCTCGAGGGCAGACTGTGGCATTTGCACCATCCTTGACAGGAGTCTCCTTTCCTTGTGGCTGGAGCCCCCAGGACCAGAGTGCAGGACTTGCTGTCCTGTACCCTTGCCAAGACTTCACTCTTGCAGGTGCCCTCAAGGCACGACTGCAGCACTTGCTGACTCGGACCTTTTCCTTTTCACCTTCTGCAAGCAGCCATGAATCCAGGCAGCGACGTAGAGCACAGACCTGGGAGCGTGCCCAAGCTGGCCTGGGGGAAGGAGGAGAAAGAAGGCCCTGGAGCTGCCCCAGCACTGCAGCCTGAAGAGGTGGAGCAGTTCCAGCCACGGCAGAAGGGTGAGTGGCAGAGCTGGGCCACAGGGCTGGTGCCTGCAGCCAGCTTGGCCCCATGCCATGCCATGCCATGCCATGCCATGCCATGCCATGCCATGCCATCCCATCCCAGCTTCTGGGGCCATGCCCATGGACAGGATGGAATAGGGGCCGGGCAGACACCCACAGCCGTGCTCCGTGCCCTGGGCCGTCACGGGGCTGTCCCTGCCTGGGCAGCGCAGGGCTGGGCTGTGTTCTCCGGCCTCTCCCGCAGCCCCTCAGCTCGGGCTGCGCTCGCTCTTTGCCAGGTGCAGCCGTGCAGCGCACACGAGAGCAGGAACGCACCCGTGGCCGCTTCCGCAGAACAGCACAGGTACCTGCAGCCATCCCCACCTGGGCTGGGCCTGCTGGCACTGCTCAGCCCAGCAGCACGCCTGCAGCACTCCTTGGCTTCTTGCCCTTCTCCTACAGCTCGTTTGCAAATTCATCAAGAGAATTCGGCAGGAAGAGACCAGCGCCATGGGCCCTGGGCTCAGAGCCTACTCAGAGCTCTTCGGACATGAGACCAGTGCCGCCCTGCTGGATTTGCTTGTGCAGAGGGGTGTTTCCAGAGCAGAGCAAGTAGGCAGCTGTGGCCAGGCTTCAATTCCCCCATGAGTCACACGGCTTCCCAAGCCACAGTGCTGGGCCCTGTGAGCCTTTGAGGCCATCACATTGTGGTGGGAAGGGAAGCACTTCTCTGGGGACACTGGGAACACTGGTCCCTCTGGCTGCTTTCCAAGTCTCCCTGTGCCTTCTCCAGGTGCCCGCCATGGTGAGGTACATCCACCAGTGGCTCATGGCCAATGATTCTGCAGAGCACAGGCTGGACAACGCCCTGCTGTATCTCACAGAAGCGCAGCCAAATGACGCAGTAATGACACTTCTGCGTGTGTCCCCATCCTGTGACAGGTATGGGGCCCACCTGCCCAGAGGGCTCAGGGCTCACCCCAACCCATCGCCCTGTACAGCCTGTGCCAGGTGTCTGACCCACAGAGAGTCCCAGGGCCCTCTGGCTGCTCCCTCTGCCAGCCCTGGCACGTCAGCCCCCGAGCCTGCTGCCATTCTCCCTCGCTGCCCCACAGGGGCCTGTCCCCACAGGGCTGGGCTGCCTGGCTGCTTCTGGAGAGGGGCAGTGGGTAAAGGCAGAGCCGTCGGTCAACCCAGGCCCCTAGAGATGCCCAGGCCACGGTGCTGTGTCTGAGATCCCCTGAAACAGATCTCTAACCCCACAGAGCTGCCATGGCCATGTGGAAGACCATCATGTGCACGCCCTGGACTGCAGAGCTGGCACAGCAGATACTCCTGGATGTGCTGGGGAGCTGGCCAGAGCACAGCACGTGCACCTCCGATGGGGACAAAACGGGTGTCTTTGTCCTGGCTGTGAGTTTCTGCCAGTGGCCTTTGCTGGCCCCAAGGTCACCTGTCCAGCAGCTCTCCATCCTCCTTTCCCCACTGCATCTCCCTGCCTCAGGGCCTGAAAGCTGGCCTAGGGACAGCTGCAGGGCCACCAGGCCCGCTGCTCCCCCTGTGTCTCTCTGGGCCTCTCCCTGCCACGCTCGGGCCCTGTCACACGAACACCTCGGCACTGAGCGCTGTCTCAGGGGGCTTTGTCCTTTGCAGGCAACTGTGGTAATATGGAAGATCCTCCAGGAGCGCTGTGTCCCAGATATAGTGGATGAGCATTTCCCGCAGTTATTTGTGCATCTGCTCTTCCAAGTGTTCTTCAGCACCAAAGAGATGCCAGAGGAGGTCGATACCTTCTGGAAGGGATGCCAGGAAGAACATGGCCTTGCCACCAGCCCCAACAGGTGCTCCATCCCAGTCCTTCTGTCCCTGCCACACGGCCAGGGCAGGAGCCAGTGCTCCCAGTGTGACCCGGGCTTTGCTCTGCACTCAGGTTTGCAGTGAGGACCCTGAAGTCCCTGCTGTGCCAAATGGACTATGAGGATGTGGTGTTGTCAATGGAACGCAAGCGTGGCTGGGACACGCTGCTCTGTGCTGACACCCACATTTATGCCGTGGGTCTGCTGGCCAGGTGAGACCCCCTTCTCCCCATTGCTCCCGGCATTTGTGTTCTGTGTCTGGGGTATCCCACTCAGTCCCTGTGGCTGTGGGCCAGAGGCACGAGGGACGGCCAAGCAGACTGGGAAAGGCTGGGAGAGGAGGGTGCCCAGTAGCAGCCACATCTCCAAGGGCCCAGGTCCCCCTGCAGGGTGGGGGGTAAAGACAAGAACTGCATCAGTCTGTCCTGGGAGGGGCTTCCCCCCCTGGCTCAGGGTCTTAGTGTCATAGGAGCAGGCCCCCAGCTGGGTAATCATTATCACTGACTCCATATATTTCAGAGGTCCAATCAATAATAATTATTATTAAGAAACCCAGTGTTCTTATAGATAGTTATGATATAGATTGATTTAATGGGTTTTCAAGTCTAAACATTATCACCATTAGTTAATTAAAAAATCACGCTTAGGTAGACAAATCTCCGTAACATATTCAGATGTTCACAATACCAGGTGCAGCATGTTAAGATAAGAATGTTTTTTCATTCTTTCCTCTGATCTTCTCAGACTTTCTCAGGCGATGCCTGGGAAGGTTGTCTGTTTCTCTCTGAGGCCAGAGAGCTGCTGCCACATCTTAGTGCCATTTTCCACCTTCCAGGGAGATGCACAATGAATCCATCGATTTGTGTAAAAGCATCTCAGGCTGTCTCCTTGAATTGCTCAGCACAGAGATGCCATACTGGAACTTCCCTGCCATGGCATTCTTTGTGGAGGTGAGTCTGAAGGCCGGCGCTGCCTCCCAGCTCTCTGCCCTCTCGTAGCCGCAGCTGCCTGGGACGGTGCCCACGCCCTGTGCTGCTGCCTGGTCCCCGCCCTGTGCGGTTCTGGGCTCCTGCCAGCCGGGTCCCCTGTCACTGCCCTGTGCCTTTCAGGTCCTGCATTGCCTGGACTTGGGTGCATGTGGTGACAGCATCATGGATCTCTTGTCGACACACTTGCTGAGTGAGTGCACAGAGATGCGCCGCCAGGTTCTGAGGGCCCTCCTCTTGCTCAGGGATAATCCCTCGCTGGTAAGGAGGGGCAGCAGCTGAAGCCGTGCAGGCAGCGTGGGGCTGGGGAACGCAGTCGCTGGAACTTGGCTGAGCTTCAGGCACTGGGGCAGCCGCTCCCAGCTCTCCTGCCTCCCACTTCAGCTGCCCGAGGGCTGCGGGACAGGCCTTTGGCCTCTGGGCCCTGTGGCAGCAGGGTGGCCTTTCACACACCTTTGCTCCGCACAGGCCAAAAGAATGTGGAGCCTGACCGAAAGCCTCGGGGAGCTCCTGCAGGAAAATGATAGTGATGTGGTCAGGATGGCCATTGTTCTAGTTAGTGATTTGTTCCTGGATAATGACGCCCCAATACCCATCCCCATCGCCCTGCAGCTGGCTAAGGTGCTCCTGCCACTCTTTGAACACGTAAGGCTCTGTGCCCTCAGCCACGGCCACTGGCTGCTGCCCAGACACTTGGTGCCCTGTGGAGATGCAGGCCTGCACCAACGTGGGCCAGAATCAGCTGATGCCAAGGTCTTGTTTCCTTCCTGTTACACAGGATGACTGGCATGTGCAGTGGATCTCCATGTTTGTATTTCGAACCTTGCTGTCTACTGCAGAAGAGGAAGGAAAAAAGCTCCTGATGACACAAGTGTGTCACAGCCTGCTCCCACTCTTCTTCCACTGCCATGATGAGAATCAGAGTGTGGCAGAGGTGAGGACTCGCGGGCTGCTGCTGTTCCCCTGGGAGAGGGCTTGGCTGCCTCCTGCCCTGGCGCCTGGCAGGCTGCATCCTCCTCCTGGCCCTGGCACAGGGATGCTGATCCTGGGCTGTAGGGCGATTTCCGTGTCTCTACTGCTCTCCAGGCTTCTCAGGAAACCCTCCTTTGTGTGGCCAAATTCCTGAACAGGAGACATCTTGAAAAATCTGTAAAGAAGGAGAAGCTGTGGAAGTTCATTGAGATCCTGGTAAGGAGGGCCGGGAAGCCGCAGCCCCAGCCTGGAGCAGCCCCTGAGCGCGGTGCTCGGTGTGCGGGCTGGCAGCTGTGCCCCTGCCCGCTGCTGCAGCCCGAGGCCGCGCGGGCTCTGCTCCAGGCTCCTGCGGCCCCAGCCGGGTGCCCATGGAGCCCCGGCCCGGGGGGCTGCGGGGACAACCCTTCCCTCCTGTCGCTCTCTCCAGCTGGCAGAGGACAGCAGCAGCGTGGGCGAGCACCTGCGCCGGGCCCTGCCCTACCTGCAGAGCCCACAGGAGCCCCTGCGAGAGGCGGCCGTCAGGTTCATGGGTGAGCCACGAGCCGGGCCAGGAGGGCGTGTGGGCACAGGGCTGGCGGCGCCGCTGGCAGGGAGCTGTGCCGCTGGGCCTGACAGGCTCTGTGTTCCCAGGGACGGCCGGGCGGCACCTGAGGGGGAGGAAGGAAGAGCTCCAGCTCCTCTCTGAGGGTGAGTGAGGGCAGCGGGCTGCCAGCGGGGGCTGCCGGGGGAGCTGCGAGCCCTGCCCCGGCTGCGGAGGGCTCTGCTCCCTGTGCGGACCAGGGCCGGCGTGGGCAGAGCACACAGAGCTTTCAGGGCACCTGGGGGATTCGTGGCCAGCAGCTTTGGGCTGATCCAGCTGGTCCCTGCTCCCTGCTGGCCATGGCCAGAGCCGGCTGGGATGGCCCTGGCACAGAGTCCCCTCGGGTCCCCTCAGATGTGGGAACTGACCATGGCTCTGTTCCTCTCTCTTTCAGCCCTTGAAGGCCTGACCAATGACATCAGTGACGCCGTCGGAAGCCTGGCAGTTCAGACACTGTACATCCTCCAGGAAGCAGAGAGAGCTCCATATTCCATCTTCAATAACCTGCATGATCGGCTCTGCAGGGCATGGAGGAGACGGCCTCGTCTGTCGGGGCTCGGCTGGCTGCGCTGCTGGAGCTCTGCACAGAGCTGATTCCAGAGGCTCTGTCTGCTGGGGCCACCCCAGCCAGCAGGAATGTTTTATTTCTTTAACATTGTTCTTTTCTTCTTTTGTTTCTCTTTAGCATGTTAATATAGGATGTGTTGTAATAGACAGACTCCCAGCATCTTTCTTTTGCTGCCCAGGCTCTGCAGGGCCTAGGGGAAGAGGGAGAAAATGGTTCCTGGGCTCAGCAAGCTGCCCAGGCTTGCAGGGTTGCAGGGAAAATGGCCAGAAGCCCCTTGGCCTTTGGTGGTTCTGCTGAAGCCTCTGTGCTGCCCACAGAGCAGATGGGCAGAGGCTGGAGCTGTGGAGATCTCTGTGAGAGCGGTGCCTGGAGACGGCCACAAGCCCTGTCCCAGGCAGGAAGCGCCATCCGTGTCCTCCTGCCCGTGTGTTGCTGGCTGGATTGCTGAGGGCTCCCAGGTGCCTCTTGGTGGGGCTCCTCTGGAGCTCCTGTGGGGCTGCGGCGCTGCTGCCGGGAAGGTTGGCTGGGCTGGGGAGACCCTGAGGGGACGGGCCCACGAAGGGATGAGGGGCTGCGGAAGCCCTGACAGGACAAGGCAGTGGGAAGGCACGGGGGGAACGTGTGAGGGAGTGGGTAACGTTGGCTCGGGGAGGAAAGTGGGTTGGAGCCAAAGAGACCACTCACCTCGATGTTCGTGTGGCAAACAGAGCACATTTATTCTCAAGCCCTGGCAGAGCCCAGAGCAGCCTCAGCACCCGCAGAGCCCGGCTGCAAGGAGAGAAACCAGAAAGCCCCGTCAGCTGAAGGCTCCTGTCCCCTTGTCCCAGCCGCCCGCGGTGCCCAGGCCATGCTGGCCGTGCCAGAGCTGTGCCCAGAGCTGCCCATCACTGCTGCCTTTGGGAGCAGAGCAGGAGGGCAGGACATGTGCCCAGCCTGCAGCCAGCCACGGCACCTCCAGCCCTCAGCAGCTGCCCAGAGCAGGACGCTCCTGTGCTCGCTGCCATCTCCCCAGAGCTCTGATCCCACCATCCCCAGCAGACAGGACCCACCTCACGCCATCCCCCGCTGGAAGAAAAGCTGCTCCCAAACGATGCCCTCAGCCTTCTCCAAGGGCACGGCCCATCCACGCCGCAGCTGCTCCCAAGCACGTCCTGATCCAGACCGGATCTCCACCTGGAATGCTTCCTCTAGAAAAACAAACATCAAATTATGGAAAATAGATTACAGACAAAAAGGGGAACAAGAAAAAAGGTCAAAAATCTTATCTCTGTCAGGGCCCTAAGGAATGCCCAACCCCTGCGTGCCAGGGAAAAACCCACCATGGGGGAGGGAATCCCAGGCTTTCTCCCTTCCCTTGCACGGCCCCCATGGTGATCCCAAAGGAAACAAGGGCAGTGGAGCAGCCCAAGCCCTTCCTTGCCTGCAAAGCAAAGCAGCCCCTGCACAGGGTCTGGAGTCCCACCTCTGCTCCCACCATGGGGGTTTGTTTGTGTCAGGCTGGCTGCCCCAGCCCAGCCCCAGCCCGGGGCACGGTGGGTGCTGGGGGCTGTTGGCAGGGCCAGGAGCCCACTCCCATTTCATACCCACCCCAGCCCATGCCCCCGGCCCTGCCAGAAGTAGCCTGGCAGCTGACTGAAGGATCAGCTGCATCCGCCCCAGCAAAGGGGGAACCTTTGGTTCCCGGCCAGGCTGTGCAATGCCCAAATCTGGGAGCATTCCCCTGTGTGTGGACTCATCTGCAAACTCCCTGTGGAACCTGGCTTTGGAGGAGGTGTCAGAATCAAAGTCCACCATCTTCAGCCTGCCGGTGGTCAGGTGGAGCAAGAGGTTGTCATCCTTGACATCATCCTCACTGTCCCCAGCAGCAGCAGCCCCACCTGGAACAGCTTCTCCAGGGGCTCCTTCTCCTTCCCTGGGCCAGACCAGGCTGTCAGGGCTCTGCCCAGGGCCCCAGCCATCCACGAACCATGGCAAGCAAAACCAGGGGGATGGTGGCCCACAGTGCTTTCCACACCAGGTCTCCAGCTCAGCTCCAGCCCATGAGCTGCGTGTTCCCTTCTGCTGACCCCTGCTCAGAGCTACAGGCAGGACAAAACCTGTCTGGTTGGCTTTGCCATTGCTTGCCAAGCGATGTGTGGAGCTGTTACCTGCCAGGCCCCTGGATCCAACTGTGCACGTGGATCTCTCCCATCTTCTAGGGCAGAGGAACACCCTGCACCCAAGGATCACGGAAAATCTCTCCTAAGGATGGCCTATCCAAGGGCTGCATGGACAAACACCTCTTAATGACATCCTGGCACCCTGGGGAGAGAAACCAGCAATCACCAGTCAGCTGGAGAAGTTGCCCCCTGTTCCTGTCCCCAGGCCATGCTGGGTGTGCCCAGAGCTGGGCCTAAACTTCCCCATGGATTCTCTGTTTGGAGGAGAGCAGGAGAGCAGGACATGTGCCACCTCCTCAGCAGCTGCCAGAGCAGGACGCCCACAAGTTGCTGCTGTCTCCCAGCACTGGTATTCCCCCTGTGCCCACAGATGAGGATCCACCTTGAGAGAGCCATCCTGGGAACAAGATCTTTCCCCAGATATCTCCTGGCCCCTCCTGAATGGGAGCTTCCCCATGACCAGGTGGTGCAGCAGGAGGCCCAGGGAGCAGATCGTCGCTGCCTCGCCGTGGTAGCATTGCTGGTGGATCTACTCTGGTGGGCTGTAGGACAGGGTTCCTGTGGAACACAGACACAGTTCATCAGGGGGATGCTGCAGCCTCCAGCACCTGGAGGAGCAGCCCCCGCGCCTCCTCCTCCGGCAGGAACCCCCGCTCCGCCAGGAAACCCGACAGGTCCTGGCACCTCTCCGGATGCCCCAGCACCAGCACAAAGCTGTCGGGGAGCTGAAGCCACTGCAGGAGCTGAATGACACCAGCACAGCCAGAGGAGACCTTGTCCAGCAGCGCGATCTCCAGGGCTGCGCTGGTGCCGTGGGGCTGCGGGAGGAGCACGATGCCGTCAGTGGGGCTGATGCCGTGCCGGGGGTCGGGAACCCCTCGGCCAGCCCGGGATGCTCTGCGCCCTGCGCTGGCCCCACGCCCGCTCTCCCTCCAGGCGTCCTGGCAGCTCCCACCCTGCCGGGCCCCGGCTCAGCCCCGCCCGGCATGGCCCGGCTTCTGCCGCTGGCCCCGCTCATCACCAGCTCGCCCCGGTGCCGGATGCTTTCGCTGCTTTCGCTGCTTTCGCTGCCGCTGCTGCCGCTGCAGCTGAAGCTCCGTATCCGTGTGTCCCCGTGTCCGTGTGTCCCGTGTCCGTGTGTCCGCTGCCCGCTCGCCCCCGCGCCCAGCCCCGCGCTCCCCGGGGCAGCTCCTGAGCCTGTCCAAACACGGGAACTTTGCCGTGTCCAGCCCAGACCCAGAGTCTGGACTCCTGCCCAGGAGCACAGGAATCCTCTCGGTCACTGCTGTGCATTGTCCCTGCTGAGGGTCAAACACTCTTGGAGCACATTCCCTCAGTGCTGAATTTGTACCTGACCCAAGAACTGCACTTAGTCCCCAGCACTGATTTCCAAAAAAAAACCACCAAAAAACAAAACAAAACAGGGGAAGGCAAACTGTGTGTAGCTCATGATATTTTACACTGTCTAAAACTTGCCACGTCGTGGATCATAAAAGTGAGATCCACTTGCAATTAGTGGGAAGGAAAAGTAGTGAAAGATAGAAAAGGGTAGCATAAAAATAAACAGAGAAATACATCTTGGATTGTTTCTTTCCATTTTCATTTCATTTCTTAAAAGCTGTTTCAGTTTTCCAAGAACCTTTGCTGGAAGACGAGGAAGCTTTGAGCAGCTTTTGTCACAAGATGTGCCACCAGCTACAGCTTTTCTTGCCTTTCCACACCATGTGTGCAGCTTGACTCTTGCAGAAAAGTGGGACAAATAGTTGAAGAACTTTACAATTTGTTCTTTCTTTATCTTGTGGGCTGGGCAGTTGGGCCATTGGTGAGATTTTCACTGTTATTGTTCTACCCTAAGAAACCATGATGGGCTACCAGGAATTGTCAGGGAATGCAAGCCTGACTGAATGCAGAGAAAGAATCTCCAGAGCCTGCAGCCAGAAATGGGGAGCTGTGTGATAATCATTCCAACATCCCCATGGACAGCTGAAAGTGATGTAGAAGATGAAAATGGGCTGACAGAGGGAGTTTGTTTCTGTGTTCAGTTTAGAAGCTTCCACATCTCATGCACTGATATATATCAAGAGTTCAATCAGTTCATGAAAAGCACCAGAACAATCTGGACCTTTCAGGAGATGACTGTAAGAACCTGAAAAGGAGAAATGCAGGCAATGACTTGGTGAACTTTGTCTGGAAGAAGGGTCACTTTTTCCAAATAATTTCTAATCCATCTCCTCTGCATTTGTCTTTCTGAAAAAGGCCATTTTCATCCCAGATTCCCCATGAAATGGGAACCCTGAGCTTGTGGAAGTGCCTGAAAAATGCCCTGTTCCTCTTCAGGGACACTCGGGCTGAGACAGGAGCCGGAGCCCTCTCTGGGGAAGCCTCCTCCGAGCTGCAATTTGTGCTCTGCTTGGAGAGGAGGAGGGCCGCAGGACATTCCATCTGCGCCGCTGCCCCGCAATGGGCGGGAACGCTGTGGGGAAGGCTGGGGGACACTGGAGCGGGATATGGATGGCACTGGGGGGACTGAGAGGGCCTGGGAATGAACTCAGGTGTATTGGGAGGGACTGGGCTGTGCTGGGAGGGACTGGAGGGGTTGAATGGGCTGTTCCCGCCCCCAATGCCTCCCATTGGCTGAGGCTCCTGCCTATCACGGCTCCAACCAATCAGCGTCAGGAATCATGGCTTTGGGGGCGGTGTCTGGAGTCTGCGCCATCTTCTCTTTTGCCTACAACTCCCGTCATGCTCTGCGGCCCCATAGAGCCCCAGTAAAGCCGGGACTACAACGCCCGTCATGCCCCGCGCTCCACAGAACCCCGGTACCGCCCCCATCTGTCCCATCAGTGTCCCCCAGACCCTCCGGGACCCCCAAGTGCCCCTCAGTGCCCATTCGGGACCCCCAAAATTTTACTGGCAAAGTACAAAAGAACAAGGAACTTTGGAAAAGCATTTAATACAAATCCAATCCAACTTAAATCACTTGTCACAGCTGTAACTTCATTCCGTCAGCCCATTTAGCCTGGAAAGCCCTAAACACTGAAGTTGTTCAGGTACCCACAAATGTTCCATATAAAGAGCATTAGAAGGGGAGGAAAGAGAGAGAGAGAGACAGGAAGACAGAAGCTCCACAGAAAGACACACATGTGGCTCCCAGCTCCCGGGGCTCCAGTGTGGGTGAGACACAAACCCCAGGAGAAGGCAGAGTCCTTACCAGGGGCTGACCTTGTGCTCCTTGGTTTTAAGCCCCTGGGCCTTCGTGGGCCTCCCCCCAGTTGGGACTTCTGATATCTCAGGTGTTCAGAGCTGGGTGAGCGCTGTCCCATCTGTGTGACTGATTGACAGCTCAGGCCAAGGTGTCTGGGGACATTGATCTCATCCAGCCTCTGACAGCGACCACGGTGACACTGGGGAACCTCATGGAGCCTCATGGAGCCATGGGTCAGTTGTGACAAGGCAGGTCCAAGGACACCCTGGTGACACTGGGGAACCTCATGGAGCCATGGGTCAGTTGTGACACTTTGGGGACCTCATGGAATCAGAGGGGACCATTGGGAAGCTCCCATGGATCCAAGGGCCCAGGGTGACACTGTGCAGCCCAGAGTGTCACAGAGGAGCCATTGTGACACTGTGGGTCCCCATGGAACCAAGGGAACATGGGACAGGCTGATGCCTTAAGTTTTAGCTTCCATATTTTCCCAGTTCTGTCCTGTATCTGTAACTCTAAACTTCATGCAGAGTGTCAGCAAGTTTTCTTACAGTGTAGTCAGACAAAACAATCCTTTTCCTGCCCGAGAACCAAAGACACCGCTGCAGCTTTGGGCCCAAAAAGTGAAAACAACAGCAAATTGAGGAGAGCAGACTGGGAGGGTGGGGCTGCATAATCTGAAGGTGTAATTGGACAATTAACCTCAATATGGAAATGAACCAAATCTTACAAAAGTGTGAAAATGCGTGACCTGGCGTCCATCCTGGATGTACCCTCAGCCAGGCCCTTGTGCTGCCCAGGTGAATCCTTTGAAGGCCTTTTTAATAAATCCCCACTTTACTCCTGTAACACTGTCCAGCCTCTGCTCTAGGTGGCCTCTCAAGGCATCAAGGCCTGGCTGGCTGGGCCACCTGGGGGCCACCTGACAGGTCCAGCTGACCTTGGCATGTCCAGGGCTGCTGCTCATCTGCCCCTGGAGCACTGGGGCTCGGTGCTCTCCTTCCTGTGGAAAGAACTGTCCTTCTCCTCCAGCTGGCGATGGCCAAAATCTGGATTCCTCTTCTTAGTTTGCTTCTATGCAAAGATTGTTCCCAGATGAAATCTGCCAGGACAGACAGGTCCGGCTGGCTTGGCCACCCAGGGGCCACCTCTCATCTTCCTGTGAAACACTGGGACCCTGTGCTTTTCTTTCGTATGGGAATAAAGCACATTTCGCATACAGGCACCCATGGCCAAAGTTGGGAATCCGCCTCCAGGATTCCCTATGTCCAGGGATTTCTCCCAGGTGAAAGCTTCCAGGAGAGACAAGTCTGGCTGGCCTTGGTCTCCAAAGAGATGATTTTTATCTGCCTTTGAAACACTGGGGCTTTGTGCTTTCCTTTCTGATGAAAAGAACTCTTCTTCCTGCCCAGGTGCCCATGGCCAGAACTGAGATTCCACCTTCAAAATTCTGAATATCCAAGGATTTCCACCAGATGAAAGGTGCCAGGAGAGACAGGTCTGGCTCTCTTGGCCTATGGTGACCACCTCTCATCTCCTTCCAAAACACCTGGGTTCCACGCTTTTCTTTCCTATGGGAAAAACCATCCATCTTGACCAGATGCCCATGGCCAAAGTTTGGAATCCTCCTCCAGAATTCCCTAGGTCCAAGGATTTCTCAGTGACAAAAGCTGCCAGGACAAACAGGTCTGAATGGCCCGGCCTCCCAGGAGCCTTCTCTCTCTGCTTCTGCCCCTGCAACACTGGGGCTCTGGGCTTTCCTTCCTATGGAAAAGAACCGTCCTTCTTAACAATGCAGAAATGGCCGAAATTGGGGTTCCACCTTCAAATTCCCTATATGCAATGGTTGCTTTCAGACAAAAAAATACCACATCAGAGAGGTCTGGCTGCCCTTGGCCTCTGATGGTCACCTTTCATCTGCCCCTGAAACACCGGTGTTCCGTCCTTGCCTTCCTATGGAAAAGAACCGTCCTTCTCCTCCAGGCAGCCAGGTCTGAAACTGGCATTCCACCTCTAAAATTCCCTATATCCAAGGACAAAATCTGCCAGCACCACCTGATCTGGCTGCCCTTGGCCTCTGGTGGCTGTGGCTCATCTGCCCCTGCAGCACTGGGGCTGGGTTGTTCCCTTCCTGTGGAGACCATGGTGGCACGGTGAGGACCTGGTGGAACCATGGAGTCCATTGGGACTTTGGGGCCATGGTGACACCGCGGGGCTCCATGGGACCCAGAGACCACCATGACTCTGTGGGGCCTTGTGGAACCATGGAGACCATTCCAACCCTTCAGGGTTTCATGTCACCAAGGGGGCATTGTGACATCTTAGGGCCTCCTGGAAAAAAGGAACCATTGGGACACTGTGGGGCTCCATGGAATGAGGGGAACAGGGAACAGGTCTGGCAGGTTTGGCCTCCCAGGGACCACCTGACAGGTCTGGCTGATCTTGGAATGTCAAGGGCTGCTTCTCATTTGCCCATGAACCACTGGGGCTCCGTGCTTTCCTTGCTATGGAAAAGAACTGTCCCTCTTTTCAGACACCCATGGCCAAAATTGGTACTTCCCCTAAAAAATTTCCTGTATGCAAGGGTATCTGCCAGAAAAAGACCTGCCAGCTCTGGCTGGCCTTGGCCTCTGATGGTCGCATCTCAGTTGCCTCAGAAGCACTGGGGCTCTGTGCCTTCCTTCCTGCAGAAAAGAACTGACCCTCTTGTCCAGGGGCCACGGCAGGAACTGGAATTTGGCCACCAAAACTCCATCTATCCTAGGATTGCTCCCAGACAAAAGCTGCCAGGACAGACAGTTCTGCCTGGCCTTGGCCTCTGGTGATATGAGCAGAATGTTTTCCTTTGCAAACACCTTGGAGAGGGCCCAGAGATCTCCCGAGCTGGGTTTTGCAGGCCTCAGGAACATAACCCATGTATGGAGGCTGATGTGCCTGGGCTCAGCTGTGAAGAGACTGAGGACAGATCAGGAGTGGCCTGGAAGGGCTTGAAAGGTGGACTCCGAAATGGTGGAGCTTTTCTCCATAGTGGGAAACAGCCAGAGAGAAAAATTATGCCCCAAATGCAGCTGGGGAAGGACAGACTGGACACAGGAGGAGAAAGGAATTTCCCTCCCAGGGCAGGGCTGTGGTGCAGCACGTCCCCAGCAGGAGCCTGGAGCAGCCCAAGGCTTTATGTGGCCAGGCAGGGGCAGCAGGAGGCAGAGCTGCCAGCAAAGGAAGGGCCAGCGAGGTGGGGCAGCCGGGGGTGACGACAGCCTGCAGGGACAGAGGCGCAGGGCAGGGACACCGTGGGACAGCCTGGGCTGCAGAGGGCTCAGGGATGTGCAGCAGCTGCAAGGCCCTGACAGAGCCAACCTGTGCAGCCCTTTGGCCATGGCTGCTGGCCCTGGGCCTGAGGCCACCAGGGGACAAGTGACCCTTGCAGCCCTGGGGCCTCAGTGCCTCCTTGTCCCTGCTCAGCAGCCTGGCAGGGGCCGCCCCATGGTCCTGCCCTTGGCACTGCACATCTCCACATGCCAGTGCCCATCCCGGGAAGAGCCCTGAGCAATGAGGGAGGGCCAGGATCTGCCTTGCCAGGGGCTGGGGCTCAGGCCTGGGCCCTTTGCATTCCTGAAACACATCCAGGTTTGCCCAGCACCAGAGACACCTTTCCCTTGCTTGTCCCCAGCTCTCATCAGTGCCTCCAGTGTTCTGCTCTGACTGGAACCTTGGGACACTTTCTCAGTCGTGTCCTCAGTGGGACCCATTAAAACTTCAAGAAACTTTGGTGTTTTAATTTAACTTTGAGTTCTTGAGAAGTTTTTTTGAAGACTCTCAGTGGCTGAGTCTGATGTAAATAACACGAAAGCCCTGAGGGGGTCATTAAAGTTTTCTTATTCCAGTTGTGGAGAAAGATTTCAAAGTGCTTGTAAGAAATACACATTCCTATTTTAAAGGGTGCATTTTATTACATTTCTCTTTGGATCAGAGGTGATTGCAGCATTCTGTGATTGATATTGAGCCAGGGTCTCCCCTCAGGAGCTCTGGCCTGCTCGGAGAAGCTGTGCCCTGAGCTCTGGCCCAGTGTGGACAACCTTGCTCCACATTGCCCCAGCCCATCCTGTCTGTCCTCACTCACCTGGGACCTGCTGTGCCTGCAGAGCTGGCTGCACCCAGCCTAAGAGGGGCTTTCCCTTTTTCTATGTTTGGAGCAATCTAAAACCCCTGAGTTTCCCCATGAAAACAGACACCCTCCTCAGGTGTGTGCCAGCCCAAGGTGCCACCAAAATCACTCCAGCCCGGCCCTGGGCCAGCTGTGAGGGTGGATCATCAGCCCCAGCTGCACTGGGCACTGCAAGGGGCTGTGGCCATGGGCACTGCACTGACCCCACTGCTGGGTTTGGCTGCCACGGCAGCCCTGAGAAATTAAACTGTCCTTGGAAACACTGGGGAGGACTGGGACATACTGGGGAACACTGGGAATGCTGTGGGAGACACTGGGACACACTGGGAGTGAAACTCGGAGTGAAACTGGGGGATACGGGGACAAACTAGGGACATTGTGGGGAAGACTGGACAATACTGCGGCATACTGTGGATGATATTGGGAGGAACTGGGAGGGCCTGGGAATGAACTGAGCTGGGTTGGGAGGGACTGGAGGGGAACTGGGGTTGTACTGGGCTGTACAGGGGATGAACTGGGCTGTGCTGGGAGGGACTGGAGGGGCACTGGGGCTGTACTGGGGATGAACTGGGCTGTGCTGGGAGGGACTGGAGGGGCACTGGGGTTGTACTGGGCTCTACTGGGGATGAACTGGGCTGTGCTGGGAGGGACTGGAGGGGTTGAATGGCAGTTCCCGCCTCCGCTGCCTCCCATTGGCCGAGGCTCCCGCCCATCACAGCCCCCAACCAATCAGCGCCAGGTATCATGGCTTTGGGAGCGGTGCCTGGAGTCTGCGCCATCTTTTCTTTTTGCCTACAACTCCCATCATGCCCCGCAGCCCAATAGAGCCCCATTGGGGCCGGGACTACAACGCCCGTCATGCCCCGCGCTCCACAGACACCCCCCCCCCCCCCCCCCCCCCCCCAGTATGCGCCCCCATCTGTGCCATCAGAGTCCCCCAGACCCTCCGGAATCCCTAAGTGCTCCTCAGCGCCCAATCGAGACCCCCCAAAAGCGTTCTCGGATCCCCTGAGTGCTCCCAGCCCCACAGATGCCCGGTACAGCCACTTCTGGGAATTCCTCTCCTCTCATCCCCCGCGGCCCCAGAGCCCTTCAGAACACAGTTCCGCGCCTAAAATTCCTGCCGCGCCCTGCGCCCTAAGGAACCCGGTTAAATCTGCCTAAGCTCCCCCCGAGTGCTCCAGAGCCCCCAAGGAGCTCAAGTCGCGGCTCGGATGCAAAAGTATCCCCCGAGGCCTTCTCGGGCTCCAAACGCCGCGTCCGAGCCACTCCCGGGACTACAGCTCCCATCATGCTCTGCGGCGCACGGCCAGCGCTGTTCCAGCCGGGACTTCATCTCCCGTCATGCCCCGCGCCCCACCGAGTGCCGCTGCCGCTGTGCCTGGAACTCCCGTGATGCTCCGCGGCCCCGTTACAGCGCATTGTACCCGCGCCTACAACTCCCATCAGCCCCCGCGCCCCAGCGAGCCCCGCCCGAGCCACCTGAGTGCCCAATCAATAGCCAATAGTGCTCAATGAATTAATGAAGGGAATTGTGTTACTTAGATCCAATTTTTTGGTTACAAAACACATATAGAGATTTTTTTATACAAGCATTAAAATGAAATAATAAAATATCGAATAATATTTTTATGCATAAGCAAAATAATATTTTAATTGTTATTAAGCTAAAATTAATTAATTGAAATAATTTATTAAAATTTAATTAAATTTTAATTATGAAGAAAAATGCATAATTTTAAAAAAATGTTTTGACATGTCAGTCTCAGTTGGGCAATATTTGTGGGTAAGGAGCATGTGTTAAATGGATGTGATTCATGCTGAATAAGTTGTGTCCTAGATTGCAAGGCAAGATGTATTCAATTGCCATCTGTTAGTTTGGTTCACTGCATTGTTTATTTTATCTTTTAATTTTCTTCCCTAATAAAGAACTGTTATTCCTGCTCCCATATTTTTGCCTGAGAGCCCCCTTAATTTTATAGCAGTTTACAGGGAGGGGGTCTACATTTATTTTTTTCCCCATTTCAGGGAGGGTCCTGCCTTCCTTAGCAGACTCCTGTCTTTGCAAACCAAGACAGATTTTGGCACCCAACGTGCAGCTCGAAGGCAAAGAAACAAAAAAGGGAATAACAGTTCTTGAGTAATCCAATTTTTGATTTTTGTGTGCTGCTACAGAAACCTCGTTAAGCGGCACCCTGTGCTCCAGCCTGCCCTGGTTTGGGTGGCACGGAACCGTGGCTGCATTTCTCCATTTGCAGGCCCTGATCTAAACACGGCTCCTACAGCCAAGGCTGCTGTGGCTGTTCTCCGGTTTGTTTTATGGGTGAATAAGGGGAAGAATTCATGGATCTTTAACTTCCTCTGGGAAGCAGGCACATGGATTCACAGCTGTCACACACTGACTCTGTGCTTTTGGGGTTACTTTAATAATGGCACCTACTGTGAGGAAATGACACTGGGGGAAATTTTCTCCCAACCCTTTAACCATCTCTTTGGGTTTGCCCCACCAGTTTGTGAAGGGCTCAGATCCACTCCAAATACCAATGATCTCATACAGGGGCTGTGTTGCTGTTAGCCCTGTTCTATTTGGCACTGAGAGACAAGGGAAGATTAACCTGGATAACCACCCTGACACCCAGCCCAGAACCTGACACGGCCCCAGAGACCAGGGATGCTGCTGCCCCAGAGCCTGACCCTGCCCCACAGCCACCCCAGATATGAACCACCCAGACTGGGTGGGGGTCTGGTGAGGGAGATGCAGGAGATGCTGAAGGAGTGCATTTCCCCAGCTGGTGAGAAGCCCTCCCCCTGCCTCGAAAAAGGAGAGTCTGATGGGGCAGCAGTGGAACCCACAGATGTTACAACTGTCCAGGTTCCAGCTGAACCACAAAGGCAGCCACAGCCAGCAGCAGTCGCCCCTGTAGAAACAAGGAGGTCTGAGATGGAATCAGAGCAACCAGATAAGGGAAGGCCCTTACAACCCACAGGGGAACCAGAGGTTGTGATCATCACCGAGTCCCTGACGTACAAAAGTCTCCGTAAGCTGCACAAGGACATTGAACGACGGAGACGTGAGGCTTATACAACCTGACTGCTTCAAGTCTGAGACCTCATGGGTACAGGTGTCCAGCTGGATGGTGGTGAGGCAAGGAATTTGGGACCCTTAACCCAAAGCTCAGGTATGAATCAGATTTTTGTAAGGGAGCCAGGGTCCCTTTCCCTCTGGGAGCGGCTTTTAATGAGTGTCAGAGAGAGGTTTGTCCACAGGGAGAGAATGCAGGAGCACCAGCACAGAACGTGCTGGGAAACCCTTGAGGAAGGGACCAACAGCTGAGGGAAGTGGCAGCATTGGAGGTACTCTTTGGGAAGGATGGACAGCATGATAATGACCCCGACAAGGTTAGGGGCACAGGGCAAATGCTGTGGAGTCTGGCAAGGCTGGGGCCATCTCAGTACACCACCTTCATTGCCACGATTAATGCCAATAACAGCCGAGAGACAGTGGGCTCTGCTGCCAGCAGCTGAGAAATTGTGAGAGTATGATCCATGGCCCAGTGCAGGCTCACGGCTCTGCTGTGGGCAAGGAACTCAAAGAGGAGATGAGGGAGATGAGGGAGGAGGTGAGGAGGAACAGTTCCCACATTGCCCCAGTGCGAGTCACAGGCCCCAAAGTCAGAGCCCAACGTTCCCCAGCCAGAGAGAGAGGGTACGCCCCACGGGCTGGCCTGGAGTTCTTTCTGTGTGACCATGGGGAAGACATGGGAAGGTGGGATGGGAAACCCATTTCTGTCCTGGCAGCGTGGGTGTGTCAGCTCAAGGAGGGAAGCACTGACCGAGGGAATTCCAGTGAAGTGAAGGCAGCCTCAGCCTCCCATGATTGAGCTGTCAAGTATGATTTGTCAGATCACCTTTAAAATACCTCTACCATGTATGCCTAGGAAAGAAATAATAACCAGGGTTAGAGGGGCCCTGTCTCTAACCAGGGAGAAGCACTGGAAAACTGGATCTTCTGGATGGTATGGATCCGATGGCCTGGCATGTCAGAGTCACAGAAATATGAAGCCTTAGCTGATACTGGTGTGCAGTGTAGCCCAATGCCATTGGGACATGTGTGGGCAGAACCTGTTTCCATTGCCGGGGTGACGGGGGGATCACAGCAATTGACCCTGTTGGGAGCCAAGGTGAGCCTGGCTGGGAATGAGCAGCAGAAACATCCATTGTGACTGGCCCAGAGGCCCCGTGTGTTCTGGGCATAGACTTCCTCCAGAACGGATGTTACAGAGACCCAAAGGGACTCAGGTGGGCTTTTGGCATAGCTGCTGCAGAGGCAGAGGACATTAAGCAATTGAACACCTTGCCTGGACTGTCAGAGAACCCATCTGCAGTAGGACTCCTGAGGGTGGAAGAGCAACAAATACCAATTGCCACCTCAACAGTGCACAACTGGCAGTATCAGACAAATCAAGGTGCTTTGATCCCCATCCACAGAATGATCCGTGAGCTGGAGAGCCAAGGGATGGTCAGTAAGGCCCACTCACCCTTCCACAGCCCCATCTGGTCTGTGCACATGTCTGATGGAGAATGGAGATTGACTGTGGACTATTGTGGCTTGAATGAAGTGACTCCACCGCTGAGCGCTGCTGTGCCGGACATGCTGGAACTCCAGTACGAGCTGGAGTCCAAGGCAGCAAAGTGGTACACCCCTGCTGACATTGCTAACGCGTTTTTCTCCATACCTCTGGCAGCAGAATGCAGGCCTCAGTTTCCTTTCACCTGGAGGGGTGTGCAGTACACCTGGAACCAACTGCCCCAGGTGTGGAAGCACAGACCCACCATCTGCCATGGACTGATCCAGGCTGCACTGGAAAAGGGTGAGGCTCCAGAACACCTGCAGTACATCAATGGCATCATTGTGTGGGGGAACACGGCAATGGAAGTGTTTGAGAGAGGTGAAAGGATCATCCAGATACTACTAGAAGCTTCGCCATCAAGAAAAGCAAAGTCAATGGACCTGCTGAAGAGATCCAGTTCCTGGGACTGAAATGGCATGACGGATGGCACCAGATTCCCACTGAGGTCATCAACAAGATCACAGCTATGTCCCCACCAACCAGCAAAAAGGAAACACAAGCTTTCCTAGGCGTCATTGTTTTTGGAGAATGCCCATTCCCAAGTATAGATAGACTGTGAGCTCTCTCTACCTGGGTACCCAAAAGAAGAACGATTTCCACTGGGGCCTGTAGCAGCAACAAGCCTTCACCCAGATCAAGCAGGAGATCGCTCATGCTGTAGCCCTTGGCCCAGTCAGGACGGGACCAGAGGTCAAGAATGTGCTCTACTCTGCAGCCGGGAACCATGGGTTGTCCTGGAGCCTTTGGCAGAAGGTGCCTGGGCAGATTCGAGGCCAACCACTGGGATTCTGGAGCCGAAGTTACAGATGGTCTGAAGCCAGCTACATCCCAACAGAGAAGGGAATCTTGGCTTCCTATGAAGGAGTTCAAGCTGCCTAGGAGGTAATTGGCACAGAAGCACAACTCCTCCTGGCACCCCGACTGCCGGTGCTGGGGTGGATGTTCAAAGGAAAGGTTCCCTCCACCCACCATGCCACTGACACCACATGGATCGAGTGGATTGCTCTCATCACACAGCATGCCGTATTGGAAACCCGAATCGCCCTGGGATTTTGGAGATAATTACAGACTGGACGGAAAGTGAAAACTTTGGCCTCACTAACAAAAAAGAGCAGGGAGAAGTGACACAGGCTGAAGAAGCTCCACCATACAACCAACTATCAGCAGAGGAAATACGCTACACTCTTTTCACTGACGGTTTCTGTCGCATTGTAGGGATGAACTGGAAGTGGAAAGCAGCCGTATGGAGCCCCACACGACAAGTTGCACAAGCTACTGAAGGAGAAGGTGGATCGAGCCAACTCGCTGAACTCAAGGCCGTTCAGCTGGCTCTGGACATTGCTGAAAGGGAGAAGTGGCCAAAGCTCTACCTTTATACTGATTCATGGATGGTAGCCAATGCTCTGTGGGGCTGGCTGGGAAGGTGGAAGAAGGCCAGCTGGCAACGTAGAGGAAAACCAATCTGGGCTGCTGATATATGGAAAGACATTGCCTCTTGGGTGGAGAAACTAACAGTGAAAGTCCATCATGTAGATGCCCATGTCCCCAAAAGTCGGGCTAATGAGGAGCACCGAAACAACGAGCAGGTAGATCAGGCAGTAAAAATAGAGGTGTCAAAGATAGACTTAGATTGGCACCATAAGGGGGAGTTGTTCCTGGCTCGATGGGCTCAAGATGCCTCAGGTCATCAGGGCAGAGATGCCACCTGCAAGTGGGCACGAGACCGAGGGGTGGATCTAACCACAGACAATATTTCTCAGGTGATCCATGACTGTGAGACGTGTGCTGCCATCAAACAGGCCAAGCGGGTGAAGTCCCTCTGGTATGGTGGGCGGTGGTCCAAGTACAAGTATGGGGAGGCCTGGCAGATTGACCACATCACACTGCCCCAGACATGCCAAGGCAAGTGCTACGTGCTGACCATGGTAAAAGCCACCACTGGATGGTTGGAAAGCTACCCTGTGTCTCATGCTACAGCCCGTAACACCATCCTGGGCCTTGAGAAGCAGGTCCTTTGGAGGCATGGTACCCCTGAGAGGATTGAGTCAGAAAATGGGACTCATTTCAAGAACAGCCTTATCAACACCTGGGCTAGGGAACATGGCACTGAGTGGGTGTGCCACATCCCCTACCATGCACCAGCTGCAGGCAAAGTGGAGAGGCACAATGGACTGTTAAAAATCACCTTAAAAGCATTGGGTGGGAGATCTTTCAAAAATTAGGAGCAGCATTTAACAAAGGCCACCTGGTTAGTTAACAGCCGAGGTTCCACCAATCGAGCAGGTCCTGCCCAGTCTGAGCCCCAGAATATAGTAGATGGAGATAAAGTCCCAGTGGCACATGCCAGAGGTTTGTTAGGGAAATCAGTGTGGATCAATTCTGCCTCGAGTACAGACAAACCCATTTGTGGGATTGTCTTTGCTCAGGGACCAGGTTGTACATGGTGGATAATGCAGAGAGATGGAGAAACACGATGTGTACCTCAGGGAGATCTGATTGTGGGGTGAGACTCATGTGCAAATATCACTGTTTGCTGCGTGTTACTGCCAGTGTCTGTACACGAAAACACACAGACATGAGACAGAAAGAAATGTGTAAGTGTCAAAGGTTTGAGTAAATGAGATGGAAGGAAATGTGTATGAGTAAGTGAAAGATGGAAGTTTTTACTTGATGGAGTTTTTAGATGATGTTGAAGATATGGAGATAAGGGGTGGAATGTCCAAGGCTGACGTTATGGTGTTTGTATCTCCAATCGTGTGTTCTGTTTATGTTTGATATTCTGTTCTGTGCTTTCAGAACTGACTCAGAAAGTGAAAGTTTGTTTTGCCTTGTTACCAGCTGGCTCACCTCCCCCATGGTCTGTTGTCTAGAAGAGGCCAGTGTTGACTGACTTGCTTTCTTTTGCTTGTTGGCTTTTGCTTGCTTTGTTTTGCTTTTTTGCTTGCTTTTGCTTTTGCCTTTGCTTTTTAAATTAGTTTAGCTAAGCAGTCCAATTCTTTCCCTGGACTGTTTCTTTTCCCTTTCCCTTTCCTGAATACCATCCAACCTGCTCTGGACTGGGACCCTCTAAACACCGAGGAGTATCCAGAGCCTGTGCTCTGTGATCCGCAGCAGCCATCCCCAGTGCCCAGAGCAATCCCCAGCGCCCAGACCTGGGCAACCACCCCCAGGAGAGACTTTCTGGATTTGTCATCTCTGCAGAGTGGTGAAAGAGTTTTGTTGTCATCTGGTGTTGTTCATTTTTTTACTGCTGGGAAGGGTTTTGTTTGTTAAATAAACAGGTTCTTTTCCACTTCTCTCAGAGAAAATTCTTCCCGAATCAGGTGGGTGGGGAGGGGCTGTGGGGGATTGTTTTCTGGGGGCTCCTTCCAGAGGTTTTTCTCCCAGATTTGCCCTAAACTAGGACAAATATTTTGCTGCCCATCTCGTGGCTGGAGAGAGTGAAAAAACAAACCCTGTTGTAATCATATTTTGGTTCCAATTACTTTGTGTTAGTATGGAGCAGTTACTGGCTTTGTTGTTTGAATTCGTAGTGTCTTTTAGAGTGGAGGCCTGTATGTGTTCCTGGTCCCTAGGGGTTTTTTTGAGATCTTAATCCCTCTATGGTCCCTATGTTTATTTTTTTATCCAGGAATAGCTCTGGTATTGTCCCTAATACGTAGTTTTTGCAGTAGAAGGGCACTGACCAGAATATCCATTGGGCTGGGCTTGGGTGTCATGGCTTTCAGGGATTTATGAAGGTGCTGAAGTCTGTTCCAGGAATGCATGGCTCATGGTCATGGTTGTGCAGCCAGTTTGTTAGAGGGGAAGCAGGGGATGAGGCTTTTCAGCCTTTGCTTTCCTTCTTCTCCTCTGAATCTCTTAGCTCCCTATTAGAGAATGTTCCGTTTCCCCTGACTGTTAAAGAGACCATCTTCCTGGTGTTTAATCTGGTAACTTTCTCTACACAGTCTGCAGTCTCTCTAGAATGAGGGCTGAGATTTCTAGAGGGGCTGAAGAGACCCCTGACCCAGGAGTAGACCCATGTGTGAGAAATCCTGAGTGGTGTGGGAAATGGGGGAGATGGGAATTGGCACATAGACTGTTTTCCCACATTCAAATCGATTTTAATGATTTGCCTAAAGTAGGAAGGTATCAACACTTATTGGTGATAATAGATCACTTGACTCACTTTGTAGAGACATTCCCTACCTCCAGGACAACTACACAAACAGTAGTAAAAATACTATTAGAAGACATAATCCCTTGCTACAGACTAGCAGAAGTAATAGACTCTGACAGAGGGCCACACTTTGCCTTCAGAATAATCAAAGAAGTAGTTACAGCTCTAGGAACAAAGTGGCAATATCATACTCCCTGACATCCACAAAGCTCAGGTAAAGTGGAAAGGGTAAATGGGAAAATTAAGAAACAACTAACTAAATTGATGTATAAAACACAGTTATCTTGGGTAAAATGTTTACCTTTAGCCTTGTTAAATATAAGAATTCTGCCCAGAACTGATATTGGAATTTCTCCATTTGAAATGCTTTATGGGGTGCCTTATGACATGGATTCTCCTATAGATCAACCTGAAATAAGTAATCAACAAATTAACCAATATGTCATGCAACTTATGAAGGCTCGGGAAGGGCTTAGAAGAGCTGGGTTACTAGTGCAACAACCTCCTTTAGACCTAGCAATCCACAATATAAATCCAGGTGATAAGGTGTTAATAAGAAACCTAGAAAGAAACCTCACTAACCCCAAACTGGGAAGGCCCCTATGTTGTTTTACTCACTACAGAAACTGCAGTCAGAACCGCTGAGAAGGGGTGGACACATGCGAGCCGAATAAAGGGAGCGATTCCTGCTGCTGCCAAAGAGCCCTGGAGAAAAACCAGCCAGCCCGGGGACCTTAAGGTCACATTTAAATGGACTGAGTGGACTCAGTAAGAATTGTACGAACCAGCTGGTAGAGTGAGATATTGGACTATGGATATCCTATAACTAATGATTTTAGAGTATATTGTACAAATAAGGATTGTGATTTTTACCCTTTTGTATGCCACATTTGTAAAATTTGCCGGAACAGTGGTGGGTCCATAGTTACAGAGGCACTCCTCCTAGGGGTATTTGTAAAGGTGTTATCAGTTAGAAAGAGAACTGACAGAGTCAGTCCTAAGGATTGGAGTAGAGAACGGGACCCTACCAAGGGAATCCCAAGAGTAGTGGGAGGTGTTTACTAAGGGGGCTAGGCCTGAAAATTTTTGTTTCCACTCCAATGAACTCCAAATTAGAAAAGGGAATTGCTGGAAAACTTTACCTGGGATTCAGTGTGACTCACCACAAGTGAAGGATAAAAATTTGGAATCATTCAAAGAGAGGCAACAAAAACAGAGTAAGGGTCCTCCTGAAGAATATCCTTGCTCCGAGAAGATGGTGCGCCTCGCGGCTTGGAGCAACCAAGTCGGCGAGCGAGGCAGAGGGATAAGAAGCGGTGGAGGAAAGAGCCCTCAGACTGGGACAATTCAAAGGTATTTCAAGAACTGCCTCAAGAATACTGATCTCCCAAGGGTAAAGGTGAGCCCGGCAATAACATGTCAAAACAAACACTGGGAATGGGGAGATAATGATAATCAAACCCTGGGGCGGTTTGGACTCCACCCTTGCTGACAAATCCTGTGCATATTAGTTATATGTTGTACCTGGCCTGGTCAAGGGGACTATGCACACCAGCCATTTAATTGGACTCTGACCAAAACAGACCAAGGGAAAGTTGTTAAGCATAATGCCACCACTGTAGCTCCCATTTTTTTTGTTACTAACAAAGACTTGATAAACTCTATGTGGAGATGGAGTAAACCTGAACTCCGGGCTACCTATTGGCATCCTAGTTCCAATCCTTGGAGGGGATATTGTCATTATCCTGTGGAATGTCTGTGTGGGTATTGGGGCTGTGAAACCATAGCAACCGCCTTGGCTGTCACCCATCCAGGTAAATGTTTAAAGGTCTCATGGTACCCTGAGGGGTGCAAAACTCCGGGGTATGGCACTCAAGGAGAAATTCTGTATAAGGGAGATTGCAGGTCCCGTAATATTGTTGTTACTAAGTTTAACTTTCAGACCTTACATTTTTAATAAAATCATAGACATTGTAAAAGGAAGACTAGAGGCAGCTCATCTAATGCTTAATAGAGATAGGTAGGAAACATTGCCCAGGGACTTAGAAGTAGATGAAACTCTGGTCTTAAGCTACCAAGAGTTAAAGCGTTTTAATGAACAAATTGGTAAAGAGAAAAAGGGGGAATTGTAATAAATAAAAATTGTTTTGCTCATCAAAACGAGCGATAAAGGAGATAAGAATTTGAACTGAGTAGGGAATGCAACTAGCAATGAAGACTGTGTAACTAATTATATACAAGTTAACTTTTAGGCCAAGGACAATCTGCAAGGAAGATGAGGAGCCTTCATTCCTATGACCACCAAGGGCAGAACAAAAGACCCCCCAGGAACCAATTGCACCGACGCAGAGTGCATCGAGAGAAAATGCGTCAACAGGAAATAAAAAGGGACTATAAAAACAAAAAGGTGAAGGGGGAAGGTGCGCCGTGGCAGAGCAGAGGCTCCCCAGCCACCCAGCACTGTTCGTTTGCTTAATACCACTTGCTTAATAAATTCTTGTTAATTGATTTATCTATAATTAGCTTCCCCAATTGAATTTGTCCATAACACCCCTGGCCCAGCAGCAGGGGACAGGGGGCACGGCCTGTCCCCCTGGCCCAGCAGCAGCCCCGTGCCCTGCCCAAGGCGCTCCCAGAAGGGGCTGGGCCCCAGAGGCAGGGGGAGACCCCAGTCCCGGGGCAGCGTTTCTGCCTCGTCCTCTGTCCAGCCCAGCCTGCCCTGTGTGCGCAGTGACTGCTGGCACGGGCTGCCCTGGACACTGTGACCTGCTGGGGACACTGAGAGCTGCCCCGCTGTGACACTGCCCTTGGGATTGCACAGGCACCAAACAAACCCCAGCCAGCACCGCCCCTTGTCATGTCCCAGGCACCGGAGAGCATCAGAGCCAGCCCCGCTCCAGGTGATGTCCCAGGCACCAGGGCACATCCCAGCCCCGCTCCTGGTGATGTCCCAGGCACCAGGGCACATCCCAGCCCTGCTCCTGGTGATGTCCCAGGCACCAGAGCACATCCCAGCCCTGCTCCTGGTGATGTCCCAGGCACCAGGGCACATCCGAGCCCTGCTCCTGGTGATGTCCAAGGCACCAGGACACATCCCAGCCCCGCTCCTGATGATGTCCCAGGCACCAGGACACATCCCAGCCCCACTCCTGGTGATGTCCCAGGCCCCACAAGTGTCCCAGGTGTGGGAAGAGCTCATCACACGGCTCAGCCTTGACCCCAAACCAGCAGAGGCACCACGAAGGGCAGCCCTGCGAGTGCCCCAGTGTGCGAAGAGCTCCATGCACTGCTCCAGCTCCATCCCCCATGGGAGGATCCGTGCTGGATGATCCCCAGTGAGCCCCGGTGAGCAGAGCCCTGGCGACCTGTGGTGCTGCTGATCCATGTTGGGAAGACACCCGGCTGGAGGGGCTCCACATCCTCCTGGCTCCCCATGGCCTGGATTTTCTTTTAATTTCTCTTTGCCCTTTCAAAACTCTTAAAAGCAGGCAAAAATAAAGATGTTGAGCTAAGACAAGGATGGGGACATGGAGGGGGGGTCTTTCAGGGGATATGGGGGATGCTGGGTTTGAAGGACTTGGGGGTTCCTGGGAGGGACCTGGGAGTTTCTCAGGGCTTTGGGCACCCCAGGCTGAGCGGCTCCAGTTGCCCTGGGAGACCCTGGTGGAGGTTCTGGGCAGCTGGTCAAGGACCTCCTGCCCTGGAACTGTCCCCATGTGCCCCCATCCCAATGCCTCGTCCACCTGCAGCGGCTGCCCCATTCCTTACTCCCCTTCCATACTCCCCTTGCCCCTGCCTGTTCCCGTGTCCCCCCTGTCCCGTTCCCATCCTGCTCCCATCCCAATCCGGACCCCATTCTTGATCCTTGTACCGTATTCCCTGTCCCTGTCCCTGTCCCAGTCCTATTTCCTGTCCCCATTCCTGGTCCCTGTCCCCATTCCCTGTCTCTGTCACCACTCCCAGTCCTTGTGTCCATTCCCATTCCCCATTCCCTGTCCCCATTCCCATTCCCTGTCCCCATTCCCATTCCCTGTCCCCAATCCCGGTGAGACATTAATTTTGAAGAATTAAGAATTTTAGGAAAGTTAAGATGATAGTTAGATGTTGCTGACTTATCGGAAGTAGATAAGTGGGCTTTGTTCATAGTTAACAGTAGCTGGATATTAGATAAGATATCCAGGATCTATTAACTCATTGCTTGCCAGCTTTATGCTTGGGTAGCTGTGCTTATCATGCGAAACAGAATGTGATAAACAGATTTCAGGGACACAAAAACAGTTGCAGACTTCCCATACTTTAGGAATCCATTAAGCACAGGAAAACGGCAAGGATTCATTTGTCACGTATGCATGGGAAAGGCAGAAAGGTCAGAATGAGGAAGACTTATTTTACTTCCTCATTTTGGAGACCCCTCCCCAAAATGGACCCCTGACTCATTTCAGGGAACAGAACTACACATGCTTAATTGCCTTTTTGCCAATTAGCATGTGAAGCGGATCAGAGGAAGTGACAGGGATATGAATATGCATTCATATTTTGTGTATTCAAGACTTCTGTAAATATAAAAGCTTTGTAATACCTGTGATTTTTGCAGTGTGCATTAGGGAATTATCCCAGGTACTGCCCAGCTGTCTCAATAAACATACACTTTCTAACTTTAAACCTGTAGAGAGTTTTTGTCCATCTCAGTTGGATATCGATATTAGATTGATATTCATATTTTAGTAAATCATTGTCCTAAAGAAGTCCTAGTATGTGCATTAACATGTCTTTTCTTAATATTCGAGTAATTATTCTTGCATTGCTTTAAGATAAACTGGTATGATTCAAAGAATATCCACTGAGGTACACATAGAACATTGATTTATCATAAGCAAATTGCAGTTGCAGAGATTTTCACTGACATTCTGCCACTTGTCATCATTTTAAAAGTGAAAAGTCAGCTATTAAAGTCAATAACAAAATTTCTAGCTTCTAACAATAGGGAAAAAAGTATATGGTTTGCACTAGATAAAATATAAATACAGAAAATGTCTCCCAACCAAGTTCCTTGCCCTGATCAAAACATCTCCCAATCAAGTTCTTCGCCCTGAACCTGGCTGATAAAGACAAATATTATCAGTAAATGTGGATGAAACGTTGCATAAGTTAATAGTATTCAAAGTCCATGTTCTGTTCCTATTATTATTTTTATACAAAGAAAAAAGGGGAAAGGGGTTGGATTGAGGGTACACCCTCCTCCCCTCTGAGTCTGTTCTCATGTTTTACAATAAATCCTACAACAGTACAATGCAGCTGCCTAAAATATGGACACTGGAAACCACAGACAGCATTACAAATGATCACCTGCCTCATGGACAGTTCATATAAGGACTTGATTTGTTTACAAATTATTTCTCAAGTTTGCAAACAGTTTTTCTGTTTACAGATTTTCTGGAAGTTTGGTTTTTCCCCAAGGGATCAAGTGCTTAAAGGTTGTTTTTTTAAAATTGGGTTTTTCTCTAAGGGTTAAATGGGCTCAGGGTTAAATAGCTTTCTGCTTTTAGAGATAAGTTCAATTTGTAACCAAGAAGCATTATGCCTGTGGCCTGAGTTCTCCCCTAACAGTTCCTGGAGGGGAATGCTGCAGCTCCAGTGCAAATTAGATGCACGCTGTCCTCTGTCACCATGTTGGCAAAGGGCCCTTGCAGATGGGTGACAGAGAACAATAAACAGAATTTTATAAAGAAAAGGAGGGTGAGGTGTTACCATGATTGACAGGGGTCTTGACCAATCAAATATCTCCCAAAACTGCAGGCACCTCACGGGCCAGAACCTGAAGGGGCGTGGAGCTCAAACCAATGAGAGCTTCCAGGCCTGGTCTTTCAAATGCCCTGTGTAAGGGGGGGCTTGGGAAATAAAATCTCTCTGTTGCCCCACGAACTCGGGAGGAGCAGTCTTTGTCTCCTGTGCCCTCGCTGCCCCATGAGACCAAAGAGATGTTCACCAGGGCCCTCCCTGTTTGTGGCCGTCCATTGCCCAGCTGAGCAGGCAGCCAGTTGTGTTTGCAGTGAGCTGCCACAGGAAGACACACAGCAGCTGGAGATTTGAATAGCAGGGCTTGGCCAATTCTTTTACTTTCAGAGTGCAAGAAAGACACAAAAGCACAAGGAAACATGGCAGTGTTTTGGTGGAGTCTCTTTGTCCTGTGAAGTTCAGTAGCTGTTGGTGTTTCTGTGCTGCTGCTAATCCCTTCCATGAAAATATTATTCCAGGAAGGAGCAACAACATCTGACACACACCAAGTGTTGCCCCCAGTTGCTCCAGGTGCTGCTCCCCACAGCCCCTGTAGGACGGAGCACAGCCCCCAGTGCACACCAGCTTTGGCTGCCCTCGGGCAGAGAAGCCCTTTTGGGGCACAGGTTTCTGGACAGGAGACGGGCACCGGTGCTGCCAGGGCTCGGGGAACTCTGCTTGGGTGGGGACTGTGCCTCACCTGCTGCTGTCAGCGCTGCCCGGGCCCCAGGGCTCAGAGCAGCATTCCTGCCCTGGCCCACACGTTCCTGGTCTGTGTCCCACGGCCGTGCTCAGGATGGCCACCATGTGGGACGTGTCCCGAGGAGGCCGTGCCAGCTTCTGTGGAGGCCCCGTGCCCTTCCCAGCGCGGCTGCGTCGGCAGCTGCGGGGGCTCCTGCTGCTCTGAGCCCGCAGAGCAGGGCAGCGTTTGCTGATGGGCTGAGCCCTTCCTAAAGATCCTGTTGGGCTGTCTGACACACCTGGGGCAAGGCATTCCTTCCACCCTGGGCCACTCTGGGGGGCTGCGGGTGGCCCCAGGGCAGGTGGCAGTGCGTGCAAGGGCCCTTGGTGACACGGTGCAGCATGGTCACCGTGGAATGGAACGGGACAGGGATTCCAAGGGCCCTTGGTGACACGGTGCAGCATGGTCACCGTGGAATGGAACGGGACAGGGATTCCAAGGGCCCTTGGTGACACGCTCTGGCAGAGGTGTTGGCAGTTACAAGTTACAGTTACACTCCACAGTGCTCGGTGCACACGACGAGAGAGGACGTGAGAGAGCGGTGCTGTGAGGAGCCCTCGCACAGCCACTTGTTCCTTGCTGACCCGGAGCTTTCCCGAGGTATTACTCCTGCAGGTGAGCTTGTGGCCAGAGCAGAGCACTTGGTGACCCCTGGCCTTCCCGAGGCATCTCTTCTGCAGCTGCCCTCGAGGGCAGACTGTGGCATTTGCACCATCCTTGACAGGAGTCTCCTTTCCTTGTGGCTGGAGCCCCCAGGACCAGAGTGCAGGACTTGCTGTCCTGTACCCTTGCCAAGACTTCACTCTTGCAGGTGCCCTCAAGGTACGACTGCAGCACTTGCTGACTCGGACCTTTTCCTTTTCACCTTCTGCAAGCAGCCATGAATCCAGGCAGCGACGTAGAGCACAGACCTGGGAGCGTGCCCAAGCTGGCCTGGGGGAAGGAGGAGAAAGAAGGCCCTGGAGCTGCCCCAGCACTGCAGCCTGAAGAGGTGGAGCAGTTCCAGCCACGGCAGAAGGGTGAGTGGCAGAGCTGGGCCACAGGGCTGGTGCCTGCAGCCAGCTTGGCCCCATGCCATGCCATGCCATGCCATGCCATGCCATGCCATGCCATGCCATGCCATGCCATCCCATCCCAGCTTCTGGGGCCATGCCCATGGACAGGATGGAATAGGGGCCGGGCAGACACCCACAGCCGTGCTCCGTGCCCTGGGCCGTCACGGGGCTGTCCCTGCCTGGGCAGTGCAGGGCTGGGCTGTGTTCTCCGGCCTCTCCCGCAGCCCCTCAGCTCGGGCTGCGCTCGCTCTTTGCCAGGTGCAGCCGTGCAGCGCACACGAGAGCAGGAACGCACCCGTGGCCGCTTCCGCAGAACAGCACAGGTACCTGCAGCCATCCCCACCTGGGCTGGGCCTGCTGGCACTGCTCAGCCCAGCAGCACGCCTGCAGCACTCCGTGGCTTCTTGCCCTTCTCCTACAGCTCGTTTGCAAATTCATCAAGAGAATTCGGCAGGAAGAGACCAGCGCCATGGGCCCTGGGCTCAGAGCCTACTCAGAGCTCCTCGGACATGAGACCAGTGCCGCCCTGCTGGATTTGCTTGTGCAGAGGGGTGTTTCCAGAGCAGAGCAAGTATGCAGCTGTGGCCAGGCTTCAATTCCCCCATGAGTCACACGGCTTCCCAAGCCACAGTGCTGGGCCCTGTGAGCCTTTGAGGCCATCACATTGTGGTGGGAAGGGAAGCACTTCTCTGGGGACACTGGGAACACTGGTCCCTCTGGCTGCTTTCCAAGTCTCCCTGTGCCTTCTCCAGGTGCCTGCCATGGTGAGGTACATCCACCAGTGGCTCATGGCCAATGATTCTGCAGAGCACAGGCTGGACAACGCCCTGCTGTATCTCACAGAAGCGCAGCCAAATGACGCAGTAATGACACTTCTGCGTGTGTCCCCATCCTGTGACAGGTACGGGGCCCACCTGCCCAGAGGGCTCAGGGCTCACCCCAACCCATCGCCCTGTACAGCCTGTGCCAGGTGTCTGACCAACAGAGAGTCCCAGGGCCCTCTGGCTGCTCCCTCTGCCAGCCCTGGCACGTCAGCCCCCGAGCCTGCTGCCATTCTCCCTCGCTGCCCCACAGGGGCCTGTCCCCACAGGGCTGGGCTGCCTGGCTGCTTCTGGAGAGGGGCAGTGGGTAAAGGCAGAGCCGTCGGTCAACCCAGGCCCCTAGAGATGCCCAGGCCACGGTGCTGTGTCTGAGATCCCCTGAAACAGATCTCTAACCCCACAGAGCTGCCATGGCCATGTGGAAGACCATCATGTGCACGCCCTGGACTGCAGAGCTGGCACAGCAGATACTCCTGGATGTGCTGGGGAGCTGGCCAGAGCACAGCACGTGCACCTCCGATGGGGACAAAACGGGTGTCTTTGTCCTGGCTGTGAGTTTCTGCCAGTGGCCTTTGCTGGCCCCAAGGTCACCTGTCCAGCAGCTCTCCATCCTCCTTCCCCCACTGCATCTCCCTGCCTCAGGGCCTGAAAGCTGGCCTAGGGACAGCTGCAGGGCCACCAGGCCCGCTGCTCCCCCTGTGTCTCTCTGGGCCTCTCCCTGCCACGCTCGGGCCCTGTCACACGAACACCTCGGCACTGAGCGCTGTATTGGGGGGCTTCGTCCTTTGCAGGCAACTGTGGTAATATGGAAGATCCTCCAGGAGCGCTGTGTCCCAGATATAGTGGATGAGCATTTCCCGCAGTTATTTGTGCATCTGCTCTTCCAAGTGTTCTTCAGCACCAAAGAGATGCCAGAGGAGGTCGATACCTTCTGGAATGGATGCCAGGAAGAACACGGCCTTGCCACCAGCCCCAACAGGTGCTCCATCCCAGTCCTTCTGTCCCTGCCACATGGCCAGGGCAGGAGCCAGTGCTCCCAGTGTGACCCGGGCTTTGCTCTGCACTCAGGTTTGCAGTGAGGACCCTGAAGTCCCTGCTGTGCCAAATGGACTATGAGGATGTGGTGTTGTCAATGGAACGCAAGCGTGGCTGGGACACGCTGCTCTGTGCTGACACCCACATTTATGCCGTGGGTCTGCTGGCCAGGTGAGACCCCCTTCTCCCCATTGCTCCCGGCATTTGTGTTCTGTGTCTGGGGTATCCCACTCAGTCCCTGTGGCTGTGGGCCAGAGGCACGAGGGACGGCCAAGCAGACTGGGAAAGGCTGGGAGAGGAGGGTGCCCAGTAGCAGCCACATCTCCAAGGGCCCAGGTCCCCCTGCAGGGTGGGGGGTAAAGACAAGAACTGCATCAGTCTGTCCTGGGAGGGGCTTCCCCCCCCGGCTCAGGGTCTTAGTGTCATAGGAGCAGGCCCCCAGCTGGGTAATCATTATCACTGACTCCATATATTTCAGAGGTCCAATCAATAATAATTATTATTAAGAAACCCAGTGTTCTTATAGATAGTTATGATATAGATTGATTTAATGGGTTTTCAAGTCTAAACATTATCACCATTAGTTAATTAAAAAATCACGCTTAGGTAGACAAATCTCCGTAACATATTCAGATGTTCACAATACCAGGTGCAGCATGTTAAGATAAGAATGTTTTTTCATTCTTTCCTCTGATCTTCTCAGACTTTCTCAGGCGATGCCTGGGAAGGTTGTCTGTTTCTCTCTGAGGCCAGAGAGCTGCTGCCACATCTTAGTGCCATTTTCCACCTTCCAGGGAGATGCACAATGAATCCATCGATTTGTGTAAAAGCATCTCAGGCTGTCTCCTTGAATTGCTCAGCACAGAGATGCCATACTGGAACTTCCCTGCCATGGCATTCTTTGTGGAGGTGAGTCTGAAGGCCGGCGCTGCCTCCCAGCTCTCTGCCCTCTCGTAGCCGCAGCTGCCTGGGACGGTGCCCACGCCCTGTGCTGCTGCCTGGTCCCCGCCCTGTGCGGTTCTGGGCTCCTGCCAGCCGGGTCCCCTGTCACTGCCCTGTGCCTTTCAGGTCCTGCATTGCCTGGACTTGGGTGCATGTGGTGACAGCATCATGGATCTCTTGTCGACACACTTGCTGAGTGAGTGCACAGAGATGCGCCGCCAGGTTCTGAGGGCCCTCCTCTTGCTCAGGGATAATCCCTCGCTGGTAAGGAGGGGCAGCAGCTGAAGCCGTGCAGGCAGCGTGGGGCTGGGGAACGCAGTCGCTGGAACTTGGCTGAGCTTCAGGCACTGGGGCAGCCGCTCCCAGCTCTCCTGCCTCCCACTTCAGCTGCCCGAGGGCTGGGACAGGCCTTTGGCCTCTGGGCCCTGTGGCAGCAGGGTGGCCTTTCACACACCTTTGCTCCGCACAGGCCAAAAGAATGTGGAGCCTGACCGAAAGCCTCGGGGAGCTCCTGCAGGAAAATGATAGTGATGTGGTCAGGATGGCCATTGTTCTAGTTAGTGATTTGTTCCTGGATAATGACGCCCCAATACCCAGCCCCATCGCCCTGCAGCTGGCTAAGGTGCTCCTGCCACTCTTTGAACACGTAAGGCTCTGTGCCCTCAGCCACGGCCACTGGCTGCTGCCCAGACACTTGGTGCCCTGTGGAGATGCAGGCCTGCACCAACGTGGGCCAGAATCAGCTGATGCCAAGGTCTTGTTTCCTTCCTGTTACACAGGATGACTGGCATGTGCAGTGGATCTCCATGTTTGTATTTCGAACCTTGCTGTCTACTGCAGAAGAGGAAGGAAAAAAGCTCCTGATGACACAAGTGTGTCACAGCCTGCTCCCACTCTTCTTCCACTGCCATGATGAGAATCAGAGTGTGGCAGAGGTGAGGACTCGCGGGCTGCTGCTGTTCCCCTGGGAGAGGGCTTGGCTGCCTCCTGCCCTGGCACCTAGTAGGCTGGATCCTCCTCCTGGCCCTGGCACAGGGATGCTGATCCTGGGCTGTAGGACGATTTCCGTGTCTCTACTGCTCTCCAGGCTTCTCAGGAAACCCTCCTTTGTGTGGCCAAATTCCTGAACAGGAGACATCTTGAAAAATCTGTAAAGAAGGAGAAGCTGTGGAAGTTCATTGAGATCCTGGTAAGGAGGGCCGGGAAGCCGCAGCCCCAGCCTGGAGCAGCCCCTGAGCGCGGTGCTCGGTGTGCGGGCTGGCAGCTGTGTCCCTGCCCGCTGCTGCAGCCCGAGGCCGCGTGGGCTCTGCTCCAGGCTCCTGCGGCCCCAGCCGGGTGCCCATGGAGCCCCGGCCTGGGGGGCTGCGGGGCCAACCCTTCCCTCCTGCCGCTCTCTCCAGCTGGCAGAGGACAGCAGCAGCGTGGCCGAGCACCTGCGCCGGGCCCTGCCCTACCTGCAGAGCCCACAGGAGCCCCTGCGAGAGGCGGCCGTCAGGTTCATGGGTGAGCCACGAGCCGGGCCAGGAGGGCGTGTGGGCACAGGGCTGGCGGCGCCGCTGGCAGGGAGCTGTGCCCTGGGCCTGACAGGCTCTGTGTTCCCAGGGACGGCCGGACGGCACCTGAGGGGGAGGAATGAAGAGCTCCAGCTCCTCTCTGAGGGTGAGTGAGGGCAGTGGGCTGCCAGCGGGGGCTGCCGGGGGAGCTGCGAGCCCTGCCCCGGCTGCGGAGGGCTCTGCTCCCTGTGCGGACCAGGGCCGGCGTGGGCAGAGCACACAGAGCTTTCAGGGCACCTGGGGGATTCGTGGCCAGCAGCTTCGGGCTGATCCAGCTGGTCCCTGGTCCCTCTGGCCATGGCCAGAGCCAGCTGGGATGGCCCTGGCACAGAGTCCCCTCGGGTCCCCTCACATGTGGGAACTGACCATGGCTCTGTTCCTCTCTCTTTCAGCCCTTGAAGGCCTGACCAATGACATCAGTGACGCCGTCGGAAGCCTGGCAGTTCAGACACTGTACATCCTCCAGGAAGCAGAGAGAGCTCCATATTCCATCTTCAATAACCTGCGTGATCGGCTCTGCAGGGCATGGGGGAGACGGCCTCGTCTGTCGGGGCTCGGCTGGCTGCGCTGCTGGAGCTCTGCACAGAGCTGATTCCAGAGGCTCTGTCTGCTGGGGCCACCTGAGCCAGCAGGAATGTTTTATTTCTTTAACATTGTTCTTTTCTTCTTTTGTTTCTCTTTAGCATGTTAATATAGGATGTGTTGTAATAGACAGACTCCCAGCATCTTTCTTTTGCTGCCCAGGCTCTGCAGGGCCTAGGGGAAGAGGGAGAAAAGGGTTCCTGGGCTCAGCAAGCTGCCCAGGCTTGCAGGGTTGCAGGGGAAATGGCCAGAAGCCCCTTGGCCTTTGGTGGTTCTGCTGAAGCCTCTGTGCTGCCCACAGAGCAGACGGGCAGGGGCTGGAGCTGTGGAGATCTCTGTGAGAGCGGTGCCTGGAGATGGCCACAAGCCCTGTCCCAGGCAGGAAGCGCCATCCGTGTCCTCCTGCCCGTGTGTTGCTGGCTGGATTGCTGAGGGCTCCCAGGTGCCTCTTGCTGGGGCTCCTCTGGAGCTCCTGTGGGGCTGCGGCGCTGCTGCCGGGCAGGTTGGCCGGGCTGGGGAGACCCTGAGGGGACGGGCCCACGAAGGGTTGAGGGGCTGCGGAAGCCCTGACAGGACAAGGCAGTGGGAAGGCACGGGGGGGACGTGTGAGGGAGTGGGTAACGTTGGCTCGGGGAGGAAAGTGGGTTGGAGCCAAAGAGACCACTCACCTCGATGTTCGTGTGGCAAACAGAGCACATTTATTCTCAAGCCCTTCCTTCTAAAGGGCCTCTGAAAACCCAGTCTGGATGATTTCACTGGTCTGATCTCTGTGCCCCTTCAGATTCTGGCCTAGGGAATGCCTGCAGCCTTGGGACAGCTGCAAACAGGGAGCATTCCCTGCCACAAAGAGCCAAGGTGGGGCTGCAGGGCAGCTGCTCCAGCCCCGACTGCACTGCTGAGTGCTGTGCTCTGGGGCTGGGGCTCCCTGCACAGGGGACTGCACTGGTGTGCCAGGGGAGACAGAGAAGCTGCAGCTTCAGCCTTACCGAGGTGGGTTTGTGGGCTGGGAAGAGTGGGGAGGCTCCAGGAGATTCACAGAGCTCATCCTGCTGCAAGGACGAGGAAAAGGGAGCGGGAACTCAGCAGTGAGGAGAGCTGGGGGCTGGAGAGCAGCTCTGAATGACACTAAAATCCCACCAGACCTCTGAGACATTGCTGCTCCTCAGCAGTGAGAGGATGAGTCCCTAAGCCTGGGGGCTCGGCCTTCCTCATGGTGAGGGGCACCAGGGAAGGCAACAGTGTTATGGAGACTGGAATGGGCTGGGAACTCACTGGGGGAAAAGAGGGAGCAGTTGGGAAGTAAAAGGCAGGTGGGGGAGAGAACTGGTCAGAGAAGTGCTGAGCTACTGCTTGAGCAAGCTGCAAAAAGTCATTTGGGGTCATCCCAGATTGATTCAATTTCAGAAGTTATTGAACAAGCTTATTTTTTGGGTGGTGCCATGTTTTCTCTTGGAGGTGTACACTCTGCAAACTTGAGCTGTGTTGCTGAAATGCTCAAGCCAGTCTGTGCTGCAGGGCACCCCATTTCTTCTTTGGCTGATTGCAGCCCGGTGCTGAGCTCCAGCAGGGCCCTGGCAGAGCCCAGAGCAGCCTCAGCACCCGCAGAGCCCGGCTGCAAGGAGAGAAACCAGAAAGCCCCGTCAGCTGAAGGCTCCTGTCCCCTTGTCCCAGCCACCCGCGGTGCCCAGGCCATGCTGGCCGTGCCAGAGCTGTGCCCAGAGCTGCCCATCACTGCTGCCTTTGGGAGCAGAGCAGGAGGGCAGGACATGTGCCCAGCCTGCAGCCAGCCACGGCACCTCCAGCCCTCAGCAGCTGCCCAGAGCAGGACGCTCCTGTGCTCGCTGCCATCTCCCCAAAGCTCTGATCCCACCATCCCCAGCAGACAGGACCCACCTCACGCCATCCCCCGCTGGAAGAAAAGCTGCTCCCAAACGATGCCCTCAGCCTTCTCCAAGGGCACGGCCCATCCACGCCGCAGCTGCTCCCAAGCACGTCCTGATCCAGACTGGACTCCACCTGAAACACTTCCTCTAGAAAGACAAACATCAAATTATGGAAAATAGGTTACAGAGAAAAAGGGGAACAAGAAAAAAGGTCAAAAATCTTATCTCTGTCAGGGCCCTAAGGAAGGCCCAACCCCTGCATGCCAGGGAAAAACCCACCATGGGGGAGGGAATCCCAGGCTTTCTCCCTTCCCCTGCACTGCCCCCATGGTGATCCCAAAGCAAACAAGGGCAGTGGAGCAGCCCAAGCCCTTCCTTGCCTGCAAAGCAAAGCAGCCCCTGCACAGGGTCTGGAGTCCCACCTCTGCTCCCACCATGGGGGTTTGTTTGTGTCAGGCTGGCTGCCCCAGCCCAGCCCCAGCCCGGGGCACGGTGGGTGCTGGGGGCTGTTGGCAGGGCCAAGAGCCCACTCCCATTTCATACCCACCCCAGCCCATGCCCCCAGCCCTGCCAAAAGCAGCCTGGCAGCCGACTGAAGGATCAGCTGCATCCGCCCCAGCAAAGGGGGAACCTTTGGTTCCCAGTCAGGCTGAGCAATGCCGAAATCTGGGAGCATCCCCCTGCGTGTGGACTGATCTGCAAATTCCCTGTGGAACCTGGCTTTCAAGGAGATGTCAGAATCAAAGTCCACCATCTTCAGCCTGCCAGAGACCAGGTGGAGCAAGAGGTTGTCATCCTTGACATCATCCTCGCTGTCCCCAGCAGCAGCAGCCCCACCTGGGACAGCTTCTCCAGGGGCTCCTTCTTCCCTGGGCCAGACCAGGCTGTCAGGGCTCTGCCCAGGGCCCCAGCCATCCATGAACCATGGCCAGCAAAATCAGGGGGATGGTGGCCCCCTGTGCTTGCCACACCAGGTCTCCAGCTCAGCTACAGCCCATGACCTGCGTCTTCACTTCTGCTGACCCCTGCTCAGAGCTACAGGCAGGACAAATCCTGTCTGGTTGTCTTTGCCACTGAGTGCCAAGCGATGTGTGCAGCTGTTACCTGCCAGGCCCCTGGATCCAACTGTGCACGTGGATCTCTCCCATCTTCTAGGGCAGAGGAACTCCCTTCACCCAAGGATCACGGAAAAGCTCTTCTAAGGATGGCCTGTCCAAGGGCTGCATGGACAAACCCCTCTTAATGACATCCAGGCACTCTGGGGAGAGAAACCAGCAATCACCAGTCAGTTGCAGAAGTTGCCCCCTGTTCCCATGCCCAGGCCATGCTGGGTGTGCCCAGAGCTGGGCCTAAACTTCCCCATGGATTTTCTGTTTGGAGGAGAGCAGGAGAACAGGACATGTGCCACCTCCTCAGCAGCTGCCAGAGCAGAATGCCCATGAGCTGCTGCTGTCTCCCATCACTGGTATTCCCCCTGTGCCCACAGATGAGGATCCACCTTGAGAGAGCCATGGTGGGAACAAGATCTTTCCCCAGATATCTCCTGGCCCCTCCTGAATGGGAGCTTCCCCATGACCAGGTGGTGCAGCAGGAGGCCCAGGGACCAGATCGTCGCTGCCTCGCCGTGGTAGCGTTGCTGGTGGATCCCCTCTGGTGGGCTGTAGGACAGGGTTCCTGTGGAACACAGACACAGTTCATCAGGGGGATGCTGCAGCCTCCAGCACCTGGAGGAGCAGCCCCCGCGCCTCCTCCTCCGGCAGGAACCCCCGCTCTGCCAGGAAACCCGACAGGTCCTGGCACCGCTCAGGATGCTCCAGCACCAGCACAAAGCTGTCAGGGAGCTGAAGCCACTCCAGGAGCTGAATGACAGCAGCACAGCCAGAGGAGACCTTGTCCAGCAGCGCGATCTCCAGGGCTGCGCTGGTGCCGTGGGGCTGCGGGAGGAGCACGATGCCGTCAGTGGGGCTGATGCCGTGCCGGGGGTCGGGAACCCCTCAGCCAGCCCGGGATGCTCTGCGCCCTGCGCTGGCCCCACGCCCGCTCTCCCTCCAGGCGTCCTGGCAGCTCCCACCCTGCCGGGCCCCGGCTCAGCCCCGCCCGGCACGGCCCGGCTTCTGCCGCTGGCCCGGCTCATCACCAGCTCACCCTATTGCTGGTTGCTTTCGCTGCTTTCGCTGCTTTTGCTGCCACTGCAGCCGCTGCAGCTGAAATTCCATGTCCGTGTGTCCCCGTTTCCATGTGTCCCCGTGTCTGTGTGTCCCTGTATCCATCTGTCCCGTGTCCGTGTGTCCCCGTGTCCATGTGTCCCCGTGTCCGTGTGTCGAGTGTCCGTGTGTCCCCGTGTCCGTGTGTCCATATCCATGTGTCCCTGTGTCCGTGTGTCCCGTGTCCGTGTGTCCGCTGCCCGCTCGTCCCCGTGCCCAGCCCCGCGCTCCCCGGGGCAGCTCCTGAGCCTGTCCAAACATGGGAACTTTGCCGTGTCCAGCCCAGACCCAGAGCCTGGACTCCTGCCCAGGAGCACAGGAATCCCCTCGGTCACTGCTGTGCATTGTCCCTGCTTAGGGTCAAACACTCTTGAAGCACATTCCCTCAATGCTGAATTTGTACCTGACCCAAGAACTGCACTTAGTCCCCAGCACTGATCTCCAAAAAGAAAACACCAAAAAACAAAACAAAACAGGGGAAGGCAAACTGTGTGTAGCTCATGATATTTTACACTGTCTAAAACTTGCCACGTCTTGGATCATAAAAGTGAGATCCACTTGCAATTAGTGGGAAGGAGAAGTAGTGAAAGATAGAAAAGGGTAGCATAAAAATAAACAGAGAAATACATCTTGGATTGTTTCTTTCCATTTTCATTTCATTTCTTAAAAGCTGTTTCAGTTTTCCAAGAACCTTTGCTGGAAGACGAGGAAACTTTGAGCAGCTTTTGTCACAAGATGTGCCACCAGCTGCAGCTTTTCTTTGCCTTTCCACACCATGTGTGCAGCTTGACTCTTGCAGAAAAGTGGGACAAATAGTTGAAGAACTTTACAATTTGTTCTTTCTTTATCTTGTGGGCTGGGCAGTTGGGCCATTGGTGAGATTTTCACTGTTATTGTTCTACCCTAAGAAACCATGATGGGCTACCAGGAATTGTCAGGGAATGCAAGCCTGACTGAATGCAGAGAAAGAATCTCCAGAGCCTGCAGCCAGAAATGGAGAGCTGTGTGATAATAATTCCAACATCCCCATGGACAGCTGAAAGTGATGTAGAAGATGGAAATGGGCTGACAGAGGGAGTTTGTTTCTGTGTTCAGTTTAGAAGCTTCCACATCTCATGCACTGATATATATCAAGAGTTCAATCAGTTCATGAAAAGCACCAGAACAATCTGGACCTTTCAGGAGATGACTGTAAGAACCTGAAAAGGAGAAATGCAGGCAATGACTTGGTGAACTTTGTCTGGAAGAAGGGTCACTTTTTCCAAATAATTTCTAATCCATCTCGTCTGCATTTGTCTTTCTGAAAAAGGCCATTTTCATCCCAGATTCCCCATGAAATGGGAACCCTGATCTTGTGGAAGTGCCTGAAAAATGCCCTGTTCCTCTGCAGGGACACTCGGGCTGAGACAGGTGCCGGAGCCCTCTCTGGGGAAGACTCCTCCGAGCTGGAATTTGTGCTCTGCTTGGAGAGGAGGAGGGCCGCAGGACATTCCATCTGCGCCGCTGCCCCGCAATGGGCGGGAACGCTGTGGGGAAGGCTGGGGGACACTGGAGCGGGATATGGATGGCACTGGGGGGACTGAGAGGGCCTGGGAATGAACTCAGGTGTATTGGGAGGGACTGGGCTGTACTGGGAGGGACTGGAGGGGAACTGGGGTTGTACTGGGCTGTGCTGGGGATAAACTGGGCTGTACTGGGAGGGACTGGAGGGGCACTGGGGCTGTACTGGGGATGAACTGGGCTGGGCTAGGAGGGACTGGAGTGGTTGAATGGGCTGTTCCCGCCCCCACTGCCTCCCATTGGCCGAGGCTCCTGCCTATCACGGCTCCAACCAATCAGCGTCAGGAATCATGGCTTTGGGAGCAGTGCCTGGAGTCTGCGCCATCTTTTCTTTTGCCTACAACTCCCATCATGCCCCGCAGCCCCATAGAGCCCCAGTAAAGCCGGGACTACAACGCCCGTCATGCCCCGCGCTCCACAGAACACCGGTACCGCCCCCATCTGTCCCATCAGTGTCCCCCAGACCCTCCGGGACACCCAAGTGCCCCTCAGCGCCCATTCGGGACCACCAAAATATTACTGGCAAAGTACAATAGAACAAGAAACTTTGGAAAAGCGTTTAATACAAATCCAATCCAACTTAAATCACTTGTCACAGCTGTAACTTCATTCCGTCAGCCCATTTAGCCTGGAAAGCCCTAAACACTGAAGTTGTTCAGGTACCCACAAATGTTCCATATAAAGAGCATTAGAAGGGGAGGAAAGAGAGAGAGAGACAGGAAGACAGAAGCTCCACAGAAAGACACACATGTGGCTCCCAGCTCCTGGGGCTCCAGTGTGGGTGAGACACAAACTCCAGGAGAAGGCAGAGTCCATACCAGGGGCTGACCTTGTGCTCCTTGGTTTTAAGCCCCTGGGCCTTTGTGGGCCTCCCCCCAGCTGGGACTTCTGATATCTCAGATGTTCAGAGCTGGGTCAGTGCTGTCCCATCTGTGTGACTGATTGACAGCTCAGGCCAAGGTGTCTGGGGACATTGATCTCATCCAGCCTCTGACAGCGACCACGGTGACACTGGGGAACCTCATGGAGCATCATGGAGCCATGGGTCAGTTGGGACAAGGCAGGTCCAAGGACACCCTGGTGACACTGGGGAACCTCATGGAGCCATGGGTCAGTTGTGACACTTTGGGGACCTCGTGGAATCAGAGGGGACCATTGGGAAGCTCCCATGGATCCAAGGGCCCAGGGTGACACTGTGGAGCCCAGAGTGTCACGGAGGAGCCATTGTGACACTGTAGGTCCCCATGGAACCAAGGGAACATGGGACAGGCTGATGCCTTAAGTTTTAGCTTCCATATTTTCCCAATTCTGTCCTGTATCTGTAACTCTAAACTTCATGCAGAGTGTCAGCAAGTTTTCTTACAGTGTAGTCAGACAAAACAATCCTTTTCCTGCCCGAGAACCAAAGACACCGCTGCAGCTTTGGGCCCAAAAAGTGAAAACAACAGCAAATTGAGGAGAGCAGACTGGGAGGGTGGGGCTGCATAATCTGAAGGTGTAATTGGACAATTAACCTCAATATGGAAATGAACCAAATCTTACAAAAGTGTGAAAATGCGTGACCTGGCGTCCATCCTAGATGTACCCTCAGCCAGGCCCTTGTGCTGCCCAGGTGAATCCTTTGAAGGCCTTTTTAATAAATCCCCACTTTACTCCTGTAACACTGTCCAGCCTCTGCTCTAGGTGGCCTCTCAAGGCATCAAGGCCTGGCTGGCTGGGCCACCTGGGGGCCACCTGACAGGTCCAGCTGACCTTGGCATGTCCAGGGCTGCTGCTCATCTGCCCCTGGAGCACTGGGGCTCGGTGCTCTCCTTCCTGTGGAAAGAACTGTCCTTCTCCTCCAGCTGGCGATGGCCAAAATCTGGATTCCTCTTCTTAGTTTGCTTCTATGCAAAGATTGTTCCCAGATGAAATCTGCCAGGACAGACAGGTCCGGCTGGCTTGGCCACCCAGAGGCCACCTCTCATCTTCCTGTGAAACACTGGGACCCTGTGCTTTTCTTTCGTATGGGAATAAAGCACATTTCGCATACAGGCACCCATGGCCAAAGTTGGGAATCCGCCTCCAGGATTCCCTATGTCCAGGGATTTCTCCCAGGTGAAAGCTTCCAGGAGAGACAAGTCTGGCTGGCCTTGGTCTCCAAAGAGATGATTTTTATCTGCCTTTGAAACACTGGGGCTTTGTGCTTTCCTTTCTGATGAAAAGAACTCTTCTTCCTGCCCAGGTGCCCATGGCCAGAACTGAGATTCCACCTTCAAAATTCTGAACATCCAAGGATTTCCCCCAGATGAAAGGTGCCAGGTGAGACAGGTCTGGCTCTCTTGGCCTGTGGTGACCATCTCTCATCTTCTTCCAAAACACCTGGGTTCCACGCTTTTCTTTCCTATGGGAAAAACCATCCATCTTGACCAGATGCCCATGGCCAAAGTTTGGAATCCTCCTCCAGAATTCCCTAGGTCCAAGGATTTCTCAGTGACAAAAGCTGCCAGGACAAACAGGTCTGAATGGCCCGGCCTCCCAGGAGCCTTCTCTCTCTGCTTCTGCCCCTGCAACACTGGGGCTCGGTGCTTTCCTTCCTATGGAAAAGTACCGTCCTTCTTAACAATGCAGAAATGGCCGAAATTGGGGTTCCACCTTCAAATTCCCTATATGCAATGGTTGCTTTCAGACAAAAAAATACCACATCAGAGAGGTCTGGCTGCCCTTGGCCTCTGATGGTCACCTTTCATCTGCCCCTGAAACACTGGTGTTCCGTCCTTGCCTTCCTATGGAAAAGAACCGTCCTTCTCCTCCAGGCAGCCAGGTCTGAAACTGGCATTCCACCTCTAAAATTCCCTATATCCAAGGACAAAATCTGCCAGCACCACCTGATCTGGCTGCCCTTGGCCTCTGCTGGCTGTGGCTCATCTGCCCCTGCAGCACTGGGGCTGGGTTGTTCCCTTCCTGTGGAGACCATGGTGGCACGGTGAGGACCTGGTGCAACCATGGAGTCCATTGGGACTTTGGGGCCATGGTGACACCGCGGGGCTCCATGGAACCCAGGGACCACCATGACTCTGTGGGGCCTTGTGGAACCATGGAGACCATTCCGACCCTTCAGAGCCTCGTGTCACCAAGGGGGCATTGTGACACCTCAGGGCCTTCTGGAAACAAGGGACCATTGGGACACTGTGGGGCTCCATGGAATGAGGGGAACAGGGAACAGGTCTGGCAGGCTTGGCCTCCCAGGGACCACCTGACAGGTCTGGCTGATCTTGGAATGTCAAGGGCTGCTTCTCATCTGCCCATGAACCACTGGGGCTCCGTGCTTTCCTTGCTATGGAAAAGAACTGTCCCTCTTTTCAGACACCCATGGCCAAAATTGGTACTTCCCCTAAAAAATTTCCTGTATGCAAGGGTATCTGCCAGAAAAAGACCTGCCAGCTCTGGCTGGCCTTGGCCTCTGATGGTCGCATCTCAGTTGCCTCAGAAGCACTGGGGCTCTGTGCCTTCCTTCCTGCAGAAAAGAACTGACCCTCTTGTCCAGGGGCCACGGCAGGAACTGGAATTTGGCCACCAAAACTCCATCTATCCTAGGATTGCTCCCAGACAAAAGCTGCCAGGACAGACAGTTCTGCCTGGCCTTGGCCTCTGGTGATATGAGCAGAATGTTTTCCTTTGCAAACACCTTGGATAGGGCCCAGAGATCTCCGGAGCTGGGTTTTGCAAACCTCAAGAACATAACCCACGTATGGAGACTGATGTGCCTGGGCTCAGCTGTGAAGAGACTGAGGACAGATCAGGAGTGGCCTGGAAGGGCTTGAAAGGTGGATTCCGAAATGGTGGAGCCTTTCTCCATAGTGGGAAACAGCCAGAGAGAAAAATTATGCCCCAAATGCAGCTGGGGAAGGACAGACTGGACACAGGAGGAGAAAGGAATTTCCCTCCCAGGGCAGGGCTGTGGTGCAGCATGTCCCCAGCAGGAGCCTGGAGCAGCCCAAGGCTTTGTGTGGCCAGGCAGGGGCAGCAGGAGGCAGAGCTGCCAGCAAAGGAAGGGCCAGCGAGGTGGGGCAGCCGGGGGTGACGACAGCCTGCAGGGACAGAGGCGCAGGGCAGGGACACCGTGGGACAGCCTGGGCTGCAGAGGGCTCAGGGATGTGCAGCAGCTGCAAGGCCCTGACAGAGCCAACCTGTGCAGCCCTTTGGCCATGGCTGCTGGCCCTGGGCCTGAGGCCACCAGGGGACAAGTGACCCTTGCAGCCCTGGGGCCTCAGTGCCTCCTTGTCCCTGCTCAGCAGCCTGGCAGGGGCCGCCCCATGGTCCTGCCCTTGGCACTGCACATCCCCACATGCCAGTGCCCATCCCGGGAAGAGCCCTGAGCAATGAGGGAGGGACAGGATCTGCCTTGCCAGGGGCTGGGGCTCAGGCCTGGGCCCTTTGCATTCCTGAAACACATCCAGGTTTGCCCAGCACCAGAGACACCTTTCCCTTGCTTGTCCCCAGCTGTCATCACTGACTCCAGTGTTCTGCTCTGACGGGAACCTGGGGAAACTTTCTCAGTCCTGTTCCTCAGTGGGACCCATTAAAACTTCAAGAAACTTTGGAGTTTTAATTTAACTTTGAGTTCTTGAGAAGTTTTTTTGAAGACTCTCAGTGGCTGAGTCTGATGTAAATAACACGAAAGCCCTGAGGGGGTCATTAAAGTTTTCTTATTCCAGTTGTGGAGAAAGATTTCAAAGTGCTTGTAAGAAATACACATTCCTATTTTAAAGGGTGCATTTTATTACATTTCTCTTTGGATCAGAGGTGATTGCAGCATTCTGTGATTGATATTGAGCCAGGGTCTCCCCTCAGGAGCTCTGGCCTGCTCAGAGAAGCTGTGCCCTGAGCTCTGGCCCAGCGTGGACAACCTTGCTCCACATTGCCCCAGCCCATCCTGTCTGTCCTCACTCACCTGGGACCTGCTGTGCCTGCAGAGCTGGCTGCACCCAGCCTAAGAGAGGCTTTCTCTTTTTCTATGTTTGGAGCAATCTAAAACTCCTGAGTTTCCCCATGAAAACAGACACCCTCCTCAGGTGTGTGCCAGCCCAAGGTGCCACCAAAATCACTCCAGCCCGGCCCTGGGCCAGCTGTGAGGGTGGATCATCAGCCCCAGCTGCACTGGGCACTGCAAGGGGCTGTGGCCATGGGCACTGCACTGACCCCGCTGCTGGGTTTGGCTGCCACGGCAGCCCTGAGAAATTAAACTGTCCTTGGAAACACTGGGGAGGACTGGGACATACTGGGGAACACTGGGAATGCTGTGGGAGACACTGGGACACACTGGGAGTGAAACTCGGAGTGAAACTGGGGGATACGGGGACAAACTAGGGACATTGTGGGGAAGACTGGACAATACTGCGGCATACTGTGGATGATATTGGGAGGAACTGGGAGGGCCTGGGAATGAACTGAGCTGGGTTGGGAGGGACTGGAGGGACACTGGGGTTGTACTGGGCTGTACAGGGGATGAACTGGGCTGTGCTGGGAGGGACTGGAGGGGCACTGGGGCTGTACTGGGGATGAACTGGGCTGTGCTGGGAGGGACTGGAGGGGCACTGGGGTTGTACTGGGCTCTACTGGGGATGAACTGGGCTGTGCTGGGAGGGACTGGAGGGGTTGAATGGCAGTTCCCGCCTCCGCTGCCTCCCATTGGCCGAGGCTCCCGCCCATCACAGCCCCCAACCAATCAGCGCCAGGTATCATGGCTTTGGGAGCGGTGCCTGGAGTCTGCGCCATCTTTTCTTTTTGCCTACAACTCCCATCATGCCCCGCAGCCCAATAGAGCCCCATTGGGGCCGGGACTACAACGCCCGTCATGCCCCGCGCTCCACAGACACCCCCCCCCCCCCCCCCCCCCCCCAGTATGCGCCCCCATCTGTGCCATCAGAGTCCCCCAGACCCTCCGGAATCCCTAAGTGCTCCTCAGCGCCCAATCGAGACCCCCCAAAAGCGTTCTCGGATCCCCTGAGTGCTCCCAGCCCCACAGATGCCCGGTACAGCCACTTCTGGGAATTCCTCTCCTCTCATCCCCCGCGGCCCCAGAGCCCTTCAGAACACAGTTCCGCGCCTAAAATTCCTGCCGCGCCCTGCGCCCTAAGGAACCCGGTTAAATCTGCCTAAGCTCCCCTCGAGTGCTCCAGAGCCCCCAAGGAGCTCAAGTCGCGGCTCGGATGCAAAAGTATCCCCCGAGGCCTTCTCGGGCTCCAAACGCCGCGTCCGAGCCACTCCCGGGACTACAGCTCCCATCATGCTCTGCGGCGCACGGCCAGCGCTGTTCCAGCCGGGACTTCATCTCCCGTCATGCCCCGCGCCCCACCGAGTGCCGCTGCCGCTGTGCCTGGAACTCCCGTGATGCTCCGCGGCCCCGTTACACCGCATTGTACCCGCGCCTACAACTCCCATCAGCCCCCGCGCCCCAGCGAGCCCCGCCCGAGCCACCTGAGTGCCCAATCAATAGCCAATAGTGCTCAATGAATTAATGAAGGGAATTGTGTTACTTAGATCCAATTTTTTGGTTACAAAACACATATAGAGATTTTTTTATACAAGCATTAAAATGAAATAATAAAATATCGAATAATATTTTTATGCATAAGCAAAATAATATTTTAATTGTTATTAAGCTAAAATTAATTAATTGAAATAATTTATTAAAATTTAATTAAATTTTAATTATGAAGAAAAATGCATAATTTTAAAAAAATGTTTTGACATGTCAGTCTCAGTTGGGCAATATTTGTGGGTAAGGAGCATGTGTTAAATGGATGTGATTCATGCTGAATAAGTTGTGTCCTAGATTGCAAGGCAAGATGTATTCAATTGCCATCTGTTAGTTTGGTTCACTGCATTGTTTATTTTATCTTTTAATTTTCTTCCCTAATAAAGAACTGTTATTCCTGCTCCCATATTTTTGCCTGAGAGCCCCCTTAATTTTATAGCAGTTTACAGGGAGAGGGTCTACATTTATTTTTTTCCCCATTTCAGGGAGGGTCCTGCCTTCCTTAGCAGACTCCTGTCTTTGCAAACCAAGACAGATTTTGGCACCCAACGTGCAGCTCGAAGGCAAAGAAACAAAAAAGGGAATAACAGTTCTTGAGTAATCCAATTTTTGATTTTTGTGTGCTGCTACAGAAACCTCGTTAAGCGGCACCCTGTGCTCCAGCCTGCCCTGGTTTGGGTGGCACGGAACCGTGGCTGCATTTCTCCATTTGCAGGCCCTGATCTAAACACGGCTCCTACAGCCAAGGCTGCTGTGGCTGTTCTCCGGTTTGTTTTATGGGTGAATAAGGGGAAGAATTCATGGATCTTTAACTTCCTCTGGGAAGCAGGCACATGGATTCACAGCTGTCACACACTGACTCTGTGCTTTTGGGGTTACTTTAATAATGGCACCTACTGTGAGGAAATGACACTGGGGGAAATTTTCTCCCAACCCTTTAACCATCTCTTTGGGTTTGCCCCACCAGTTTGTGAAGGGCTCAGATCCACTCCAAATACCAATGATATCATACAGGGGCTGTGTTGCTGTTAGCCCTGTTCTATTTGGCACTGAGAGACAAGGGAAGATTAACCTGGATAACCACCCTGACACCCAGCCCAGAACCTGACACGGCCCCAGAGACCAGGGATGCTGCTGCCCCAGAGCCTGACCCTGCCCCACAGCCAGCCCAGATATGAACCACCCAGACTGGGTGGGGGTCTGGTGAGGGAGATGCAGGAGATGCTGAAGGAGTGCATTTCCCCAGCTGGTGAGAAGCCCTCCCCCTGCCTCGAAAAAGGAGAGTCTGATGGGGCAGCAGTGGAACCCACAGATGTTACAACTGTCCAGGTTCCAGCTGAACCACAAAGGCAGCCACAGCCAGCAGCAGTCGCCCCTGTAGAAACAAGGAGGTCTGAGATGGAATCAGAGCAACCAGATAAGGGAAGGCCCTTACAACCCACAGGGGAACCAGAGGTTGTGATCATCACCGAGTCCCTGACGTACAAAAGTCTCCGTAAGCTGCACAAGGACATTGAACGACGGAGACGTGAGGCTTATACAACCTGACTGCTTCAAGTCTGAGACCTCATGGGTACAGGTGTCCAGCTGGATGGTGGTGAGGCAAGGAATTTGGGACTCTTAACCCAAGACTCAGGTATGAATCAGATTTTTGTAAGGGAGCCAGGGTCCCTTTCCCTCTGGGAGCGGCTTTTAATGAGTGTCAGAGAGAGGTTTGTCCACAGGGAGAGAATGCAGGAGCACCAGCATAGAACGTGCTGGGAAACCCTTGAGGAAGGGACCAACAGCTGAGGGAAGTGGCAGCATTGGAGGTACTCTTTGGGAAGGATGGACAGCATGATAATGACCCCGACAAGGTTAGGGGCACAGGGCAAATGCTGTGGAGTCTGGCAAGGCTGGGGCCATCTCAGTACACCACCTTCATTGCCACGATTAATGCCGATAACAGCCGAGAGACAGTGGGCTCTGCTGCCAGCAGCTGAGAAATTGTGAGAGTATGATCCATGGCCCAGTGCAGGCTCACGGCTCTGCTGTGGGCAAGGAACTCAAAGAGGAGATGAGGGAGATGAGGGAGGAGGTGAGGAGGAACAGTTCCCACATTGCCCCAGTGCGAGTCACAGGCCCCAAAGTCAGAGCCCAACGTTCCCCAGCCAGAGAGAGAGGGTACGCCCCACGGGCTGGCCTGGAGTTCTTTCTGTGTGACCATGGGGAAGACATGGGAAGGTGGGATGGGAAACCCATTTCTGTCCTGGCAGCGTGGGTGTGTCAGCTCAAGGAGGGAAGCACTGACCGAGGGAATTCCAGTGAAGTGAAGGCAGCCTCAGCCTCCCATGATTGAGCTGTCAAGTATGATTTGTCAGATCACCTTTAAAATACCTCTACCATGTATGCCTAGGAAAGAAATAATAACCAGGGTTAGAGGGGCCCTGTCTCTAACCAGGGAGAAGCACTGGAAAACTGGATCTTCTGGATGGTATGGATCCGATGGCCTGGCATGTCAGAGTCACAGAAATATGAAGCCTTAGCTGATACTGGTGTGCAGTGTAGCCCAATGCCATTGGGACATGTGTGGGCAGAACCTGTTTCCATTGCCGGGGTGACGGGGGGATCACAGCAATTGACCCTGTTGGGAGCCAAGGTGAGCCTGGCTGGGAATGAGCAGCAGAAACATCCATTGTGACTGGCCCAGAGGCCCCGTGTGTTCTGGGCATAGACTTCCTCCAGAACGGATGTTACAGAGACCCAAAGGGACTCAGGTGGGCTTTTGGCATAGCTGCTGCAGAGGCAGAGGACATTAAGCAATTGAACACCTTGCCTGGACTGTCAGAGAACCCATCTGCAGTAGGACTCCTGAGGGTGGAAGAGCAACAAGTACCAATTGCCACCTCAACAGTGCACAACTGGCAGTATCAGACAAATCAAGGTGCTTTGATCCCCATCCACAGAATGATCCGTGAGCTGGAGAGCCAAGGGATGGTCAGTAAGGCCCACTCACCCTTCCACAGCCCCATCTGGTCTGTGCACATGTCTGAAGGAGAATGGAGATTGACTGTGGACTATTGTGGCTTGAATGAAGTGACTCCACCGCTGAGCGCTGCTGTGCCGGACATGCTGGAACTCCAGTACGAGCTGGAGTCCAAGGCAGCAAAGTGGTACACCCCTGCTGACATTGCTAACGCGTTTTTCTCCATACCTCTGGCAGCAGAATGCAGGCCTCAGTTTCCTTTCACCTGGAGGGGTGTGCAGTACACCTGGAACCAACTGCCCCAGGTGTGGAAGCACAGACCCACCATCTGCCATGGACTGATCCAGGCTGCACTGGAAAAGGGTGAGGCTCCAGAACACCTGCAGTACATCAATGGCATCATTGTGTGGGGGAACACGGCAATGGAAGTGTTTGAGAGAGGTGAAAGGATCATCCAGATACTACTAGAAGCTTCGCCATCAAGAAAAGCAAAGTCAATGGACCTGCTGAAGAGATCCAGTTCCTGGGACTGAAATGGCATGACGGATGGCACCAGATTCCCACTGAGGTCATCAACAAGATCACAGCTATGTCCCCACCAACCAGCAAAAAGGAAACACAAGCTTTCCTAGGCGTCATTGTTTTTGGAGAATGCCCATTCCCAAGTATAGATAGACTGTGAGCTCTCTCTACCTGGGTACCCAAAAGAAGAACGATTTCCACTGGGGCCTGTAGCAGCAACAAGCCTTCACCCAGATCAAGCAGGAGATCGCTCATGCTGTAGCCCTTGGCCCAGTCAGGACGGGACCAGAGGTCAAGAATGTGCTCTACTCTGCAGCCGGGAACCATGGGTTGTCCTGGAGCCTTTGGCAGAAGGTGCCTGGGCAGATTCGAGGCCAACCACTGGGATTCTGGAGCCGAAGTTACAGATGGTCTGAAGCCAGCTACATCCCAACAGAGAAGGGAATCTTGGCTTCCTATGAAGGAGTTCAAGCTGCCTAGGAGGTAATTGGCACAGAAGCACAACTCCTCCTGGCACCCCGACTGCCGGTGCTGGGGTGGATGTTCAAAGGAAAGGTTCCCTCCACCCACCATGCCACTGACACCACATGGATCGAGTGGATTGCTCTCATCACACAGCATGCCGTATTGGAAACCCGAATCGCCCTGGGATTTTGGAGATAATTACAGACTGGACGGAAAGTGAAAACTTTGGCCTCACTAACAAAAAAGAGCAGGGAGAAGTGACACAGGCTGAAGAAGCTCCACCATACAACCAACTATCAGCAGAGGAAATACGCTACACTCTTTTCACTGACGGTTTCTGTCGCATTGTAGGGATGAACTGGAAGTGGAAAGCAGCCGTATGGAGCCCCACACGACAAGTTGCACAAGCTACTGAAGGAGAAGGTGGATCGAGCCAACTCGCTGAACTCAAGGCCGTTCAGCTGGCTCTGGACATTGCTGAAAGGGAGAAGTGGCCAAAGCTCTACCTTTATACTGATTCATGGATGGTAGCCAATGCTCTGTGGGGCTGGCTGGGAAGGTGGAAGAAGGCCAGCTGGCAACGTAGAGGAAAACCAATCTGGGCTGCTGATATATGGAAAGACATTGCCTCTTGGGTGGAGAAACTAACAGTGAAAGTCCATCATGTAGATGCCCATGTCCCCAAAAGTCGGGCTAATGAGGAGCACCGAAACAACGAGCAGGTAGATCAGGCAGTAAAAATAGAGGTGTCAAAGATAGACTTAGATTGGCACCATAAGGGGGAGTTGTTCCTGGCTCGATGGGCTCAAGATGCCTCAGGTCATCAGGGCAGAGATGCCACCTGCAAGTGGGCACGAGACCGAGGGGTGGATCTAACCACAGACAATATTTCTCAGGTGATCCATGACTGTGAGACGTGTGCTGCCATCAAACAGGCCAAGCGGGTGAAGTCCCTCTGGTATGGTGGGCGGTGGTCCAAGTACAAGTATGGGGAGGCCTGGCAGATTGACCACATCACACTGCCCCAGACACGCCAAGGCAAGTGCTACGTGCTGACCATGGTAAAAGCCACCACTGGATGGTTGGAAAGCTACCCTGTGTCTCATGCTACAGCCCGTAACACCATCCTGGGCCTTGAGAAGCAGGTCCTTTGGAGGCATGGTACCCCTGAGAGGATTGAGTCAGAAAATGGGACTCATTTCAAGAACAGCCTTATCAACACCTGGGCTAGGGAACATGGCACTGAGTGGGTGTGCCACATCCCCTACCATGCACCAGCTGCAGGCAAAGTGGAGAGGCACAATGGACTGTTAAAAATCACCTTAAAAGCATTGGGTGGGAGATCTTTCAAAAATTAGGAGCAGCATTTAACAAAGGCCACCTGGTTAGTTAACAGCCGAGGTTCCACCAATCGAGCAGGTCCTGCCCAGTCTGAGCCCCAGAATATAGTAGATGGAGATAAAGTCCCAGTGGCACATGCCAGAGGTTTGTTAGGGAAATCAGTGTGGATCAATTCTGCCTCGAGTACAGACAAACCCATTTGTGGGATTGTCTTTGCTCAGGGACCAGGTTGTACATGGTGGATAATGCAGAGAGATGGAGAAACACGATGTGTACCTCAGGGAGATCTGATTGTGGGGTGAGACTCATGTGCAAATATCACTGTTTGCTGCGTGTTACTGCCAGTGTCTGTACACGAAAACACACAGACATGAGACAGAAAGAAATGTGTAAGTGTCAAAGGTTTGAGTAAATGAGATGGAAGGAAATGTGTATGAGTAAGTGAAAGATGGAAGTTTTTACTTGATGGAGTTTTTAGATGATGTTGAAGATATGGAGATAAGGGGTGGAATGTCCAAGGCTGACGTTATGGTGTTTGTATCTCCAATCGTGTGTTCTGTTTATGTTTGATATTCTGTTCTGTGCTTTCAGAACTGACTCAGAAAGTGAAAGTTTGTTTTGCCTTGTTACCAGCCGGCTCACCTCCCCCATGGTCTGTTGTCTAGAAGAGGCCAGTGTTGACTGACTTGCTTTCTTTTGCTTGTTGGCTTTTGCTTGCTTTGTTTTGCTTTTTTGCTTGCTTTTGCTTTTGCCTTTGCTTTTTAAATTAGTTTAGCTAAGCAGTCCTATTCTTTCCCTGGACTGTTTCTTTTCCCTTTCCCTTTCCTGAATATCATCCAACCTGCTCTGGACTGGGACCCTCTAAACACCGAGGAGTATCCAGAGCCTGTGCTCTGTGATCCGCAGCAGCCATCCCCAGTGCCCAGAGCAATCCCCAGCGCCCAGACCTGGGCAACCACCCCCAGGAGAGACTTTCTGGATTTGTCATCTCTGCAGAGTGGTGAAAGAGTTTTGTTGTCATCTGGTGTTGTTCATTTTTTTACTGCTGGGAAGGGTTTTGTTTGTTAAATAAACAGGTTCTTTTCCACTTCTCTCAGAGAAAATTCTTCCCGAATCAGGTGGGTGGGGAGGGGCTGTGGGGGATTGTTTTCTGGGGGCTCCTTCCAGAGGTTTTTCTCCCAGATTTGCCCTAAACTAGGACAAATATTTTGCTGCCCATCTCGTGGCTGGAGAGAGTGAAAAAACAAACCCTGTTGTAATCATATTTTGGTTCCAATTACTTTGTGTTAGTATGGAGCAGTTACTGGCTTTGTTGTTTGAATTCGTAGTGTCTTTTAGAGTGGAGGCCTGTATGTGTTCCTGGTCCCTAGGGGTTTTTTTGAGATCTTAATCCCTCTATGGTCCCTATGTTTATTTTTTTATCCAGGAATAGCTCTGGTATTGTCCCTAATACGTAGTTTTTGCAGTAGAAGGGCACTGACCAGAATATCCATTGGGTTGGGCTTGGGTGTAATGGCTTCCAGGGGGTTTATGAAGGTGCTAAAGTCTGTTCCAGGAATGCATGGCTCATAGTCATGGTTGTGCAGCCAGTTTGTTAGAGGGGAAGCAGGGGATGAGGCTTTTCAGCCTTTGCTTTCCTTCTTCTCCTCTGAATCTCTCAGCTCCCTATTAGAGAATGTTCCGTTTCCCCTGACTGTTAAAGAGACCATCTTCCTGGTGTTTAATCTGGTAACTTTCTCTACACAGTCTGCAGTCTCTCTAGAATGAGGGCTGAGATTTCTAGAGGGGCTGAAGAGACCCCTGACCCAGGAGTAGACCCAGGTGTGAGAAATCCTGAGTGGTGTGGGAAATGGGGGAGACGGGAATTGGCACATAGACTGTTTTCCCACATTCAAATTGATTTTACTGATTTGCCTAAAGTAGGAAGGTATCAACACTTATTGGTGATAATAGATCACTTGACTCACTTTGTAGAGGCATTCCCTACCTCCAGGGCAACTACACAAACAGTAGTAAAAATACTACTAGAAGAGATAATCCCTTGCTACAGACTAGCAGAAGTAATAGACTCAGACAGAGGGCCACACTTTGCCTCCAAAATAATTAAAGAAGTAGTTACAACTCTAGGAACAAAGTGGCAATATCATACTCCCTGACATCCACAAAGCTCAGGTAAAGTGGAAAGGGTAAATGGGAAAATTAAGAAACAACTAACTAAACTGATATATAAAACACAGTTATCTTGGGTAAATGTTTACCTTTAGCCTTGTTAAATATAAGAACTCAGCCCAGAACCGATATTGGAATTTCTCCATTTGAAATGCTTTCTGGGATGCCTTATGACATGGATTCTCCTATAGATCACCCTGAAATAAGTAATCAACAAATTAACCAATATGTCATGCAACTTGTGAAGGCTCGGGAAGGGCTTAGGAGAGCTGAGTTACTAGTGCAACAACCTCCTTTAGACCTAGCAATCCACAATATAAATCCAGGTGATAAGGTGTTAATAAGAAACCTAGAAAGAAACCTCACTGACCCCAAATTGGGAAGCCCCCTATGTTGTTTTACTCACTACAGAATCTGCAGTCAGAACCTCCGAGAAGGGGTGGACCCATGCGAGCCGAATAAAGGGAGCGATTCCTGCTGCTGCCGAAGAGCCCTGGAGAATAACCAGCCAGCCCGGGGACCTTAAGGTCACATTTAAATGGACTGAGTGGACTCAGTAAGAATCGTACGAACCAGCTGGTAGAGTGAGATATTGGAATATGGATATCCTATAACTAATGATTTTAGAGTATATTGTGCAAATAAGGATTGTAATTGTTACCCTTTTGTATGCTCTATTTGTAAAATTTGCCGGAACAGTGGTGGGTCCATAGTTATACAGGCACTCCTCCTAGGGGTATTTGTAAAGGTGTTATCAGTTAGAAAGAGAACTGACAGAGTCAGTCCTAAGGATTGGAGAAGAGGACGGGACCCTACCAAGGGAATCCCAAGAGTGATGGGAGGTGTTTACTAAGGGGGCCAGACCTGAAAATTGTTGTTTCCACTCCAATGAACCAATTCCCTTAATTGTTCAAATTATAAAAGGGAATTGCCAGAAAACTTTACCTGTGATTCAGTGTGACTCATCACAAGTGAAGGATAAAAGCTGGGAATCATTCAAAAAGAGGCAACAAAAACAGAGTAAGGGTCCTCCTGAAGAATATCCTTGCTGCTGAGAAGATGGTGCGCCTCGCGGCCCGGAGCAACCGAGTCGGCGAGCGAGGCAGAGGGATGAGAAGCGGTGGAGGAAAGAGCCCTCAGACTGGGACAATTCAAAGTATTTCAAGAACTGCCTCAAGGATACTGATCTCCCAAGGGTAAAGGTGAGCCCGGCAATAACATGTCAAAACAAACACTGGGAATGGGGAGATAATGATAATCAAACCCTGGGGCAGTTTGGACTCCACCCTTGCTGGCAAATTCTGTGCATATTAGTTATATGTTATACCTGGCCTGGTCAAGGGGACTATGCACACCAGCCATTTAATTGGACTCTGACCAAAATAGAGCAAGGGAAAGTTGTTAAGCATAATGCCACCACTGTAACTCCCATGTTTTTTTTGTTACTAATGAGGACTTGGTAAACTCTGTGTGGAGGAGATGGAGTAAACCTGAACTCCGGGCTACCTATTGGTGTCCTAGTTCCAATCCTGGGGGGGGATATTGTCATTATCCTGGGTAATATCTGTGTGGGTATTAGGGCTGTGAAGCCATAGCAACCGCCTAGTCTGTCACCCATCCAGATAAATTTTTAAAGGTCTCATGGTACCCTGAGAGGTGCAAAATTCTGGAGTATGGCACTCAAGGAGAAATTCTGTATAAGGGAGATTGCAGGTCCCGTAATATTGTTGTTACTAAGTTTAACTTTAAAACTTGCATTCTTAATAAATACATAGACATTGTAAAAGGAAGATTAGAGGCAGCTCATCTAACACTTATTAGAGATAGGTAGGAAACATTGCCCAGAGATTCAAAAGTAGATGAAATCCTGGTCTTAAGCTACCAAAAGTTAAAGTGTTTTAATGAGCAAATTGGTCAAGAGAAAAAGGAGGGATTGTAGTAAATAAAAAGGTCTTTGTTCATCAAAATGAGCATTGAAGGAGATAAGAATCTGAACGGAGTAGGGAATCTCAAGATGTGGGAGGAGAAGGAGAATGGGGGAAAACAGCAAGTATTCTGCTTAAGAATTGTGCATATGCAACTAGCATAGAAGACTGTGTAGCTAATTATATACAAGTTAACTTTTAGGCCAAGGAAAATCTGCAAGGAAGATGAGGAGCCTTCATCCTTATGACCACCAAGGGCAGAAAAAAGACCCCCTAGCAACCAATTGCACCGGCGAAGAGTACATCGGGAGAAAATACGTCAACCAGAAAAAAAAAAGGGACTATAAAAACAAAAAGGTCAAAGGGGGAAGGTGCGCCGTGGCAGAACAGAGACTCCCCGGCCACCCAGTGCTGTTCTTTTGCTTAATACCACTTGCTTAATAAATTCATGTTAATTGATTTATCTATAATTAGCCTCCCCAATTGAATTTGTCCATAACAAGCCTGACTAAAGAAATGAAAAAAAAAAATTAAACTTTGTGTATTATCCAACACACATGTGCAGAGCAAGCCCCTGGCTGCTGAGTCTCAGGAGAAGGCTGAGGGAAATGCACCCACTACGTCCCCTCTGCGACTCACTCGGCATCTGGTGCAAAAGTTTGGATGCCTGCAGGGGTTGCTTGTCTCCTCTGGGTGTGCTCTTCCTTCCCTCTGGGAGGGCCTTAATGGAAATTAGTTCCATTTCTCCTGCAGACCAGAGTGGCAGGGAGTCACTGCAGGCTGGTGATACTCTGATACAAGGAAACAGGTGTGCATACAAACCAGGCTGTGAAAAGCCAGTGTCCATAAGGGAGCCAGAGGAGCCCTGCATCTTTATTTGAATAAAGGGAGAGAGTCCATGGGGACATCTGCTGCTGGGGTTTTCTCTCTCAAAGTTTTGGAGGACACAGCCTCCTTTTAAACTCCTGGCCACATGCTGCCCTCTTCCTTTCCCCACTGGCTGGGGTACCAGGCCAGGGGACCACAGGGACCTTTGTACCCTCTTTTCCTTTTGCAAGGTATTAGTTCTGGTCTCCATCCAAACTGTAATAGATAGATAATGAGATGATTGGCTCTTGCAATTAAGGGATGAATATTGTGTGTATCTTAAGAGAAGCTTTATTGATGTAGAGTTGTGTTTTTGTGATTTGTTGTTTAGATGTTCTGTGTTCTCCCCACAGTCCCCTTCCCCTCCACTCCCTATTGTTCCCACCTAGAACAGGTGGGCTTTCTAGGACAGGTAGAAAGAAGGCATGTATGATATTCACATATCCTTTGAACAGTGAGAGACACAGAGTTTCCCAGGAAAATCCTGGGGAAGGCTGTGAGAAAGCTCAGAGAAAGAAAAACAATTATCTTCATTTGCTGCATCTGTTGTTTGGCACATGTGGAATGGAGATTGTTTACCAAAGAGGGATTTCTTCATTGGACTCTGGTGATGGTGTTTTGATTTCATTTGACCAACTGGAGCCACTCTGTGTTGGACTGTCTCTAAGTGTCATGGGTTTTTCTTCAGTATAGCAGTGGTATAGGTTTTAGTATCGTGTAATATAGGACAGCTTAATAAATCTTTTGTTCAGCCTTCTGCACACATGGAGTCAATGCACGTCATTCCCTGAGGTGGAGGTCCACCACAATAGGTGTCGACATATACCCCTTGCATGGGAGAGTTAGGAATGGAAAAGCTTGTTGCTGGGGGGATGCGATGTGACAACACCTGACCTTCAAATGCAGCTGCAAGAAATAAATTCCACCAATAAAGGGCAAAGAAGGGTTGACTGACAGACTCTGGGAGGGGCCAGGGGTGTCTGATGCATCAGACACCCTCCAGGAATGTGAAAGGTGAAGCATCAGTCTTGAAGATGAGGCAGCCACCTGGCAAGCAGCCATGGGGCAGGGGGCCTTCCCAGGCCTGTTCTTCCTTATTAGTCCTTCTCTTATGTTTTTGTAAATGTTTAATAAACATTTTAAAGTTTTTAAATTTGTAGGGAGCTTGGCAGAAGAATAGTTAAATAGCAAGGGACATGAAACTGTAAAATTAGTCAAAGTATGAAGGGCTACGTGACCAATTAGGAGCTTGGCTTTCACAATATGCATGAGCTAATTAGCGAGTATATATAAACTGTGTAATCTGTCACAATAAACTGAGACTTGATGATCATGATATCTTAAGTCTTGTCTCCCGTGGCACCTCGCCAACATAAATTGAGCAGTTGTTTCTCACAAAACCCAGTCCTAAGGTGGGATGGTTGTGTGTCGTGGCTTGACACAGGAAAAGAATTTTCTTGGAAGGAAGAGGTCAGTCCAGTCAGGGGTCAGGTTTGGATACTGACACTTGGGGTGACCAATTGAAGGTGGACATGCCTCTGAAAACACAGAGGGGTTAAAAGCAGAACTCCCAGGAAAACTTGCTCTCTTTGGTTCCGGTCATTGCAGAGTGCAAACCTCCCCTGCCCAGCCATGAGCTGGGTGGGGAAGGGGAAGCCATGTGGCCTGCAGAGGTAGGCCAGGGGGTGAAGGGTCTGGAATTGAGCTGGGCCAGTTCCTGCGGATGGAAGGGTGGAGAACGTCTGAGATGTCTTTGTTCCCCCCCGCCCAGCCTAGAGAAAAAGACATAGAGAGCCTGCAGACACCCGGGAGTTTGCTGGCAGAGGAGAAGGAGGAGGAGGGGGGAAGATGCCCAGCATGGGAGACAGCACAGCGTCCTGAGCTGGAGATTTTAGCCATCTGGGGAGTCTGGGAATTTTAACCCTTTCCTGTGAAATGAAGGCTTTGTGAAATATTGCTCCTCCTCAATTTGAAGAAAAAGAGAGACAGCCAGGGACCTCAGTTATTAGGGAAAGAAGGTTGGGGGAGATGATGGAGTGGCTGTTGGCTGGAGTCTTTTTGTCAGCTATAGACTGAACCAATCCTTCCTCCAAGAGAGACTGCATTTTAGGGGAACGCAATGGTGAGCCAAGAAACTCCACCAGCAACTACCAGTTCAAGGATGAACAGAGGAAAGCAGAGGAGGGTGTGAGGATGCCCTCTGTCTTCAGAGAAGAAGAGAAGGTGATCTCTGTTCTTGGACCCCCAGCCTCAGGGGAAAATGGGGGGGACTGTAGTCCCAAAATGAGACACTGGACTGTTGTTCCTGTTGGTCCTTGGCAAAGCATCCTTAAAGGGGCCCTATAAGCAGTCTCCGTCCATGCACGGTGGTGAGAGCACTGTGACATGGAGAGGAGAGTGTCACACTGGCTCAGTGTGTTTGGGCGGTGCCATGTGTGACATGGAAACACAAGAGGTGGCAGCTGTGTTTCCTGGGGGTCTATGGTGCTAGGGGGACTCCCCTCTCCCCCAATGGACTCAGTATTGATTATATTGAAGGGTGAAGACTTGATTAAGGGTCCAATCGTGTCTCGCTGTGGTTTGTTGGAGGTGGGTGGTGGGAGGAGGAATGTTTTGAAAGATTTTCATTTCAAATTTTGTGTGTGTTTTCTTTCCTCCCTTTTTTTTTCCTTTTATAGTAGTAGTAGTAGTAGTGTAATAAAGTTTTCCCCTTGTTATTAAGTTTGGCCTGCTTTGCTCTGTTCTCGATCGTATTTCACAGCATTCAATTGATAGGTTACATTTTCATGGGGGCGCTGGCATTGTGCCAGTGTCAAACCATGACATCGTGTTACTCCTGACAGGAATGGGCTGTTCTGCAGCCTGTGCTTTTCCGTACCCTGCTTTGCTCTTCAGGTGGCAGATGCCTTGGGCAGGTTACTCCAGACACACGAGAGTGCCAGGGTAGGCCCAATCCCTAAAGCTCTCACAGAGCTGTGCTTCACTCCAAATTAGGTAAGCATGAAACGGATTTTAAAGACCGTAGCACATCTGCAGATTCAAGGGATAGTAAAGCCAGTGCTGCACTCTGAGAAGTAAGTCCACAGTCTGAGTCGTTGATGACATTTAACTAATTTGCAGTTCATTGTGATGATGATGATGATAGTATCATAGAACATTTCCTTTTTTTTTCCTCCCCCAAATAAAATGGTGCCATTCAGCTTCTGGAGAAAAGAACTCTCAAAGGTGCAGTTTGGCAGTCATGGAGGCAGAGGTGGGGGAGAGACAGATATGCCCTGGAGGGATTCTCTGGAGGGCTTCAGCATTTAAACAAGCTACTTAGATACATAGACTCGGACATTTTCAATACTATATGGCTGCATTACATGGTTTTCCAAGCCTTATGCTGGCCAGAAAGCTTTTAAAGCCCATGGGAGTTTAGCCTCCATGAGAAAGGCAGTATCAGTTCCTGTGCCAGGTGAGACATAGCGTTCAAAAGCTCAGCTTGTGTTTAGAGAAGCCACCAGCCTAATGTAAGCAAGGCCAGAAAGCTTCTCCAGTCCTGCTGAGCGGGTGTGGCAGAGCTGTTGTGTTTCACAGCAGCTCCATGGCAGAGCAGCAGCTGCAGGAGAGGCCTCAGGACAGGCTTGGGGGGAGCGGGGCGGATGGAAGCTGAGCAAAGCCCCCACTCTATGACACAGGCAGAAGCAAACAAAGATGGTGACTAGTAGAGATTCCTGCTGTGCTCAAAGTTTGCCTCTGAAGACTGAGAGGTGAGCTTGTCAGGAATCCCAGAAAACATCAGGGAAAAGGTTTTAGGTTAGTTGTTGTGATTAGGCACAAGTCTCCAGTGAGAAAAAAGCCTCTGAAGCAGGCTGTGAGTCATAGGGTGTCTTAGTTTTTAGTAGAGCATAGATCACCAATTAAATACAATTTTAATTTTTATTCTAGAAGTGTAAAAATATTCTAAGTTTTTCTGAATTCTAAAACTACTTTGAAAAATACAGAACTGTTATGGGAAAAGGGACAAAATATTTGGAGAATTCTCTATGAAAAATATTCCTAAATCTTGCAAAACTAAAAATAAACGCAGTAGCTGCTGGCCTCAGGAGCCCGAAACCCAGCTGCTGCCTGCCCAGCACTGGCTGTGCCCAGACAAGCAGCTCCACCAGTGCTGGTGGTAGCACCCAGGGACCAGAGCTGAAGCCCAAAGATGCTGCTGGAGTCAGACCCTGCCCTGGCAGGAGGGCTGCACCTCCTGTCCTGGCTGGACACAAGGGCCAGCACCTTTGGGGACAGAGGGTTCTGTTATGGGTGGTGGCAGCATGTCCCCAGCAGTAAGTGGGTGATGCAGCTCTGGAAGGGCTGTTGGAAACTGGCTTGGGGATGGCTGATGACAGGCACAGGTCTCCGTGGCTGAAGTCCTTGTCTGGTCTTGTGAAGCTGCAGAGGCGCTGCTGTGGAGAGAGGAGTGGCTGAGGCCCCAGCTGCCAGTGGCACACAGGGACCCTCGTGCACAGCAGGGCCCAGAGCTGGCAAGGCTCCCCAGCACGGCTGGAGCGGCTGGCACACCTTGGCCCAGCTGCACAGCTGCCCCTCGAGGCCCCGGCGAGCAGGGGACGGCTCTGGGCAGCTCCCTGGCCAGGAGCAGCCCCCAAGCACCTCTGCCTTTCAGGGGCAATCTCGTCCCCGCTCTTTCTCCTGCCCACCTTGCTGTGCCTCTGCCCTGTGCCCCTGGGGCTGCTCCTGGCCAGGCAGCCTCAGGGGGAGCCAGCACTGGCTGCAGCCCCAGCGGCCCCCCAGGACAAGGCCCAGCAATGAAGAGGCCAAGGAAAGCACTGGGCAGCAGCAGAACCCTCAGCAGAGTGCTTTTGACAGCCATGGACTGGCCACAACTCCACTGCAGCTCACTGGAAATGTTTCCCATCTACATTAGACTTTTAAAAGAAACTGATTGAGGGAAAGATGATGAAAACACTCACTGTTTTCTCTTCCAGTAACACCAGATTCCAACACAGGGCAACATGAAGATAAGCTCCAAAAAAAGCAGACCTGCAATTAACTGTAGCACACAGTGTGTTTCCCAATAGCAACCACTTCGGAGGCTGTTCTGGGCATCGGGAACAGGTGCTGTGGGGCCGGCTGCATCTGCGGGAGCAATGGGGAGCGTGAGCCCGCGCTGTGCTGCACTGCTGAGCTGGCAGCACGGTGGATACGGCCAGGACGTTCTCTGTTTGCCCAGAGCTGGGGCCTGCAGGCACCTTTCCGCCCCTTGGCACAGGCTGTGCCTCCCAACACAGCCCAGCAGGCCGGGAGGAGAGCCCGGGGCCAGCGCAGCTGCTTGGGCCGTGGCTGCTTGGAGGGACAGGGGCCAAACCCATCCCTGAGCAGCCCCTGCCAGCCCTGGCCCTCCCTGCCCTGGGACAGCTCCCCCAGCCCCAGGGGACAGAGCCAGGCCCTGTCAGGAGCCAGTGCAGCCCCTGCCCAGCCGGGAGCCAGGGCTGGCTCTGGCCCTGGGCTGGCAGCAGGGCTCCCGCTCGGGGCTGCTCCTGTGCCTGGGGCCTCTGGGCACTCAGGGCGGCTGCGGGAGCAGCTGCAGCGGGAGGGACGTTGGTGCAGAGTCCCGATTCCCCGGGGCTGCCAACGAGCTCCAGAGGCCTGGAAGCCCAGGCGCCTCCAGCTTTGGCTGCTGCCGGGCCTTGCAAGGGCAGGGCCTGGGGGAAGAGCTGCTGCCACACAGCCCCGCCGAGGGCTGAGCCCGGCTGAGCCCGGCACAGCAATCACCTCCTGTGCCTGTGCCCGTGCCTGGCATCGCCTTCCTTCCTGCAGCAGAGGCTGCCAGGGAGCCATTCCTTCCTCTAGGAAAGCAGCAGTGGGGCAATGAGGCTGCCATGGGGCAATGAGGCTGCTATGGGCGCTTTCCCACTCTGCTGGGCTTGGCATGTCCAGATGTCACTGGAACCTCAAGATAAAAAAAGCCCTCTGTCAACATTTTATTGTCAGAGAATCAAGGCAGTTATTCTGGCCACGATGTTGTTCTGGCCACCATGTGTTGCATTGCTCTCGGTCTATGCTTTTTCCCTTTCCAGAGACCCCTGTGACTGGGATCTGATAGTATGGTCCCCTCCTTCCTGCCCCAACGGGGTTGGCGAAGGGCCAAAGGGCCTTCCCTGTTCTGAGCATAGATGAGGCCTTGTCCCTTCCTGGTCCTCTCTCTTTTCCCCTTCATCTCATGGAATAAACAGCTTGGACAACCACAGCAGGGGAATTGAAGCCTCTTTGGAATCTTTGCCCAACTCCTGACGCGCCTTCCCTCAAGGCCCCCGTATATCTGGGCCAGCCTGGTGATACGGGGGCTGTGAGGGATAGGCACGTCAAGAATGTACAACAGAAATTATTTCAATTACACATAGCATGGGTAGGCTGAGAAAATCATCCCATGACACCTGAGTTTTACAAGATTTTGCCCAAACCTTTTACAGTCCAAAAACAACAGAAGGCCATTTGTTTAATGTTCATTGGTCTCCATTTGCAAAGTTCTTAGTATTTGTTTTCCCACTGGACCTGGATTTCTTCACCTCTGATGTTAATAAAGGCCATACTCCTTGATTTCCTTCTCAGGCTTTTCCAGTCCAGGTGTCTCCAACTATGCCAGGGGGCAGTGTCTGGGGTTGACGTTCCTTGCTGTTTGCGGATGATGGTCGTAGATTTTTCTCGATGGTCATGATATTTTTGGGTACCTTTTGGGTTATTCCCAGTTTATTGAGATGTTAAGCTCATTTCCCTTGAGTGGTGTAACATCCCTTTAAAAACCCATTGGAAATCCTTTCCCCAAGGCAAAGGCAAACCAAGCCTGACTAGGGAAATGAAAAAAAATTAAACTTGGTGTATTATCCAACACACATGTGCAGAGCAAGCCCCCGGCTGCTGAGTCTCAGGAGAAGGCTGAGGGAAATGAACCCACTACGACCCCTCTGCGGCTCACTCGGCATCTGGTGCAGAAGTTTGGATGCCTGCAGGGGTTGCTTGTCTCCTCTGGGTGTGTTCTTCCTTCCCTCTGGGAGGGCCTTAATGGAAATTAGTTCCATTTCTCCTGCAGACCAGACTGGCAGGGAGTCCCTGCAGGCTGGTGATACTCTGATACAAGGAAACGGGTGTGCATACAAACCACGCTGTGAAAAGCCAGTGTCCATAAGGGAGCCAGAGGAGCCCTGCATCTTTATTTGAATAAAGGGAGAGAGTCCATGGGGACATCTGCTGCTGGGGTTTTCTCTCCCAAAGTTTTGGAGGACACAGCCCCCTTTTAAACTCCTGGCCACATGCTGCCCTCTTCCTTTCCCCACTGGCTGGGGTAGCAGGCCAGGGGACCACAGGGACCTTTGTACCCTCTTTTCCTTTTGCAAGGTATTAGTTCTGGTCTCCATCCAAACTGTAATAGATAGATAATGAGATGATTGGCTCTCGCAATTAAGGGATGAATATTGTGTGTATCTTAAGAGAAGCTTTATTGATGTAGAGTTATGTTATTGTGATTTGTTGTTTAGATGTTCTCTGTTCTCCCCACAGTCCCCTTTCCCCTTTTTATAAATGAAAATTAGTCCAGCCAAATTAAAAATTAAATAATATAAAATTTATTTAGGAATGAATTCTCTCTGAGCCAGCCACAAGGAAAAGGACAGCGCTGAGCCCAGGTTCGGCGCTGGGTGCGTGACAGGAAGGAGCCTCTCGGCAGAGGTTCCCCTGGCCACACACACCACCCTCCTGGACCCGCCAGTTCTTTATAGGAAATTTTCTGCCCGAGGCCAGGATTTTAGTCATCTGCCTTTTCTTTCTATTCAGAGTCCCACATAGTCATAAAGTTCTTTTCTCTGAGCCAGGGTTGAACAATCCAGGTCCAGGTGTGGACAGTTTTTCCTGATGAGGTTATGGGAACCGTGGCATTCAGATGTATCAGCCCGGAGGACTCCAGCGATCCCAATCTTGGGTCGCTACCAGCATGATCAGCTCCCAGGTGTTCCAGAATCGCCTTTTGGGACAGCCCATCTCCAGACCAGCCACATGTATTGGATTGTAAATGAGGCATTGTCCAAACAAAAACCGGGCTCTGGTGTAACTGAGTATGTGGAGGGGGCAGATCTCAGTGCTGGTATGTGTATTTTGTAATAACTAAATATTTTGTGGAACTCTGGAATTTTGGGCATTTTATTGGAATTTTTGGGAAATTTAATGGCATTCTTTTGGGATTTGGTTTTTGGTTTTGTTTGTTTTTTTTTTTTTTTTGTGGCGGGATTTTGGGGGATTTTGTGGGGTTTTTGGGAGTTGCAAGGATTTCTTTGGGTGTTGGGGGGATTTTCTTGTGGTTTTGAGTACATTTTTGGGGGGGATTTGTGGGGTTTATTTGGGATTTTGTGGGCTTTTATTGGAATTCTGGGGTGTTCTAATGAGGTTTTTGTGAGATTTAATTGGGATTTTGTGAGTTTTATTGGGACTTTCAGGGGTTTAAAGGAGATTTTGGTGCCTCTCAGCCCTTCCCCACACCCTGGGACAACTGCAAAGCCCCCCCAAAATTCTTCTTAAACACCCCAAAATCCCAATAAAACTCTCCAAAACCATAAAGAATCCAATAAAATCCCAGTGAAACCCACTACAATTCAAAAAAACTCCCAAAAACTTCAATAAACCCTCCAAAAAACATCCCCAAATCCCTAAAAAACATCCTTCAAAATCCAATGTCCCCAAAGCCACAAAACCCCAAAACATCCTGTATCTGCCACAAGACCCAGTAATTCTCTCCAAAAACACAATAATTCCCCCTAAACTCCCAACAAAATCCTCCAAAGCCCAATAACCCCATCAAAATCCCCCCAAAACGCCCCCAGAGCCCGCCAGACTCACTGGGGGCTGTCCTGGGTCGGGGCACCGCCCGGTGAAACAGGAGCCACTTCAGGGGCCCTCGGAGCTTTTTGGGGAGGGGGCACCATGGGAGACCCCCAAAATCGGGGCAGGGGGAAACCCTGTTGTGCTCCTCCCCCAAACCCCCAGACCCCGGCTCAGGGTGGGCCTGGGACCCCCCGGGACCCCCAAATCTCCTCAGGACCCCCTCCAGGAACTCAAACCCCCCAGAGACCCCCAAGGTTGGCCCAGGACCCCCTGAGAGCCCCCAGACCCCAATCGAGCCCAGCCTAGGATGTCCCCTGAGACCCCCCCAGACCCCTCCCCAAAACCTCTGCGGACCCACCCCAGACCTCATAAGACCCCCCCCCCCCAAGACCCCTCCCCCAGGATCCCCAAGACCCCTCCCAAAACCCCTCCAGGACCCACCAGACCCCTCCCGAAACTCCCCCGGATCCCTCCCCAAGGCCCCGATCCCCCCAGCCCCTGTGCGGACCCCCCTCCCCAGCGGCGCCGCCCCAGCCGCTCCCGCAGCTCCGGCCTCTCCCAGCGCCTCCCCCGCTCTGGCAGCGCCGCCCGCAGGGCCCGCCCGAGCCCGCTCCCGGCTCCCTCTGATTGGCTGTCGCGGCGCGGGGAGGCGGGCGCTGCTGAGGGGAGCCGCACGCTGATTGGTCAATTCAGCACAGGGCGCGCCGCTATTGGCTGGGGAGCCCGCGCGCGCGGCGGAGGCGGGAAACTGTGAGGGGAGCGCGGCTGAGGAGGAGCTGAGGGGGGGCCGGGGGGAGCTGGGGGGGTTTGGGGCGGGTCTGGGGAGAAATTGGGGATTTTGGGGGGATTGACGGGAAATAGGGGGTGTGCGGTGGGTTTGGGGGGAATGAGGGGTCTGAGGGGGCTTTGGTGGGTCTGAGGGGGTTTAGGGAGGTTAGGGGGGAGCTTGAGAGGGTCTGGAGCATTCTCAGATGAGTTTAGGGGGATCTGAGGGGAATTGGGAGTGTCTGAGGGGATTTTGGGGGGGTTGTGAGAGGAACTGGGGGGTTCTGAGGGGATCTGAGGGAATTTGGGGGGGTCTGAGGGGATTTCACAGGGTTTAGGCAGGATTCAGGGGTGTTAGGGGGATTTGGGGGGGTCCAATAGGATTTGGGCGGTCTCAGGTGGGTCTGGGGTCAATTTGGGGTAAAGTGGGGGGATCTGAGGGTACCTGGGGGGTTTAGGTGGGTCTGGGTGGATTTGGGGCTCTGGGGGCACCTAAAGGGGTGCCAGGGGGTGAAGGGGTCGCAGCCCCCAGACGCCCCTGAAGCCCCCCTGTCCCCACAGAGGGGTCCCGGCCCTGGCGGTGCAGGACCCCCGGCCCCAGCCCAGCGTCTCCATCAGCAGCTGAGCCAGGAGATCCAGGAGGACGGGGGGACTGGGGGGTCCTGGGGGTCCGAGAGTGTCCCTGGGTGTCCCCAGGGGCTCAGGCTGTCCCCTGGGTGTCCCCGAGCTGGAGAAGTCCCTCTGCGCCGTTTCCTCGCCGTTTGGGCAGATTTTGGACATTTTGGTGCGGCGCAGTCTCGGCCTGCGGGGCCAGGCCTTCCTCACCTTCAGGGAGATGAGCAGCGCCACCAACGCCCTGCGCTCCCTGCAGGGCTTCCCCTCCTGCGGCCAACCCGTGGGGAGACAGAGACTGGGGGAGTTCTGGCACTGGGGAAAGAACTGCAATGCTGGGGAAAAACCGCCAAACTCTGGCCTCAGATATCCCCAAAATCCAGCTTGGAATCCCTCCAAATGCACCCCGAACACCCCAAAGCTTCCCCTTCTATGACAAGCCTGTGGTGAGACAGAAATGCTGGGGGAAAATCCTGGAATTCTCAGGGAAAAAAACCAAACCCAATCAGGATTCCCCCCAAAATCCCATCAAGAATCCCTGAAATCAAATTGTGAACACCCCCTAAATCCAACCAGGAACCTCCTAAAGCTTCCCCTTCTATGACAAGTCCATGGTGAGATCCAAATCCCTGGGAAAATCCTGACATTTTGGGAAAAATCCAGAAATTCTGGGATAAATCCTGAATTCCTGGGGGAAAAACTCAAAATGCAGCCTCAAATATCCCCATAATCCAGCCAGGAGCCCCCCAAAGCTTCCCCTTCTACCACAAGCCCATGGTGAGAGAGAAATCAGAGTAGAAGTCCTGCAATTTTGGGAACAATCCTGAAATTCTGGGAAGAACTCCAAAATCCTTGGGAAAAAACCCAAATCCAGCCTCAATTATCCCTAAAATCCACCCTAAAACTTCCCAAAGCTTCCCCTTCTGGGACAAACTCGTGGTAACAGCAGAATCTTCAGAAAAATACCCAAATTTTGGGAACAGTCCTGAAATTCTGGGAAAAAAAGCACAAAATTCAATTGGGAACCCACCCAAAATCCCGTGGGAAACACCAAAATCCAGCCCAGGAACCCCCTCAGAATTCACCCTGAATCTCCCAAACCTTCCCCTTCGACCCCACAGTGAGATTCAAATCCAGGGGAGAATCCACAGATCCTTGGGAAAACAGGAAATTTTGGGAAAAAGCCTGAAATCCAGGGAAGAAACAGAATTCCAGCCGGAAATCCACCCCAATCCCCTGGGAACGACTCTAGACCCCTGTTGGAACCTCCAAAATTGCTCTAAATTCCCCCAAAATCCTGCTGAAATTCCCCAAATTCCTTCTAGGACTTGCCAAAAACCCACAAAAAAGTCCCTGATTGCTCTTGGAACTGCCCCAGATTCCTTCTGGAGCCTCCCCATATCCCTCAGAACTCTTGAAAATCCCTTGGAAAACCCAAAAATCTCTCTTGGAACTGCCCCAAATACCTGAGAATTCCCCCAGACCCCTCAGAAAGCCCCAAATCCTCTCTGGAACCTCTCTCAGATGCCCCCAAAATCCTCGGGAACAACCCAAACCCCCCGAGCCGTCCCCAGCTCCCCCCGGACTGATCCCAAATCCCCCCGGAGCCAGCCCAGGTCCCCTCTGGAAGCTCCCCGAGTCCCTCGGGAAGCCGCAGATCCCCGGGAGCCGCCGGGCAGCGCCGGGAAAGCCCAAAGCCCCGCGGCAGTGCCGCATCCCGGCCGGAGCTGCCCCGGGAGCCCCGCGGGGCCGGGGCCGGGGCCGGGATGCGCCGTCCCAGCGGATCCAGCGCGCCCGGCCGGGCTCGGCCAGCGCGGCCCAGGGCAGGGAGCGCTGGTGGGGCGGGAGCGGGAGCGGAGCGCGAACGGGACCAGCGCAGAGCCAAGGGGGGAGAGGCCCCGGCCCCACAGAGAGCGGGGCCGGAGCGCGGGGCCGGGCGGGGATGGCTCGGCGATTGTCCCGGGCGATTCGGGCACTCGCAGCGATCTCTGCGGGATTCTTGGGCTGCTTCTGGGAGGTTTGGCTGGGATTTTGAGGGAAGTTTTCATGGGGATTTTTTGGGTGCATTTCCTCGGGCTTTGGGTGGGATGTGAAGGGACTTGGGGGCATTTTTTGTGGGATTTGAGAGGGGTTTGGTGGGATTTTGGTGCGGATTTTTGGAGTGGATTTGGAGTGGATTTTAGGGGGTTTTTGGGGAAATTTCGGTGGGATATTTTGGGTGATTTGGTGGGATATTTTGTGTGGATTTTGTGTGATTGGGGCATTTTTGGGGGCATTTTTGTACAGTTTTTTCTTTGTGGATTCTGTGGGATTTTCATGGGAATTTAGTGGGACCTTTTGAGGGATTTTTCTGTGGCATTTAGGGGGATTTTGAGGGATTTCTGTGAGCCTTGGGGTGATTTTTGGGGTGAATTTTGTGGGCTTTGGGGTGGAAATTTGTGGAGATTTACCTGGTATTTTGTGTGGATTTTCTGGCATTTTCAAGGATTCTATGGTGGAATTTTTATGGGATTTTAATGGTATTTTTGGTGGGAATTTTTGTGAGGATTTTGAGAGATTTTTGTTGGATTTGGGGTGTTTATTTGGGGATTTTTGTTGGATTTTGCTGATATTTTTGTGAGGGATTTTGGGGCATCTTTGTGAGTTTATTATTATTATTATTTTGGTGGGGTATTTTGTGTTTTTTCTCAGGATTTTGGTGGGATTTTGGTGTTTTCTCTTGGGATTTTGGGCAGATTTTGTGTTGCGTATCCAGAGTGACTTTGGGCAGCTCTGGGGCAGCTTTTGGGGTTTGTCTCCCGTGTCCCCCAGCTGTGGCAAAGCCCCGAAGCACATCCTGTTCCTGCCCAGCTCCCTGAGCAGCCCCAGGAGCTGATGCTCCCCCTGCTCCTCAGCCAGGGAGATCTGGGGCAATCCCGGCATTCCGGCATTCCGGCCGGGCTTTGGGGCACTGCGGGGTTTTGGGGCTTGGGGGTGAGAGGCTGAGGGGGGCTTGGAGCTGGATGTTTTGGGAAAATATCGGGATTTTGGGGGTGAATGTCTGGGATTTTAGGGGGGATTTCTGGATCTTTGGAGGAAAATACCAGGATTGGGGGGGAGGATATTCTGGATTGTTAGGGAGGAAATTTCTGGATTTTTGGTTGTGAATGTCTGGATTTTTAGGGGGGAATTTATGAATTTTTGGGTGAGGACTTACGGATTTTTTGGGAAGGGATTTCTGGATATTTTTGACGGGGAATGTTTCTGGATTTTTGGAGGAAAGTTCTGGATTTTTTTTGGGGGGGGGATTTCTGGATTGTTGGGAACGCTTCTGTATTTTTGGGGAATGTTTCTGGATGAGGAATGGGGTTAGTTTTGGATTTTTGTGGGGAGGAATATTTCTGGATTTTCTGTGGAACAGAAATTCCTATTTATGGGAATGTTCCAGGATTTTTTGGGGGAACATTTCTGAATTTCTTTGGAGAACATTTCTGAAATTCTGGGGGAATGATTCAGAGCATTTCTGAATTTGGGGAGAACATTCCCAGATTTTTTGGGGAGCATTCAGGGTTTTTTTGGGGAACATTCCTGGGTTTCTGGGATAAGATTCCCAGGTTTCTAGGGGAACATTCCTGGGTGTCTGGGGAAGGTTCCCGGGTGTCTGGGGAAGGTTCCCGGGTGTCTAGGGAAGGTTCCCGGGTGTTCCGGGCTCTCCTGGCCCCGTTTCCATCCCAGGTTCCCGGGGTTCCAGGAGCTGCGCTGGTGCCCGGGTGCCGCGACATCGCCTCGCTGCAGTTGGACACCGAGGTGCAGGCGGGCGCCGCCCGCGAGGCCCTGCAGGGCTCCAGCATCACCCAGAGCTACGCTATGGAGATCTCCTTCGCCAAAAAGTGACCCAGAACACCCCAAACCCCACCAAAATAACCCCAAATGCCAAAAAACGGGCCTGAAATACCCCAAAATCCCTAAAAATCTGCCTCAAACCCACCCCTAAATAACCAAAATGTGCCCCCAAACACTCCAAATCCCTCCAAACCACCCTGTAATCTCAGAGGAATGCCCTGAGATCCCTCCAAATCACCCCAAAATTCTTCAAAGCTGCACCAGAATACCCTAAAGCTGCCCCAAAACACCTCAAATGCCTTCAAGCTGCCCCAAAATCCCATGGAAACACCCTGTAGTCCCTCCAAACCACATAAAAATCCCATAGAAATACCCTGGAATCCCTCAAAGTGCCCCAAAATCCTGTAGAAACCCCTGAAATCCCATAAATGTGCTCCCTAATCCCATAGGAACACCTGAAAATCCCTCAAAACCACCCCTAAACACCCTAAATCCCATAAAACTGCACCCAAATCCCATAGACCTCCCGCCAAATCCCAAGAAAATACTCCAAAATCCTAGAAAACTGCCCCAAAAATGGTCCTGACCCTGCCCCAAACTGCCTGCACGCCCCCACTCCCCCAGGTAAGTTCAGCTCAGCCCAGCCCAAATCCTCCCTTTTTTATCCTAAATCCTTTTTTGTCCTACATCCTCCTTTTCTATCCCAAATCCTCATTTTTTTAATTCCAAATCCTCCTTTTTTTAACCCCAAAATCATTTTTAATCCCTAATGTATTTTTGACCCTAAATCCTTCTTTTCCCAACCTAAATCCTCCTTTTCCCATGACAAATTCTCCTTTTTAGTCCCCACATCCTTTGTCTGTCCCCAAATCCCTTTTCCAATGCCAAAATCTCCCTTTTCCACCCCAATTCCCCGCCTCGTTCCCCTTTCCACATCCCAAATCCCCTTTTCCCATCCCAAATCCTTCCCTGTCCACCATAAATCCCCTTTTCCCACGCAGGATCTTTCCCCATCCTGAATCCCCCAATTCCCACCCATTCCCCTTTTTTTCCCGGTGTTGTACCCAGGGTCTTTCTGCAGACATTGCACCTGGAGCTGCCCCAAATAACCCCAAACAAACCCCAAATAACCCCAAACAAACCCCACTGTGTCCCCCAGGACTGGAGTGGATATGGGGGGGTCATGACCCGAAACTTTGGGGACTGGGAGGATTGATCCTAAAATTTGGGGTTTAGGGGGGTTTGACACCTTGGGGTTTGGGAGTTTTTGACCCCAAACTTTGGGAACTGGGGGAGTTCAACACCCCAGGCTTTGGGATTTTGCGGTTTTTTTCCCATGATTTGGGGATCAGGGGGTTTCACCCCCAAACGTTGGGATCAGGGTGATTGGACAACCCAGGTGTTTCAACCCCCAGGATTTGGGGTTTGGGGGTTTAGACCCAAAAATTTGGAAACTGGGGGGATTGACCAACTGATTTTGGGGGATTTAACCCCAAAGTGGGGGAGATCAGGGGGATTTGACACCCCAGGGTTTGGGATTGAGGAGGTTGACCCCAAAGTTTGGGAATTGAGGGGTTTCACCCCAAACTTTGGAGAGGAGGAGGGTTGGACAACCCAGGTATTTCAAACCCCAGGAGTCGGGGATTGGGGGTTTTAACCCCAAACTTTGGGGGCTGGGGGTGTTTGACACATCAGGATTTGGGATTTGGTGGTATTTGACCCCAGACTTTGGGAATTGGGGGTGTTGGACACCCCAAATATTTTGAAACCCAGGATTTCGGGTCAGGAGGGTTTAACACCAACGTTTGGGATTTTGGGAGTGTTTGACACCCCAGGATCTGGGATTTGGGGGGTTTGATCCTAAAATTTGGGGTTTGGGGCAGGGGGGAGGTTGACATCCCAGAGTTTGGGTTTGGGGATTTTTGACCTCTCCCCTCCCAGTGTTGGGATTTGGGGTGTTTGACCCCAATGTTTGACCCCCCGGGTTTGGGGTCGGGGTAGGGATAGGAGCCATTCCCTGGAAACAGCGGTGGGATCGGGATCGAGAACAGGAACGGGAATGGGATCGGGATCCGGAGTGGGAGTGTAATGGGGTTGGGAATGAGATCGGGATCGGGAACTGGCCCGGGAACGGGAACAGAAATGGGAATGGGATCGGGAACAGGATCAGGGAACGGGATTGGGATCGGGAAGGGGAGAGACCCTGACTCAATAATGGAGCCCACCCCCAGGGAGCGATCCTGCCCCAGTCCCGGAATGGACCCATCCCCTCAATCCCGGATCCCTCCCCAATCCCAGCCCCTCCGCAGCCGCTGACCGGACCCTCCCTCAATCCCAGCCCGCCCCAATCCGGATCGGAGCCATTCCCGGACCGGACCCTTCAATCCCTTCTTGGGGCGGCTCCTGCCGCTTCCAGCCCATTTTTGGGGCTTCCAAGCGGCTCCGGGGACCCTCCCCATTTTGGGGTGTTGGGGTGGCCCCAAGGCCGCCCCGGGGGCCGAGGGGGGATGGAAACCCCCAAACCCGGGGGGCTCCTGGGGGTCCCCAGTTCCTCCCGGCCCCGCCCCGAAGCAGATCCTGGCCAATCAGAGCGCGCGGCGTTGATGACGATTCAGTTCCCAGGCAGGAACTCGGCGCTGGTCCCGCCTGGCGATTTTCAGCCAATCAGCGCCCGGGACGGCTCTGACTCATCAGTTGCCAGGCAGAGCCCAGCGCCCCTCGCAGCACCGGCCAATCTAAACATACAATGGAACACACCTGAGTAAAACAATTCATACTACAAATATACTAAACACGAAACCAAACACCACTAGAATGTCTCATACAATTTAACCAAACAATAAACTTTAAAAACACCCTTAAACACTCTAAAAAAATTTAAATAGTTTTAAAAAATATAATTGCAGATGGGTGGTTTTATATGAATGTTGGTTTTTGGATTGTTTGGGCCAGCTGATTTTAAAAAAATGATTTTTATAGGAATTTAATCAGCTGAGAAGGAGCCACTCTACAAACAGAACTGACTGAAAATGAAGGGGACATAAATCAGTAACTCTGAAAGTTTTCTTTGCTATCAAATACATCCCACCACTTCAAACTGGGATCCCACTTCTCCCAATCTCCTCCCAACCCCATCTCACCCTGGCAGCTGTGGAATCAAGTGAGCTTTCTGTGGGATTGAGTTTTTCTGAGGTCAGAACATGCAATTTGAGGTGGGATTGTGCCTTTATAGGTAAAAATTCAGTTGTTTTTAGTGGGATTGAGTGGTTTTGTGGTGACAAATTCATCCCTCTTGGCTTTTGGAGTGCAAAGAGATGGAGAACACTGCCCAAAATTCCCCCAGAACCCACAAATCCTCCAGAAGTTGAGTTCATGGTGTCCAGGGAGTGTGCAGCTGCGGGTGCCAGGAACAAACGAGACGGGGCTTGGTTTCACAAAGCTCCAGAATCCATTTCTTACCCCCAAAAGACAGGGCAATGGCAGGGCTGTAGGGTTTTTAGAGAACCTGGCAGAGGGGCAGGGCAAGGGAGAAGCCTGTGAAGAGCAGGTTTGGCATCCACCTGGACCTGCAGAGACCAACCCAAGCACCTGCAGCAGCGTGTGTTACCCCCCTTTGGACAGAGGGGTGAGCAGAACCATCTCTGTCCATCTGTGAGCCCCAAAGCTCTCTGTGGGAGCTGTGAATTAAAAGGCCTTTACACACTCACTTTTCACATCTTCCCTGTCTGCTGTGTTGCAACTCTTGGCAAGATGCATTTGCCTCCTGCTTGCTGGGAGCTGCTGTGGCCCAGGGCCAGCACAGAGCTGGGCTGGGTGGGCCAGGCAGAGTGGTGGAGAGTCTTGGCTGATCTGGGTGTGTGCCTGGCCTTAGCAAAGGCTTGGAAGGTTTGCCTCCCAAGTGTCCTGCTCACTGGCTCTCCCTGTGCATCTTGGAGAGCACAAGGGAGGCATTTCTGGCAGCTGGGCATCAGCAGGCCTTCCAATGGGGGCGTGTTGTGGAGCGAGCCCAGCTGAGGTACCCTGAGAGGAGCCCAGGGCTCCTTGCTCCTCTCTGCTGGCCCGTGAGCGTCTGTCTGCTCTCGGGATGGCCCTGGCTGTGTCAGGGCTGCTGCGTGGGCACGAGACAGCCGGTCCTGTCCCGCTGGGTCCCAGCAGTGCCTGGCAGCCGTCCTGCATCCACGTCAGGATGCTGGCCAAGAGAGGCCCTGGGAGCTGAGGCAGCTGATTTGAAGCTTTTGCAGGTGCCAACAGGTCAAGGCCAACAGTGTTCCCTCAGGATACAGCATTCCTGAGGGGCTTCCCCAGAGGTGCCTGATGCCACCCACTCCTTGTGGCAGCAGTTGCTTTCCTGTGGAAGGTTCTACCTTCCCCAAGAGCACAGAGGGAGCTGGAGAAAGAGCTTGCCAGGCTGCTCTCCGTCCTTTACCAGGAGCCCTGGGTGAGCGGAGTAGTCCCAGCTGAGCGCAGATGTGCCAATGGAAGAGCCGTGCCAATGGAAGGCTCGGTGGGAAGGATGATCCAGGATCCATAGGCCTGGCAGCCTGAGCTTGCTGCCGGGGAAGGCCTTGGAGCAGATCCTCCTGAGTGCCATCCCATGGCATATCAGGGAACCAGAGCATCTGTGGGAGGGTGGGACAGGGACAAGGACAGGGACAGGGACAGGGACAGGGACAGGGACAGGGACAGTGACAGGGACCGGGACAGGGACAGGGACAGGGACAGCTGGGGGTCCTGGCGGGATGTTGAGGGCTTCTGTGCGGTGTTTGCAGGCTGTTGGTGTTGAAGGTGTGTTGGAGAATGAGTTGTCTGGGAGGTGAGAGGTCTAGGCTGGAATTTGAGTCTGTTTGAAGGCAGCATCTGTGGTTTGGCACAGCTTTGCTTATAGGGCCCAGAAAGAATATCTGTGACTGCTTTTGTTCATGGTCCTGATTCTGCTGCAGGGAACAAGAGGGGAGAGCTGTACTCTAATGGCCACTTAGATCTCTATCCCGGGGCAGGGTTAACCATTTTGCCATCTACTCATTGTTGCCAGCAGTTGCTCCAGGTGTTCCTGCCAACAGCCCCTGCAGGCAGGAGCACAGCCCCCAGTGCCCCTGGGCTTTGGCTCCCTCTGGCACAGAAGCCCCCAGGGGCACAGGTCTCTGGGGCAGGAGATGGCACCAGCCCTGCCAGGGCTTCGGGGGTGGCAGGTCTGCTTGGGCAGGGACTGCCTCACCTGCTGGTGCCAGCGCTCCCGGGGCCCCAGGGCTCAGAACAGCATTCCTGCCCTGGCCCACAGTTCCTTGTCCGTGTCACACTCGTGGGTTTGGGATGACCATGAGCCGGGATGTGTCCCGAGGAGGCCGTGGCAGCTTCTGTGGAAGACCCTGTGCCCTTCCCAGCGCGGCTGCGTCGGCAGCCCTGGGGGCTCCTTCTGCTGCCCTGAGCCCGCAGAGCAGGGCAGCGTTTGCTGATGGTCTGAGCCCTTCCTAAAGATCCTGCTGGGCTGTCTCAGACACTTGAGGCCAGGGATTCCTTCCAACCTGGACCACTTTGGGTGGGCAGGGGGCAGCCCCAGCGCAGGGGGCAGTGTTTCCAAGGGCCCTTTGTGACACATGCAGCATGGAATGGAGCCCGGTGTCCAAGGGCCCTTGCTGACACGGTGCAGCATGGAATGGAGCTGGGTTTCCAAGGGCCCTTTGTGACACATGCTGGCATAGGAGCTGGAAGTGGCAAGAGCACGCCTCAGTGCTCAGAGCAGGCGAAGGGACAGGACGGGACAGAGCGGTGCTGTGAGGAGCCCCCGCACAGCGCGCTCGTTCCTGCCCTACCCAGAGCTTTTCTGAGGCATTATTCCTGCAGCTGACCTCGAGGCCAGACCACAGGACTCAATAACCTGCGGCCTTCCGAGACTTCGATTCTGCAGGTGCCCTTGACGGCAGAGCGTGGGACTTGGTAGCCCAGAGTTTTCCAAGGCATCTCTCCTGAGGGTAGCCAGAAATCCGGTCAGTGACATGGGGCAGGGAGCCCTGAGAGTGCCCAAGCTGACCTGGATGGAGGAGGAAGAAGGCGACCCTGCAGCTGCCCCAGCACAGGAAACTGAAGAGGTGGTGCTGTTCCATCCACCACAGGAGGGTGAGTGGCAGAGCCAGGCTGCAAGGCCGGTGCCTTCAGCCAGCTTGGCCCAATCCCATCCCATCCCATCCCATCCCATCCCATCCCATCCCACCCCATCCCATCCCATCCCATCCCGTCACATCCCATCCTCTGGTGACATGTCCATGGACAGGACGGAAGAGCGGCCCGGGCAGTGTTGCCTTCATGGGAGGCAACGGCGACCTGGTTGCAAGGAACAGCACGGCAGCCAGTCTCCCCTGGGCCACTCGGGCTAACGACACACGCAGGACACCAATGTGGTGGACGGTCGAAAAGCGTTTATTATCTTATCTCATGGGTTTAAATAGTCTTGGGGGACTCTGCTACGTCAGGGGAGGTTGGCAGGGTCTCTAGGGTTAGTCAGGAGTGGAAAACTACTGGGTTAGGTGTGGTTACATTCTTTGGGGTAATGGATAACATGTTGCAGGGTGAGAGGGGGATGGGGCTCTTTCTTTACATCACATCCCGAAATCTTCCGTTCGCCTGTCCCTGTCTACTACAGGTCAGACACCCTGCAGTGGCCGTGCTACATGCCCTGGGGCATCCTGGGGCTGTCCCTGCCTGGGCAGTGCAGGGCTGGGCTGTGTTCTCCGGCCTCTCCCGCAGCCCCTCAGCTCGGGCTGCGCTCGCTCTTTGCCAGGTGCAGCCGTGCAGCGCACACGAGAGCAGGAACGCACCCGTGGCCGCTTCCGCAGAACAGCGCAGGTACCTGCAGCCATCCCCACCTGGGCTGGGCCTGCTGGCACTGCTCAGCTCAGCAACACACCTGCAGCACTCCATGGCTTCTTGCCCTTCTCCTACAGCTCGTTTGCAAATTCATCAAGAGAATTTGGCAGGAAGAGAGCAGCGCCATGGGCCCTGGGCTCAGAGCCTACTCAGAGCTCCTCGGACATGAGACCAGTGCCGCCCTGCTGGATTTGCTTGTGCAGAGGGGTGTTTCCAGAGCAGAGCAAGTAGGCAGCTGTGGCCAGGCTTCAATTCCCCCATGAGTCACACGGCTTCCCAAGCCACAGTGCTGGGCCCTGTGAGCCTTTGAGGCCATCACATTGTGGTGGGAAGGGAAGCACTTCTCTGGGGACACTGGGAACACTGCTCCCTCTGGCAGCTTCCCAAGTCTCCCTGTGCCTTCTCCAGGTGCCTGCCATGGTGAGGTACATCCACCAGTGGCTCATGGCCAGTGATTCTGCTGAGCACAGGCTGGACAACGCCCTGCTGTATCTCACAGAAGCGCAGCCAAATGACGCAGTAATGACGCTCCTGCGTGTGGCCCCATCCTGTGACAGGTACGGGGCCCACCTGCCCAGAGGGCTCAGGGCTCAACCCCACCCATCGCCCTGAACAGCCTGTCCCAGGTGTCTGACCAACAGAGAGTCCCAGGGCCTTCTGGCTGCTCCCTCTGCCAGCCCTGGCACGTCTGCCCCTGAGCCTGCTGCCATTCTCCCTCGCTGCCCCACAGGGGCCTGTCCCCACAGGGCTGGGCTGCCTGGCCGCTGCTGGAGAGGGGCAGTGGGCAAAGGCAGAGCCGTCAGTCAACCCAGGCCCCTAGAGATGCCCAGGCCACGGTGTGTGTCTGAGATCCCCTGAGACAGATCTCTAACCCCACAGAGCTGCCATGGCCATGTGGAAGACCATCATGTGCACGCCCTGGACTGCAGAGCTGGCACAGCAGATACTCCTGGATGTGCTGGGGAGCTGGCCAGAGCACAGCACGTGCACCTCCGATGGGGACAAAATGGGTGTCTTTGTCCTGGCTGTGAGTTTCTGCCAGTGGACTTTGCTGGCCCCAAGGCCACCTCTCCAGCAGTTCTCCATCCTCCCTCCCCCACAGCGTCTCCCTGCCTCAGGCACTGGGCTGAAAGCTGGCCTAGGGACAGCTGCAGGGCCACCAGGCCCGGTGCTCCCCCTGTGTCTCTCTGGGCCTCTCCGTCCCATGCTCGGGCTCTGCCACACAAACACCTCGGCACTGAGCGCTGTCTCAGGGGGCTTTGTCCTTTGCAGGCAACTGTGGTGATATGGAAGATCCTCCAGGAGCGCTGTGTCCCAGATATAGTGGATGAGCATTTCCCGCAGTTATTTGTGCATCTGCTCTTCCAAGTGTTCTCCAGCACCAAAGAGATGCCAGAGGAGGTCGATACCTTCTGGAAGGGATGCCACGAAGGACACGGCCTTGCCACCAGCCCCAGATAGTGCTCCATCCCAGTCCTTCTGTCCCTGACACACAGCCAGGGCAGGAGCCAGTGCTCCCAGTGTGACCCGGGCTTTGCTCTGCACTCAGGTTTGCAGTGAGGACCCTGAAGTCCCTGCTGTGCCAAATGGACTATGAGGATGTGGTGGTGTCAATGGAACACAAGCGTGGCTGGGACACGCTGCTCTGTGCTGACACCCACATTTATGCAGTGGGTCTGCTGGCCAGGTGAGACCCCCTTCTCCCCATTGCTCCCGGCATTTCTGCTCTGTGTCTGGGGTATTCCACTCAGTCCCCATGGCTGTGGGCCAGAGGCACGAGGGACGGCCAAGCAGACTGGGAAAGGCTGGGAGAGGAGGGTGCCCAGTAGCAGCCACATCTCAAAGGGCCCAAGTCCCCCTGCAGGGTGGGGGGTAAAGACAAGAACTGCATCAGTCTGTCCTGGGAGGGGCTTCCCCCCCTGGCTCAGGGTCTTAGTGTCGTAGGAGCAGGCCCCCAGACGGGTAATCATTATCACTGACTCCAGGTATTGCAGAAGTCTGATCAATAATTAACTTTATTAGGAAACCCATTGTTCTTATAGATAGTTATGATACAGGTAGATTTAATTGGTTTTCTAGTCTAAACACTATCACCATTAGTTAATTAAGAAAGCACCCTTTGGTAGACAAATCTCCGTAACATATTCCATATGTTCACAAAACCAGGTGCAGCATGTTAAGATAAGAATGATTTTCATTCTTTCCTCTGATCTTCTCAGGCGATGCCTGGGAAGGTTGTCTGTTTCTCTCTGAGGCCAGAGAGCTGCTGCCACATCTTAGTGCCATTTTCCGCCTTCCAGGGAGATGCGCAATGAATCCACCCCCTTGTGCAAAAGCATCTCATGATGTCTCCTTGAGTTGCTCCGCAAAGAGATGCCATACTGGAGCTTCCCTGCCCTGGCATTCCTTGTGGAGGTGAGTCTGAAGGCCGGCACTGCCTCCCAGCTCTCTGCCCTCTCGTAGCCGCAGCTGCCTGGGATGGTGCCCACGCCCTGCGCTGCTGCCTGGTCCCCGCCCTGTGCGGTTCTGGGCTCCTGCCGGCCGGGTCCCCTGTCACTGCCCTGTGCCTTTCAGGTCCTGCATTGCCTGGACTTGAGAGCATGCAGTGACAGCATCATGGATCTCTTGTCGAGGCACTTGCTGAGTGAGTGCACAGAGATGCGCCGCCAGGTTCTGAGGGCCCTCCTCTTGCTCAGGGATAATCCCTCGCTGGTAAGGAGGGGCAGCAGCTGAAGCCGTGCAGGCAGCGTGGGGCTGGGGAACGCAGTCGCTGGAACTTGGCTGGGCTTCAGGCACTGGGGCAGCCGCTCCCAGCTCTCCTGCCTCCCACTTCAGCTGCCTGAGTGCTGTGGGACAGGCCTTTGGCCTCTGGGCCCTGTGGCAGCAGGGTGGCCTTTCACACACTTTTGTTCCACAGAGGCCAAAAGAATGTGGAGCCTGACTGAGGCCTCGCACTGCTCACCAAGGATCCTTGGATGGTAAGAAGGGGCAGTGGCTGAAGCTGCGCTGGGCAAAGCAGCCCCTTGGGCTGGCAGGGCTTCAGGAGCTGAGGCAGCTGCTCCCAGCTCTCCTGCCTCACCTGCCCCAGTGCTTTGGGAAAGGCCTTCGGCCTCTCTGTGATGTCACACGGACATCTCTGTGATGTCACACTGAAACTGTGAGGTCACATAGCTGTTTGTGATGTCACAGTGACAGCTATGTGATATCACAAAGCCCTCTGGGATGTCCCACAAACATTTCTGTGATATCATACAACTTCCTGTGATGTCACACTGACATCTCTGTTATGTCACACAGCTCTCTGTGATTTCACAGGGACATCTTTCTGATGTCACAATATCTCTTGTGATGTACACAGACAACTCTGTGATGCCACAAAGCTCTATGTGATGTCACATGGACATCGCTGTGCTCTCACACATCCTCCTCTGATGTCACAGAGACATTTTTGTGATGTCACACTGACATCTCTCTAATGTCAGACAGCTCTCTGTGATGTCACACGGACATCTCTGTGATGTCACACAACTCTCTTTGATGTCACACTGATATGTCTGTGACGTCACACAGCTCTTTGTGACGTCACACTGAGATCTCAGTGATATCACACAACCTCCTGTGATGTCACACAATCAACTCTGTGATGTCACACATCTTTTTGTGAGGTCACACAGACACACAACTCTCTTTGATGTCACACTGACATTTCTGTGATGTCACACAACTGTCTTTAATGTCACATAGCTCTCTGTGATGTCACACAGCTTTTTGTGATGTCACATGGACATCTCTGTGATGTCACACTGCTCTCTGTCTTGTCACAAGATCATCTTTGTGATTTCACACAATCTCCACTTGATGTCACAAAGACATCTGTGTGAGGTCACTCTGACATCTCTGTGATGTCACACAGCTCTCTGTGATGCCACACGGTCAGCTCAGTGATGTCATACAACCTCCTATGATGTCACAATTACATCTCTATGATGTCACACTGAAACCTCTGTGACGTGGCACAGCTCTCTGTGATGTCACACTAACCCTGTGATGTCACAAAGCTCTTTGTGAGGTCACACTGACATCTCTGTGATGTCACACAACTTCCTGTGATGTCACAGAGACATATATGTGAGGTCACACTGACATATCTGTGATGTCACATAGCTCTCTGTGACGTCACATGGACATCTGTGTGATGTCACATGGACATCTCTGTGATGTCACACAACCTCCTGTGATGTCACACGAACATCTCTGTGATGTCAAGATGACATCTCTGTAATGCCACACTGACATCTCTCTGATGTCACACAGCTCTCTGTGATGTCACTTTGACTTCCCTGTGATGTCACACACTCTGTGATGTCATAATGACATCTCTGTGATGTCACACCACTCTCTGTGATGTCACATGGACACCTTTGTGATGTCACACAACCTCCTGTGATGTCACAGAGACATTTCTGTGATGTCACACGGAGATCTCTATGATGTCACACAGCTCTTTCTGATGTCACACAGATATCTGTGATGTCACATGGACATCTCTGTGATGTCACACAACCTCCTGTGATGTCACAGAGACATTTCTGTGATGTCACACGGAGATCTCTATGATGTCACACAGCTCTTTCTGATGTCACACAGATATCTGTGATGTCACATGGACATCTCTGTGATGTCACATTTACTCACTGGGATGGCACACAGCTCTCTGTGATGTCACACGGTCATCTCTGTTATGTCACACTGAGATCTCAGTGATGTCACACAACCTCCTGTGATGTCACGCGGTCATCTCTGTGATGTCACAATGACATGTCTGTGGTGTCACACTTACATCTTTGTGATGTCATGCAAGCTCCTGTGATGTCACAGAGACATCTCTGTGATTTCACACAGCTCTCTGTGATGTGACACTGACATCTCTATGATACCATGAAGCTCTCTGTGATGTCACACGGTCATCTCTGTGGTGTCACACTGACATGTCTCTGATGTGACACTGACATCACAGCCTGGAGCAGAGCCCGTGCGGCCTCGGGCTGCAGCAGCGGGCAGGGGCACAGCTGCCAGCCCGCACACCGAGCACCGCGCTCAGGGGCTGCTCCAGGCTGGGGCTGCGGCTTCCCGGCCCTCCTTACCAGGATCTCAATGAACCTCCACAGTTTCTCTTTCTTTACAGATTTTTCAAGATCTCTCCTGTTCAGGAATTTGGCCAAACAAAGCAGGGTTTCCTGAGAAGACTGGAGAGCAATAGAGACACGGAAATGGCCCCGCAGCCCAGGGCCCAGGATCAGCATCCCTGTGCCAGGGCCAGGAGAAGGCTGCAGCCCGCCAGGCGCCAGGGCAGGAGGCAGCCGAGCCCCCTCCCAGGGGGACAGCAGCAGCCCGCGAGTCCTCACCTCTGCCACACACTGATTCTCATCATGGCAGAGGAAGAAGATTGGCAGCAGGCTGTGACACACTTGTGTCATCAGGGGCTTTTTTCCTTCTTCTGCTACAGCAGACAGCAAGGTTGGAAAGACAAACATGCAGAACTCCTGCACGTGGCTATCATCCTGTGGAAACAAGACCTTGGCATCAGCTGATTCTGGCCCACGTTGGTGCAGGCCTGCATCTCCACAGGGCACCAAGTGTCTGGGCAGCAGCCAGTGGCCGTGGCTGAGGGCACAGAGCCTTACGTGGTCAAAGAGTGGCAGGAGCACCTTAGCCAGCTGCAGGGCGATGGGGCTGGGTATTGTGGTGTGATTAACCAGGAACAAATCGTTAAGTAGAATAATGGTCATCCTGACCACATCACTATCATTTCCCTGCAGGAGCTCCCCGAGGCTTTCGATCAGGCTCCACATTCTTTTGGCCTGTTTGGAACAAAAGTGTGTGAAAGGCCACCCTGCTGCCACAGGGCCTGTCCTGAAGCACTCGGGCAGCTGAAGTGGGAGGCAGGAGAGCTGGGAGCGGCTGCCCCAGTGCCTGAAGCCCAGCCAAGTTCCAGCGACTGCGTTCCCCAGCCCCACGCTGCCTGCATGGCTTCAGCTGCTGCCCCTCCTTACCAGCGAGGGATTATCCCTGAGCAAGAGGAGGGCCCTCAGAACCTGGCGGCGCATCTCTGTGTGCTCACTCAGCAAGTGCCTCGACAAGAGATCCATGATGCTGTCACTGCATGCACTCAAGTCCAGGCAATGCAGGACCTGGAAGGCACAGGGCAGTGACAGGGGACCCGGCCGGCAGGAGCCCAGAACCGCACAGGGCGGGGACCAGGCAGCAGCACAGGGCGTGGGCACCGTCCCAGGCAGCTGCGGCTACGAGAGGGCAGAGAGCTGGGAGGCAGTGCCGGCCTTCAGACTCACCTCCACAAGGAATGCCAGGGCAGGGAAGTTCCAGTATGGCATCTCTTTGCTGAGCAACTCAAGGAGACAGCCTGAGATGCTTTTGCACAAGGGGGTGGATTCATTGCACATCTCCCTGGAAGGGGGGAAATGGCAGTAAGATGTGGCAGCAGCTCTCTGGCCTCAGAGAGAAACAGACAACTTTCCCAGGCATCGCCTGAGAAAGCCTGAGAAGATCAGAGGAAAGAATGAAAAAACATTCTTGTCTTAACATGCTGCACCTGGTTTTGTGAATATGTGGAATATGTTACAGAGATTTGTCTACCAAAGGGTACTTTCTTAATTAACTAATGGTGATACTGTTTAGACAAGAAAAGCAATTAAAATCAACCTATACCATAACTATCTATAAGAACAATGGTTTTCTTAATAAAGACTATTATTGATCAGACTTCTGCAATACATGGAGTCAGTGATAATGATTACCCAGCTAGGGGCCTGCTCCTATGACACTAAGACCCTGAGCCGGGGGGGGAAGCCCCTCCCAGGACAGACTGATGCAGTTCTTGTCTTTACCCCCCACCCTGCAGGGGGACCTGGGCCCTTGGAGATGTGGCTGCTACTGGGCACCCTCCTCTCCCAGCCTTTCCCAGTCTGCTTGGCCATCCCTCGTCCCTCTGGCCCACAGCCACAGGGACTGAGTGGAATACCCCAGACACAGAGCACAAATGCCGGGAGCAATGGGGAGAAGGGGGTCTCACCTGGCCAGCAGACCTACGGCATAATGGTGGGTGTCAGCACAGAGCAGCATGCCACAGCCACACTTGCGTTCCATTGACAACACCACATCCTCATAGTCCATTTGGCACAGCAGGGACTTCAGGGTCCTCACTGCAAACCTGAGTGCAGAGCAAAGCCCGGGTCACACTGGGAGCACTGGCTCCTGCCCTGGCCGTGTGGCAGGGACAGAAGGACTGGAATGGAGCACCTGTTGGGGCTGGTGGCAAGGCCGTGTTCTTCCTGGCATCCCTTCCAGAAGGTATCACCCACCTCTGGCATCTCTTTGGTGCTGAAGAACACTTGGAAGAGCAGATGCACAAATAACTGCGGGAAATGCTCATCCACTATATCTGGGACACAGCGCTCCTGGAGGATCTTCCATATTACCACAGTTGCCTGCAAAGGACAAAGCCCCCTGAGACAGCGCTCAGTGCCGAGGTGTCCGTGTGACAGGTCCCGAGCGTGGCAGGGAGAGGCCCAGAGAGACACAGGGGGAGCACCAGGCCTGGTGGCCCTGGAGCTGTCCCGAGGCCAGCTTTCAGGCCAGCGCCTGAGGCAGGGAGATGCCCTGGGGGAGGGAGGATGGAGAGCTGCTGGAGAGGTGGCCTTGGGGCCAGCAAAGGCAGAAACTCACAGCCAGGACAAAGACACCCGTTTTGTCCCCATCGGAGGTGCACGTGCTGTGCTCTGGCCAGCTCCCCAGCACATCCAGGAGTATCTGCTGTGCCAGCTCTGCAGTCCAGGGCGTGCACATGATGCTCTTCCACATGGCCATGGCAGCTCTGTGGGGTTAGAGATCTGTCTCAGGGGATCTCAGACACACACCGTGGCCTGGGCATCTCTAGGGGCCCAGGATGACCGCCGGCTCTGCCTTTGCCCACTGCCCCTCTCCAGCAGCGGCCAGGCAGCCCAGCCCTGTGGGGACAGGCCCCTGTGGGGCAGCGAGGGAGAATGGCAGCAGGCTCGGGGGCTGACGTGCCAGGGCTGGCAGAGGGAGCAGCCAGAGGGCCCTGGGACTCTCTGTGGGTCAGACACCTGGCACAGGCTGTACAGGGCGATGGGTTGGGGTGAGCCCTGAGCCCTCTGGGCAGGTGGGCCCCGTACCTGTCACAGGATGGGGCCACACGCAGGAGTGTCATTACTGCGTCATTTGGCTGCGCTTCTGTGAGATACAGCAGGGCGTTGTCCAGCCTGTGCTCAGCAGAATCATTGGCCATGAGCCACTGGTGGATGTACCTCACCATGGTGGGCACCTGGAGAAGGCACAGGGAGACTTGGAAAGCTGCCAGAGGGAGCAGTGTTCCCAGTGTCCCCAGAGAAGTGCTTCCCTTCCCACCACAATGTGATGGCCTCAAAGGCTCACAGGGCCCAGCACTGTGGCTTGGGAAGCCGTGTGACTCATGGGGGAATTGAAGCCTGGCCACAGCTGCCTACTTGCTCTGCTCTGGAAACACCCCTCTGCACAAGCAAATCCAGCAGGGTGGCACTGGTCTCATGTCCGAGGAGTTCTGAGTAGGCTCTGAGCCCAGGGCCCATGGCGCTGCTCTCTTCCTGCCAAATTCTCTTGATGAATTTGCAAACGAGCTGTAGGAGAAGGGCAAGAAGCCATGGAGTGCTGCAGGCGTGCTGCTGGGCTGAGCAGTGACAGCAGGCCCAGCCCAGGTGGGGATGGCTGCAGGTACCTGCGCTGTTCTGCGGAAGCGGCCACGGGTGCGTTCCTGCTCTCGTGTGCGCTGCACGGCTGCACCTGGCAAAGAGCGAGCGCAGCCTGAGCTGAGGGGCTGCGGGAGAGGCCGGAGAACACAGCCCAGCCCTGCGCTGCCCAGGCAGGGACAGCCCTGCGACGGCCCAGGGCACGGAGCATGGCTGTGGGGTGTCTGCCCGGCCCCTATTCCATCCTGTCCATGGGCACGGCCCCAGGGGATGGGATGGGATGGGATGAGATGGGATGGGATGGGATGGGATGGGATGGGACGGGACGGGACGGGACGGGATGGGATGGTATGGGACGGGATGGGGTGGGATGGGGCCAAGCTGGCTGAAGGCACCGGCCTTGCAGCCTGGCTCTGCCACTCACCCTCCTGTGCTGGATGGAACAGCGCCACCTCTTCAGTCTCTTGTGTCTGGGGCAGCTCCAGGGCTGCCTTCTTCCTCCTCCATCCAGGTCAGCTTGGGCACTCTCAGGGCTCCCTGCCCCATGTCACTGACCGGATTTCTGGCTACCCTCAGGAGAGATAACTTGGAAAACTCTGGGGTATCAAGTTCCATGCTCTGCCCTCGAGGGCACCTGCAGAATTGAAGCCTCAGAAGGCCACAAGTCAACGAGTCCTGTGGTCTGGCCTTGAGGTCAGCTGCAGGAACAATGCCTCAGGAAAGCTCTGGGTAGGGCAGGAACGAGCGCGCTGTGCGGGGGCTCCTCACAGCACTGCTCTGTCCCGTCCTGTCCCGTCACCTGCTCCGAGCACTGTGGCGTGCTCTTGCCACTTCCAGCTCCTATGTCAGCACGTGTCACAAAGGGCCCTTGGAAACCCAGCTCCATTCCATGCTGCATGTGTCACAAAGGGCCCTTGGAAACACTGCCACCTGCCCTGGGGCCACACCCTGCCCACCCAAAGTGGTCCAGGTTGGAAGGAATCCCTGGTCTCAAGTGTCTGAGACAGCCCAACAGGATCTTTAGGAACGGCTCAGACCATCAGCAAACGCTGCCCTGCTCTGTGGGCTCAGGGCAGCAGAAGGAGCCCCCAGGGCTGCCGACGCAGCCACGCTGGGAAGGGCACAGGGCCTTCAACAGAAGCTGGCACAGACTCCTCAGTACACGTCCCGGCTCATGGTCATCCCAAACCCGCGAGTGTGACACGGACAAGGAACTGTGGGCCAGGGCAGGAATGCTGCTCTGAGCCCTGGGGCCCGGGGAGCGCTGGCACCAGCAGGTGAGGCAGAGTCCCTGCCCAAGCAGACCTGCCACCCCCTGAGCCCTTGCAGGGCTGGTGCCATCTCCTGCCCCAGAGACCTGTGCCCCCGGGGGCTTCTGTGCCAGAGGGAGCCAAAGCCCAGGGACACTGGGGACTGTGCTCCTGCCTGCAGGGGCTGTTGGCAGGAACACCTGGAGCAACTGCTGGCAACAATGAGTAGATGGCAAAATGGTTACCCCTGCCCCGGTGTAGAGATCTAAGTGGCCAATAGAGTACAGCTCTCCCCTCTTGTTCCCTGCAGCAGAATCAGGACCATGAACAGAAACAGTCACAGATATTCTTTCTGCGCCCCATTAGCAAAGCTGTGCCAAACCACAGATGCTGCCTTCAAATGGACCCAAATTCCAACCTAGACCTCTCACCTCCAAGACAACTCCTTCCCCAACACACCTCCAACACCAACACCCTGCAAACACCTCACAGAAGCCCTCAACATCCCGCCAGGACCCGCAACTGTCCCTGTCCCTGTCCCTGTCCCTGTCCTTGTCCCTGTCCCTTTCCCACCTTCCCACAGATGCCCTGGTTCCCTGCACGTGCCATGGGATGGCACTCAGGAGGATCTGCTCCAAGGCCTTCCCCGGCAGCAAGCTCAGGCTGCCAGGCCTATGGATCCTGGATCATCCTTCCCACCGAACCTTCCATTGGCACGGCTCTTCCATTGGCACATCTGCGCTCAGCTGGGACTACTCCACTCACCCAGGGCTCCTGGTAAAGGATGGAGAGCAGCCTGGCAAGCTCTTTCTCCAGCTCCCTCTGTGCTCTTGGGGAAAGTAGAACCTTCCACAGGAAAGCAACTGCTGCCACAAGGAGTGGGTGGCATCAGGCAGCTCTGGGGAAGCCCCTCAGGAATGCTGTATCCTGAGGGAACACTGTTGGCCTTGACCTGTTGGCACCTGCAAAAGCTTCAAATCAGCTGCCTCAGCTCCCAGGGCCTCTCTTGGCCAGAATCCTGACGTGGATGCAGGACGGCTGCCAGGCACTGCTGGGACCCAGCGGGACAGGACCGGCTGTCTCGTGCCCACGCAGCAGCCCTGACACAGCCAGGGCCATCCCGAGAGCAGACAGACACTCATGGGCCAGCAGAGAGGAGCAAGGAGCCCTGGGCTCCTCTCAGGGTACCTCAGCTGGGCTCACTCCACAACACGCCCCCCTTGGAAGGCCTGCTGATGCCCAGCTGCCAGAAATGCCTCCCTTGTGCTCTCCAAGATGCACAGGGAGAGCCAGTGAGCAGGACACTTGGGAGGCAAACCTTCCAAGCCTTTTCTGAGGCCTGGCACACACCAAGATCAGCCAAGACTCTCCACCACGCTGCCTGGCCCACCCAGCCCAGCTCTGTGCTGGCCCTGGGCCACAGCAGCTCCCAGCAAGCAGGAGGCAAATGCATCTTGCCAAGAGTTGCAACACAGCAGACAGGGAAGATGTGAAAAGTGAGTGTGTAAAGGCCTTTTAATTCACAGCTCCCACAGAGAGCTTTGGGGCTCGTGGCTGGACAGAGATGGTTCTGCTCACCCCTCTGTCCAAAGGGGGGTAACACATGCTGCTGCAGGTGCTTGGGTTGGTCAAATACCCCCAAATCCCAAATCCTGATGTGTCAAACACCCCCAGCCCCCAAAGTTTGGGGTTAAAACCCCCAAGCCTCGACTCCTGGGGATTGAAATATCTGGGTTGTCCACCCTCCTCCTCTCCAAAGTTTGGGGTCAAACCCCTCAATTCCCAAACTTTGGGGTCAACCTCCTCAATCCCAAACCCTGGGGTGTCAAATCCCCCTGATCTCCCCCACTTTGGGGTTAAATCCCCCAAAATCAGTTGGTCAATCCCCCCAGTTTCCAAATTTTTGGGTCTAAACCCCCAAACCCCAAATCCTGGGGGTTGAAACACCTGGGTTGTCCAATCACCCTGATCCCAACGTTTGGGGGTGAAACCCCCTGATCCCCAAATCATGGGAAAAAAACCCCAAAATCCCAAACCCTGGGGTGTCGAACTCCCCCAGTTCCCAAAGTTTGGGGTCAAAAACTCCCAAACCCCGAGGTGTCAAACCCCCCTAAACCCCAAATTTTAGGATCAATCCTCCCAGTCCCCAGAGTTTGGGGTCATGACCACCCATATCCACTCCAGCCCTGGGGGACACAGTGGGGTTTGTTTGGGGTTATTTGGGGTTTGTTTGGGGTTATTTGGGGTTTGTTTGGGGTTATTTGGGGTTTGTTTGGGGTTATTTGGGGTTTGTTTGGGGTTATTTGGGGTTTGTTTGGGGTTTTTTTGGGGCAGCTCCAGGTGCAATGTCTGCAGAAAGACCCTGGGTACAACACCGGGAAAAAAAGGGGAATGGGTGGGAATTGGGGGATTCAGGATGGGGAAAGATCCTGGGTGGGAAAAGGGGATTTAGGGTGGACTGGGAAGGATTTGGGATGGGAAAAGGGGATTTGGGATGGGGAAAGGGGAATGAGGTGGGGAACTGGGGTGGAAAAGGGAGATTTTGGCATTGGAAAAGGGATTTGGGGACAGACAAAGGATGTGGGGAGGAAAAAGGAGAATTTGTCATGGGAAAAGGAGGATTTAGGTTGGGAAAAGGAGGATTTAGGTTGGGAAAAGAAGGACTTGGGGTCAAAAAGACGTTAGGGATTAAAAGTGATTTTGAGGTTGAAAAAGGGAGGATTTGGGATAAAAAATGAGGATTTGGGCTGAGTTGAGCTGAGTTTACCTGGGAGAGTAGGGGCATGCAGGGTGTTTGGGGCAGGGTCAGGACCATTTTTGGGGCAGTTTTCTGAGATTTTGGAGTATTTTCTTGGGATTTGGTGGCAGGTCTATGAGATTTGGGTGCAATTTTATGGGATTTAGGGTGTTTAGGTGTGGTTTTGAGGGATTTTTGGGTGTTTCTATGGGATTTGGGAGCACTTTTATGGGATTTCAGGGGTTTCTATGGGATTTTGGGGTGCTTTGAGGGATTTCAGGGTATTTCTATGGGATTTTTAGGTGGTCTGGAGGGACTGCAGGGTGTTTCCATGGGATTTTGGGGCATCTTGAAGGCATTTGAGGTGTTTTGGGGCATGTTTAGGGTATTCTGGTGCAGCTTTGAAGAATTTCGGGGTGGTTTGGAGGGATTTCAGGGCATTCCTCTGAGATTACAGGGTGGTTTGGAGGGATTTGGGGTGTTTGGGGGCAGATTTTGATTATTTAGTGGCGGGTTTGAGGCAGTTTTTGAGGGGTATTTCAGGCCCATTTTGGGGGGGGTTGGGGTTATTTTGGTGGGGTTTGGGGTGTTCTGGGTCACTTTTTGGCGAAGGAGATCTCCATGGGTGGCTCTGGGTGATGCTGGAGCCCTGCAGGGCCTCGCGGGCGGCGCCCGCCTGCACCTCGGTGTCCAACTGCAGCGAGGCGATGTCGCGGCACCCGGGCACCAGCGCAGCTCCTGGAACCCCGGGAACCTGGGATGGGAACGGGGCCAGGAGAGCCTGGAACACCCGGGAACCTTCCCCAGACACCCGGGAACCTTCCCCAGACAGCCGGGAACCTTCCCCAGATACCCGGGAACCTTCCCCAGACACCCGGGAACCTTCCCCAGACACCCGGGAATGTTCCCCAGACACCCGGGAACCTTCCCCAGACACCTGGGAATGTTCCCCAGACACCCGGGAACCTCCCCCAGACACCCCGGGGACCTCCCCCATACACCCCGGGAATGTTCCCCAGACACCCAGGAATGTTCCCCAGACACCCGGGAATATCCCCCAAAATCAAGAAATGCTCAAAAAAAAAAAAAATCCTAAACATTTCCCCCAGAAATTCAGAAATGTTCCCCAAAGAAATCCAGAAATGTTCCTCAAAAAACTCCTGAAATATTCTCAAAAAACTAGGAAATTTACCCAGAAAATCCAGAAACATTTCTCCCCAAATCCAAACCCAACCCTGTTCCCCATCCGGAATAATTTCCAAACAATACAGAAACATTCCCAAAAAATCCAGAAATTCCCCCTCAAAAAAATCCAAAAATCCCTCCCCAAAAAACCAGAAACTCCCCCACCAAAAAAATTCAGAAATTCCCCCCTAAAAAATCCAGAAATTCGTCCCCAAAAATCCAGAAATTTCCCACCAAAACTCCAAATATTTCCTCCCTAAGAAGTCCAGAATTTCCTCCCACTCAAATTTGTTATTTTCCTCAAAAAACTCAGAAATTTCCTCCTAAAAATCCAGACATTCCCCCCCAAAATTCCAATATTGTCCAAAAAAAATCCAGCCCCAAGCCCCCTCAGCCTCTCACCCCCCAAGCCCCAAAATCCCGCAGTGCCCCAAAGCCCGGCCGGAATGCCCGGAATGCTGGGATTGCCCCAGATCTCCCTGGCTGAGGAGCAGGGGGAGCATCAGCTCCTGGGGCTGCTCAGGGAGCTGGGCAGGAACAGGATGTGCTTCGGGGCTTTGCCACAGCTGGGGGACACGGGAGACAAATCCCAAAAGCTGCCCCAGAGCTGCCCAAAGTCACTCTGGATACGCAACACAAAATCTGCCCAAAATCCCAAGAGAAAACACCAAAATCCCACCAAAATCCTGAAAAAAACCCACAAAAAAATACCCCACCGAAATATTAATAATTAAAAAAAACTCACAAAAATCTCCCCAAAATCCCCCACAAAAATATCACCAAAATCCCATAAAATCCCCAAAAAAACTACCCAAAATCCAGCAAAAATCTCCCAAAAAATACCCCCAAAACCCCACCAAAATCCAATAAAAATCACTCAAAATCCTCACAAAAAATACCACCAAAAATACCATTAAAATCACGTAAAATTCCACCATAGAATCCTCGAAAATGCCAGAAAATCCACACAAAATCCCAGGAAAATCTCCACAAAAATTCCACCCAAAAGCCCACAAAACTCACCCCAAAACTCCTCACAAAAATCACCCCAAGGCTCATAGAAATCCCTCAAAATCCCCATAAAAAATTGCCCTCAAAATCCTCAGAAATCCCACAGAAAAATCCCTCAAAAACTCCCACTAAATTCCCACGAAAATCCCACAGAATCCACACAGAAAAAAACTGTACAAAAATGCCCCCAAAAATCCCACAATCACACAAAATCCACACAAAAAAAATTCCACCAAATCACCCAAAATATCCCACCAAAATTTCTCCAAAAAACCCCAAAATCCACACCAAATCCACTCAAAAAATTCGTACCAAAATCCCACCAAACCCCTCTCAAATCCCACAAAAAATGCCCCCAAGTCCTATCACATCCCACCCGAAGTGCGAGGAAATGCACCCAAAAAATCCCCACAGAAACTTCCCTCAAAATCCCAGCCAAACCTCCCAGGAGCAGCCCAAGAATCCCGCAGAGATCGCTGCGAGTGCCCGAACCGCCCGGAACAATCGCCGAGCCATCCCCGCCCGGCCCCGCGCTCCGGCCCCGCTCTCTGTGGGGCCGGGGCCTCTCCCCCCTTGGCTCTGCGCTGGTCCCGTTCGCGCTCCGCTCCCGCTCCCGCCCCACCAGCGCTCCCTGCCCTGGGCCGCGCTGGCCGAGCCCGGCCGGGCGCGCTGGATCCGCTGGGACGGCGCATCCCGGCCCCGGCCCCGGCCCCGCGGGGCTCCCGGGGCAGCTCCGGCCGGGATGCGGCACTGCCGCGGGGCTTTGGGCTTTCCCGGCGCTGCCGGGAACCTCCCAGCTCCTCTCACAATCCAATTCCCCTCAGTTCCCCCTACACCCACCTGAGAACGCTCCAGACCCTCTCAAGCTCCCCCCTGAGCTCCCTAAACCCCCTCAGACCCACCAAAGCCCCCTCAGACCCCTCATTCCCCCCAAACCCACCGCACACCCCCTATTTCCCGTCAATCCCCCCCAAAATCCCCAATTTCTCCCCAGACCCGCCCCAAACCCCCCCAGCTCCCCCCGGCCCCCCCTCAGCTCCTCCTCAGCCGCGCTCCCCTCACAGTTTCCCGCCTCCGCCTCGCGCCGGCTCCCCAGCCAATAGCGGCGCGCCCCGTGCCGGACCGACCAATCAGCGCGCGGCTCCCCTCGGCAGCGCCCGCCTCCCCGCGCCAGTGCCCCGTCATGGGAGGAGGAACTGATGCAGATTATCAAGGAGAAATTGAAGTAATTTGGTTAAACAATAGTGAACAAGATTGGATTATCCAAACCCATGACAGGGTAGCACAATTATTGATATTGTCAGTGTTTAAAACAATTGGGAAAAAAGGAGATCCACCTCAAATCACTGCTGTTAGTGGAGATAAAGTGTTTGCATTACAGCAGTGCTAATAATGGAGCCAGAGTGTGGGTCCAGAGGCCAAAGGGTCTCCCGAGGCAGCTGAAGAACAGCTCCTGGGAAGGACAGCAGTGTTTGTGGTTTTAGGGTGGAGACAGGTTCTTCTTATTTACCTTCTTCTTACCTCCTTCTTCATGGGTTTGGGTGATATTTTGTGATTGGACAGAAAAGTCCTCACTGCTGGCTTCGAGGGATCAGTTATTGGGTTAAAAGGGAAAATAATTTAGGTGTCATTCCTTGGTTGGGTAGTTTTAAAAGACCTTCTAACAAGAGATATTTGGCCGTTTTGTGACTTGCTAATGAAAGACTGCAGAACTCACAGTTGTGAGGCTGCAACACTGATGAGAAACAATCAGCACCTGAGTTTGAACACCAACTATCTTCTCAAGTACCTTCAATCCTGACCACGACACAGGTAGTAAAAACAAGCAGAGAACCCACACCTAAGGCCTGGCAGTGTGACAACAGACCATTGGTGTCACTGAGCCCCACAGTGTCACGATGGTCCCCTTGGCCCCACGAGGCTCTGAAGTGCCACAGAGGCCCTTTGGTTTCACAAGGCCTCAAATGTAGAAATGGTCTCCATGGTTCCATGAGGCCCTGCTTGGTCACAATGGACCTTTGGTTCCAGGATGCCCCAGAGTGACACAATGGTGACACAATGGTTCCATTGGACCTTCATCCCATGGAGACCCACAGTGTTCACTGCAGTCCCCTTGGTTCCATGAGGCCCTGCCATGCTCTCATGGCCCCTTGGTTCCAGTGAATCCCAAAGTGTCAGAACAGTCTCCATTGTTCCATGAGGCCCCACAAAGTCACTGTGGTCCCCTTGGTTCCACAGGACCCCACAGTGTCACAATGGACTCTTGGCTCCATGAGGTGCCACGCTGTGTCACAATGGCTCATCGTTCCATGAGGCCACACAGTTTAACAATGGTCCCTTGGTTCCATGAGGCCTCGCTGTGTCACAATGGACTTGGGGTTCCATGAGCTTTCCTACTGCCAAAAACAGTCTCCCTGGTTCCACAGTGTCACCATGGTCCCTTTGTTCCATGAGGTTCTATGGCAGAACATTGGTTCCATGGCCACCTTGGTTCCGTGTGACCTTGCAGTGTCACAATGGACCTGTGGTTCCACAAGGCCTTGCTGTGTCAGAATGGCCACTTGGTTCCAAGAGGTTTCTCGGGGTCACAATGGTCTCCTTGGATCCGTGGTGTCACAATGGGCCATTGGTTCAATGTGGCCCCAGTGTGCCAAAATGGATTTTGGCTCCATGGGGTTCCGCTGTGTCACCATGGACCCTTTGTTCCATGAGTTTGCACAGAGTCACAGCTGACTCCTGGGTTCTGTGAGGCCCCGTGGCCACCAAATCTCTGACATAGCAGAACAAGACTCCTTAACACTAATTTGCTATTTAAGAGGGTATCATTTATTCAGGCCTTGGGTCTAGTAAGGGATAACTCCTAACCTTATGTGGACACGTAACTCTGCCAGTGTGTTGCTTATACACAGTCACTAAATGTGTATTACAATTTACCCATTTCCATAAAACCCACCCAAAGTTCTCATGGTCAGTCCTTGCTTTTTCTATCACTGCACTCTTGAGCCAGATGTCTTCTACACTTCCAACTGTCCTTGCTGGAAAAGCAGCTCCTGCACACCCTGTTCCTGTGTTAAAAGTTCCCAGGCACGGTAAAAATGGAATTAACCCTTTTGGTATCAGCCCAAGGCTTTGTGTGGCCAGGCAGGGGCAGCAGGAGGCAGAGCTGCCAGCAAAGGAAGGGCCAGCGAGGTGGGGCAGCCGGGGGTGACGACAGCCTGCAGGGACAGAGGCGCAGGGCAGGGACACCGTGGGACAGCCTGGGCTGCAGAGGGCTCAGGGATGTGCAGCAGCTGCAAGGCCCTGACAGAGCCAACCTGTGCAGCCCTTTGGCCATGGCTGCTGGCCCTGGGCCTGAGGCCACGAGGGGACAAGTGACCCTTGCAGCCCTGGGGCCTCAGTGCCTCCTTGTCCCTGCTCAGCAGCCTGGCAGGGGCCGCCCCATGGTCCTGCCCTTGGCACTGCACATCCCCACATGCCAGTGCCCATCCCGGGAAGAGCCCTGAGCAATGAGGGAGGGACAGGATCTGCCTTGCCAGGGGCTGGGGCTCAGGCCTGGGCCCTTTGCATTCCTGAAACACATCCAGGTTTGCTCAGCACCAGAGACACCTTCCCCTTGCTTGTCCCCAGCTGTCATCAGTGCCTCCAGTGTTCTGCTGTACCTGGAACCTGGGGACACTTTCTCAGTCGTGTCCCTCAGTGGGACCCATTAAAACTTCAAGAAACTTTGGAGTTTTAATTTAACTTTGAGTTCTTGAGAAGTTTTTTGAAGACACTCTCAGGGACTGAGTCTGATGTAAACAACACCAAAGCCCTGAGAGGGTCATTAAAGTTTTCCTATTCCTATTGTGGAGAAAGATTCCTATTCCAGTTGTGGAGAAAGATTTCAATGTGCTTGTATGAAATACACATTCCTGTTTTAAAGGGTGTATTTTATTACATTTCTCTTTAGATCAGAGGCTATTCAGCATTCTATGATTGATATTGACCCAGGGTCTCCCCTCAGGAGTTCTGGCCTGCTCAGAGAAGCTGTGCCCTGAGCTCTGGCCCAGCGTGGATAACCTTGCTCCACATTGCCCCAGCCCATCCTGTCTGTCCTCACTCACCTGGGACCTGCTGTGCCTGCAGAGCTGGCTGCACCCAGCCTAAGAGGGGCTTTCCCTTGCTTGTCCCCATCTGTCATCAGTGCCTGCAGTGTTCTGCTGTACCTGTAACCTGGGGACACTTTCTCAGACATGCCCCTCACAGGGATCTCTTCAAAGTTCAAGAAACTTCAATGTTTCAATGTAACTGAGATCTTGACGGTTTTGTGACATCACTGAGGCAATTGTGACATGACAAACCTGGCTGTGATGTCACAGAATAGGTTGAGGCCATAGAGGCCTCTGCCATCATAGAGGGTGGCTCTGTGGCATCAGAGAGAGGGTTGTGACATCACCAGTTGGCTGTGTAACATCATAGAGCAGGTTGTGACAGCACAGAACAGACTGTGACTTCACAGGGTGACTTTGTGACATCACAGTCTTCTGTGATATCAGAGCACTGCTGTATGGCATCACAGGGTGACATCATAGAGTAGGCTCTGTGACATCACAGGGGCTGTGTGAGGTCACTGGGGAGGTCACTCTGCCCCAGTCCCCTCCCAGTTCCCACAGAGAAGTCCAACGCTGCTCATGCACAGCGGGGTCCCCTGTCCCCCCGGGTCCCCCTGCCCCCGGTGCCGCAGCCTCCCCCAGAGGATGTTCCACGAGATCGACCCCAGAGCCTGACACGGGGACGGGAACCGGGGCTGTGGGGGTGGGACAGGGGGACAGGGACCCCCCGGCAGTGTCCCCGTGTCCCCCAGGGCCAGAGCCTGGGCCAGGGCTCCTTCACCCTGTGACCAATGAGGGGTTGAGAGTGCTGAGAAAATCCCCAGCAAAAACCAGATTTAATATTAAAGTGACAGCAGCACAAAGTTCCTTGGCAAGAGTCACTCTGCTCCTGACTGGACACTTCAGGCACAGCAAGGAAACAAAGCAACCACAAAACCAAACAAAATCCAGGCAATCAAACCAGAAATTAACTGAGAATTGTGTGTGTGTGTGTGTGTGTGTGTGTGTGTGTGTGTGTGTGTGTGTGTGTGTGTCTGTGTCTGTGTCTGTGTGTGTGTGTGTGTGACAAAAGGGCATTGAGAGCAAGGATAAAAGGAATATGGCCTAAAAGCTTAACAGAGCTGCAACATAACAGGACTTAACTTACATTTAATCCTTAAATGATAGTTTCACAGTCACAATTTAGCGAAAGAGAAGGGCTTAACAGTATTTAACCTAACTTATAACCTACAACTTAGCAATTTAACAGAGGAATAACATTTAACAGTATTTAACTCAGCCTATAACTTATATTAAACATAATAACTTAGCAAAACAAAAACACCTAGAATAATTTAACTTCACTTAGACCTCATAATTTAACCTCACTTACAGGCCTGACTGGCGCAGCTATCCAAGGCACTCAGAGCCCTCATGGAGCAGCATTTCCCCAGCACAGGCACTCCTGTGTGCACACAGACACAGAGAGTCAGTGCAAGGCACCTGTGAGAAATTCCCCTGAGGGCGGGGAAATGCTCCCTGGGGATGCTTTGGCATCTCCCCAGCAGGGAAGGGTTGAGCCTGGAGGAGTGGGGGGATCAGCCCAGGCTCCCTCGTTGTTGGGGATCCCCAGTGCAGCAAACGGGAGAGTTCCCGGCTCGGAGAGGCCCCACTCAGAGGGAGTCGCTGGCCCAGGAGAGCTCCAAGGGCTCCTTTTGGATCGCTGTTTGTAGGGAACCAAGAGAGGGGCTGCAGTCCCAGCCATGTTTCACCCTGGCCGCACTTGGCATCAGCAGCTTTCTTTGGCAGGGTGAGAACAGGGATGTTGTGCCCCTGAGGGAACACAAACAGTTCCCAGGGCTGCTCCTAAAGCAGCCAGGAGCTGGCTGGGCAGCAGCAGTGCCTGGAGCAGAGCGTGTTTGTGCTGAGCTCCAGAGGAGCTGAGCCCAGGGGCTGCTGGCCAAGGCCGAGGCCAGCGAGCATTTCTCATCTGGCAGGGCGGCCTGAGAAGGGGAGGGGGGAATGCACCAGCACAGGAACCATGGAACCAAGGGACCATTGTGACACTGTGGGGCCTGTGAGACCAAGGGGCCATTGTGACACTGTGTGGCCTGTGAGACCAAGGGACTATTGTGACACTGTGAGACTAAGGGGCCATTGTGACTCTGTGGGGCCTGTGGGACCAAGGGACCATTGTGACACTGTGCAGCACCATGGAATGTCGGGATCATTGTGACACTGAGAGGCCCCATCAAACCAAGGGTCCATTGTGACACCACGGGGCCCCATGGAACTGTGGAGACCATTATGACTCTTTGGGGAGCCATGGGACCAAGGGGCCATTGTGACACGGACAGACCCCAGGGAGCCAAAGGTCTGTTGTGACATTGGAAGGTCTCATGGAATCATGGAGACACCATTAAGAGACTTCACAACCTCATGGAACCAAGGGGCCGTTGTGACACTCTGGAACACCATGGAACCAAGGACAGCATTGTGACACTGAGGGGACTCATGGGATCATGGAGACCATTGTGACACTATGAAGCCCCATGGAATAAGGAAAGCATTGTGACACTGTGATGTGGCTGCAACTCTCTGGTCACAGAGCTGCAGGCACAACTTTCCCAGGCATCATCCTGGGGAAGTCTGTGAGAAGATCAGAGAAAAGAAAGAGAAACAATTCTTATCTTCACTTGATGCACCTGCTGTTGTGAACATGTGGAATGTGTTATGGAGATTTGTTTACCAAAAGGTGATTTCTTAATTGGCCAGTAATGCTGTTGTTTGCATTCAAGGACCAATCTGGTCTGAGTGCATCGGACTGTCTGTAAGCACGATGAGTTTTTCTGAATAAGTATAGTATAGTATAGTATAGTATAGTATAGTATAGTATAGTACAGTATAATATAGTATAGTATAGTATAGTATAGTATAGTATAATATAATAAAGCAATTGATCAGCCTTCTGGAATCATGGAGTCAATGCTAATTATCACCACAATGGGGATATTATGCTACAATACTGTGAGGCCTCATGGCACCAGTGAGACCATTGTGACCCTGGGAGTCCCCACAGAACCAAGAGGACCATTGTGACACTGTGGGGCCTCGTGAAACCAAGAGGCCTTTGTGGCACTGCAGGGCTGCAGGGAACCAAAGGTCCATTGTGACACTGCAGGGCCTCGTGTCATCAGTGTTCCATTGTGACCCTGTGGAGCCAAAGGAGACCATTGTGACACCACAAACCCCAGGGCCCAAAGGTCCATTGTGACATTGTGGCCTCATGGAACAGAGGAGTCACGTGCCATTGTGGGGCCTGGGGAACCATGGAGACCCCTGGGACACTGTGGGGCCCCAAGGAACCAAGTGAACACGGAACAGGTCTGGCTGGTTTGGCCTCCAGGGCCTGCCTGACAGCTTGGCACCTGGAGGGTCTCTTCCCATCTGCTATTGAAGCACTGGGGCTCGGGGCTTTCCTTCCTATGGAAAAGAACTCTCCTTCTCTAGGCACACATGGCCTGAATTGGGATTTCACCTCCATTTCCTTATATCCAGGGATTGTTCCCATGGACATATTGCCAGGACAAATCTGGCAGGCAGTTGTTTGGTAAGGGTCACTGCTTATCTGTCCGTAAAACACTGGGGAAGGCTCAATGCTTTCCTTCCTTTGCGAAAGAACTGTCCTGCTTCTCCAGGTGCCCATGGCCGAAACTGGGATTGTCTCCAAAATTCCCTAAATCCAAAGACTGCTCCCAGACAAAATCTGCTATTTCTGAAAAGTCTGACTGGCCTTGGCCTAGTGAGGCGCTCACCTGCCTTCCAAACAGTGGGGCTCTGTGCTTTCCTTCCTATGGAAAAGAACTGTCCTCCTACAGGTGCCAATGGCCATACTGGGATTTCACCTCCAGCACTGCCTGACAGACTGGAGGAGATTGTTGGCTGGAAACATTTCATGTGTAGGGGAGGAAGGGACAGGTTCAGCCTTGCCCTGCCCTGGAACCCCAGCCTTGCCCTGCCCTGGAACCCCAATCCCCCCAGAGCCTCTATCCCAGCCCAGCAGTGTCTGCCAGTCCCTGGCACAGCACAGGCAATGCTCCACAGCCACCTCTGGAGCCCCAGCCCAGCTCCTGAGTGACCAAATGACCCCAAGTCCCACCTGGGGGAAGGGCCCAGGAAGACCAAGGGGAATTTAAGGCTGACCACAAGGCAAGCACACATCTTGACTCTACCTCCTCTTGGACTTTCCAGTTGAACACCACTGGAATCCAGGAGCTGGTACCTTTGTGTGCTTCTCTGTATCTATTCTGTCTTTCTCTCTTTCTGTGTCTTAATCTTCTACTTCTCTCCTCTTGAACATTTTGATTAACTTAAAATAGATCAGGCTTAAAGTTGGTGAAGCTGAATCAAGATGCTTTGTGGCTGACAATCCATCAGACTCTGTCCCTACCCCCACCCCACCATTTCCCCCATCCAAGCCCTGGCACTCAGAGCAGCCTTGTGCAAATCTGAGCTCCCTCCAGCCCAGGCTGCACCTGCAGGTTTCAGCTCCTGGGCTCCAACTCCCACCTGCTTTCCTTGGAGAAGGAGCTGCCCCAGACACAGAGGGATGTTAATTTCTTGCCAGCCAACAAAGCCAAGGGAAGGCACAGCTCCATCAAATGCAAAAGTCATTCCTCTGCTGGATATTAAATCTGCTTTGCACAGCAGACAGTCTCAGAGCAATGGAAAACACCTTCTGTGCCCAGCACAGATCCCAAAGTCCCCCCAAACCCTCCCGGCCCCGATTCTGCTCAGATTTGCTCTTTGCACACACGAGTCACAGGCTGAAGGCAGGAGCTCCCTCCATGCCCAGAGGGAGGCAGAGGGAAAGTGGATGAAGAGCTCTCCTGTGCAGAGCCAAGGTCCAAGTGCAGCCCCTGCAGTGGGAGCCACAACTCATCAGGTTTGTGTCCTTTGGGCTCAGGGACTGGTGACACTCAGAGGCACAGAAAGGCTTCTTGCCAACAAAGACAAATTGAACATTGGAACAGTTTAATAAACATCACAGCTCTTTCCTCAGCTCCCTGTGATGTCCCAGCAGCATCTGACATGTCCCCTATCCCCAAGGGATTTCTTTACAGGAACAGTTCTAGACAAAGACATAAGAAAGTGTAATTCTGTGATAGATATACACAAAATTAGGATGCTGATTACTGATATATTAATATGAACTTCAGAAAGACAACTCCCTGAAACTCAAAGCATGAAACCAGTCAGTTGAGAGAAACTTGAATGACCAGAGAGCACCTAGAGGAGGAAATCTCGGAACAACAGCTGGTCTAGTGGACAGATATCTTTTGACATGGCTTTTCAACAGAAGAGGTGGAAACAAGTGAAGGAAGCAGGAGACGAAGTAATACACTAAATATTGGTGACACATGAGGACAGGAAGATCAGTTTTTCTTCTCCTTCTGCCATCAGTACACCTCCAGGAAATTCCTGTTCAGGGAGGGAAAATTTTATTGTTTCTTAAAAGTACTCAAGTGGCCCAGATAATACTAATTGTGGGAGGTGGCCCTGGGTAGGATTCTCCAGGAATGACACGGGAAACCACAGTGGTATAAGGAAAAGTATTGCCCCTGGATTGCGGCCTTCCCCATGCAGATGAATGTATGTCTGTCATGCACTGTACACTCCCCAGTTCATGTCTGTCATTGGCTGTACTATCCCCCCTGTTCTAGAAAGTTCTCTGTTCTCTTTATTCCCAGTGGTTCTCTCTGTAAACCACTCCTTCCCTTTTTCCCTCATTGGCCCAGTTTATGTCACTCTACCCCTGCTCCTCCCTTACACCCCTTCCCTTTGGAGCTTTTGTACCCTAGCCACCCCTTCCCTTTCCAGTTTTATATTCTGGCCCCTCCTTCCCACTCACACTTGTAGCCTGCTTCCCCTGCGTGCAGGTGTCTCCCTGCTCCCGTTCCCATCTCTTTTGTCCTCGTTCTACCCTCCATGAACTCACGTGGACTGCAGCAGCTCAAGAGCCCTTCCGTCTTTTGGTGGAGATTTTATTACGCTGTCCAGGCACCTGTAGATCAGCCAGCAGTGGACTGCACTGGGGACTTGATCCGAGGCCGCCTGTAATGAATGTCCTTGTATAATATGAAATGTACAAGTATTAAAACCTATGCCCCTTTCCAGGCAGACATCAGCTGTGTGCCCATGAACAGGCAGTGCCACTTGTGCCCTGAGGTGCAGAGCTGGGACTGGATCTCTCAGAGAGGAGCTGAGGGAGAGCAGAGCACCTTGCAAGCTGCAGGTCCCTGCCAGCCCCGCAGGGCTCCTGTGCCATCAACATCTGCTCTGCTCCAGTCTGGAACAGGGCCCAGCACGGTGCTGGGACCATCAGAGAGCTGAGGTGTGTGCTGGAATTCCATGCCCTCCCCATGGCGCAGCAGCCCTGCATTTCCCTGCTCCAGCCTTGGTCTCCAGCACAGCCATGGAGGCTCTTTGGGCTCCTGAGTGTTCCTGCAGCCCCCAAGGGCAGCTGAGCTCTGCCTTGGGCACAGGCAGCCCTGGCCAGCGCAGGCCATGCTCAGCAAGTCCTTGTCTGTGCCCGGCCTTGCTGCCAGCCCCGGCAGCGGCTGCGTGGCCCCTCTGTGGCCCTGTGCTGGCCCAGCCATGGTGCCACAGCCCCTGTGCAGCCCAGCCCAGGACAGGAGCATTGCGGCTGGGAACGGCCCCTGTGCCGTGGGGCCCTGGGCAGCCTTGGGGCTCTGTGCCCCATGGCCTCCCTGCTGGGCAGCCTCTGCCAGCTCCTGCAGAGCCCGTGGCACCTGTGGGGCTGCACAGACAGCCCTGCCCGGGCTCTGCCGGCCTCTGGGCCAGCAGAGAGGCGGCCAGGGCTGGCCATGGCCGGGAACAGGCCCTGAGCCCCGCAGGAGGATGGAGCTGGGCCACAGCCAAACTCAGCCCAGGGCAGAGCTGGGCTCAGCAGCCAGGGCTGCCCAGGGCTGGCACAGACAGAGGCTGGCGCTGACAAATGTCCTGGGCCCCTCCCTGCTCTGTCCGTGCCCCAGGGGCACAGAGCAGCCTCCTCTCTGGGGCTCTTGCCTGTTTTCAATGCCTGCCCAGGCGCTGGCCCTGCCCCACAAGGCCTGGGCTGAGTCCTGCCCCTGCCCGCTCAGCCAGGCTGAGATGGACACTGATGGTTTCTGTGCCAGGCTCTCCCAGCCCAGCCCAGCTCCCTGCCAGCTCTGCCAGCTGCCCTGAGCTCTGGGCAGCACCAAGGGCCTCTCCCCAGCACAGCCCAGCCGGCTCTGGCCCCACAGCTCTGCTCAGCCCAGGCTGCTCTGGGCACTGCCCCACGGCCTCAGCCCCTGCCAAGGGCACAGCAGCAGCTGCAGCTCAGCCAGGACTCAGCCCCACCATGGGGGAAGGGGCTTGGCCAAGGCCAAAGGAGCTCCCTGGCTGCCCTGCTCCCCTCTGCCTCAGGTGCTGAGAGCTCTGCAGCCCCTCCTGCCATCCCATCTGCCCAGGCCAGCACAAGAGCCCTGGCCCTGGGGCCCTCCAGAGCTGCTCCTGCTCCAGGCCCAGGGCCCATCCCAGAGCTGGGGCAGCCACAAAGCTGTGCCCATTTCTGCTCATTGCTGCTCTGATGGGGGTGCATCCTCAGCCACTTGGAGGTTGCTGATGAAATTTCCTACTCCAGAGACCTCTTCTTTCTTGAGCTCTTCAGTTACAGAATTCAGTGAGAAAAGCTTATAAATATTTGTTCAAAATGCACAAAAAAGAAAAGCTGCTGGGAATATATTACGTTTTCAATACTGCTCTGTTTAATGAAACAGATTACAGAAGTGTATTCAAAGTCAATATACTGTATTAAAAACAATGCAGAGAGGACTGTTTTGTCCTGTTTTCTTTTCCTGTATATAGAATGATATCAGCAATGTCCAATTGATATTGACCCCCAGCACCTTATAATGCAGCCTGAAGTGATATGAAAATCAAGACTCTTCATGTCTGACAATCAAAAACACTTGGTCCTCTCTCCCTCCCCACTATATTCTGAGGCATTTCTGAGACCGACAAGAATCAAGGACTCTGAGAATGAAAGGAAATACTGTTATTCTGTGTTGCCCCATGGAACCAAGGGTCCCTCATGACTTGTGTAACCAGGGCTCCATTGTGACACTGCAGCACCAAGGAATTCATTGTGGCACTCTAAGGCCGCATGGAACCAAGAGGCCACAGTGACCCTGCAGGGCTTTGTGGAACCATGCAGAGCTTTGTGACAGAGCAGGACCTCGTGTCATGATGGGGCCATGGTGACACTGCAGGGCTCCATGGAACCAAGGGGCCTGAGCTGCTCCTCATGGACTCCTGAATGAAGGAAACATGTTTGACACTGTGGTGACCCTTGGGACCAAGAGGCCATTGTGACACTGAGGGACCAAGGAGAGCATTGCTGCCCTGCCAGACCTCATGGAACCAAAAATCCACTGTGACACTGCAGGGCCTTGGGGGACATGGTGACATTGTGACAGTGCAGGGCCCAAGGATCCAAGGGACTTTGTGACACCAAGGGGTCCCATGAGAGCAAAGGGACATTGTGACACTGGGAGGCCTCATAGAATCATGGAGACCATTGGGACACTCTGGGGCCTCATGGAACCATGGTGACACCAAGCTGGCTGGGAGTGTCGATCTGCTGGAGGGTAGGAGGGCTCTGCATGGGACCTGGACAGGCTGGATCCAGGGCCCAAATCCAACAAGGTGAGGTTTAACAAGTCCAAGTGCCGGGTCCTGCACTTTGGCCACAACAACCCCTGCAGTGCTACAGGCTGGGGACAGAGGGGCTGGACAGCAGCCAGGCAGAAAGGGACCTGCAGGGACTGATGGACAGCAGGCTGGACATGAGCCAGCAGAGTGCCCAGGTGGCCAAGAAGGCCAATGGCTCCTGGCCTGGATCAGGAATGGTGTGGCCAGCAGGAGCAGGGCAGTGATTCTTCCCCTGAGCTGGGTACTGGTTGGGCAGCACCTTGAGTGCTCTGTCCAGTTCTGGGCCCCCCAATTTAGGAAGGACATAGAGGCCTGGAGCATGTCCAGAGAAAGGCAACAAGGCTGGTGAGGCGTGTGGAGCACAAGTGCTATGAGGAGTGGCTGAGGGAGCTGGGATTGTTTATCCTGGAGAAGAGGAGGCTCAGGGGGGACAAGGCAGTGTGAGGGCACAGGTTGGACTTGATCTCCAAGGTCTTTTCCAAACTTACTGATTCTGTGATTCTCTGAAACCACCATTGGAGCAGTTGCAGGAGGAGCCCTGGGCCTCCTCTTCAGAAGCTCCAGCAGCCCAGGTCCCTCAGCTTCTCCTCACAGCCCCAAAGCCCATCCTGTCAGTCCTGCAGAGCCTCTGCAGCTCCTCCTCACTGCCCAGAACAGGGAGCCCCAGAGCCAGACACAGCAGCCCAGATGTGCCCCCCTGGCCTGGGGTGCCTCTGGCAAGGCAGCAGCACCAGGCACTGCAGGAGCCTGCAGACAATTCCTGCAGCACTTGTGGGATGATCCTGCTCCCCAAGGGATGTTCCCATGGTGCCAAGTCAGGAACTGCAATGGGGAGTGGGGCCAGAGAGGAAAGGGCAAACAGGAATGGGCTGTGTGCAGGGCAGGGAACAGGGGTGGGCAACAGGAAGAAATCTGTAGCAGGAAGAGGAAAGAAAACAAAGGTGAAGCCAAGGAAATGCTCAGGGCAGTTTGGGGGTGGCTGCCAGGCAGCTCTGGCTCTGAGCAGCAGCGTCTGCAGAGGGACAGGAAACTCCCAGCTGATGGGAACAAACTTTCTGGCTGACTGCAGAGGCCAAGACAAAGCTGAGTGGTTTCCCTGGTGTCCCCCAGCCCTTCCTGGTCCCAGGGGCTGATGGCATTTGTGCTGCCTCAGGTTCATGTCCCCACAGCACCAGCATGCGGATGCTCCCGCCTGCTGTGTGCAATGCAAACAGGGGCTCCTGACGTTTCTTTGTGGACAACATTAAAATGTACTACAAAGAAAAATAACCTCCAAAAGGAAAACAAGAAGTATCAAAATTTACTCGTATTAAAAGTGTTTTGCAGAAATTGGGCAGCAGTTTAATGTTCCTGAAAGCATCCAGTCATCAGTCTCCACACTGCACCTTTGAGCTCCTGGTTCCTCAGGCTGTAGATGAGGGGGTTCAGGGCTGGAGGCACCACCGAGTACAGAACTGACACTGACAGATCCAGGGATGGGGAGGACATTGAGGTGGGCTTCAGGTAAGCAAATGTGCCAGAGCTGACACAGAGACCACAGCCAGGTGAGGGAGGCAGGTGGAAAAGGCTTTGTGCCGTCCCTGCTCAGAGGGGATCCTCAGCACGGCCCTGAAGATCTGCACATAGGAGAAAACAGTGCACACAAAACAGCCAAAATATAGAAGAGCACTTGGCACAATAAGCCCAAGTTCCCTGAGTTTGGAGTGTGAGCAGGAGATCTTGAGGATTTGCGGGATTTCACAGAAGAACTGGCCCAGGGCATTGCCATTGCACAGGGGAAGGGAAAATGTATTGGCTGTGTGCATGAGAGCATTGAGAAAGCCACTGGCCCAGGCAGCTGCTGCCATGTGGGCACAAGCTCTGCTGCCCAGGAGGGTCCCGTAGTGCAGGGGTTTGCAGATGGACACATAGCGGTCGTAGCACATGATGGTCAGGAGGGAAAACTCTCCTGAAATGAAGAAGGCAAAAAAAAATAGTTGGGCAGCACATCCTGTGTAGGAGATGGTGCTGGTGTCCCAGAGGGAATTGTGCATGGCTTTGGGGACAGTGGTGCAGATGGAGCCCAGGTCGCTGAGGGCCAGGTTGAGCAGGAAGAAGAACATGGGCGTGTGCAGGTGGTGGCCGCAGGCTACGGCGCTGATGATGAGGCCGTTGCCCAGGAGGGCAGCCAGGGAGATGCCCAGGAAGAGGCAGAAGTGCAGGAGCTGCAGCGGCCGCGTGTCTGCCAGTGCCAGCAGGAGGAAGTGGCTGATGGAGCTGCTGTTGGACATTTGCTGTGGCTGAACATGGGCACCTGTTCATGGAGAAAGGGACAGTGAAGAGTTAGAGGAGATGCCTGTAACTAAAAACAAAGACATTTCCCATACACCCTCTTCTGTAGCACACTTGGATGTACTTTTGTGTTTAAGAGTTCTGAGGTTTTCTTTATAAGCTCCCCAGTATTTTCCCAGTATTCCTGGATATCAAAATCTCTGCATTTCTGCTTCCCTCAGGGAGAGCAGAGCAAGTTCTGTGAGGGAAAGTGATGAGTGGAGAATGAAGGGAGATAGTCTGTCATTCTGACCTATTCAGAATTTCTCTGGGCATTAGACTTTCTCAGCTGGAGTATTATCACCTTCCCATACTTCCACTAAAAACTGCCAGGTACTGCTGAGAGCAGATGGATCCACCACAACCCAGATCCACATTTGTAGCCAAGGACTCACTTTGCTCATTTCATCAACCCAGCAGCATTTTCAGTCTCAGAACTTTTGCTTTCCCCATCAATCTTATGACTCAAAGATGCTCATGGACAGGTTTGCACTCTGCATTGAAGCTCCCAGCTTGGACTGAAATCTCAGGGAGACTTCCAAGTGTCCCTCTGATGGCACTGGATGAAGGGAGGTGCAGCTCCTTCCCTGGCTGCACTGCCAGCATTGCCCAGAGCCGGGCACTGGGGACAGCTGTGTCACCCTGAGCCAGCTGTGCCCCTGCCAGAGCCCCCAGTGCCGGGCAGCTGCTCCCAGCCCTGTGCTCTGCAGAGGGAACTGGGCCCGGGGCTGCAGAGCTGCCCCACGGCTCTGCTGCAGCTCTGCCTGCACAGGAGGGGCTGCACGCCTTGGAGCCCCGGCCCTGAGGGCAGAGGCTTGGCTGGGGCACAGGAGGGAGGGGGCTTGTGCAGAGGGAGGGGCTGCACTGGAGGGGATCCTCTGGACATCTCTAAACTCTCCCTGCCTCAGCATTTCTGGGTTTTCTTTTCTCGCCTTCCCTGATCTTCTCTCTGCTTCCTGGAGATTTTCCTCCTGCAGGTGTTTCCCTGTGCCTGATCTCACCCTGCCAGCACTCCCAGACCCCAAATCTCTGTGCACTCTCCTTGGCCTGACAGAACCCTGCCTGTTTGCAGGGCACTGGCTGGGGGCAGGTTCTGTTTGCAGCTTGGAGAAAGGACAGCTCAGACTGAGCCCAGTGACTCCAGCAAAGGTGATGCTGCTGGTGTCCATGGGCAGACTGGCTGCAAGCACATTAGGGATCTCTTTTGAATCTACTGATCACTAAAATAACAGTTCTAATGTCTCATGCACTTGTAAAAATTCATAATCCACCATTAATATTTATCCCCCTTCCCTGCCACTCTCCAATAATAGGAAAGTGAATAAAAAGTCTTAGGATATTTCCTCCTTTTTATCAAAATCTTTGTCTTGGGAAAATTCTATGAATGATCAGAAACCCTCAGCATGTCAGAACTTCATGAGTATTTTCAGCTCCCCTGCACCAGAAATACTCAGAGTTGTACTCACAGGGTCTGTGGGCATTGGGATGTTCCAGCTTTAGGAGATCTCTCCAGGAGCTGCAGCTGCCTTGTCCTGCAGCCAAAGGTTCCTGTGCCAAGGGCTGGCAGTGATTCTGCTCCGGGCACTTCTCAGCCCCTTCCCAGCCCTGACTGATTGAAGCTCTCTGTGCCTCTGTGCTGGGCTCAGGCTGGCTGCAGGCAGTGCCCCAGCCCTGCTGGGCTGGCAGAAGAGCTGCTCAGCAAGAGAAATGTGCTTTTGAAGCTCTGCTTGGTTACCAGCATCACCCTCTGTGCCAGGAGCCTGGCCCAGCTCAGCAGCACAGACACAGCACAAGGACTTTAATGACCCTCTGGGGCTTTGTGCTCAGGCCCTGAACATCAGGCCCTGAGAAGGAGCTGCAGAAACCTCTGCAGAACTCCAAGTCAGAATCCAACTCCAAAGTTTCTTGGACTTTTAATGGGTCCCACTGAGGGACACGACTGAGAAAGTGTCCCCAGACCCCAGGCAGAGCAGAGAACTGGAGGCACTGATGCCAGGTGGGGACAAAGAGAAGCCAAGTCTTGGTGCCCTGGGGCACAGCAGGGTCTGTGCCACCAAAGGCTGTGAGGAGACACCTTGTCCTGAGGCCCTGGGGCCTCCTGGCACAGCCCCAGCCAGGCTGGGCACTGTCAGCCCCTGCTCCTGCCCTCAGCATCCCCCCCATGCCCACATCCCAGTGGCCTCAAGGATCTGCTGGAAGGAGTCCCTGGGGAGCCTTGGTCAGGAATGGCCCTGGGGGCTCCTTCATGCTCCCAGGGACTGAAGGTTTTTCAAAGGACTTTGGCTTTTGCTTTTGCCTTGGAGTCTGTGAGAGCTTTGTGCAATCATGGCCTCCAATTATCTCCTGAAATTAGTCCCTGAAGAGTCTTTGTAAGTCACAGTACTTAGTGGGGCTCATTAATGCTTCAAGGTACTTCAGTTCTTTTAAGGTACTTGGTGTTTCACTTTTGTTACAGACTTTGTGAGAAGTTTGTGCAATCATGGCCCCAATTATCTGCTTTAATGAGTCCTTTGAGAGCTTTGTACTGACACTCAGTGGGGCTCATTAATACTCTGAGATACTCAACCTTTGTGAGGGTCTTTGAATTCTTCTTCGAAAATGAGAGGTTTTTGTACCATTTTGAGTGTCTGAGAGGTTTTTGTGCCATCCTGGCCTCCAGTTCTCTCCTCCAAGGAGTCCATCAGGAACGGTTGTTGGGGATGGACCTCAGTGGGTCCCATTAATACCTGGAGAAACTTTGGGGTTTTTTTCTGACTTTTGCCTCCTGGAAAGGTTTGTGCAATCTCCTCTCAGGCCTTGAGGTTCCAGGGCTCAGCTCCAAAGGCACCACGGGGCTCATTAGGATCAAGCAAGTCCTGACAAACCATGGCTGTGCCTCGATTTCCCTCTTGTCTGGGGCAGTTCATCAGGAAGTTTCTGTAGTGGTTTTGGTTCACCATTTTGAGATTTCTTAGCCAATGCTTCAATTAGTGGCGTGGGTTCAGTGTTGGCTAATTACCAGTGCACTCACTAGAATATACTTACTCATTTCCAGCTGTGAGATAGGATTAGGAGAAAGGCAAAGTCGGCTCAAAACTTTAAAAGGGTATAAATAAAATTTTATTAACAATAACTAAAGAAAGAGTAATAATAATCAGAACAAAATTTTCAGAACACTTCCTCTCTCCATATAACCTGACAATGTAAAGAGAAAAAACCTAAAATTTTCAGTCAATTTACCACCTCTAGAATATTCTAATCTTTCTTCAGTTCACATCAGGAGAGAAGTACCTCTGGTTAATGTTATGGAGAATTCTCCACAAGAAAACAGTTATCTCATGTCTATTCATTTCCACGAATAACCACTGCCTGGAAAAATCTTCAATTGTGAAGTCCCTCCCATGTTTTCACAACATTTCCCACAGCTGTGTTTAGCGGCCATGCCAACTTATTGGGTATTAGTTTCAAGAGGAGTTGTTTAAGAGCAAAGGATATCTTCATCTATTTATGAAATCATCTTCATCTCTGGGAACAGCGGTCTTCCTCTCTCCCTGAGGGCACAGGGTCTCATCACTTTTCTCTCTTTCCCTGTTCAAACTTCTCATGGGATCACAGCTACTGCAACATTTGCTCACTTTAGCATGGAGGCCTTTGCTGAAACAAGTCATCTCCCCATACTTTTCAATGCCTTATAGGGAAAAAGAGAGTCTGATGTATCAATGACATCCTTCTCCACAGCTTTAGCAGAGGATTCCAGCCCCAAGATCAAGGCATCTCCTCATCCCTCCCATCTGGGACTCAACTTCCTCTTCCCTGCCCTTGGTGTGTTCATGCTGCTCCTCTGTGTGCCTGCCCTGTGTCCTTTTCTCTCATGGGAGGGAGGATGGCAGCACTGTCAGAGTCAATATCTCCCGGGGCTGCAGATGGTTCCGTGAGCCCGGCCGGGCTCGGTGCTTGCGGCCGGAGCTGTTTTGCCATGGAGGTTTCTGCAGCGGCTGCGCTGGGGCTGTGTCAGGCTGGGCCGCGCTGGGGCAGGGCCAGGATCTCAGCAGCCAGGCCAGAGCCCAGCAGCAGCACGGCCGGGGCCAATGGCTTCTCCTGCCCTGCCCGCCGGCTGCGGGCGAAGCCCAAGGGCGGCAGAGCCTTGGCCGAGCCGGCCCGGCCCGGGGCTGCTCCTGGGGCCCGGCGGATCCTGGCCGGGCCCGGGCTGGCGGCGGGGCAGGGCTCGGCAGGGCCAGATGTCAGCACCCGCAGCCACGGCCCGGCCTCGGCCCCGCGGCCTCCCCTGCCCTGCCCGGCAGCCGATGGCGCCTGGCGGCTCCCTGGGAAGGGGCCCGGCCCCACGGCAGGAGCCGCCCGGCCCCACGGCCGAGACGGGGCTGGGCCGGCCTCGGCACCTCTGTGGGGCCAGAAGGGAGAGAGACCCAGCCAGGCTTTCTCATCTCTAACTTGTGTCTGCACAGAGGCGTCTGCAGCTTCCTTAGTGCTTTAACAGACTGTCAGCTCTCAAAGCTAATTACTGATTGGTTTTTGTCAGACACACAGGAAACTGCTAGCAGCTTCTCTCAGGACATCACTTCTGTGATGCAAAACCACCACAGCAGCACAGAGCACAGAGCTCCTTTGTTGTAGTGGCCATGTGCCCGAGGCCTCAAAACCCCTCCTTGGGAGATCTCTGGGCACTCTCCAAGGTGTTTTCAAATGAAAACATTCAGCTCAGAGTCTAAGAAAATCACCAGAGAACAGGACCAGCCTGACCTGCCTGTCCTGGCTACTTTTGTCTGGGAGCACTCCTTGGATATATGGAATTTGGGGGGCAAATTCTAATTTTGGCCATGGTTCCTGGACATGAAGACCTGTTCTTTTCCATAGGAATAAAGGAACAGAGCCCTAGTGTTTCCCCGGGTGGATGAGAGATAATCACCAGAGGACATGGCCAGCCAGAACTGGCAGGTTTTTTTCTGCAAGATAGCCTTGCATATAGGAAATTTTTTATGGAGAGTACCAATTTTGACAATGGGTATGTTAAGAGAGGGACAGTTCTTTTCCAAAGCAAGGAAAGCACAGAGCCCCAGTACTCCCAGAGCTGATGAGAGGCAGCCCTTGACATCCCAAGATCAGCCAGACCTGTCAGGTGGCCACAGGGAGGCCAAGCCAGCCAGACCTGGTCCATGTTCCCTCAGTTCCATGGGGCCCCACAGTGTCCCAATGGTCCCTTGCTTCCAGGAGGCTCTGAGGTGTCACAATGCCCCCTTGGTGACACGAGGCCCTGAAGGGTCGGAATGGTCTCCATGGTTCCATCAGGCCCCACAGAGTCATAATGATCTCGGGGTCCATGAAGCCCCGCAGTGTCACCATGGCCCCTTGGTTCCATGGGCTCCAGTGGTGCCACAATGATCCCCTTGGTTCCATGAGGTGCCACAGTGTCACAGTGATCTCCATGGGAAGGAAAGAACCGAGCCCCAGTGTGGTGGGGGCAGCCACCAGAGGCCAAGGCCAGTGAGACTTGATGGTACTGGCAGATTTTGTCTGGGAGCAACCCTTGGATATAGGGAATTTTATAGGTGGAATCCCAATTTTAGACATGGACAATTGGAGGAGGATGGTTCTTTCCAAAGGAAGGAAAGCACGGAACACCAGCGTTAGAGGGGCAGATGAAAGGCAGCCACCAGGGGCCAAGGGCAGCCAGACCTCTCTTTCCTGGTAGCTTTTGTCTGAAAGCAACCCTTGGATATAGGAAATTTGGGAGTTGGAAGCCCAATTCCCGCAATTTCTGCATAGATAAGGATGGTTCTTTTTTCCATAGGGAGGAAAGCACTGTTGTGTTCTGCCGCTGCAAAGGGCGCAACAACTGCCCCAGGCCCCAGAGTCTCAGACCTCAGGCAGACACCAATGACCAACAGGGAAAGGAAGGCAACAGGACAGGTCTTGCTTTAGAAAACTGAGGATTCTTCATTTTCCCAGGGACCAACACAAGAAACGAGGTGGTAGGGTCAAGACTTTTATATTACAGGGTAGGGGTTGAGTTTAGGATCAAGGTCCAATATTAAGAGGAGCAGGAGACTGCAAAGGGGTGGATTGAGGAGGACAATCAATGGAAAAAACTACAGTGGGGACATTGCAGCACAATTTAAGCCAATAAGGGTACAGAAAAAGAAGAACATTCTGGGGCCATTCCTCATTTGATCAGATAGGGTAGAGTGTCTTTTCCTGGGCTTTCAGGGGCAAACCTCACAGTGTGGAGGGGTGGAAACTTCTTTAAGTCACGCTCTCGCCGGATGCTGTGTCTGGGTAAAATTCCCACCTCATTGGGCAGGGGCACTCTACACCTTTGGTGCCATTATTTCTTTTCTGGCTGTTTTATACAATGAAATAAAACTCCAGCATCTGTGGAACCACCCTTCAATCCTTCCCAGGCTACTCCTGTTCTGTCCTCAGTCTGCACACAACTGAACCCCGAGCCTGCAGCCTCTACCTGCTGGTTATGTGATTACGCCTTCAAACCCCATCTTGGGAGATATTTGGGTCCTCCCCAAGATCTGTGAAAATGGAAAAATAGTTATCAAAGTTATTTTCTCCCAAGTCTAGCAGTGACAGCACAATGGTAAATATCTCTAAACTGAATGAGAGTGGATTTAAATTTGTTAGAAGGAGGAAATATTTACAGTGATGAGAGTGGCACAAAATGGCAAATGTTTTTCCAGAGAAGTGGATTTCCCATCCCAGGAATGCTCAAAAATCAGGGAGTGTGTGCAACCTGACCCAGTGAAATCCCCTCCCCTCCCCAAGGATGGAATTCCTGTTGTGTGGGTTCTCGGATGTGCTGGGTGCCCTCACAACAGTTCTGGCCAAAATGTCTGCTGAGGGCAGCCAGGCTGCTACAGGGCAGTGACCTCACAGCCATCACCATGGCAGCCCTGTCCCCTGGGCCTGGCTCTCCCCTTTCCTCTGCCCCTGCCTTGTCTCTGCTGGAATGAAGAGTTTTGTCATTAATATCTTGTCCCCAAGGTGCTGGGCCAATGGCTTCCCAGTCAGGCTCCTGGAGCAGAAGTGGCTTTTCAGAGCCCAGCCAGAAATGAGCCCTGAGGCAGCAGCTCTGCAGCGCTGGCCACCAGGCCGGGTGCCAAGGGAGGCTTCTGGCCATGCCCTGCAAGCAGCTGCTGCTGCCAAGGTGCCTTTGGTGCCTCGGGCTGTCCCTGGCACAGCTCCCAGCACGGCACTCTGCCCTTGTGCCCGAGGCCTTCCCTGTGCTGGGGCTGGCCTGGGGCTGTTCCTGCAGCGGGACCTGTCCTGCTCCTGGCACAGGAAAGGCAGTTCCTGCTGGAGCAGGAGGCGCTGCCTGCAATGGGCTCAAACAACTCCAGCAAGGCCCTGCTGACTTCAAAATTGCTTCCTAGAGCAGAATATCCTATAATTGTTATAGATTCTGGACTGGGGAGTAAATAACTCTGGTTAAGAGCTTACTGTCTAGTCATGATCTGATTGTATTTATATAAATATATCTGGTATTCCATCATTAATCCTGTAGGAAAAATTGCATTGACAAATTGTTCAATTCTACCTGTCCAATCATTTATACATAAACCTTTGACAAATTCTGGGGCTGGGTCTGGATCCAGTCACTCCAAGTCTCCTCTGTTAAAAGGAATTTTAGAAGTCTGGAGGCTCTGCAGGGCTTTTAGAACCCATGGTGGCTGCTGGGTGTCTCCATCTCATGACTCAGCAGGAGTTTCTCCAATAATGAAATAAAGCTTTTGCCTGAAGCTCCCACTCTGCACATGACAGGAGTGTGTGTGACATCCTGGCTCTTTGGCAGCCTGGGGACTCCTGGGATGTCACCGTGGAGCCCCCGTGAGTGCCTGTGACAGATCGGTGCCTTTGCAGCCCAAGGTTGCCCTGGGATGTCACCATGGAATGGCTGTGACTGCCTCTGACCACACGGCTCTTTGCCATCCCCAGAAACCCTTGGGAGGTCTCCATGGAGCCCCTGTCTCTGTGTGTGACATTCCAGCTCTTGAACAGCCTGGAGACTCTTGGAAAGTCCCCATGGAACCCCTCTGAGATCCTGTGACAAATCTCATTCTAAGGAGGCAACCATCACCAGGAAACCCTGTTGCTATGGTCAGTTTCCATGGCAACCATCTCCAGCCCCTGTTGCTATGGTCAGTTTCCATGGCAACCATCCCCAGCCCCTGTTGCTATGGTCAGTTTCCATGGCAACCATCCCCAGCTCCTGTTGCTATGGTCAGTCCCTGGGCAGCTCCATGGAGACCCCATGCCAGGGGTGGTTGCCATGGACACCAGCTCAGGCCTGGAGCCAGAATCTGTTTCCATGGCAACCATTGGCACTCCCATCCCCAGGGTCATGGATCCAGAACCACAGAATTGGCTGAGCTGGGAGGGACTCATCAGGATCCTCGAGTCCAACTGCTGGCCCTGCACAGGACACCCCAACACTGCCAGCCTGGGCCTGGCAGCACTGTCCAAACGCTGCTGGAGCTCAGAGAGCCCTGGAGCTGGGACCCTTCCCTGGGGAGGCTGGGCAGTGCCCCAGCAGCCTCTGGGCAAAAAACTTTTCCTGGGATCCAACCTAAGCCTGCCTCGACTCAGCTGCAGGCGCTCCCTCCACTCCTGTCCCTGGGCACCAGAGTGAAGAGGTTCCCTCAGCCCCAGCCAGGGACCCGCTCCCAAGGCTGCTGCCATGGCCACCAGGGCTGACACCAGCTGGGATGCTCCATTTCCAGGGGCCAGGGTTCAGGAATAGGATTCCCCAATTTCCTGCTCTCGCTAAAACCCTGCTGGCGCTCGTTGCCTTCCCACCATCCATTGAAGGAAAAAAGGGAAAGATCCCAGGCTGGGATAAGAACAATTTATTGGGAACAGCAACAAGACCAGGACCAAACAGGAACAGAAGCAATATTGATAACAGAAGGGATAAGAAAAACTATTTCCACAGAAAACTACATCACCAATGACTGTCTCTTCCTGGCCACGTGTTTCCTCCTGCATGGAAAGGACACCCTTCTCCTCAGGTAAAGACAGAGACAGAGTCCCTTTCCTGCCCCTGGCAATGACCTGAGGTGGGAGTGAATGTAGTGACAGGGCCATGGCCAGACCCTCATGTTCTTCTATCCCACATCAGGTCATTGGCAGGGGCAGGAAAAGGGACAGGTGTCTTCCCAGCATGGATCACAGGGAACATTGATCACCAGGGCTATCCCTAACAGGGTCCTCCAATGGGGGATGAAACTGGACCAGTGCACAAAGCTCTTCCTGCAGCTGGGGAATTTTCAGGAGTTCCCTTACTGGTGGCTCCGTTGGTGTTTGGTCAAGTCAGAGCTCCAGGTGAAGCTCTTCCCACACTGGGGACACAAGTAGGGCCTCTCCCCAGTGTGGATGCGTTGGTGGCTGACAAGAGTGGAGTTTTGCTTGAAGCCCTTGCCACAGTCGGGGCAGAGGAAGCGCCTCTCCTCGGTGTGAATCCGCTCATGCAGGAGGAGATTTGAGCTGCTCTGAAACCTCTTCCCACAAGTGGGGCACATGTAGGGCCTCTCCCCAGTGTGGATGCGTTGGTGGATGATGAGGTCAGAGCTCCAGCTGAAGCCCTTCCCACATTCCCCACACTTGTAGGGCCTCTCCCCAGTGTGGATGTGTAAGTGCCTGACAAGATGGGAGTTGCAGCTGAATCCCTTCCCACACTCCCCACACTCGTAGGCCCATTCCCCGGTGTGGATCATCAGGTGTCGTTTCAGATTGTTGCTCTTCCTGAAGCTCTTCCCACACTCCAAGCACTTGTAGGGCTTCTCCCCATCAGGAAGCTTCTCAGGGACCACCAGCTCCGAGATCTGGCTGAAGCTCTGCCCACCTTCCTGGCCTAGAGTGGGTCTTTCCTCCTCAGAGCATCCTGGGCTGGGCTTGCAGCCCCTCCTCCTGTGAGATCTCCAGGGATTTTCCTCCCTGTTGGATTCCTGCGCTGTGGAGTTGCTCAAAACAGCTTCTTCCATGAGGTTCTGCTGCAGGGATTTGTCTTTCCTGGTCTCCATCCGCAGCTCCTGCTCTGGGGGAGGAAGGACAAGGAGAGGATGGGATTTGCCTCTGTGCCACAGGGAAGGTCAAGGAGATCCCCCCAGAGTGTCCCCAGCAGTAGGGCACCGGCAGCGGGGCTGTCCTGCCGCCGGGGGCTGTGCTGGGCTGGGAGATGGAGCAGGAGAGAGGGAGAAAGGGGCACTGCCTTCCTCCTCACCTGACTCAGTGTCCCAGGGCATCTTCCTCTTCCTCGCAACCTTCTCGTCCATCTGGCGAATGTTTGGGTACGGGAAATCCTGTTTTGGGAGGAAAACAAGGGATGAGCACAGTGAATTTTGTACTGGCTTCAAAGCAAACCAGGGGGACAGTCTAAGCCAGAATGACAATTGAATAAGAAGATTAAGATCACGGCAATGATACAGAAACACTGGCTTAATCTGACAGAGTCAGGATATAACCTGACAACCCGTTGGTCAGGGTGGTGGTAGCTGTCTGATGAAATGGTGGCTGCAGTCCGGCTGGAGTGATGAACGTGATTCTGTCAAAGCGGTGATCCTGTAGAAGGGTCTGGTCTTCCTCTGAAGGTCCAGTGGTGCTTATGGAGCTCTTGTCCTCTGGGAATCCAGTAGGCAAGGTGGTCGTGGTGTTCCAAGGGTGAGATTATATCCAGGTAGGAATGCTTGGTTCCTCCCCCTGGGCAGAGCATCCCACAATGGGATGATGTAATTTTATCAGTCCTGCAGTGACACTCAATGGCCCATTAACAGAAGATGGCCCTGGAGGGCGTTATCAGGGCTGAGCCATGGAAGAGATAAAGAACACTGCCCCACCTGTTGATAACAGTTTATGGAGATGGTGACTGAAAACACTTTTGGTTACATCTGACACTGTAACCTGAAACAGTGAGGCAATCCCTGCTCGGGGTGGGGGGTGAACACCACCCCCCTTACCCAAACTGGCTCCGGTGTAAAACCCCCACCCTGGGAAGGCCACGCACACAGGGGACAATGTCACACTTGCCCCACTTCAGGGGAGATCTCTGTCCCTGTCTCTCCCTTGCTTTCCCCCCTTTTCTCTTTCTTTCCATCTCTCTCTCTACCTCACATTTACTGTACAATAAAATCCACTTTGGATTTGGTCTCCTTAGCACCTGAATTGGGGCAGAGGCATCTTTCTAATTATTTTATTAACCAGATTGCAACATTATTTTGGCACAGTGAGTTCAGGACACTGTTGTCTGACCCCAAGTTCCTTTGACAACAGCCTGGTTCCCTCCTCTAAGGAGGTTGTGGTTCTTTCTGAAGGAACACTTGGAAACTTGGATGCAGCTTCTTCTGAGCGACTTTTGGGAGAGCTTATGAGGGTGTTGTGGGTGGTCAGTGTAAAGAAAATATTTTCTTGTCCTTCCCTGAAAAGTTTGTTAAAATCACTGGAAGAAAGGGAACAAATGATACCAGTGATAATGACAAGGATCATTCACCAAACGGTGAGGAACACAAGGCTACTAAAATCCTACAAGAAGCCTGGCTCAAGTAGCTAAATTCCCAAGTAACTCCCGATTTCAGAGGCTTGGGGGGAGAATCATTATTTTCTTTGTCCTTGTTGCCTTTGTAACAGCTACACAGACCTTTTCCTTCCTTTTAATAATCTTTATTGGGCCAAATTTCCATGTTTCTTTTTTTGGAACCTGCCTGCATATGAGTTGGAGCTGTGCTGGAACTGATGAATTTTGGAATTGCTTCTGTTCTTGGTTTATTAATGTTTGGGATTTGTTTGGGTTTCCATCACAAGTGACTTGTGGGAAGAGCAAATCTTCCTCAAGGCATTTTATGGAGGGTTAAGTTTAATTTCTGCTGAGTTTGCTTTGTCCAGTGCTCAGAGGATGCTCAAGGGGTCTCTGGTTTTGGTTTGGCACCAATTTTCTTCTGATTTGTCTTTATCACTTAAAAACACTTTAAAAATGGCTAAAAAGATTATTGACCAGACATGTCAAAAATCCCACTATTTAGAAGGTATTTGAGGTGGAATTTATGGTTTGGGAACATATTGTGGAGGATCTGTGGATTCTTGGGGGATATCTGGTAGTATTTTCCATACCTTTCCATTCCATATGCAAATGTGGATTGGTCTGTCACCTCAAAATGACTCAATCCCACGCAAAACTCCTCAATCTTACCCCAAAATAGGTGAATCCCACCTGAAAATGGCTGGTTCCCACCTCAGTCCCATGCCAAAATAATTTGATTCCTCAGCCTCCAGGGTGAGATAGAGTTGGAAGGAGATTGGGAGAAGTGAGATCCAAATTTGAGGTTGTGGGATCAGAATTGTGTGGGGCTGGGTGGTTGTGATTTATTTTGATAATAAATAAAACGATCAGAATTACTGATTTCTGTCCCATTCATTTTCTGTCAGTTCTGGTTTGCTTTTCAGAGTGCTGCCTTCTCAGCTGATTTTGTGACCTCCTGTCCCAGACTGAAAAGCAAGATGTGTTCTATTTGCCATCTGTATGGCAGTTGTCCTGTGTTAAGTGGGCAGTTTTTCCTTATCTCTTCCACAATCAATCCTCCCTCAGGGGAGACATCTGCTGATAATGGGCTATTGAATGTCACTGCATGACTGATAAGAACTGTAACATCCCATTGTGAGATGCTCCACCCAGAGGGAGGAGCCAAGAATTCCTACCTGCATCCAGTCTTGAGATTCTGGCCCTCCAACACAGCTTTTTCTGGGCTGGATTTTCCCAGAGGAACAGCTGCCCCTTCCTCTTCAGAAGAAGATTCCCATTCTTACAGGATCACTTCTCCAACAGAACCACACCTGACACTCCTGGAGGACTGCAGCTACAATTCCAATTGGACTGTGGCCAACACCCAGTCCAACAGGGTGTCAGGTTGTATTCTGACTTTGTCAGTGTTGTTTTAGTTAACTGAAATGTTTATATTTTTATTTTCTTCCAATTAAAAACCTATTATTCCTGCTCCCATATTTTTACCCAACAGCCCCCCTTAATTTCCAATTTATAGAAATTCAGAAAGAATCTACATTTTTCCATTTCAGGGGAGGCTCCTGCCTTCCTTAGCAGACACCTGTCTTTCCAAACCAAAACACCTCCTTTCTCTCCTGCCTTCCTTTGCCTGCTCTGTTTCTCTCTCAGTGTCTCCCTTGACCCAGGGCAGCTCCCACCAAAGACCCTGCCCTGATTTCATTCCCAATCCATGAGCTACAAAAACCATGGGTGAAGTTAGGAAGGCTGGCAGTGAAATGTCACTGTAAGATCTTGCTCCACTTGGCTTTTGGCTCTTCCATAAGAGCTTTTCCTTCAAGGGCAGGAACATTTTTCCTGGCTGGGAACTGGAATTCCAGCCCCTGGGAGCATGTGCCATGGATCCCAGAGGGGCATTCCCAAGGCTCCCAGGGTGCTGCTCCTGCCGTGCCTCCCAAGGAGCTGTGCAGGGCAGGGGACAAGGTGCAGCAGCTGTGTTGGTTCTGCAGTGCCAAAACGGCCCCTGGTTCCAGGAGATTTCAAAACTGCAACAGCAGTTCCTGGGTTCCATGATACCCTGCTGTGTCCCCATGGATATTTGGTGTCATTAAGTTCTTCAGTGTCACAATGGCCACCTCGTTCCATGAGCTTCCACAGTGTCCAAATGGCTTCTTTGGATGGGCAGTGTCACCATGGACCATTGGCTCCATGCAGCCCCGCTGGGTCACCATGGACTCCTTGGTTCCATGAGGTTCTGGGGGTGTCTCCATGGTCTCCTTGGATCCACAGTGTCACAATGGACCACTGGATCCACGTGGCCTTGCTGTGTCACCATGGCCCCTTGGTTCCATGGGACCCCAGGGTCACAATTGACTCCTTGCTTCCACGTCACCCCCTCAGTGCCAAAATGGCCCCTTCGTTCCATGGGGGACACAAAAGATTTATAGAAACATTGAGAAAAATCCTGCTTAACACAGCTGCAAACATCTGTTTGCCTTCCGAAGAGAGGTTAAAGGTGAGGATGCCACCAGCAGCTTCTATATGCAACAGAGATCCAGGGAAAGAACCGGGACAGAGAATTCAGCTGGGAGACTCAGAGAATTCTGCTTCCAGAGATCATTTCTGGTCACACTGTGCCTTGTAGAAAGGTGACACCATTCCAGGCAGCCTGTACTGAGCAGGTGGTTCCTGAGTGGGGTTTGTTGTTCAGGAAACCTGATCAAGCTTTTTCATTCTTTCTTTCCCAAGAGGAAAACTTCTCCTGGGCCTGTGTACAGGCAGAGCCCTGAGGAGAGCAGGTGGGACACGGTGCAATGGGCTGGGACATGGAGCTGCAGAGCTCAGGGACAAGGTTCTGCTGCAGGGCACAGGGATGTCAGTGCCAGGTGGGCGATGTCAGACATGGTGAGGCTGGGGGTGAGGAGCAGCTTGTCCAAACAGGATCAGCCCTCAGGGGGCTCATTCTTGTACATGCCCAGACCTCCTAAGGAGAATTTCAGTGTCAAGATCACCTGGGGAATGCTTTTATCCGCTCTTCTCCAAACTGGGAAATAAAAAAACCCACTAATTTGATTGAAGAATAAAAGGTCATAACGTGCACTTGGAAATCTTCCTCCTTAACAGAACTCCAGACTGACTCCAGTCAGCTGCACAAGCCCTGGAGACTTGCAGACAATTGAATAAAGACAAAGCGCCCCTGAGGGCTTTCTGTATTTTGATGATCCCCACTGTGGTTTTGGGACGGAGTCCAGGACCCTCAGGCACTGAGAGAAGGCTGAAGAAGCTGCTCAAGGAGTCAGAAGCAAAACTCCAAGTCCCTTTAAGCATCACTGGGCGCCACTGAGGGCAGGGACTGCCAAAGGCTCCCAGGTTGTGGGAACTCAAAATGTCTCTCAGACATTTTTAGATGTTCCAGGCCTTGGTCAGAGGCAGTCTAGACCCCAGCAGGCAGCTGGAAACAGCTGTGACTTTGAGTTTGAACTATGGAATGAATTACCAACTTTGGAGGTGGAACAAGCAGTCACAAAGGGTTAGATAGTATAGTAAAAGTAGTTACAAAGTAGAGGGGAAATTTTTTTAGTATTGTACAGGGGGGTTTTAACACTTGTACAGGGGGGTTTTTACTTTGTACATGGGGGTCAGAAGTTCTAAGATGGAGGAAAGTGGGCTGAACCCATCCTTCTTCTTTCTTCTTCCTTACCTCCATGTTCTTGGTGATGTTGGCACTCACAGATTGGTTTAGAGTAGAAAAGCACTTGGTAATATAGGTAGTAGGTATTGGGGAATAATTGTAAACATGTTATAGGTAATATATCTTATAAAAAATAGCAGCAGCCCTGGGCGGGGGAGAGAAGAAGAAGACACCAGACAGTCAGGGTGTCAGGAGTGTGTGCTTCTCTGCATGGGCCGCTGACCAAAGGGCCGCAGTCCAAGAACCTAATCTGTTAGATAACTAGCAATAAATCCTCTTGAGACCGAACAAGAAGAGGCTGTGAAGTTTTTCTTTGGGAACACGGGTTGGAGGAGAAGCTTTATCACCATATGAGACCCCAAACCAAACCCGGGGTTCTCACATCTGGCATCCCTGAGTGTGGGCAACATCAAGAAGACCGAAAAGAAACATCAAACAACCTCCAACCTTCATCAGTGGAGAAAAAAAAAAAAAAAAGAAGAGCAGAGCACACACACTCGCCGCATATTCCAAGAAGAGAGGGAGCGGACAGCTCGAGATAAGAACCTGACCTTCACTGAAATAACTCGTCTCGGGGACTTTACAGGGAGGAGATGACCCAGAAGCACACCTGGGATCTCTCACCTGTGACCTGCTGGACGGTGATCAGTGCCATCTCCAGACTGACCTCGGGCTGACTCAGCTTTTGGTGAGAATGGTCAAAATTAAGAACATGGGGGAGGAATTCTCCAAGAGGAAACAGAAATTGTATCTGCCTTCCAGGGCATCATCTCTGCCCATCCGATGGAGATTGCTCAAAAGGAGCTGAAAGATTTATTATTATGGGTGAGGTGTAACTTCCCACACTCAGATCCAGATTTATTGTATGAGCCAAATTTTTGGCAGGAAATTAACAAGCAATTATATTATCAGGCTATAAAAAATAATAAGCTTGCTGCAAAACTTTTATCTTCAGCAAGAACAGTTTTAGAGTCACTCTCACAACGCAGCAGCTCAAGCCAGGCAGCTATGGTTCCTGGTGACAAACCGGGGGGGGACAGTCCGGCCAGCAGCTGGGACAGCCCCTCTCAACACAGACACAGGACAGGCAGGATTGCTTCCTGTGGAACATCAGGGAGATGATACCCCATTGCGTCCCGTGTCCCCAGGCTCTCACTGTTCCTCAGTTTCCCAAGAGTCCCTAAGCTCCTCCGATGCAGAAATTCCCCAGACAGAGGCAGGCGAGCCAGGCACAGCCGCGACCCTCGGTGGGAGGAAGACATTGCCCAAGTCCAAACTCATGGCAGGAGTGGCAGCGGTGGCGGCTCCGGTGGGGGAAGGTGCGAACGTGAGTGCAGAGCAGGGGGAGGAGGGAGGGGAAAGTGCCTCCACATCTGCACAGGCTGGGAGTTCAAAACAGCCTGCTCAGAAAGCGAGGCCGGGGAGAGCGGCGGGGGCGGGACGGATCGGGGTGAAAGCGGAGGGTGCGAGTGTGGCGGTGGTACGCTCGGAGCGCCCGGGGACGCGTTCAATGTCGAGAATCCGTGAGGCCGCAGAAGCGGCCGCCCAAAGGGCGTGGGAACTTAGCTCCCTGACTGTGGCAGCCAGGGCTGCTGAGGAAGCGGCAGAGGGACAGCAGGAGGCGTTCCTCGCTGCAGCCCAGGTGGCGGGCACGTGTGTGAAGGTCGAGCAAAACCCGACAGCCACGGGTGCAGGGGATTTCTCACATTTCGAATGCGCGGGACAGGCACACAGGGGGTGGAGCCGGCGCGCACAGGCTGTGGGTGCTGGCACAGAGCCAGGAGACAGGCAAAGTGAGACGGAGACATCGGGGCTGGAATGGGAACAGGAAGGTGATTGCGTCAGCCTTGGGGGGGATGGCAGTGGCTCTGATTCGGAGGCGGTGCGGGGCGGAGCGAGGCCAAAGCATAGCCGGGGTCGGAGCAGGAGCCTTCACTCCCCTGAGATGACGCAGGCAGGGATGGGGCGTGGCCAGGATGTAAGCATTCCTCAGGGCACGGTTCCATCACAGTTCCCATGGCAACAGACAGCTCAAGCCCACGGCCAATCCCTGTCAGCTTCAGACATGGCCAAATTAGAACATTTGTTACAACAAGAGTCAGTTTCACCAACTGCAGGGATTGCAAACGTGAATCAGTTGTTAGGAGAAATGCTCAAAGGTTTATCGGGAATTAGTGCGGGGTTTGCAAATTTAAATCAGTTGACAGAAGAAATGCTCAAATGTTTATCGAAGTGCAGATTGAAGAGCAGAGTGCGGTTCCCACCTCAGCTGGTCAGGCGGCAGCGCCATCTAGCGGCGGAACCACAACATTGCAACAGGCTTCGCAGAACTTGTCCGGTCAAGGCACTGCGCCACCCAGTGGTGAGACTGTGACATTGCAGGACTTTTTTCCAGTTTCTTATAAGAAAAACTCCAGGGTGAAAAAGGTCACATCTGCACGGCAGCAGGAACCTCCACTGACACCGGAACAGTGCGGGACTCAGGACACTTCTGCTGAGGCCCAGCAACGGGAGGAAACGATACGCATCACCGCTTTGAAAGGTGTCCCAGCTTGGACAATTCCAAAATCAAGGTCTGCCAAACTTTCGGGGCAGGGAGAGTCAATCAATATCAAAGGTGGTTGTTGAATTTCTTTTACGATATTTAAGTACAGCCTTGGAGTCACAGCCAGAACTGTTGGTTCATCTTCCAAAAATTTTCCAAATAACGCAAGGCAGTCGTGTGTTCTCCTCCACAGCAGATGCTTCACTTTTCTCCAGAGACTCCCAGCCTTCATCTTCGCAGATGCTGCAGACGCTGTTGGTATCGGTGAGTGCTGCTGCACCAGAACTGCAGCCACAACAGATGACTCCACTCTACAGGTAAGTACCCACTGAATTTACAGCTTTGCAGAGCGCAAAAGTGGACTGGCAGGACATTCGAGCAGAATTGGAGAAAGAGAAAGGTTTATTGCAGGGCTTGGGAAATATAATGATGCCAGTGAACTATGACGCTCAGGGCCAAAACCCGAGATGGGAACGCCTGGACCGTGGAGCACTCAAAGATTTAGCTAAGGCCATTCGGGACAATGGGTTGTCATCACCATATTTCAAGCAAATGTTAAAAAGTATTTTTGGAATGTATGATTTAACACCGTATGATCTTAAATATCTTGCGACATCAGTTCTTACAGACACCCAAGCTCTCGTGTGGCAGAAGGCGTGGAGGAGATCCCTGGAGGAGCTGAGAGCCAGATACCAGGGCGGGCCGAATGCGAACCTCACCATGGCGCAGCTTGCTGGTGATCCTCCTGAGGATGATCCAACTCAACAGGCAGTGAGGCTCCCGCGTCACGTGCTCAGCGACATCAAAGAGGCAGCACGGAGGGCGATTCTTCAGATTGCTCCAGCGGGGGTCCAGGACACAATCTACACCGAGATCAAACAAGGTCCTGCAGAGCCGTTTTCTTCATTCGTGGATCGTCTTTCTCAGGCGGTGGAGCGACAGGTGAGCGAGGAGGGAGCGAAACCACACCTGGTCAAAAGCCTCGCGTTCTCCAATGCCAATCCGGAGTGCAGACGGATCATCAGCATGATGCCGCACCAGGCCACCTTGGCAGACATGATTGAGGCGTGCAGCAAGGTGGGGACACCACAACATGTTGCTTCCATCATGGAGGAACACTTGGGGGATCAAATTGAAAAACGTGTCAGGGAAGCTCTTGCAAATTATACAAAGGGCAACCCTAATGCAGAAAGACGGTGCTTTGGGTGTGGGGCACAAGGACATATTAAAAGGAACTGCCCACAACTTTCAAAGCCCAACAAGCCACCAGACCTTTGCCCTCGGTGCAGGAGAGGGAAACATCTCGCAAGTGAGTGTCACTCACAGACAGATGTGGATGGGAAACTTCTTCCTATTCCGGGAAACGGGAAAAAGAGCGCAAATCAACGCCAGCGCGCTCAGACACAAATCCTGGAAGTGACACAGAACCAGCAGGGACAATCCTCGGGGAGCAACAAACAGAACCCCTCAGCAGAGCAATCTCCAAAATCCCCAGCGACCCAGACTTGGTACCACCCGGATTCCAATGCATCTTGGCAACCTCCAAACTGACGTGTCTTTTGGACAATAGCCATGCAGTGATACCTACAGGTGTCACAGGGACTTCTTGGAAAAGACAGGACTTTTTAATAATGGCCAGGGACAGGAGCAGTATCCTTGGACTTGTTGTTTATCCATCTTTGATTTCAGCAAACCGTAATGAGGAGCTGATGGTCATGGCAAAAGTCTTGCGACCACCTCTGACAATTCCACAAAACACACCGATTGCTCGAGCCATGGCTTTGCCATCTCATCCAGAAAGGCAAGCCATGCCAGTGTTCAACAAACGGGACTCTTTTCCTGGTGATCAAGCAGAGGTGCATGCATCTTGGGTGAAACATTTGAGCCGGGATCGGCCCATTGTTACTTGTCAGTTGACTTGTAACGAAAAGACAATTGCTATTACAGGGATGCTTGACACAGGAGCGGATGTTACAGTTATTTCATACATTTTTTGGCCTTGGGAATGGGACTTGGTTGCACCTTTGGGTTCTCTCACAGGCATAGGGGGGAGTTCCCTGTGCATGCAGAGTGAGAACGCAATTGTTGTCACAGGTCCGGGAAAAAAGACAGCAGTTATCCGTCCTTTCATCGTGCAAAAGCCCATCACAGTATGGGGAAGGGACCTTTTGGCACAATGGGGACTGAAATTAGAATTGGATTTTTAACAGGGGTCACTGTGGCACTTTGAAACTGACCTGGAAAACAAATGATCCTGTTTGGGTGGATCAGTGGCCCCTAGAGCGGAAAAAATTGAGTGCATTGAAAAAGTTGGTCCAGGAACAGCTGCAGAAGGGACACATCAAACCAACAGACAGCCCATGGAATTCCCCAGTGTTTGTCATTCACAAGAAAACTTCAGGGTCTTGGAGACTGCTTCATGATCTCAGGAAAATCAACGAGGTCATCAGGACATGGGGCCACTGCAGCTTGGGCTTCCATCTCTCTCGATGATCCCGAGGGACTGGTCGCTTGTGATCATTGATCTCAAGGACTGTTTTTTCAGCATTCCACTTCATCCAGATGATGCTTCACGCTTTGCATTTTCTGTCCCAAGCATCAACAGAGAAGAACCTTTGCAGAGATACCACTGGACGGTTCTTCCTCAGGGACTCAAAAATTCTCCAAGCATTTGCCAATGGTACGTGGCCCAAGCTTTGCATCCAGCATGAGAGAAACATCCAAAACCAGAAATTATCCATTATATGGATGATTTGCTCATTGCAGCACCAACAAAACAGGAGGTGCAAGAAGTTCGTGACTGTGTGATTGCGCAGATGCAAAAAGCAGGACTGGAAATTAGTACACCAAAAATACAGGAAATTGCACCTTGGAAATACCTGGGGTGGAAGATCATGAAACAAACAATAAGGCCACAGAAACTGGAAATCAACACAAAGGTCATCAATCTCCAGGACTTGCAACAGCTTTTGGGGGAGATCAACTGGATGAGACCGATCCTGGGAATCACCAATGATGACATCTCGTCGTTGCTCGATCTTTTGAGAGGGGACAATAACATCAAATCTCCCAGAACTCTGACGCCTGAAGCAAAAAGAGACCTTGAAAAGATCACAGACATGATTCAGCAGAGACAAGCACATCACTTTGTAGAATCATTGCCTTTTCATTTAGCAGTGTTGGGGGAAACAGCACAGTTATATGGGTTGATTTTTCAATGGGATTTGTCTCAAATGGACCCTCTTTTGTTGATAGAATGGGTTTTCTTAGCTTACAGGCCCTCAAAAACAATTCTCACGGATCTAGAAATGGTAGCACAGATTATTATTAAGGCGAGAACCAGGTTGCTGACAATGTCAGGCAGAGATTTCTCAGTTATTCATGTTCCTTTGAAAAAAGTGTATTTTGAATGGGAGATGCAGAAATCACAGGATTTTGCAATTGCTTTGTTAGGATATCTGGGAATTTGTACAGTTCATTTTCCAGCTCACAGGATGCTGAATGAGAAAGTAAGTTTCAGGGAAAAAACAAAAATAAGCCAGGAACCAGTGGATGGGGTGACACTGTTCACTGATGGTTTGGGAAAAACTCACAAATCAGTGGTCACATGGCGAAATTCAAAAACAGGGGAGTGGAAATCAGACATAAAAATGGTACAGGGTTCACCACAAATTGTGGAATTGGCAGCAGTTGTCAGGGTTTTTCAATTGTTTCAGGAACCTCTCAATCTGGTCACAGATTCAGCATATGTTGCAAATGTGGTCAAACGGTTAGAGGGATCACTTTTGAAACACACTGACAATGAAATTTTATATTCATATTTGTCATGCATGAGGACAATTCTGGAAAATAGAGAACACAAATATTTTGTTACACATATCAGGGCACACTCATCACTCCCAGGGTTCTTAGCAGAGGGAAATGCTCAAGCAGACAAACTCACAATGACCATATCTCAGACATTGCCGCATATTTTTGAGCAGGCAAAATTGAGCCATGCATTTTTCCATCAGAATGCACAGGCATTGATGGAATCCTTTTGCCTCTCCAAAAGTCAGGCGAGGGAGATCATCAATGCTTGTCCAGACTGTCAGCTTGTGCAGCCTCCTGAGTCTACAGGAGCTGTCAATCCAAGGGGATTGCAGAGTCTTCAGCTCTGGCAAGCTGATGTCACAAAATACCCATCTTTTGGGAGGCTCAAAAATATCCATGTTTCAGTAGACACATTTTTTGAGGGGCGATTTTTGCATCATTACATACAGGGGAAACTGCAGAACATGCCTGCAGACACTTTTTGCAAGCATTTGCATCACTCGGGGTGCCACAAGAAATAAAAACAGATAATGGTCCAACTTATACAGTCAAGGTGCTTGACAAATTTCTGAAAAAATGGGGAGTGAAGCACATTTTTGGTATTCCTTATTCTCCCTCAGGTCAAGCAATCATTGAAAGAACACATCACACCCTGAAATCCCTTTTGGATAAACAGAAAAGGGAGGCTCAACACCTTATATGCGGCTGAACAAAGCTCTGTATGTATTGAATTTTCTAAATGATTCATTTTCAGAGCCCACACCACCAATTGTCAGGCATTTTACAAACAGTACACAAGCAAAGTTAAGGGAAAATCCTTTGGTTTTGATCAGAAATCCGGAATCAGGACAAATTGAAGGTCCATTTACATTAATAACTTGGGGCAAGGGTTTCGCTTGTGTTTCCACAGAGCGAGGACCGAAGTGGGTGTCGGCGAGGTACGTGAAACCTTTTCGGGTGCAGACGCAGGTGGACGCGGACCCGAGGAGCAAAGAAGAGAGCACGCAGACGGAGGCAGAAAAGGATGCTGCAGACGTCTCATCAGACAATGATTGATTACCCAAAGACTTGGGTTTTTTTGGGGGAAATTAAGTGTTTTTTGAGTGTTGCTGTATTGCAGGGTTTCTCGCAAGAGGTTGGGGACATGGACATGGGGTTCAGACAGGCAGTGTTCATGTGCTTCATTCTCTCACCTGTTGCCTTGGGCAATGAGACAGACTTTCCCATGAAACAACAAAGGGAAAATGTGTGGGAAACTCTGGCAAAGGCAGAGGGTCTGGACAGTATTTGTCTGACTCATTTAAAACCGGGGAAACCATTTTCAACATGTTTGGTAGGGATCTTTTTTCCCTCAAACAATATAGTCCGAATTGTGATGATGATGTTTATACCTGGAACAAGGCTCGGAGAATTGCAGTAGCAATTTTCTCACCCCAAACAGCATCAGGGGTGGCCTTGACAGAGTTGGACCACGTAGCATGCTGGATTGAGCAAACACACTCGAGCCATTTCGTCTGCATTGAGTGACATGTTAACAGACATCAGCAGTGCAAGACAAGCAGTGCTTCAAAACCCTGTGGCAATTGATTATTTGCTGCTGTCACATGAGCACGGATGTGAAGAATTTAAGGGGATGTGCTGCATGAACTTGTCAGATCATTCAAAATCTATTCATGAAAATATAAAACAGATAGAAAGTAGTATCACCAAGTTGAAAAAGGTTACAGGATCCTGGTGGGATGATTTCTTTAACCTTTCTGATCTCTCACCAGTGTGGAAAGAAATTTTAAAAATAATATTTTACATTCTTATAGGGCTTGTAGTTCTTCTGCTTGTTCTGCCATGCATTTTCATGTGCATTCGAAGGGCCTTGAACAAAGTGGCAAAGCAGGTGTTTTTGGTTCAAACAGGGAGGGGAGATGTGGGAACTCAAAATGTCTCTCAGACATTTTTAGAGGTTCCAGGCCTTGGTCAGAAGCATTTTAGATCACAGCAGGCAGCTGGAAACAGCTGTGATTTTGAGTTTGAGCCATGGAATGAATTACCAACTTTGAAGGTGGAACAAGCAGTCACAAAGGGTTAGATAGTATAGTAAAAGTAGCTACAAAGCAGAGGGGAATTTTTTTTAGTATTGTACAGGGGGTTTTTAGCACATGTACAGGGGGGTTGTTATTTTGTACATGGGGGTCAGAAGTTCTAAGATGGAGGAAAGTGGGTTGATCCTGTTCTTCCTCCTTCTTCTTCCTTGCCTCCATGTTCTTGGTGATGTTGGCACTCACAGATTGGTTTAGATTAGAAAAGCACTTGGTAATATAGGTAGTAGGTATTGGGGAATAACTGTAAACATGTTATACGTAATGTATCTTATAAAAGATAGCAGCAGCCCTGAGCGGAGAGAGAGAAGAAGACACCAGACAGTCAGGGTGTCAGGAGTGTGTGCTTCTCTGCCTGGGCCACTGACCAAAGGGCCGCAAACAGAGAACCTAATCTGTTAGATAACTAGCAATAAATCATTTTGAGACCAAACAAGAAGAGGCTGCAGAGTTCTTCTTTGGACGCACGGGTTGGAGGAGAGACTTTACTACCACATGAGACCCCAAACTAAACCCGGGGTTCTCACAATGAAGTTCTTCAGTGTCACAATGGCCACCTCGCTCCATGAGCTTCCACAGAAGCACAAGAGAAAGGCAGCAGATCTATAGAAAGACACGCACACAGGCACCAACTGCTCGGGTTCCAGAATCACCAACAGAGGAACCCCAGGAGAAGGCAGGATCCAGACCACGGGCTGGCCTCGTGCTCCGGCTTTTAACCCCCTGGGCCTCCATGGGCCCGCCCCTGGGGTGGGACTGCCAGGTGATTGACCAATCAGAGTCAGGGTAGGCACCAGCTGCTGGTGTGTGATTGGTTGACAGCTCAGCCAATCAGCACCGCCCCTGCTGTGTGATTGACAGCTCTGCCAGGCCAGGCTGGGGGCGGGGCTCTGTCCCACCACAAACCAAGGCCTGACCCGGCCCCGGCCCCACACGGGCATTCCGAGCATCCCAAGGTGTCTCGGGACATGGATCTCATCCAGCCTCTGACAGCGACCACGGGGACACTGGGGAACCTCATGGAACCAAGGGTCAGTTGTGACAGTCCAGGTCCAAGGACACCACGGTGACACTGCAGAAATTCATGGAACCAAGGAGCCATGGTGACACCATGCTCCATCATGGAATCAAGAAGACCATTGTGGAACTCAGAGACCCCAAGGTACCAAGGGTCCATGGTGACCTTGTGCAGCCCACAGTGTCACAGCGAGGGCACACGGAGCCGAGGGGCCATTGTGACACATCAGGGCTCTGTGGAACCATGAAGCCATTGTGACATTGCAAGGGCTCATGGAAGTATGGGGCCATTGTGACACTGCAGAAGCAAGGGGAACATTGTGACACTCCAGGTCGTCATGGAACCAAGGAGACCATTGTGACACTGTGGGGTCCCACAGAACCAATGGAACATAGAACAGGTCTGGCTGCCTGGACCACCCAGGGGCCAATTCTCATCTGCCTATGAAACACTGGGACCATGTAGTTTTCTTTCTTATGGGAAAAAAACATTCACCTCAACTAGGCGCACATGGCCAAAATTGGGCATCTGACACCAGAATTCCCTATATCTAAGGATAGCTCCCAGAAAAAAGGTGCCAGGACTGACAAGTTTGGCTGGCCTTGTCTTCCTGAGGGCTGGCACCTATTTGCTTCAGAAACATGGGGGCTCTGTGCTTTCCTTCCTAATAAAATGGCCAAAATTGAGATTCCACCTCCAAAATGCCATATGTCCAAGGATAGCCCCTAAACACAAGGGGCCAGGAGAGCCAGATCTGGCTGGCTTGGCCTAAGGCAACCTCTCGTCTTCTTCCAGAACACTTGGAGTTCACGCTTCTCTTACCCATAGGAAAAAACCCATCGATCTTGACCAGGCACCCATGGCCAAAACTGGGATTCTACCTCCAAAACTACATACCGCCAAGGATTTCTCCCAAGTGAAATGCCAGGAAAGACAATTCTGGCTGCTTTTGGACCCTTGGGGGCTGCCTCTCACCTGCCTCGAAACACTGGGGCTTGCTGCTTTCCTTCCTATGGAAATTAACTGTCCTTATGTATGAAGAAATGACCAAAAACGGAATTCAACCTCCAAAATTCCCTCTATCCAAGAGTTGCTTTCAGAAAAAAGCTACCAGGACAGAGAGGTCTGGCTGCCTTAGGCCTCTAGTGGCCACCTTTCATCTGCCCCACAAACACCGGTGTTCCGTGCTTTTCTTACCATGCAAAGAACAGACCTTCTCCTCCGGGTGTCCATGTCTGAAACTAGGATGCCACCTCTAAATATCCCTATATTCAAGGGTTGCTCCCAGACAAAATCTGCCAGTACCATCAAGTCTCACTGGCCTTGGCCTCTGGTGGCTGCCCCTGCCACACTGGGGCTCGGTCCTTTCCTTCCCATGGAGATCACTGTGACACTGTGGGCACCTCATGGAACCAAGGGGATCATTGTGGCACCACTGGAGCCCATGGAACCAAGGGGCCTTGGTGACACCACGGGGCTTCATGGACCCAGAGACCATTATGACTCTGTGGGGCCTGGTGGAACCATGGGGACCTTTCCGACCCTTCAGGGCCTGGTGTCACCAAGGGGGCATTGTGACACCTCAGGGCCTCCTGGAAGCAAGGGACCATTGGGACACTGTGGGGCCCCATGGGATAGGAGAACATGGACCAGGTCTGGCTGGCTTGGCCTCCCAGGGGCCACCTGACCGGTCTAGCTGATCTTGGAATGTCAAGGCCTGCCCCTCATCAGCTCCTGGAGCACTGGGGCTCAGTGCTCTTCTCTGTATGGAAATAACTGTCTGCTATTTCAGATGTCCATTGCCAAAATTGGTACCCTCTCTAAAAAATTTCCTATTTGTAAGGGTATCTCTTAGAACACAATCAGGCAGCTCTGGATGGCCTTTGCCTCTGGTGGTCAACTCTCATCCACCCCTAAAACAGTGGCACTCTGTTTCTTCATTCATGTGGAAAAGAACTGGTCTTCATGTCCAGGGACCATGGCCAAAACAAGACTTAGCCACCAAGCTCAGCCGGGCTCACGGAACCATCTGCAGCCCCGGGAGATATTGACTCTGCCAGTGCTGCCATCCTCCCTCCAGTGAGAGAAAAGGACACAGGGCAGGCACACAGAGGAGCAACATGGACACACCGAGGGCAGGGAAGAGGAAGTTGAGTCCCAGATGGGAGGGATGAGGAGATGCCTTGATCCTGGGGTTGAAATCCTCTGCTAAAGCTGTGGAGAAGGATGTCATTGATACATCAGACTCTCTTTTTGGCTATAAGGCATTGAAAACTATGGGGAGATGACTTGCTCAGCAAAGGCCTCCATGCTAAAGTGAGCAAATGTTGCAGTAGCTGTGATCCCATGAGAAGTTTGAACCAAGAAAGAGAGCACAGTGATGAGACACTGTGCCCTCAGGGAGAGAGGAAGACCTCTGTTCCCAGAGATGAAGATGATTTTAGAAATAGAAGGAGAGAAGTTTTGCTTTTAACAGCTCTTCTTTAAACTAATACCCCATAAACTGACATGGCCCATAAACACAGCTGTGAGAAAGGCTGTGAGAAAATTGGAGGGACTTCACAATTGCAGATTTTTCTGAGCAGCTGCTATTTGTGGAAGCTAAAAGCCATGCGATAACTGTTTTCTTGTGGAGATGCCTCCGTAACATAAACAAGAGGAACTTCTCTCCCTAAGTGAACAGAAGAAAGACAATTCTAGAGATGGTAAACTGACTGAAAATATTTGTTTTTTTCTCTTTACATTTTCAGGTTGTCAGGAGAGAGGAAGTGTTCTGAAAGTTTTGTTCTGGTCCTTAATGTTCCTTCTTTTATTTACTGTTAGTAAACTTTTCTTTTTACTCTAGAAGTTTGACCTTTGCCTTTCTCCTAATCCTACCTCACAGCAGGAATTGAGTAAGTATATTCTAGTGTGTGCACTGATAATTAGCCAACACTGAACCCACTACACTAGTCGATGCATTAGCCAAGAAATCTCAACTTGGTGAAGCAAAACTAGTAAAGGAATGTTCATGATGAACTGCATTACAACAGTGGCAAATCAAGGCAGAAGCATGGTTTGTCAGGACTTGCTTGATACTAATGAGCCCCGTGGTGCACTTGGAGCTGAGCCTTGGAACCTCAGGGCCTGAGAGGAGATTGCAAAAAACCTTCCAGAAGCTAAAATCAAGAGGAAAAACCCAAAGTGTCACGAGGTACTAATGGGACTTACTTAGGTCCATCCCCAACACAGGCTCCTCACGGACTCCTTGGAGGAGAGAACTGGAGGCCAGGATGGCACAAAAACTTCTCAGTCTGGAAATGAAAATTCCAAAGTAGCTTGCAAAAGTTAAGTATCTCAAAGCATTAAAGAGCTCCTATGAGTGTCAGTGCCAAGCTCTCAAGGGACTCCTTAAAGCAGATAATTGGGGCCATGATTGCACAAACCTAACAGAGACTCCAAGGCAAAAGGAAAAGCCAAAGTCCTTTGAAAAACCTGTAGTCCCTGGGAGCATGAAGGAGCCCCCAGGGCCATTCCTGACCAAGGCTCCCCAGGGAATCCTTCCAGCAGATCCTTGAGGCCACTGGGATGTGGGCATGGGGGGGATTCTGAGGGCAGGAGCAGGGGCTGACAGTGCCCAGCCTGGCTGGGGCTGTGCCAGCAGGCCCCAGGGCCTCAGGACAAGGTGTCTCCTCACAGCCTTTGGTGGCACAGACCCTGCTGTGCCCCAGGGCACCAAGACTTGGCTTCTCTTTGTCCCCACCTGGCATCAGTGCCTCCAGTTCTCTGCTCTGCCTGGGGCCTGGGGACACTTTCTCAGTTGCATCCCTCAGTGGGATCCATTAAAAGTCCCAGAAACTTTGGAGTTGGATTCTGACTTGGAGTTCTGGAGAGGTTTCTGCAGCTCCCTCTCAGGGCCTGATGTTCAGGGCCTGAGCACAAAGCCCCAGAGGGTCATTAAAGTCCTTGTGCTGTGTCTGTGCTGCTGAGCTGGGCCGGGCTCCTGGCACAGAGGGTGATCCTGGTAACCAAGCAGAGCTTCAAAAGCACATTTCTCTTGCTGAGCAGCTCTTCTGCCAGCCCAGCAGGGCTGGGGCACTGCCTGCAGCCAGCCCGGGCACAGCACAGAGGCACAGAGAGCTTCAATCAGTCAGGGCTGGGAAGGGGCTGAGAAGTGCCTGGGGCAGAATCACTGCCAGCCCTTGGCACAGGAACCTCTGGCTGCAGGACAATGCAGCTGCAGCTCCTGGAGAGATCTCCTAAAGCTGGAACATGCCAATGCCTACAGACCCTGTGAGTGCATTCTCTGCTCATCTCCTGTGCAGAGCAGCCAGGGGTGCCCAGGGCTGTCCTGCAGAGCAGGGTCCTGCAGCCCAGGGCGCTGTGCTGGGCCAGGGACTCTGCTGCCTGCCAGGGACAGCTCTCAGCCGGCCCTGGAGCTGCTCCCAGCGCTGGGGGATGAGATGTGGGTGGAAGGAGATAGCTGGTTGGGTTTGGAAGTGTCCTTGTTGTGTGGTCAGGATGCTGCACTGTTCAGGACTGCTCCCAGCATGGCATTTAACTCCAGAAATTTTCCAAATAGATTATACAGTGATCACAGCATAACAGGAACTGCATAAATGCGAAATTTCTGCTTTTTTATGTACTGATCTTTGTTGCCTGGATGGGGAATTCCCCATAGATATGCATCTCTCAGTTCATAATGAGAAAAAGAAAAGTTGTTTTCTCAGATCTGAATAAAGCAGGCAGTGAACAGAAATCAGGACAGGGTCCCTTAGAGGCAGCATCAGTGTCGCTTTTCCAGCCTCCTCAGGGTTGCTCTGATGTTGCCATCAGAGCCTGCAGACCCAGAGCTGCCCTTGGGCTGTGCCAGGGTTGGGAGGGGTCTGCAGGGCAGAGCTGAGCCCCCAGAGCTGGGCTGGGCTCTGGCAGCTCTGGCAGGGCTCAGCCCTGGGCACAGGGAAGCAGCTGCTGGCAGGGACAGCTCCAGGCAGAAGAGCCCTGGGAAGGCAGTGAGGGGAAGATGCCCATAAGCTGTGCTGGGATATTTAAAGTCCTCTCCAAACGCAACTATTCCATGATTACTTTTATTACAGATCCACATGCCAAGGCACCACAAATGTCCAACAGCAGCTCCATCAGCCACTTCCTCCTGCTGGCACTGGCAGACACGCGGCAGCTGCAGCTCCTGCACTTCTGCCTCTTCCTGGGCATCTCCCTGGCTGCCCTCCTGGGCAACGGCCTCATCATCAGCGCCGTAGCCTGCGGCCACCACCTGCACACGCCCATGTTCTTCTTCCTGCTCAACCTGGCCCTCAGCGACCTGGGCTCCATCTGCACCACTGTCCCCAAAGCCATGCACAATTCCCTCTGGGACACCAGGAACATCTCCTACACAGGATGTGCTGCTCAGGTTTTTCTGATTATCTTCTTCCTTGGAACAGAGCTTTCTCTCCTTACCATCATGTGCTACGACCGCTACGTGTCCATTTGCAAACCCCTGCACTACGGGACCCTCCTGGGCAGCAGAGCTTGTGCCCACATGGCAGCAGCTGCCTGGGCCAGTGCCTTTCTCAATGCTCTCATGCACACAGCCAATACATTTTCCCTGCCCCTGTGCCATGGCAATGCCCTGGGCCAGTTCTTCTGTGAAATCCCACAGATCCTCAATCTCTCCTGCTCCAAATCCTACCTCAGGGAACTTGGGCTTCTTGCTGTTAGTGCCTGCTTGGCATTTGGTTGTTTTGTGTTCATTGTTTTCTCCTATGTGCAGATCTTCAGGGCTGTGCTGAGGATCCCCTGTGAGCAGGGACAGCACAAAGCCTTTTCCACCTGCCTCCCTCACTTGGCCATGGTCTCCCTGTTCCTCAGCACTGCAGCATTTGCCAATCTCAAGCCCCCAATCTCAAGCCCCCCTCCATCTCCTCCACATCCCTGGATCTGGCCCTGTCAGTTCTGTACTCGGTGGTGCCTCCAGCCCTGAACCCCCTCATCTACAGTCTGAGGAACCAGGAGCTCAAGGCTGCAGTGTAGAGACTCATAACTGGATGCTTTCAGGGACATTAAAATGCTACCCAGTATCTGCAGATTGCTTGTAATAAAAGTCATCTTTGATACTTCTTGTTCATTTCATTTTGGGGGTTTTATTTTTCCTTTGTTTTGGTTTATTAATATTATCCACAAAGAAATGTCATTGTTTGAGCCATTTCTCAGTTTGTTTCTCTCCACCTTCCCTGTGGTCACAGACTGTGTCAATTAGGGGCTGTGCTCTCGGCAGCTTTAAAGGAACTAAAGCATTTCCCAGCAGAGTTTTCTTCAGAGATGCCCTTTTGTTGCCTTCTCTGGAGCTGCAGCAGCAATGTCTGTGTGCAGAGCTGGGGTAGATCAGGGCTGGCACAGCAGCTCTGCTCCTGCTGGCCACACCATTCCTGACCCAGGCCAGGAGCCATTGGCCTTCTTGGCCACCTGGGCACTCTGCTGGCTCATGTCCAGCCTGCTGTCCATCAGTCCCTGCAGGTCCCTTTCTGCCTGGCTGCTGTCCAGCCCCTCTGTCCCCAGCCTGTAGCACTGCAGGGGTTGCTGTGGCCAAAGTGCAGGACCCGGCACTTGGACTTGTTAAACCTCACCTTGTTGGATTTGGTTCCTGGATCCAGCCTGTGCAAGGCCCTGTGCAGAGCCCTCCTACCCTCCAGCAGATCTGCACTCCCAGACAACTTGGTGTCACCATGGTTCCATGAGTCCCCAGAATGTCCCAATGGTCTCCATGATTCCATGAGGCCTCCCAGTGTCACAATGTCCCTTTGCTTCCATGGGACCCCTTGGTGTCACAAAGTCCCTTGGATCTTTGGGCCCTGCAGTGTCACAATGTCACCATGGTCCCCAAGGCCCTGCAGTGTCACAGTGGATCCTTGGTTCCATGAGGTCTGGCAGGGCAGCAATGCTCTCCTTGGTCCCACAGTGTCACAATGGCCTCTTGGTCCCAAGGGCCACCATGGTGTCAAATATGTTCCCTTAATTCTACAAGTCCTCGAGGAGCAGCACTGGCCCCTTGGTTCCATATATTTTTAGACTGTATTACAAGGTGCTGGGGATCAATATCAATTGGACATTGCTGATATCAATCTATAAACAGGAAAAGAAAACTTAACAGGACAAAACAATTCTCTCTGCATTTCAATACAGTATATTCACTTTGAATAAACTTCAGAAATCTGTCTAATTCACCACAGAGGAATTGAGGACATGAATTATTCCCATAGGTTTTTCTTGTTCAGGTATTTAGAACATATGTTTATGTGCCTTTTTCACGGAATTCCTGAACAGAGGAGCTCAAGAAAGAAGAACCCTCTGGAGTAGGATAATGCATCAGCAACCTCCAAGTGTCTGAGGATGCATCCCCATCAGAGCAGCAATGAGCAGAAATGGGCACAGCTCTGTGGCTGCCCCAGCTCTGGGATGGGCCCTGGGCCTGGAGCAGAAGCAGCTCTGGAGGGCCCCAGGGCCGGGGCTCTTGTGCTGGCCTGGGCAGATGGGATGGCAGGAGGGGCTGCAGAGCTCTCAGCACCTCAGGCAGAGGGGAGCAGGGCAGCCAGGGAGCTCCTTTGGCCTTGGCCAAGCCCCTTCCCCCATGGTGGGGCTGAGTCCTGGCTGAGCTGCAGCTGCTGCTGTGCCCTTGGCAGGGGCTGAGGCTGTGGGGCAGTGCCCAGAGCAGCCTGGGCTGAGCAGAGCTGTGGGGCCAGAGCCGGCTGGGCTGTGCTGGGGAGAGGCCCTTGGTGCTGCCCAGAGCTCAGGGCAGCTGGCAGAGCTGGCAGGGAGCTGGGCTGGGCTGGGAGAGCCTGGCACAGAAACCATCAGTGTCCATCTCAGCCTGGCTGAGTGGGCAGGGGCCAGGAAGATCATCCAAGGTCCACAAGTTTTCTGTGTGGGAGCTAACCTTGTGGCCCCCTGAGCCCTCCCAAATGCTGGAGCTACACCTCCAGCTCCAGAGGAGATGTGACAGATGGGAGCAGAGACAAACAACTCCTGGTGGACTCTTTCTTGGGTTTGCTTATACAGGTTATCTGGATCCATATGTAGATGAGGTATTTAGTGTCATATAACACTGTGAGAGTGATAAGAATAATATTTTTTAGCTGAAAATTATATTTCACACATAATGCACAGTGAGAAAAAAAAATACACATAGGATCAGAGGAGCATCGGAGTCTTTGAGAGGATGAGAGACTCATTTATGTTCCAGCAGCCAAACCTGCTCAAATGCCTTCAAAGGCTTTCAAAGGCTTTCTTGAGATGAGATGTGACCATCAGAGGCCAAGGCCAGCCAGAGCTCTCTGTCCTGGCAGATTTTGGGTGGGATTACCCTTGCATATATGGAATTTTTCAGGAGGAGTATACATTTTGGTCATGGACACCTAGAAAGATGGATGGTTCTTTTCCATAGGAAGGAAAGCACAGAGCCCCAGTTCTCCAGGAGCTGATGAGAGGCAGCCCTCGACATTCCAAGATCAGTTGGACCTGTCAGGTGGCCCCTGGGAGGCCAAGCCAGCCAGACCTGTTCCATGTTCCCTTGGTTTCATGGCACTCTGCAGTGTCCCAGTGTTCTGCTTGCTTCTAAAGTGTGGCCCCTTCCTTCCATGAGGCCCCCAGGGTGACAATGGCCCTTTGGTTCCACAAGGCCCCACAGTGTCACAATGGTCTCACAGAAAGGAAACCACAGAGCCACTGTGTTTCAGGATCTGATGAACTCTGCACTCACCGGAGGCCAAGGCCAGGCAGACCTGTCTGTCCTGGCAGGTTTGTCTGTGACCAACGCTTGGATATTTGGAATTGTGAATGTTGAATCCCAATTTCAGCCATTTGTGCCTGGAGGAGAAGGCCAGTTCTTTTCCATAGGAAGGGAAGCATGGATCCCCTGTGTTTGGAAGGCAGGTGAGAGCCCCCCACTAAGGGGGCCAAGGCCAGCCAGACCTGTCTGTAATGGCAGCTTTTGTGTTGGAGCAATCTTTGACTATAGGGCTTCTGGAGGTGGAATCCCAGTTTAGGCCATGGACACCTGGCCGAAAGAAGGAGATGGATGAAGGATGAAGAAGGACAGTTGTTTTCATAGGAAGGAAAGGGCAGAGCCCCAGTGCTGCAGGGCAGAATAGGGAGACCACCAGAGGCCAAGGCAAGCCAGAACTGTCTATCCTGGCAGCTTCTGTCTGGGAGAAAACCTTGCATATAGGGAATTTTGGAGGAAAAGTGTCAATTTTGGCCATGGTTGCCTGTGCAGGAGGGATGGTTCTTTCCCACAGGAAGAAAAGCATAGAGCCTCAGTGTTTGAAGGCAGGTGAGAGCCAGGTCTCAGGAAGACAAGATCAAACAGACTTGTTGGTAATGACAGCTTTTGTTTAGGAGCAATCCCTGGATATTGGGAATTTTGGAGGGGGAATCCCAATTTCAGCCATGGATACTTGAATGAGAAGGGCAGTTCTTTTCCATTGGAAGGAAAGCCCAGAGCCCCAGGGCTCTGTTTCAGGGGTACATGAGAAGAAACCCTCGACATGCCAAGGGCAGCTGGACCAGTCATGCCAAGCCAACCAGACCTGTGACCTGTTCCCTTGGATCCATGGGGCCCTGCAGGGTCACACCGGCCCCTTGTTTCCATGGGGCCCTGCAGTGTCACACTGGTGGTGTCATATTGGATCCTTGGTTCCATGAGGCCCAGATGTGTCACGCTGGCCTCTTGTTTCCATGGGGCTCCATAGTGTCACAATGGTCCCTTGCTTCCATGAGGCCTTGCAGGGTCACAGGGGTCTCCTTGGTGCCACAGGGTCACAATGGACCCTTGGTTCCATGGGCACTCACAGTGTCAGAAGGATCTCCTTGGCTCCATGGGGCCCTGCAGAGCCCCTTGATTCAACGAGGCCTCAAAGTGTCAGAATGGCCTCCAGGATTCCAATAGGCCCCACAATGTCACAATGGACCTTTGGTTCCGTGGGGTCCCACACTGTTCCATGAATCCTTAGTTCCATGGGGCCCTGCAGCTCCTTGGTTCCATGGTGCCACTCAGTGTGACAGCTGCTCCTTGGCCTGCCAATACTCCATAGTGTCACAATGGCCCCTCGGTTCAATGGGGCCTTGTGGTGTCACAATGGCTCAGTGAGGCCTTTAGTGTCACAGGAGTGTCCCTGATTCCATGAGTGTTGGAACCCTGGATGCTGAGGATGTTAAACTTGCTGTGCTGAAAGGCACAGACTTGCAAGAGAACACTGCATTTGACCTGAGGCTGTGGAGAAGGCTTCCAAAATTGATTAATAGCACTGGGGTTACGGGTGCGTAGTGGGTTAGAGGTGTATACTACCACAGGGTGGAAAACATACAGCTTGGGGTTTTAGAACATAGTAATAAATATGAAGCAATATGGAGGTTTTAGGGTGGAGACAGGTTCTTGTTATTGACCTTCATCTTACCTTCTTCTTCATGGGTTTGGGTGATATTTTGTGATTGGACAGAAAAGTCTGCATTGCGGGCTTTGTAGGATCAGTTATTGTGTTAAAAGGGAAAATAATTTAGGTGTAATTGCTTGGTTGGGTAGTTTTAAAAGACCTTGTAACAAGAGCTACTTGGCCATTTTGTGACTTGCTAATGAAAGACTGCACAACTCAGTTGTGAGCCTGAAACACTGATAAGAAACAAGAATTACCTGAGTCTGAACACAAACTATCATCTCAAGTACCTTCAATCCTGACCAGGACACAGGCAGAAAAAACAAGCAGAGAACCCACACCTAAGGCCTGGCAGTGTGACAACAGACCATTGGTGTCACTGAGCCCCACAGTGTCACGATGGTCCCCTTGGCCCCACGAGGCTCTGAAGTGCCACAGAGGCCCTTTGGTTTCACAAGGCCTCAAAATGTAGAAATGGTCTCCATGGTTCCATGAGGCCCTGCTGGGTCACAATGGACCTTTGGTTCCAGGATGCCCCAGAGTGACACAATGGTGACACAATGGTTCCATTGGACCCTTCATCCCATGGAGACCCACAGTGTTCACTGCAGTCCTCTTGATTCCATGAGGCCCTGCCATGCTCTCATGGCCCTTTGATTCCAGTGGGTCCCACACTGTCAGAACAGTCTCCATTGTTCCATGAGGCCCCACAAAGTCACTGTGCTCCCCCTGGTTCCACAGGGCCCCACAGTGTCACAATGGACTCTTGGCTCCATGAGGTGCCACGCTGTTTTTGGCAGTAGGAAAGCTCACGGAACCCCAAGTCCATTGTGACACAGCGAGGCCTCATGGAACCAAGGGACCATTGTTAAACTGTGTGGCCTCATGGCCACCAAGTCTCTGAAATATCAGAACAAGACTCCTTAACGCTAATTTGCTATTTAAGAGGGGATCATTTATTCAGGCCTGAGGTCTAGTGAGGGATAACTCCTAACCTTATGTGTACATGTAACTCTACTAGTGTGTTGCTTCTACAGAGTCACTAAATGTGTATTACAATTTACCCATTTCCATAAAACCCACCCCAAGTTCACAGGTTCAGTCCTTGCTTTTTCTATCACTGCATTCTTGAGCCAGATGTCTTCTACACTTCCAACTGTCCTTGCTGGAAAAGCAGCTCCTGCATGCATTGTTCTTGTGTTAAAAGTTCCCAGCACAGTAAAAATGGAATTAACCCTTTTGGTATCAAGGCCAAGTCTTTGTGTGGCCAGGCAGGGGCAGCAGGAGGCAGAGCTGCCAGCAAAGGAAGGGCCAGCGAGGTGGGGCAGCCGGGGGTGACGACAGCCTGCAGGGACAGAGGCGCAGGGCAGGGACACCGTGGGACAGCCTGGGCTGCAGAGGGCTCAGGGATGTGCAGCAGCTGCAAGGCCCTGACAGAGCCAACCTGTGCAGCCCTTTGGCCATGGCTGCTGGCCCTGGGCCTGAGGCCACGAGGGGACAAGTGACCCTTGCAGCCCTGGGGCCTCAGTGCCTCCTTGTCCCTGCTCAGCAGCCTGGCAGGGGCCGCCCCATGGTCCTGCCCTTGGCACTGCACATCCCCACATGCCAGTGCCCATCCCGGGAAGAGCCCTGAGCAATGAGGGAGGGACAGGATCTGCCTTGCCAGGGGCTGGGGCTCAGGCCTGGACCCTTTGCATTCCTGAAACACATCCAGGTTTGCTCAGCACCAGAGACACCTTTCCCTTGCTTGTCCCCAGCTGTCATCACTGCCTGCAGTGTTCTGCTGTTCCTGGAACCTGGGGACACTTTCTCAGAAAGATCCCTGACAGGGATCTCTTTAAGATACAACAAACTTCAGTGTTTCAATGTAACTGAGACCTTGAGGGTTTTGTGACATCACTGAGGGGGTTGTGACATCACAGAGCTGGCTGTGTTGTCACAGAGAAGGGTATGAGGCCATAGAGCAGACTCTGCCATCATAGAGGATGGTTCTGTGGCATCAGAGAGTGGATTGCACCATCATAGAGGAGGCTGTGATATCACAGAACAGTCTGTGACTTCACAGAGTGACTTTGTGACATCACAGTCTTCTCTGATATCACAGCATCCCTGGATGGCATCGTGGGGTGATATCATAGAGTTGGATCTGGGACATCACAGGGGGTGTTTGTCATCACAGGAGGCTGTGTGACATCACAGAGAGCTGTGTGGCATCACAATGGCTTTGTGACATCACAGAGATGGCTGTGTGACATCACAGGGGCTGTGTGAGGTCACTGGGGAGGTCACTCTGCCCCAGTCCCCTCCCATCCCCCCAGAGAAGTCCAACGCTGCTCGTGCACAGCGGGGTCCCCTGTCCCCCCGGGTCCCCCCGCCCCCGGTGCCGCAGCCTCCCCCAGAGGATGTTCCACGAGATCGACCCCAGAGCCTGACACGGGGACGAGGGCTGGAGCCATGGGGAGTGGGACAGGGGGACAGGGACCCCCCGGCAGCATCCCCGTGTCCCCCAGGGCCAGAGCCTGGGCCAGGGCTCCTTCACCCTGTGACCAATGAGGGCTTGAGAGCACTGAAAAAATCCCCAGCAAGAGATCAGCAAACACCAGATTTAATATTAAGTGACCACCACAAAGTTCCTTGGCAAGAGTCATTCTGCTCCTGACTGGACACTTCAGGCACAGCAAGGAAACAAAGCAACAAAAAAACCAAACAAAATCCAGGCAATCAAACCAGAAATGAACCAAGAAACTGTCCTTGTGTGTGTGTGTGTGTGTGTGTGTGTGTGTGTGTGTGTGTGTGTGTGTGTGTGTGTGTGACACAAGGACAGTGAGGGCAAGGATAAAAGGAATATGGCCCAAAAGCTTAACAGAGCTCAAAGCTAACAGGACTTAACTTATACCTTAACCTTAACTTCTACATTAAGCTTAACGATTTAGCAAAAGAACAGAGCTTAACAGCATTTAACCTAAGTTAAAACCTATGACTTTGCAGCTAAACAGAGGAATAACATTTAACAATATTAATTTTTAAATTAACATTGTTAATTTAAATTGTCAAATTCAACATAAATTCAACACTGTTAAATTCAACTTAGCTTATAACTTATATGAAACATAACAACTTTGCAAAAGAAAAACTCTTAGCAGCATTTAACTTAGCTTGGACCTTGTGACATAACCTCACTTACAGGCCTGACTGGCTCAGCTATCCAAGGCACTCAGACCCCTCATGGAGCAGCATTTCTGCCACATTTCCCCAGCACAGGCACTCCTGTGTGCACACAGACACAGAGAGTCAGTGCAAGGCACCTGTGAGAAATTCCCCTGAGGGCAGGGAAATGCTCCCTGAGGATGCTTTGGCATCTCCCCAGCAGGGAAGGGTTGAGCCTGGAGGAGTGGGGGGATCGGCCCAGGCTCCCTCGTTGTTGGGGATCCCCAAGTGCAGCAAACGGGAGAGTTCCCGGCTCGGAGAGGCCCCACTCAGAGGGAGTCGCTGGCCCAGGAGAGCTCCAAGGGCTCCTTTTGGAGCGCTGTTTGTAGGGCCCCAAGAGAGGGGCTGCAGTCCCAGCCATGTTTCATCCTGGCCGCACTTGGCATCAGCAGCTTTCTTTGGCAGGGTGAGAACAGGGATGTTGTGCCACCGAGGGAACACAAACAGTTCCCAGGGCTGCTCCTAAAGCAGCCAGGAGCTGGCTGAGCAGCAGCAGTGCCTGGAGCAGACAGTGTCTGTGATGAGCTCCAGAGGAGCTGAGCCCAGGGGCTGCTGGCCAAGGCCGAGGCCAGCGAGCATTTCTCAGCTGGCAGGGCGGCCTGAGAAGGGGAGGGGGGAATGCACCAGCACAGGAACCATGGAACCAAGGGACCATTGTGACACTGTGGGGCCTGTGAGACCAAGGGACCATTGTGACACTGTGGGGCACCATGGAACCAAGGGACCATTGTGACACTGTGGGGCCTGTGGGACCAAGGGACCTTTGTGACACTGTGAGACCAAGGGGCCATTGTGACACTGTGGGGCTCCATGGAATGTCGGGATCATTGTGACACTGAGAAGCCCCATCAAACCAAGGGTCCACTGTGACACTGTGGGGCCTCATGGAACTGTGGAGACCATTATGACTCTTTGGGGTGTCATGGGACCAAGGGACCATTGTGACACGGCGAGACCCAGGGAGCCAAAGACCCGTTGTGACATTGCAAGGCCTCATGGAATCATGGAGACACCATTAAGAGACTTCACAGCCTCATGGAACCAAGGGGCCATTGTGACACTGTGGGGCACCATGGAACCAAGGATTCCATTGTGACACTGAGGGGACTCATGGGATCATGGAAACCATTGGGACACTACGAGGCCCCATGGAATAAGCAAAGCACTGCGACACTGTGATGTAGCTAAAACTCTCTGGCCACAGAGCTGCAGGCACAACTTTCCCAGGCATCATCTTGGGGAAGGCTGTGAGAAGATCAGAGAAAAGAATGAGAAACAATTCTATCTTTACCTTGCTGCACCTGCTGTTGCGAACATTGGAATGTGTTATGGAGATTTGTTTACCAAAAGGTGATTTCTTAAATGGCCAGTGGTGCTGTTGTTTGCATTCAAGGACCAAACTGGTCTGAGTGCATCGGACTGTCTGTAAGCACGATGAGTTTTTCTGAATAAGTATAGTATAGTATAGTATAATAAAGCAATTGATCAGCCTTCTGGAATCACGGAGTCAATGTTAATTATCACCACGATGGGGATATTATGCTACAATTCTGTGAGGTCTCATGGCACCAGTGAGACCATTGTGAACCTGAAGGTCCCCACAGAACCAAGGGGACCATTGTGACACTGTGGGGCCTCGTGAAACCAAGAGGCCTTTGTGGCACTGCAGGGCTGCAGGGAACCAAAGGTCCATTGTGACACTGCAGGGCCTCGTGTCATCAGTGTTCCATTGTGACCCTGTGGAGCCAAAGGAGACCATTGTGACACCACAAACCCCCAGGGTCCAAAGGTCCATTGTGACATTGGGGCCTCATAGAACAGAAGAGTCCTGTATCATTGTGGGGCCTGGGGAACCACAGAGACCCCTGGGACACTGTGGGGCCCCAGGGAACCGAGGGAACACGGAACAGGTCTGGCTGGTTTGACCTCCAGGGGCTGCCTGACAGCTTGGCACCTGCAGGGTCTCTTCTCATCTGCTAATAAGCACTGGGGTTCAGGGCTTTTCTTCCTATGGAAAAGAACTCTCCTTCTCCTCTAGGCACACATGGCCAGAATTGGGATTTCACCTCCATTTCCTTATATCCAGGGATTGTTCCCATGGACATATTGCCAGGACAAATCTGGCAGGCAGTCGTTTGGTAAGGGTCACTGCTTATCTGCCTCCAAAATACGGGGGAAGGATCCAAGCTTTCCTTCCTTTGCGAAAGAACTGTCCTGCTTCTCCAGGTGCTCATGGCCAAAATTGAGATTGTCTCCAAAATTCCCTATCTCCAAAGATTGCCACCAGACAAAATCTGCCACTCCTGACAAGTCTGCCTGGCCTTGGCCTAATGAGGCTCTCACCTGCCTTCCAAACAGTGGGGCTCTGTGCTTTCCTTCCTATGGAACAGAACTGTCCTTCTCCTGCAGGTGCCAATGGCCATATTGGGATTTCACCTCCAATGTTGACTGTTGTGACAGACTGGAAGAGATTGTTGGCTGGAAACATTTCATGTGTGGGGGAGGAAGGGGCAGGTCCAGCCTTGCCCTGCCCTGGAACCCCAGCACTGCCCTGCCCTGGAACCCCAATCCCCCCAGAGCCTCTATCCCAGCCCAGCAGTGTCTGCCAGTCCCTGGCACAGCACAGGCAATGCTCCACAGCCACCTCTGGAGCCCCAGCCCAGCTCCTGAGTGACCAAATGACCCCAAGTCCCACCTGGGGGAAGGGCCCAGGAACACCAAGGGTTATTTAAGGCTGACCGCAAGGCAAGCACATATCTTGACCCTGCCTCCTCTTGGAATTTCTGTCTGAACACCACTGGAATCCAGGAGATGGTAGCTGCGTGTGTGCTTCTCTGAATCTTATTTTTTCTCTCTTTCTGTATCTACCTCTTCTATTTCTGTACTCTTGCAAATATTGATTAACTTAAAATTGACCAGGCTCAGAGTTTGTGAAGTTGAATGGGCCAAGTTAATGCTTTGAGAAGTTTTTTTTGTTGATTGAATGCCATATTAAAACGTTTGCCAAAGTTTATCTGATTTTCTAAATTTCCCAATAAAGGCTGTTTTGTCCTTTAGAGCTCCTGAGAAACTCTTGATAGTATTGCTTCAGTGCATCCAAGGCAGAGGATACAGATATTTTCATTCCTTTCAAATGTCTCCGTGAGAGAGTTTTTTAGGGATGGGGGTCAGGGCTTGTGTGTCCTGCTTGGCACAGCCCAGGCAGGGCTTTCACAGCCCCATCCCACACTCCATTTCCCAGCTGGAGCCGCTGGTGCCTCTGAGTTCTGCTGCCCCAGCCCCAGGGACGCTCTCCTTGTCTGCCCATTCCCCCAGGGTCTCTGGGCAGGGATGGCCTCAGTGGGGGCTGCTGACATCCTCAGCAACTTGGAGGCTGCTGCTGAATTTTCCTGCTCCAGAGGCTTCTTCAGCCTTCAGCTCTTCAGTTCAGGAATTCAGTGCCCCAGGGCTCATTAACATTCAGAACACCTTAACAAGCCAAGCCTCTGGGAATAATTTGATTTAAGCTTTCAAATCCTTTGTGGTTGGTTAGGCAGATTCCATTAGTGTAGTTTAAATGAATGAATTTTATTTACACAGGGAGTGAGAAACTATTTTTTAGGTCCCGTTTTGATGTTTTACTTAATTCACTTATATGTTGACATTGAATCCAAATACCTCCTTATGCAGTTGGAATAGATATGAAAATCAAGACCCTTCATGGCTGACATTCCATCAGACTCTGTCCCTACCCCCACCCCACCATTTCCCCCATCCAAACCCTGGCACTCAGAGCAGCCTTGTGCAAATCTGAGTTGCCTCCAGCCCAGGCTGCACCTGCAGGTTTCAGCTCCTGGGCTCCAACTCCCACCTGCTTTCCTTGGAGAAGGAGCTGCCCCAGACACAGAGGGATGTTCATTTATTGCCAGCCAACAAAGCCAAGGGAAGGCACAGCTCCATCAAATGCAAAAGTCATTCCTCTGCTGGCTATTAAATCCACTGTGCACAGCAGACAGTCTCAGAGCAATGGAAAACACCTTCTGTGCCCAGCACAGATCCCAAAGTCCCCCCAAACCCTCCCTGCCCCGATTCTGCCCAGATTTGCTCTTTGCACACAGGAGTTACAGGCTGAAGGCAGGAGCTCCCTCCATGCCCAGAGGGAGGCAAAGAGGGAAAGTGGATGAAAAGCTCTCCTGTGCAGACCCAAGGTCCAAGTGCAGCCCCTGCAAGGGGAACCACAACTTATAAGGTTTGTGGCCTTTGGGCTCAGGGATGGTGACACTCAGAGGCACAGAAAGGTTTCTTGCCAACAAACACAAGTTGAACATTTGAACAGTTTAATAACCATCACAGCTCTTTCCTCAGCTCTCTGGGATGTCCCAGCAGCATCTGACATGTCCCCCATCCCCAAGGGATTTCTGTAGATGAACAGTTTTAGACAAAGACATAAGAAAATGCAATTCTGTGATAGATATAAATCTAAGTAAGTGGTTGGCTAATGTGATATTTATTTGAACTTCAGAAAGATTGGGCAACTCCCTAAAGCTCAAATCATGAGACCAGTCAGTTGAGAGGCTCTTGAATGACCAGAGAGCACCTAGAGGAGGAAATGTGGGAGCAAAAGGAAGAACATAGATCCAGCTGGTCAAGTGAAGAGATGTCCTTAGACATGGCCATTTCAACAGGACAGCTGGAAACCCCTGAAGAAAGAGGGAGATGATGTAATAATCAGAATATTGGTGACACAAGGAGATGGGAAAATCAGTATTTCTTGTCCTTTTCTCATCAGCACCCTCCCAGGAGATCTCTGTTCCTGGAGAGAAAACTTTTGTGTTTCTTAAATGACACAGATAATAAAAATGTCCTTCTATAATGTGAAATGTACAAGTAATAACACCTCTGCTCCTTTCCAGGCAGACATCAGCTGTGTGCCCATGAACAGGCAGTGCCACTTGTGCCCTGAGGTGCTGAGCTGGGATTGGATCTCTCAGAGAGGAGCTGAGGGAGAGCAGAGCACCTTGCAAGCTGCAGGTCCCTGCCAGCCACGCAGGGCTTCTGTGCCATCAACATCTGCTCTGCTCCAGTCTGGAACAGGGCTCAGCACGGTGCCGGGACCATCAGACAGCTGAGGTGTGAGCTGGAATTCCATGCCCTCCCCATGGCACAGCAGCCCTGCATTTCCCTGCTCCAGCCTTGGTCTCCAGCACAGCCATGGAGGCTCTTTGGGCTCCTGAGTGTTCCTGCAGCCCCCAAGGGCAGCTGAGCTCTGCCTTGGGCACAGGCAGCCCTGGCCAGCGCAGGCCATGCTCAGCAATTCCTTGTCTGTGCCCGGCCTTGCTGCCAGCCCTGGCAGCGGCTGCGTGGCCCCTTTGTGGCCCTGTGCTGGCCCAGCCATGGTGCCACAGCCCCTGTGCAGCCCAGCCCAGGACAGGAGCATTGCGGCTGGGAACGGCCCCTGTGCCGTGGGGCCCTGGGCAGCCTTGGGGCTCTGTGCCCCATGGCCTCCCTGCTGGGCAGCCTCTGCCAGCTCCTGCCGAGCCCGTGGCACCTGTGGGGCTGCACAGACAGCCCTGCCCGGGCTCTGCCGGCCTCGGGGCCAGCAGAGAGGCGGCCAGGGCTGGCCATGGCCGGGAACAGGCCCTGAGCCCCGCAGGAGGATGGAGCTGGGCCACAGCCAAACTCAGCCCAGGGCAGAGCTGGGCTCAGCAGCCAGGGCTGCCCAGGGCTGGCACAGACAGAGGCTGGCGCTGACAAATGTCCTGGGCCCCTCCCTGCTCTGTCTGTGCCCCCAGGGCACAGAGCAGCCTCCTCTCTGGGGCTCTTGCCTGTTTTCAATGCCTGCCCAGGCGCTGGCCCTGCCCCACAAGGCCTGGGCTGAGTCCTGCCCCTGCCCGCTCAGCCAGGCTGAGATGGACACTGATGGTTTCTGTGCCAGGCTCTCCCAGCCCAGCCCAGCTCCCTGCCAGCTCTGCCAGCTGCCCTGAGCTCTGGGCAGCACCAAGGGCCTATCCCCAGCACAGCCCAGCCAGCTCTGGCCCCACAGCTCTGCTCAGCCCAGGCTGCTCTGGGCACTGCCCCACGGCCTCAGCCCCTGCCAAGGGCACAGCAGCAGCTGCAGCTCAGCCAGGACTCAGCCCCACCATGGGAGAAGGGGCTTGGCCAAGGCCAAAGGAGCTCCCTGGCTGCCCTGCTCCCCTCTGCCTCAGGTGCTGAGAGCTCTGCAGCCCCTCCTGCCATCCCATCTGCCCAGGCCAGCACAAGAGCCCCGGCCCTGGGGCCCTCCAGAGCTGCTCCTGCTCCAGGCCCAGGGCCCATCCCAGAGCTGGGGCAGCCACAGAGCTGTGCCCATTTCTGCTCATTGCTGCTCTGATGGGGATGCATCCTCAGCCACTTGGGGGTTGATGATGAATTTTCCTATTCCAGAGGCCTCTTCTTTCCTGAGCTCTTCAGTTCAGGAATTTAGTGAGAAAAGCACATAAACATTTGTTCAAAACATCCAAACAATAAAAGCTGCTGGAAATAATTTAAGTTTTCAGTTCTTCTGTGGTTAATTATACAGATTTCAGAAGTATATTCAAAGTGAATTTACTATATTGAAAACAATACAGAGAAAACAGTTTTGTCCTGTTTTCTTTTCCTTGTTTATAGATTGATATCAGCAGTTGCTATGGACCCCCAGCACCTTATAATGAATTCTGAACAAATACAAAAAATCAAGACCCTTCATGGCTGACAATCAATAACACTTAGGTCCCCACACTCTCCACACCAAGGCTGGTGTGGGGTCTGGAGCACAAGTCCTGTCAGAGCGACTGAGGGAGCTGGGGATGTTGATCCTGGAGAAGAGGAGGCTCAGGGGAGACATCATGACTCTCTACAATTCCCTGACAGGAGGGTGAAGCCAGGTGAGGGTCGGGCTCTATTCCCAGGGACCAGGGACACGACAAGAGGACACAGCCTTCAGCTGCACCAGGGGATGTTTACACTGGGCATCAGGAAATATTCTTCACACAAAGGGGGATTGAGCATTGGAATGGGCTGCCCAGGGAATTGGGTGAGTCACCATAACTGAAGGTGTTTCAGGAAAGACTGGCTGTGGCACTCAGTGCCATGGTCTTGGTGACAAGGTGGTGTTGGGTCCCAGGTTGGACTCGATGCTCTCCTAGGCCTTTTCCAGCCTGGTTGATACTCTGATGATTGTGACACTGCAGGACCCTGCGGAAGCAAGAGGCCATTGTGACACTGCGGGGCCTGGGGGCACTGAGAGGACCATGGTGACACTGTGTACGACATGGCACCATGGAGCCACGGGGCCACTGTGACACTGTGGGGCTGAATGGAAGCAAGGAATGCATTGTGACAGTCTGGGTCCTGGTGGGACCACAGAGGCCATTGTGACCCTGCAGGGCCTTGTGGAACCATGCAGAGCTTTGTGACAGAGCAGGACCTCATATCATGATGGGGCCATGGTGACACTGCAGGGCCCCATGGAACCAAGGAGCCAGTGCTGCTCCTCAGGGACTCATGGAATGTAGGAAACATGTTGGACACCGTGGTGGACCTTGGGACCAAGAGGCCATTGTGACACTGTGGCACCAAGGAGAGCATTGCTGCCTTGCCAGACCTCATGGAACCAAGGATCCCCTGTGACACTGCAGGGCCTTGGGGGACCATGGTGACATTTTGACACTGCAGGGCCTAAGGATCTAAGGGACTTTGTGACACCAAGGGGTCTCATGGAACCAAAGGGACATTGTGACACTGGGAGGCCTCATGGAATCATGGAGACCATTGGAGCACTCTGGGTCCTCATGGAACCCTGGAGACACCAAGTTGTCTGGTAGTGTTGATCTGCTGGAGGGTAGGAGGGCTCTGCACAGGGCCCTGGACAGGCTGGATCCAGGGCCCAAATCCAACAAGGTGAGGTTTAACAAGTCCAAGTGCCAGGTCCTGCACTTTGGCCACAACAACCCCTGCAGCGCTACAGGCGGGGGACAGAGGGGCTGGACAGCAGACAGGCAGAAAAGGACCTGCAGGGACTGATGGACAGCAGGCTGGACATGAGCCAGCAGTGTGCCCAGGTGGCCAAGAAGGGCAATGGCTCCTGGCCTGGATCAGGAATGTTGTGGCCAGCAGGAGCAGGGAAGTGATTCTTCCCCTGTGCTCAGCACTGGTTGGGCAGCACCTCGAGGGCTGTGTCCAGTTCTGGGCCCCCAGTTTAGGAAGGACAGGGAGGGGCTGGAGCATGTCCAGAGAAGGGCAACAAGGCTGGTGAGGAGTCTGGAGCACAAGTCCTGTGAGGAGCGGCTGAGGGGTCTGGGGCTGTTTATCCTGGAGAAGAGGAGGCTCAGGGGACACAAGGTGGTGTCAGGGCACAGGTTGGACTTGATGATTTCCAAGGTATTTTCCAACCTTGCTGATTCTGGGATTCTCTGAAACCACCCTTGGAGCAGTTGCAGGAGGAGCCCTGGGCCTCCTCTTCAGAAGCTCCAGCAGCCCAGGTCCCTCAGCTTCTCCTCACAGCCCCAAAGCCCATCCGGTCAGTCCTGCAGAGCCTCTGCAGCTCCTCCTCACTGCCCAGAACAGGGAGCCCCACAGCCAGACACAGCAGCCCAGATGTGCTCACGGTGGTTTTCTGTGCTGAGCATTGGCCTGGCCGTGTTCTTGAGAGAGCCTGGGCAAGGAGCCTGGAGCCCCCAGGCCCTGGCCTGAGGCGTCAGCGCTGGCCCAGCAGTGCCCATGGCCTGTCCCTGCTGCAGCCCCGGCACTGCCACCCCAGGACTGTGCCCGGCCCCGAGAGCACTCGGGCCCTGCAGCAACACCAGGGCCACCAGGGCAGCGGGGCAGGGCCACGGGAGCAGCACTGGCAGCACCAAGTGCTGCTGCTCCTGGGCACAGCTGCTGTGCCAGCCCTGATCTGCCCCAGCTCTGCACACAGACATTACTGCTGCAGCTCCAGAGAAGGCAACAAAAGGGCATCTCTGCAGAAAACTGTGCTGGGAGATCCTTTAGTTCCTTTAAAGGCACCGTGAGTGCAGCCCCTCATTGACACAATCTGTGGCCACAGGGAAGGTGGAGGGAAACAAAATGAGAAATGGCACTACCAATTTTATTTATGGAGAACAATATGAAAACAGTAAAATAAAGAAAAAAACACTAAATGAAACCAACAAGGAGAAAAAAAAAAACCAACACTTTTATTGCCAGTGGTTTGCAGAAATTGATCAGCAGTTTAATGTTTCTGAAACCATCCTGTCGTCAGTTTCCACAGTGCAGCCTTGAGCTCCTGGTTCCTCAGGCTGTAGATGAGGGGGTTCAGGGCTGGAGGCACCACTGAGTACAGAACTGACAGGGCCAGATCCAGGGATGGGGAGGACATGGAGCGGGTTTTCAGGTAGGAACACATGCCAGTGCTGAGGAACAGAGAGACCACGGCCAAGTGAGGGAGGCAGGTGGAAAAGGCTTTATGCTGTCCCTGCTCAGAAGGGATCCTCAGCACAGCCTTGAAGATCTGCACATAGGAGAAAACAATGAACACAAAACAGCCAAGTCCTAAACAGGCACTTAGTGCAATGAGCCCAAGTTCTCTGAGGTAGTATTTGGAGCAGGAGAGCTTGAGGATCTCTGGGATTTCACAGAAGAACTGGCCCAGGGCATTGCCATGGCACAGGGGCAGGGAAAATGTATTAGCTGTGTGCAGCAGTGAATAAAGAAAGGCACTGGCCCAGGCAGCTGCTGCCATGTGGGCACAAGCTCTGCTGCCCAGGAGGGTCCCGTAGTGCAGGGGTTTGCAGATGGACACATAGCGGTCATAGCACATGATGGTCAGGATGGAAAGCTCTGCTGAGATGAAGAGCATGAAGAAAAAGAGCTGTGCAGCACATCCTGAGTGGGAGATGGTGCTGGTGTCCCAGAGGGAATTGTGCATGGCTTTGGGGACAGTGGTGCAGATGGAGCCCAGGTCGCTGAGGGCCAGGTTGAGCAGGAAGAAGAACTTGGGCGTGTGCAGGTGGTGGCCGCAGGCTACGGCGCTGATGATGAGGCTGTTGCCCAGGAGGGCAGCCAGGGAGATGCCCAGGAAGAGGCAGAAGTGCAGGAGCTGCAGCTGCCGCGTGTCTGCCAGTGCCAGCAGGAGGAAGTGGCTGATGGAGCTGCTGTTGGACATTTGCTGTGGCTGCACATGGGCACCTGTTCATGGAGAAAGGACAGGGACAAGTCAGGAGAGGCTGCTCGGAGCCAAACCTGGGCCATTCCCTGTAGCCTGTTCTGCTGGTTCTCACCCACCCTTGTTCCTGCTCTGGGGAAACCTTCAGACAAGTGTGTGCCTGAGCTCCAGCTGTGCTGGCTGAGTGTGCCAGGAACAGCCAGGCCTGTGCATGGGGGCTCTCAAGGAGCCATCCCTGCCCTGTTGCCCTGGGTTTGTGGCCATCTGGCAGAGGGACAAGGGTGGATATTCAGGATTTGTCAGGGGAATCACTCCTACTCCAGAAAGGCTTTGATACCATCTGCACTCACATTTCTAAAGGAAACAGATGGCAGGAGATGATTTTAGGAATAATTTTCCTACCCACACATCATTGCTCACTCTCTGAGATCAGAAATCACCAGCATTCCTGCTGCACTCAGAGTTTGCCACTGAGAGATGTGAGAGGCAAAGGATTCCCTGTGGCTGAGGGAAGGTTAGGGGCTGGATGGGCTTGTTCCCCCAGCACTGCTCTGTTCAGCCCCCTCTGCTTCCCTGAGCATCTCCCTGGGCCTGGACATCCCCTCCTGAGAGGTGCCTTGTCCCTGCCAGCGCTCACAGAGCCCATCCCACCCTGTGTGCCCTGGGCCCGGCCCTACAGAAACCTGCCTGTGTGCAGGGCCCTGGCTGGGGCAGGCTCTGTGTGCAGCTGGGCAAGGGCAGCTCAGGAGAGCCCTGCTGGGCCCTGCAGAGGTGATGCTGCTGCTGCCCAGGGCTGAGGAGTGGCTGAAGGCCCTTTGGCAGGCTCCCAGAAGAGAGACTGACCAGCCAAAGTGTCTTGGTTCGACAAGACAGGAGTCTGTGGAAGAGGGCAAAGCCTCCTGTGCAATGGAGAACGGCAAACCCCCGTCCCTCTGAATTACCAGGATCTTTAAATTAAAGGGCTCTCAGGCAAAGATGTGGGAATGGGAGTATCAATTCTTTACTAGGAGAAAACTAGACAACAATTTAAAAAGGCAAATGCAATCGGTACAAACAAAACCAGTGAGAAAGTCCAGAACCTGAGGAGTCGGGGTGCCCGTAGCAGTTCTGCTGGGACAATTGCTCCCCTTGCAATGGTTGATGAGTTGCAGCTGAAGTGGTGATCTTTGGAAGGGTACAGTTTTCCTCTGAAGATCTGGTGGCAGTGGGGCCGGTCTTCCTCTGCGCCGGGGTTGCCTCCGAGCTCCGCTGCCGTCGCCTCAGCGCGCTCCGGCTGCTTCGCTGCGAGATCCCGCGAAGAGAGAGAGAGAGAGAGAGCTGCTTCTCTGGGAATCCCGCGAAGAGAGAGAGAGCGAGCTGCTTCTCTCCCTAAAAGCTACCCCTTTATACCATAATAGAGTGCTTGGCTTCCCCCTCTGGGTGGGACCCCTCACGGTGTTACATTTACCAGCCCAGCAGTGAGTCAGTCAATAGTGTATAAACAAACCATTGCCTCTACGGGGCAAACCATTGTCTCTGAGAGAGATAACAAAACCTGTCCGACAGGTTTGCCTTCAACAGATGGCAAATAGAATACAAGCTTATTTTACAACCCAGGACACAAAGTCACAGTTCTGGAGTCTTTGTAAATGTTCAAACATTCCTTTGATGACCCTGTGTATCCCTTTCAACTCAGAATGTTCTGTCATTCTGGGATTTCAATTCCTGTTCTGCTTCTCTCAACCCCCTGTTGTCTATAATTGAAGGAGAAAAAAAGCCCTTGCAACAGTGTTAGAACAGTAAAGTAAAAACCAGACCTTTATTGGAAGCTTCCAGGTGTCCCAGTGGGGATGAGGCACAACCGGCCCCTGATTTCAACAATTCATTAAGGTTGATTAATTAGGATACTTAACAAGGACATTCAAAAGGATATTCACTTGTCCCAGTTACACACTCCTGGCTCAACACATTGGAGTAGGTCCAAGGACTTTTTTCCCCCAGTTTTCGTTATCACTGCTGGCATACAAAAACCAAAATGTTCTTCTTGTAGGTCCTCTTCCTGATGAAAAGACTATATAATATTCAAAAATGCATTTATACAGTCAGGTTATTTTTCTAAATTCTAAGAAAAACCATAAGGAAATATACTAGAGTTAATTAAATATTATAGATATAGAGATATATAATATAACTTTAATATTGTTCAGTAAGAGTTTAAGAGAGGTAATCAAGAGTTTAATAGCAATAATAAAGGATTATAGTTTTCTAAGTATATAAGTATAATCCTAGGCTTACCTTCTTTGGGAAGTGCCCTCCGGAGCTGTGCCCAGGCTGGTCTGGAGCTGGGAGCAGCCCTGCCCCAGCCAGCCCCTCTCAGCAGCAGCACCTGCCCTGCTCAGGGTGGCTCCTTCCCCCCACAGCTCCTGGCCAGCGCTGGGAGCAGCTCCAGGGCCGGCTGAGAGCTGTCCCTGGCAGGCAGCAGAGTCCCTGGCCCAGCACAGCGCCCTGGGCTGCAGGACCCTGCTCTGCAGGACAGCCCTGGGCACCCCTGGCTGCTCTGCACAGGAGATGAGCAGAGAATGCACTCACAGGCTCTGTGGGCATTGGCATGTTCCAGCTTTAGGAGATCACTGCAGGAGCTGCAGCTGCATTGTCCTGCAGCCAGAGGTTCCTGTGCCAAGGGCTGGCAGTGATTCTGCCCCAGGCACTTCTCAGCCCCTTCCCAGCCCTGACTGGTTGAAGCTCTCTGTGCCTCTGTGCTGTGCCCGGGCTGGCTGCAGGCAGTGCCCCAGCCCTGCTGGGCTGGCAGAAGAGCTGCTCAGCAAGAGAAATGTGCTTTTGAAGCTCTGCTTGGTTACCAGCATCACCCTCTGTGCCAGGAGCCCAGCCCAGCTCAGCAGCACAGACACAGCACAAGGACTTTAATGACCCTCTGGGGCTTTGTGCTCAAGCCCTGAACATCAGGCCCTGAGAGGGAGCTGCAGAAACCTCTGCAGAACTCCAAGTCAGACTCCAACTCCAAAGTTTCTTGGACTTTTAATGGGTCCCACTGAGGGACACGACTGAGAAAGTGGCCCCAGGTCCCAGGCAGAGCAGAGAACTGGAGGCACTGATGCCAGGTGGGGACAAAGAGAAGCCAAGTCTTGGTGCCCTGGAGCACAGCAGGGTCTGTGCCACCAAGGGCTGTGAGGAAACACCTTGTCCTGAGGCCCTGGGGCCTCCTGGAACAGCCCCAGCCAGGCTGGGCACTGTCAGCCCCTGGTCCTGCCCTCAGCATCCCCCCACTAGCCCACATCCCAGTGGCCTCAAGGATCTGCTGGAAGGAGTCCCTGGGGAGCCTTGGTCAGGAATGGCCCTGGGGGCTCCTTCATGCTCCCAGGGACTGCAGGTTTTTCAAAGGACTTTGGCTTTTGCCTTGGAGTCTCTGAGAGGTTTCTGCAATCTAGGCCTCCAATTATCTGCTGTAATTAGTCCCTGGAGAGACTTTGTCAGGAACAACACTCAGTGGGGCCCATTAATTCTTCAAGGTACTTCAGTTTTATTAAGGTACTTGGTGTTTGCCTTTTGATACAGACTGTGAGAGGTTTTTGCAATCATGGCCCCAATTATCTGTTTTAATGAGTCCCTTGAGAGCTTTGTACTGACACTCAGTGGGGCTCATGAATACTTTAAGATTCTTAACATTTGTGAGGTACTTTGGATTTTCCTTTCCACATTGAGAGTTCTTTGTGCCATTTTCAGTCTCTGAGAGGTTTTTGTGCCATCCTGGCCTCCAGGTCTCTCCTCCAAGGACTCCATGAAGAGCCTGTGGTATAGATGGACCTTTGTGGTTCCCATTAATGCTTTAGACTCCAACCACTTTGGGGTTTTCCTCTGACTTTGACTCCGGGAAAGGTTTGTGCAATCTCCTCTCAGGCCCTGAGGTTCCAGGTCTCAGCTCCAAATGCACCACGGAGCTCATTAGGATCAAGCAAGTCCTGAAAAACCATGGCTTTACCTTGATTTCCCTCTGCTCTAATGCAGTTCATCAGGAAGTTTTCTGTAGTGGTTTTGGCTTGCCAATTTGAGATTTCTCGGCCAATGCATCAATTAGTGTGGTGAGTTCAGTTTTGGCTAATTACCAGTGCACTCACTAGAATATACTTACTCATTTCCTGCTGTGAGATAGGAGTAGGAGAAAAGCAAATGGGCTGAAAACTTTAAAAGGGAATAATGAAAAGTTTATTAACAGTAACTAAAAGAAAGAGTAGTAAGAATCATATCAAAACTTTCACAAAACTTCCTCTCTCCATACAACTTTTTCTTTTTATTGACAATATATGGACACAAAACCTAAAATTTTGAGTACGTTTACCACCTCTAAAATAGTCTTTCTTCACTTCACTTAGGGAGAGGAGTCTCTCTTTCTTGCTATGGAGACTCCTCCATAAGAAAACAGTTCTCTTGGGGCTCTCAATTTCCACGAATAGCAGCCACTTGGAAAAATGAAATTGTGAAATCCCTGACATTTTTTCACAGCTTTTCCCACAGCACTGTTTATGGGCCATGTCAACTTATGGCATATTAGCTTAAAGATGAGCTGTTTAAGACCAAATATTTTCTTCTTCTATTTCTGAAATCATCTTCATCTCTGGGAACAGAGGTCTCCTTCTCTTCCTGAGGACACAGGGTTTCATCACTCTGCTGCATTTCATTGTTCAAACTTCTCATGAGATAACAGCTACTGCAAAATTTGCTCACGTTAGCATGGAGGCTTTTGCTGAACAAGTTATCTCCCCATACTTTTGAATGCCTTACAGGGAAGAGAGTCTGATGTATCAATGACATCCTTCTCCATAGCTTTAGCAGAGGATTTCAGCTCCAAGATCAAGGCATCTCCTCATCCCTCCCATCTGGGACTCAACTTCCTCTTCCCTGCCCTCGGTGTGTCCATGCTGCTCCTCTGTGTGCCTGCCCTGTGTCCTTTTCTCTCACTGGAGGGAGGATGGCAGCACTGGCAGAGTCAATATCTGCCCAGGGCTGCAGATGGTTCTGTGAGCCTGGCCGGGCTCATTGGCCAATTCTAAATTTGGCCATGGTTCCTGGATATGAAGACCAGTTCTTTTCCATAGCAATGAAGGAACAGAGCGCCATTGTTTAAGGGACAGACAAGAGGTGAACACCAGATGCAAAGGCCAGCCAGTGATGCCAGATTCTTTTTGAAGAGATACCCTTACAAATAGGAAATTTTTTAGGGTGAGTACCAATTTTGGCAATGGACATCTGAAATAACAGACTTTTTTTCCATACAGAGGAGTGTTCCAGAAGCTGATGAAAGGCAGCCCTTGACATCCCAAGATCAGCCAGACCTGTCAGGTGGCCCCTGGGAGGACAAGCCAGCCAGACCTGGTCCATGTTCCCTCGCTTCCATGGGGCCCCACAGTGTCCCAATGGTCCCTTGATTCCAGGAGGCCCTGAGGTGTCACAATGCCCCCTTAGTGACACGGGGCCCTGAAGGGTCGGAATGGTCTCCATGGTTCCATCAGGCCCCACAGAGTCATAATGGTCTCTGAGTCCATGAAGCCCCGCAGTGTCACCATGGCCCCTTGGTTCCATGGGCTCCAGTGGTGCCACAATGATCCCCTTGGTTCCATGAGGTGCCCACAGTGTCACAGTGATCTCCATGGGAAGGTAAGAACCGAGCCCCAGTGCTGCAGGGGCAGCCACCAGAGGCCAAAGCCAGCCAGACTTGATGGTACTGGCAGATTTTGGCTGGGAGCAACCCTTGGATCTAGGGAATTTTAGAAGTGGGATCCCAGTTTCAGATATGGACATCTGGAGAAGTACAGGTTTTTCCATAGGAAGGAAAGCACAAACCCAGTGTTTCAAAGGCAGAAGAAGAAAGAGGTAGCTCCTGGGAGGCTGAGACAGCCAGACCTGTTCTTCCTGGCAGCTTTTGTCATGGAGGAATCATTGCATACATGGAATTTGGGAGGAGATATCGCAATTTTGACCACGGACACCTTGAGTAGAAGGACAATTCTTTTCATTGGAAAGAATGCACCAAGCCCTAGGGTTTCAAAAGCAGATGAGAGGCAGCTCCCAAGAGGCCAAGGGCAGCCAGACCTGTCTGTCCTGGCAGCTTTCACTTGGGATCTATCCTTGGATGTACAGAGTCTTGGAGGAGGAATCCCAGTTTTGGCCATGGCCCATGGAGGAGAAGGAGAGTTCTCTCCCATAGGAAGGAAAGCCCAGAGCCCCAGTGCCTCAGGGCAGGTGAGAAGCAGCCCTGGACTTGCCAAGATGGTCAGGTGGTCCCCAGGAGGCCCAGCCAGCCAGACCTGGTCCATGTTCCCTTGGTTTGGTGGTGATGCCTTGAGAGGCTGCCTAGAACAGAGCTAGGCAGTGTTAAAGGAATAAAGCAGGTATTTATTAAAAGGCCTTCAAGGGATACATCTTGGGCAGTACAAGAGCCTGGCCCTGGCTCCATCCTAAATGGAGTCCAGGTCACGAGTTTTCACTGGGACAAACAGGGAGATTTGGTCTGGCAGGATGTGTAAAACAATCTCCTGTAATATCTACTTGTTCTCACACAGAGCACTTGGCTGCAGGGACACATTCCCATCGTTCCTGCCCTGGTTTCAGGATTCAAACACTGCTGTCCTTCCCAGGAGCTGTTTTTCAGCTCCCTTGGGAGGCCTTTTGGCCTCTGGACCCACACTCTGGCTCCATTATTAGCACTGCTGGATCCAAACCCTTTATCTCCACCAACAGTAGTGATTTCAGGTGGATATCCTTTTTTCCCCAATTGTTTTAAACACTAAAAGTGTCAATAATTGTGCTACCCTGACATGGGTTTGAATAATGCAATGTTGTTCACTATCCTTTAACCAAATTACTTCATTTTCCCCTTGATAATCTGCATCAGTTCCTCCTCCCATGGCATGAGCACTTTGCAAGGCCAAGCTCCAGTGAGCAGTTACCAAACCAAAGTGTCCTGGAGGAATCTGGATTCCTGTTCCTGTATTGTGAACTCTAATTTGCTTCTGATTTATCCTATACTAATTCCAGTGCATGAAGGTCCAGCCCTGAAGCCTCTGGGCTGGCCCTGCCAGGGCCATCACACCCAGAACAATTTCCCAGGCAGTCCCAGTCTCACTGTCCAGGGCTGTATTTGCACATTGGGAGCAGCCATGCACAGCCAGGGGGTTTCCATTTCCCCAGGGGCCATTGTTAAGGGCATGGAGCACATCTGGAGATGGGTTCTCCATGGGGACAGGTTGCCAGCTCCTCATTCTTAATTGCTCTTTTAACAACCCATTCTCCGCCTCCTCCTCCTCGTCCTCCTTCTCTTCCTCCTCCTCTTCTTCCTGCTACTGGTCTTCTTCTTCCTCCTTGTCCTCTTGCTCCTCCCTGTCCTCCTCCTCCATTTACTTGTCCTCCTACTCCCCTTCCTCCTCCTTGCCCTGCTCATCCTTATCCTCCTCCTCCTCATCGTCCTCCTCCACACCCTCATTCTCATCCTCTTCCTCCTCCTATTCCTCCTCATCCTGCTTGTCCTCCTCATCCTCGTCCTTTTCCTTATCCTCATCCTCATCCTCCTCCTCATCCTCCTCCTCATCCTCCTCCTCATCCTCCTCCTCCTTATCTTCCACATCCTTATCCTTCTCCTCCTCATTGTCCTCCTTCTCATCCTCACTCTCCTCCTTCTCCTCCTCCTCATCTTCCTCCTCCTCCTCCTCATCCTCCCCATCTTGCTCGTCCTCATCCTCCTCATCCTTCTCCTCCTGGTCCTCCTCTTCCTTGTCCTCCTCCTCCTCCTCTGCCTCCTCCTCCTCCTCCTCCTCCTCTGAGTGTGGTTCTCAAGAGTCAATGACTCTAGGATTCCAGAACCTGGAACTCCGGGATTCCATGGCTCTGTGACCCCATGGATGGATTCAGGACTGTCTCCAAGGCCACGAGGGAACGTTGGTGCCAGCGGGAGGGGCTGCACTGCAGGGGCACCAACAGCTGAGAGGCGACTGCAGCTGCTGCTGCTGCTGCTGCTGCTGCTGCTGCTGCTGCTGCTGCTGCTGCTGCTACCGCTGCTGCTGCTGCTTGTGGGGGTGCTGCTGGCAGGGGCAGGGCCCTGGTGTGGCTGAGCATTGCCATCTCAGCCTGTGAGCTCCTGGGAGCTCAGGACAGAGCCAGGACTGACCCAGGTTGGCACTGCACTTGAGGACGGACACAGAGAATGGAAAGTGCCCATGGAGTGGTTCCGAGCAGGTCTGTGGGAAGGAGGAGGGAGGGAGGATTAATCCCCTGCCCAAGGCTGCCAAGGGAAAGGCTTTGGGAGGGAAAGGAAGCCTTGACCTGACACTAAGCCCTTCAAGGGCTCAGTTGCCCACGCTGAGCAGGATTTCATCAGGCTTTGTCTCACAACCGCAGCAGGGTCAGAAGTGGTGGGAGCAGCTGGAAAGAAGAGCCGTGTATTCCCTCCCCCCAGCCCATTTGGGAACATTTGGGAAAGGTCTCCATTGTCTGCCTGCAGCCAGCTTGGGGGGCCCTTCCTCTCCTCCTCCTGCTTGGGGGACTGGGCTTGGTTTCTTCTGCCATCTGCAATGCTGAGCTTCTCTCTCCTCAAACCTGGCTGCTCAGGTTCATGTCCCTGTGTCTCACACCTTCCTCCTCTTCCTCCTCATCACGTGCTTATGGAGCCTCTTTGGGCAGCTGGACTGGAACTGGCAGCAGCAGGCGAGCCCTGAGGAGCACCTCTGGCCTCCAGCCTTTCTGCAGGGCTGGCCAGAGCCTTCCTGCCAGGGGCGAGCCTCTTTCCTGTCTCTTCCCGAGGCAATATAGTCTGGATCTTGGCTCTGTCCTCCTTTCTTTCTCTTTCAGGGAAGGATCAACCATGGCTGAAGGACTCTTCCATAGTTACCTGGTGTTGATGGACATTGTCAGCATCAACCAGCCCCCTGGAAAGAATGGGATTTCTCCTGAGGATGACAAAGGAATTGTCCAGAGGATGAAGGAGCAGGAGGTAACCCTTCGGCAGCACCAGCTGCACTTGGAGGAGGAAATTGCAGACCTGGAAGCCAGACAGGAGTGTTTGGCATGGCCTTTGTGGGAACTGGAGGAAAGATCCAATGGCACACATGCACAGTGGTTTGCTTGGGTGTCCCTGCCACATTCATGATCTGGAGGCAGCGTAGGAATGTAGCCAGAGGGGAGCACAGAGAAGGAAAGACTGACCCGGGGCTCTTGGGGAAATCCTGGAAAGGAGTGGCCTTCCTGCCAAAGCCCTTGGGCTGCTCAGGGCCATTTGCATCTCCATGGGCAGAACTGGAGGATATCTTCCAGCATTTGTGGATAGACTTGTTGAATTACCTCTGTTCAAACAAAGGGGAACTGGAGAGGGTTCTTTCAAAGTGTGACTCCTCCCTATTCCATCAGCAATAGTCTCACCGGATTTATGGGTCAGGAACATGTACAACACATGGCAGGGAAGCTGGGCAAGCAGTGAGTGCTGTACCAGCACGGCCAGAACGGTGCAAGAGCCAGCGCCAAACAGGCTGAGGCAGCCAGGCCAGTCCCATCTTTCCAGGGCTCTGGGCTGAACACACAGCTTCAAAAACGTCAGGTGTGCTCCCCACAGAGCCTTCTACAGAGCTCTGGGTGAGGACTGCCAGCTTTCCTCTTTATTTTGTATCAATGTTCTGGTTTGAAAGCAAAACCAGTGAGAGACTCTAAATCAGAAATACAATTTATTGGGAAAAGAGAAAAAACCCAAAAATACGTGCAATACCACAAAAAGAAGACCACTGACAAAGTCAGAATACAACCTAACACCCCTCTGGCCAGCATGCTGGTGCAGTCCAAATTGGAGTGGCTGCAGTCCTCTTGGAATTGCAGATGTGGTTGCTGTGTCTTCTTGGAAACCTGTGGAAAGGCTGCCTCTCTGTCTAGAAAGTCCCGGTTTTATCCAGGTGGGAATGCCTAGCTCCTCCCCCCTGGCCGGAGCATCTCACAATTGGCTGATGTTATTCTGAGTCACGAGTTGTGTCCTTGATCACCTGTTGAACAGAACTGGCTCCTGGAGAGTATCTCTGAGCCATGTGGCAAGACATTGTTGGGCCTATTAACAGGAGTTAAGGAAAACTGCCCAGAGGCAGCTCCTACTCAGATGGTAATATGAAACATCTTGGTGCTCCAATCTTGGACAATCAGAAAAGGAAATTTTTCTCTCGTTTTGCCCATCTTACCTATGCAGATGTGTTGGGAGGCCATCTCTCTGTTTGTGTAGGTGTTGAACCTGAGAAAGGCAGTCTGTAGTGTCAGCTGGATACCTGAGGGCTGTCACATAAGCAGTAAGGGTGAACTGTCAATGTAAATCATTATAAAGAATGTAGTATGTTCCAGTCCCTCTTAACATTAAAATTCAGTGCCACCTGTGGCTCCAGTGGGATGTGGATTAGGCATGTCTTTACCAAAAATGTAATGGTTATTGTAATATTTTTCAATTGGAATTGGGTCCAAAAGCAGGAGGATCTTGGTGCGAAATTAGTATTCAGCCTAATCATTACAACTAATTATGAGTTTTATTGAATAAATGCACATGTACAAATGTGCCAGCAGTTAGGCTCTTTGATGAGTAGGTTTGAGGCATTTTTTCATTTAGTCTGTAGTGTGAACTTCAGTGCCTGCAGACGTACATATTAAATTTCCCTCTTGGCCACCACTTGATGATTATCATCACTAGAATTAAATTCTTAGTGTAGTGAGGAGGTGGGAACTAGATAAGAAAGTCTGTTGGGTTTGCATGGCCAGGTTTTGGTAGGTGAAGTAATGGTTTCTGTAAGAAGCTGTTGGAAGCTCCCCCATGCCCACAGAGCAAATGCCAGCCGGCTCCAGGAGAGGCACACTGGCCTGGGCCGGGCCCGTCAGGGATGTGCTGATGCCTCTGTTATTGCTGTGAATATGTAAACTCACTGAAGAAGGGAAAAGCAATTGCAGCAAAGGAATTGTGTCCAGAAAGGAGTGAGGATGTGTGAGAGGAGCAGCCCTGCAGACAGCCAGGTCCCTGCAGGAGGGGCAGGAGGTGCTCCAGGCACGGGGATGCTGAGATTGCCCTGCAGCCCTGGGGCAGCCCTGGGGAGGCAGCTGAGCCCTGAGCACAGGGAGGGCACGGGGATGCTGAGATTGCCCTGCAGCCCTGCAGGAGCACATGCCCCAGCAGGAGGATGCCTGAGAGGAGGCTGTGAGCCCGTGGGAGGCCTGTGCTGGAACAGATTGCTGGCAGGGACCTGCAGACCTGTGGAGAGAGGACCCCACCCCAGAGGAGGTTTCCCGGTTGGACGTGTGATCCTGGGAGGACCCGAGCTGGAGCAGGCTGTCCTTGAAGGACTGCGCTTGTGGAAGAGTGATCCCCGTTGGAACAGTTTGGGAAGAACTTGTCAGGAAAATTAATCCACAAACACCAGAGGTTTATGTCATAGCCACAAGCCCCCAGCTGGGTAATAATTAGTATTGACCCCATGATTCACAGAAGGCTGATAACCTCTTTATTATATTATATATCATTATTAAGAAACCCATTGCTTTTATATACAGTTATAATACACCTGGACCTAATTGGTCCACTAATCCAATCACCACCACCATTGGCTAATTAAAAAAACACCTTTTGGCAAACAAATCTCCATAACACATTCCACATGTTCACAACAGCAGGTGCAGCAAGTGAAGATAAGAATTGTTTCTCATTCTTTTCTCTGTTCTTCTCACAGCCTGCCCCCAGGACAATGCCTGGGAAAGTTGTTTCTCTCTGTGGCCATAGAGCTGCCTGCCACAGGTTTATGTCCTAAACAGAGACAGAGGAGTCCTTTTATTTTATTCAAATAAAGGGAGAGGCCATGGGGCATTCCCTTGAAGTCTTTCCAATTTTTGGAGGACGCAGCCTCCTTTTTATCCTAATTTCCCTTCTGTCTTTCCACACTGGATGAGGTACTTAAGCGGTCCTGATATGCCTGATACCAAAGATTCCCCTCTAATGTACGTCACTCACTTTTAGATTTTAATTTTCATGGAATCTATGTTTTTTCCCCATTGTTTATTTCATCTTTCAATATCCAATTTCATTTATCAGCAATCCTACAGTTTGTTTGTTGTCTGAGATTGAGAGGCCAGATGTTTTCTATTGCCATCTGTGTAGCAGTTGCCTCTGGACTGTTTTCCTTATCTCCTGTGAATGGGCCCATCAATGTTTCCCACATGGCTCAGAGATAACTCCCTTCAGAGCCATTTCTGTTTAACAGGGGATCAAGTGTTGCAGCATTTCTGAGAGACAGAGGTCATGATTTATGTTTGGAATGAGATTTGAGCTACTCCAGTCTGGGCCTCAGATTTGGGCCTTGTGAGGCCTTCCAGCCTCTGACACAGTTAGAAATTAAGAGTTTGTGGTGCATTTAGAAATTGTATTAAGGTGTGATGGGGAGCACTGGGCTGTCTGGGTGTGAAGTAGTATAGGTTTATAGTGTAAGGTTTCGGCCACCTTAAGACAAAGACAAACAATGTTAGCTTGCCAATCAGAGTGCCTTTGTAAATTGTAAACTATGTAGATGTGTATAAAAACTGCCATCTTCTCTCAAATAAGCAGAGAACGTTGCATTAATAATATTGGTTGGATGTGCATTCTGTCTGGCCAGCTTTCCTGTTTTATGACGTTCCTGGCTTTTATCAAGGACCCACTGTGTTACTCAGAATGACATCAGCCCATGGTGAGATGCTCCACCCAGGGGAGAAGAGCTAAACATTCCCACCTAGATTTAACCTGGGATTTCTAGACAGAGAGGCAGCCTTCCCACAGGTTTCCAAGAGGACACAGCTGGGGTTTTCCACTGGACCAACTACACCTTTTCTACAGGACCACTGCTCCAACAGAAACCAGCTTTGGCTGCCCTCTGGCAGATAAGCCCTTTTGGGGCACAGGTTTCTGGGGCAGGAGACGGGCACCAGTGCAGCCAGGGCTCGGGGGAACTCTGCTTGGGTGGGGACTGTGCCTCACCTGCTGCTGTCAGCGCTGCCCGGGCCCCAGGGCTCAGAGCAGCATTCCTGCCCTGGCCCACACGTTCCTGGTCTGTGTCCCACGGCCGTGCTCAGGATGGCCACCATGTGGGACGTGTCCCGAGGGGGCCGTGCCAGCTTCTGTGGAGGCCCCGTGCCCTTCCCGCTGCGGCTGCGTCGGCAGCTGCGGGGGCTCCTGCTGCTCTGAGCCCGCAGAGCAGGGCAGCGTTTGCTGATGGGCTGAGCCCTTCCTAAAGATCCTGTTGGGCTGTCTGACACACCTGGGGCAAGGCATTCCTTCCACCCTGGGCCACTCTGGGGGGCTGGGGGTGGCCCCAGGGCAGGTGGCAGTGAGTGCAAGGGCCCTTGGTGACACGGTGCAGCATGGTCACCATGGAATGGAACGGGACAGGGGATCCAAGGGCCCTTGGTGACACGGTGCAGCATGGTCACCGTGGAATGGAACGGGACAGGGATTCCAAGGGCCCTTGGTGACACGGTGCAGCATGGTCACCGTGGAATGGAACGGGACAGGGGATCCAAGAGCCCTTGGTGACACGGTGCAGCATGGTCACCGTGGAATGGAACGGGACAGGGATTCCAAGGGCCCTTGGTGACACGCTCTGGCAGAGGTGTTGGCAGTTACAAGTTACAGTTACACTCCACAGTGCTCGGTGCACACGACGAGAGAGGACGCGAGAGAGCGGTGCTGTGAGGAGCCCTCGCACAGCCACTCGTTCCTTGCTGACCCAGAGCTTTCCCAAGGTATTACTCCTGCAGGTGAGCTCGTGGGCAGACCAGAGCACTTGGTGACCCCTGGCCTTCCCGAGGCATCTCTTCTGCAGCTGCCCTCGAGGGCAGACTGTGGCATTTGCTTTGCACCATCCTTGACAGGAGTCTCCTGTCCTTGTGGCTGGAGCCCCCAGGACCAGAGTGCAGGACTTGCTGTCCTGTAGCCTTGCCAAGACTTCACTCTTGCAGGTGCCCTCAAGGCACGACTGCAGCACTTGCTGACTCGGACCTTTTCCTTTTCACCTTCTGCAAGCAGCCATGAATCCAGGCAGTGTCGTAGAGCACAGACCTGCGAGCGTGCCCAAGCTGGCCTGGGGGAAGGAGGAGAAAGAAGGCCCTGGATCTGCCCCAGCACAGCAGCCTGAAGAGCTGGAGCAGTTCCAGCCACGGCAGAAGGGTGAGTGGCAGAGCTGGGCCACAGGGCTGGTGCCTGCAGCCAGCTTGGCCCCATGCCATGCCATGCCATGCCATGCCATGCCATGCCATGCCATGCCATGCCATGCCATGCCATCCCATCCCATCCCCTGGGGCCATGCCCATGGACAGGTTGGAATAGGGGCCAGCCAGACACCCCACAGCCGTGCTCCGTGCCCTGGGCCGTCGCGGGGCTGTCCCTGCCTGGGCAGCGCAGGGCTGGGCTGTGTTCTCCGGCCTCTCCCGCAGCCCCTCAGCTCGGGCTGCGCTCGCTCTTTGCCAGGTGCAGCCGTGCAGCGCACACGAGAGCAGGAACGCACCCGTGGCCGCTTCCTCAGAACAGCGCAGGTACCTGCAGCCATCCCCACCTGGGCTGGGCCTGCTGGCACTGCTCAGCCCAGCACTGTGCTCGGAGCACTCCATGCAGCATCCCGGGCTTCTTGCCCTTCTGCTGCAGATGGTTTGCAAATTCATGAAGAGGATTCGGGAGGAAGAGAGCAGCGCCATGGGCACCGTGCGCAGAGTGTACTCTCCCATCTTCAAAGCCAAGACCAGCGCTGCCCTGCTGGATATGCTTGTGGAGGAGGGTCCTTCCAGCCCAAAGCAAGTAAGCAGCCTGTGGCCTGGCTATTCTTCTCCCAGCAATTGCTTGGCCTCCCAAGCCACACCTGTTGCTCCCTGGGAGCCTTTGAGGCCATGGCAGTGTGGAGGCAAGGGAAGCACTTCTCTGGGGCAGCTGGGCACATTCCTTCCTCCAGCAGCTTTCCAAGTCTCCCCTTCCTTCTCCAGGTGCCTGCCATGGTGAGGTTCATCCACCAGTGGCTCGTGGCCAATGAGTTTCCTGAGTACAATCTGTACAGGCCCCTTCTGGATCTGACAGAGGCACAGCCCTCTGACGTGGTGATGGCTCTCCTGCGTGTGGCCCCATTGTGTGACAGGTACGGGGCCCACCTGCCCAGAGGGCTCAGGGCTCAGCAGCCCTTCCCCCTGGGCAGCCTGTCCCAGGTGTCTGACACAGAGAATTCCAGGGCCCTCTGGCTGCTCCCTTTGCCAGCCCTGGCCCCTGCCAGCCCCCCAGCGTGCTGCCATGCTTTCCCCCTGCCCCTCAGGGGCCAGTCCCCACAGGGCTGGGCTGCCTGCGTGCTGCCAGTGAGGGGCAGTGGGCAGAGGCAGGGCTGGCAGAGCAGCTCAGCTCCCCGCTGCCGCCCAGGCCACGCTGCTGTGTCCCAGACTCCTCTGAGACAGAGCTCTGACCCCACAGAGCTGCTCTGGCCATGTGGAAGAGCATCATGTGCTCGCTGAGGACTGCAGAGCCGGCCATGCTCGTGCTCCTCGATGTGCTGGGGAGCTGGCCAGAGCACAGCATGTGCACCTCCAATGGGGACCACACGGCTGTCCTTGCCCTGGCTGTGAGTTTCTGCCTTTGCTGGCCCCAAGGCCACCTTTCCAGCAGCTCTCCATCCTCCCTCCCCCACGGCGTCTCCCTGCCTCAGGCGCTGGGCTGAAACCTGGCCTCGGGGCAGCTCCAGGGCCACCAGGCCCGGTGCTCCCCCTGTGTCTCTCTGGGCCTCTCCCTCCCGTGCTCGGGCCCTGCCACACGGACACCTCGGCACTGAGCGCTGTCTCAGGCTGCTCTGTCCTTTGCAGGCAACCATGGTGATGTGGAAGATCCTCCAGCTGCCCTGTGTGCCACATGTAGTCACCGTGTATTTCCCCGGCCTCTTTGTGCATCTGCTCTTCCAAGTGCTCTTCAGCACTCTGGATGTGCCAGAGGAGGTCAATACCTTCTGGAAGGGATGCCAGCAGCAACACGGCCTTGCCACCAGCCCCAGCAGGTGCTCCATGCCAGTCCTCCTGTCCCTGCCATGTGCCCAGGGCAGGGGCCAGTGCTCCCAGTGTAACCTCAGCTTTGCTCTGTGCACAGCTTTGCAGAGCAGACCCTCAAGGCCCTGCTCTGCCGACTGCACTATGAGGATGTGGTGGTGGCCATGGAAGACAAGCGTGGCTGGGACACACTGCTCTGTGCTGACACCCACCACTGTGCTGTGGGCGTGCTGGCCAGGTGAGACCCCCTGCTCCCCAGCTGTCCCCAGCATGTGTTCCCTGTGCCCGAGGTGCCCCACACAGTCCCCGTGGCCGTGGGCCAGAAGGCCTTGTCACCAAGGGACGGCCAAGGAGGCTGCAAAAGGCTGGGAGAGGAGCGTGCCCAAGAGCAGCAACCTCCCAGAGGGCTCAGCTGCCCCTTGCAGGGTGGTGGAGAAAGGCCAGAGCTCTGTGAGGCAGTCCTGGGAGATGTTTGCCCCCGCTGGCTCAGGGCTTTGACTCGTGTTTCCTCCTGTCAGAGAAATGCACCGCGCATCCGAAGCCGCGTGTTCCAGGATTGCATTCCACCTGCTCGGGCTGCTCAGCAAGGACACGCCATGCCGGGATTTGGCCACCCTGGCGTTCCTTGTGGAGGTGAGCCTGAAGGCCGGCGCTGCCTCGCTGAGCTGCCTCCCGGCTCTCTGCCCTCTCTTGGCCGCAGTGCCTGGGACGGAGCCCGTGCCCTGTGCTGCTGCCTGGGCCCGGCCCTGGGCGGTTCTGGGCTCCCGCCGGCCGCTCCCCCGTCACCGGCCTGTGCCTTTCAGATCCTGGAGCACCTGAACGTGAGTGAGTGCCGGGACAGTGTCCTGCAGTTCCTGTCCAAGCACCTGCAGAGCGAGTGCAGGGGGAGGCGTCGCTTGGCACTCCGAGGCCTCGTGGCGCTTGGCACCACCAGTGTCTCGGTGAGAAGAGCGCAGGGGCTGAAGCCGTGCTGCCAGCGTGGGGCTGGGGAAGGCAGTCCCTGGGGCTTGGCTGGCCTTGGGGCACTGGAGCAGCTGCTGCCAGCTCTCCTGCCTCCTGCTGCAGCTGCCCCAGGGCTTTGGCACAGGCCTTTGGCCCCTGGGCCCTGTGCCAGCAGGATGGTGTTTCACACACTTGTGTTCCACAAGTAGATGGCCATAAGGATGTGGAGCCTGCATGAAAAGCTCGTGGAGCTCCTGCAGGAAGATGACAGCACCATGCTCAGGATGACCACGGTTCTCCTCAGGGGTTTGTTCCTGTGCAATGGTGCCCCAGTAACCAGCACCCTCGCCCTGCAGCTGGCTGAGGCACTCCTGCCACTCTTTGACAACGTAAGGCTCTGCTCCTCCAGCCACGGCCAGCGGGTGCTGCCCGCACACTTTGTGCCCTGTGCACTCACAGGCTGTGCCCAGGTGGGCCTGAAGCAGCTGACGCTGAGGTCTTTCTTCCTTCCTTTCCTACAGGAGGACAGCCAGGTGCAGTTGTGCTCAATGTTTATCTTCCGGGAGATGCTGGATGTTTTTCCAGAAGAGGAAAAAAAGGTCCTGAAGGCACATGTGTGCCAGAGCCTGCTGCCACTCTCCTTGCACTGCCATGATGAGAACCAGCGAGTGGCAGAGGTGAGGACTCGGCAGCTGCCGCTGGCCCCTGGCAGGGGCTGGGCTGGCCCTGCCCTGGCGCCTCGCAGGCTGCAGGTCCTGCTGGCCTTGGCACAGGGACGGGGTCCTGCGCCCTGGGCTGTGGGACCATCTCCGCGTCTCTGCTGCTCTCCAGGCTTCTCAGGAAACGCTGCTCTGTGCGGCCGAGTTCCTCAGGAGGAGGGATCTTGTACAGATGGTGCAGAACCAAAAGCTGTGGCAGTTCACTGAGTGCCTGGTAAGGAGGGCCGGGAAGCCGCAGCCCCAGCCTGGAGCAGCCCCTGAGCGCGGTGCTCGGTGTGCGGGCTGGCAGCTGTGCCCCTGCCCGCTGCTGCAGCCCGAGGCCGCGCGGGCTCTGCTCCAGGCTCCTGCGGCCCCAGCCGGGTGCCCATGGAGCCCCGGCCCGGGGGGCTGCGGGGCCAACCCTTCCCTCCTGCCGCTCTCTCCAGCTGGCAGAGGACAGCAGCAGCGTGGCCGAGCACCTGCGCCGGGCCCTGCCCTACCTGCAGAGCCCACAGGAGCCCCTGCGAGAGGCGGCCGTCAGGTTCATGGGTGAGCCACGAGCCGGGCCAGGAGGGCGTGTGGGCACAGGGCTGGCGGCGCCGCTGGCAGGGAGCTGTGCCCTGGGCCTGACAGGCTCTGTGTTCCCAGGGACGGCCGGGCGGCACCTGAGGGGGAGGAAGGAAGAGCTCCAGCTCCTCTCTGAGGGTGAGTGAGGGCAGCGGGCTGCCAGCGGGGGCTGCCGGGGGAGCTGCGAGCCCTGCCCCGGCTGCGGAGGGCTCTGCTCCCTGTGCGGACCAGGGCCGGCGTGGGCAGAGCACACAGAGCTTTCAGGGCACCTGGGGGATTCGTGGCCAGCAGCTTCGGGCTGATCCAGCTGGTCCCTGGTCCCTGCTGGCCATGGCCAGAGCCAGCTGGGATGGCCCTGGCACAGAGTCCCCTCGGGTCCCCTCAGATGTGGGAACTGACCATGGCTCTGTTCCTCTCTCTTTCAGCCCTTGAAGGCATGGAAAATGACATCAGTGTCGACGTCGCAAGCCTGGCAGTTCAAACACCATACATCGTCCAGGAAGCAGAGAGAGCTCCATATTCCATCTTCAATAACCTGCGTGATCGGCTCTGCAGGGCATGGGGGAGACGGCCTCGTCTGTCGGGGCTCGGCTGGCTGCGCTGCTGGAGCTCTGCACAGAGCTGATTCCAGAGGCTCTGTCTGCTGGGGCCACCTGAGCCAGCAGGAATGTTTTGTTTCGTTAAGATTGTTCTTTTCTTTCTTTTTGTTTTTCTTTAGCATGTTAATATAGGATGTGTTGCTATAGACAGACTCCCAGGATCTTTCTTTGGCTGTCCAGGCTCTGCAGGGCTGAGGGGAAGAGGGAGAAAAGGGTTCCTGGGCTCAGCAAGCTGCCCAGGCATGCAGGGTTGCAGTGAAAATGGCCAGAAGCCCCTTGGCCTTTGGTGGTTTTGCTGAAGCCTCTGTGCTGCCCACAGAGCAGATGGGCAGGGGCTGGAGCTGTGGGGATCACTGTGAGAGCGGTGCCTGGAGATGGCCACAAGCCCTGTCCCAGGCAGGAAGAGCCATCCGTGTCCTCCTGCCCGTGTGTTGCTGGCTGGATTGCTGAGGGCTCCCAGGTGCCTCTTGGTGGGGCTCCTCTGGAGCTCCTGTGGGGCTGTGGCGCTGCTGCCGGGCAGGCTGGCCGGGCTGGGGAGACCCTGAGGGGACGGGGCCACGAAGGGATGAGGGGCTGCGGGAGCCCTGACAGGACAAGGCAGTGGGAAGGCACGGGTGGGACGTGTGAGGGAGTGGGTAACGTTGGCTCGGGGAGGAAAGTGGGTTGGAGCCAAAGAGACCACTCACCCTTATGTTTGTGTGGCAAACAGAGCACGTTTATTCTCAAGCCCTTCCTTCTAAAGGGCCTTTGAAAACCCGGTCTGGATTATTTCACTGCTCTGATCTCTGTGCCCCTTCAGATTCTGGCCTGGGGAATGCCTGCAGCCTTAGGAGAGATGTGATGGGCCCGGCCCCTGTCAGTCAAACCAGGGCTGGTACATTCACCCCGTACAAGCCAGCCTGCACGGTGACACGGCAACAGAGTGCGAGGCACAGCTCCAGGGGCTCCCCGTGAACCTCAGCTCTGGGGCCACTGTCTGCCCCAAGCTTCAGGGGCTGCAGTGGGAGCCCGGCTGGGCTCTGCCCTGGGGCCATCCTGCAGGGACAGCTGCAAACAGGGAGCATTCCCTGCCACAAAGAGCCAAGGCAGGGCTGCAGGGCAGCTGCTCCAGCCCCGACTGCACTGCTGAGTGCTGTGCTCTGGGGCTGGGGCTCCCTGCACAGGGGACTGCACTGGTGTGCCAGAGGGGACAGAGAAGCTGCAGCTTCAGCCTAACTGAGGTGGGTGTGTGGGCTGGGAAGAGTGGGGAGGCTCCAGGGGATTTACAGATCTCATCCTGCTGCAAGGACCAGGAAAAGGGAGCGGGAACTCAGCAGTGAGGAGAGCTGGGGGCTGGAGAGCAGCTCTGAATGACACTAAAATCCCACCAGACCTCTTGAGACATTGCTGCTCCTCAGCCAGTGACAAGATGAGTCCCTAAGCCTGGGGCTCGGCCTTCCTCATGGTGAGGGGCAACAAGGAACGCAACAGTGTGATGGAGACAGGAATGGGCTGGAAACTCACTGGGGGAAAAGAGGGAGCAATTGGGAAGTAACAGGCAGGTGAGGGAGAGAACAGTTCAGAGAAGGGCTGAGCTGCTGTTTGAGCAAGCTGCAAAATTCATTTGGGGTCATCCCAGATTGATTCAGTTTCAGAAGTTATTGAACAAGTTTATTTTTTGGATGGTGGCATGTTTTCCCTTGGAGGTGTACACTCTGCAAACTTGAGCTGTGTTGCTGAAATACTCAAGCCAGTCTGTGCTGCAGGTCACCCCATTTCTCCTTTGGCTGATTGCAGCCCGGTGCTGAGCTCCAGCAGGGCCCTGGCAGAGCCCAGAGCAGCCTCAGCACCCGCAGAGCCCGGCTGCAAGGAGAGAAACCAGAAAGCCCCGTCAGCTGAAGGCTCCTATCCCCTTGTCCCAGCCGCCCGCGGTGCCCAGGCCATGCTGGCCGTGCCAGAGCTGTGCCCAGAGCTGCCCATCACTGCTGCCTTTGGGAGCAGAGCAGGAGGGCAGGACATGTGCCCAGCCTGCAGCCAGCCACGGCACCTCCAGCCCTCAGCAGCTGCCCAGAGCAGGACGCTCCTGTGCTCGCTGCCATCTCCCCAGAGCTCTGACCCCACCATCCCCAGCAGACAGGACCCACCTCACGCCATCCCCCGCTGGAAGAAAAGCTGCTCCCAAACGATGCCCTCAGCCTTCTCCAAGGGCACGGCCCATCCACGCTGCAGATGCTCCCAAGCACGTCCTGATCCAGACTGGGCCCCACCTGAAACGCTTCCTCTAGAAAGACAAACATCAAATTATGGAAAATAGGTTACAGAGAAAAAGGGGAACAAGAAAAAAGGTCAAAAATCTTATCTCTGTCAGGGGCCTAAGGAAGGCCCAACCCCTGCGTGCCAGGGAAAAACCCACCATGGGGGAGGGAATCCCAGGCTTTCTCCCTTCCCCTGCACTGCCCCCATGGTGATCCCAAAGCAAACAAGGGCAGTGGAGCAGCCCAAGCCCTTCCTTGCCTGCAAAGCAAAGCAGCCCCTGCACAGGGTCTGGAGTCCCACCTCTGCTCCCACCATGGGGGTTTGTTTGTGTCGGGCTGGCTGCCCCAGCCCAGCCCCAGCCCGGGGCACGGTGGGTGCTGGGGGCTGTTGGCAGGGCCAGGAGCCCACTCCCATTTCGTACCCACCCCAGCCCATGCCCCCAGCCCTGCCAAAAGCAGCCTGGCAGCCGACTGAAGGATCAGCTGCATCCGCCCCAGCAAAGGGGGAACCTTTGGTTCCCAGCCAGGCTGTGCAATGCCCAAATCTGGGAGCATTCCCCTGTGTCCTCACTGTCCCCAGCAGCAGCCCCACCTGGGACAGCTTCTCCAGGGGCTCCTTCTTCCCTGGGCCAGACCAGGCTGTCAGGGCTCTGCCCAGGGCCACAGCCATCCATGAGCCATGGCAGGCAAAACCAGGGGGATGTTGGCCACCAGTGCTTGCCACACCAGGTCTCCAGCTCAGCTCCAGCCCATGAGCTGCGTGTTCCCTTCTGCTGACCCCTGCTCAGAGCTACAGGCAGGACAAAACCTGTCTGGTTGGCTTTGCTACTTAGTGCCAAGAGATGTGTGGAGCTGTTACCTGCCAGGCCCCTGGATCCAACTGTGCATGTGGATCTCTCCCATCTTCTAGGGCAGAGGAACATGGATCACGGAAAATCTCTTCTAAGGATGGCCTGTCCAAGGGCTGCATGGACAAACACCTCTTAATGACATCCTGGCACTCTGGGGAGAGAAACCAAAAATCACCAGTCATTTGGAGAAGTTGCCCCCTTTTCCCGTGCCCAGGCCATGCTGGGTGTGCTTAGAGGTGGGCCTAAACTTCCCCATGGATTTTCTGTTTGGAGGAGAGCAGGAGAGCAGGACATGTGCCACCTCCTCAGCAGCTGCCAGACCAGAATGCCCATGAGCTGCTGCTGTCTCCCAGCACTGGTATTGCTCCCGAGGCCAGAGATGAGGATCCACCTTGAGAGAGCCATGGTGGGAACAAGATCTGACCCCAGATATCTCCTGGCCCCTCCTGAATGGGAGCTTCCCCGTGACCAGGTGGTGCAGCAGGAGGCCCAGGGACCAGATCGTCGCTGCCTCACCATGGTAGCGTTGCTGGTGGATCCCCTCTGGTGGGCTGTAGGACAGGGTTCCTGTGGAACACAGACACAGTTCATCAGGGGGATGCTGCAGCCTCCAGCACCTGGAGGAGCAGCCCCCGCGCCTCCTCCTCCGGCAGGAACCCCCGCTCTGCCAGGAAACCCGACAGGTCCTGGCACCGCTCCGGATGCTCCAGCACCAGCACAAAGCTGTCGGGGAGCTGAAGCCACTGCAGGAGCTGAATGACACCAGCACAGCCAGAGGAGACCTTGTCCAGCAGCGCGATCTCCAGGGCTGCGCTGGTGCCGTGGGGCTGCGGGAGGAGCACGATGCCGTCAGTGGGGCTGATGCCGTGCCGGGGGTCGGGAACCCCTCAGCCAGCCCGGGATGCTCTGCGCCCTGCGCTGGCCCCACGCCCGCTCTCCCTCCAGGCGTCCTGGCAGCTCCCACCCTGCCGGGCCCCGGCTCAGCCCCGCCCGGCACGGCCCGGCTTCTGCCGCTGGCCCCGCTCATCACCAGCTCGCCCCGGCGCCGGACGCGGTTCCCTGGCACCCTTTTGATGGCCACCTGCGAGCCGAGGGCAGCAGCGGACTGAGCTCGCCGCCTGCCCCGCACAGCCCCATCCTTCTCCTCCTTCTCCTTCTCTCCCTCCTCCTCCTTCCCCTCCTCCGCGCCCGCCGCCGGCCCCGCCGCTCCCCGGGCGCCGTCCGAGAGCCGCGTGGCCGCGCAGCCGCCGCCGCAGCCGCCGCTGCCCAGCAGCGAACCCGCCGGGGCCGCTCCTGCCGGGCCTCCTGCGCCTTCCCTGCGGGCGGGACGCGGCTGTCAGCGCTCGGCCCGGGCCAGGAGCGGCCCCGAGCGCCGCCCGAGCGCCCCGGGCCGGCCATGCCCCGGCGTTCTCCCCCGGCATCCCAGATTCGCCATGAAATGGGAACCCTGAGCTTGTGGAAGTGCCTGAAAGATGCCCTGTTCCTCTGCAGGGACACTCGGGCTGAGACAGGAGCCGGAGCCCTCTCTGGGGAAGCCTCCTCTGAACTGGAATTTGTGCCGTGCTGGGAGAGGAGCAGGAGGTTTGGGCCGCAGGACATTCCGTCTGCGCCGCTGCCCCGCAATGGGCGGGAACGCTGTGGGGAAGACTGGGGGACACTGGAGCGGGATATGGATGGCACTGGGGAGAACTGGGAGGGCCTGGGAATGAACTCAGGTGTATTGGGAGGGACTGGAGGGGCACTGGGGCTGTACTGGGCTGTGCTTGGGATGAACTGGGCTGTACTGGGAGGGACTGGAGGGGTTGAATGGCTGTTCCCACCCGCACTGCCTCCTATTGGCCGAGGCTCCCGCCTATCACGGCCTCAACCAATCAGCGCCAGGGATCATGGCTTTGTGGGCGGGGCCTGGGGGCTTCGCCATCTTTTCTTTTGCCTACAACTGCCGTCATGCTCTGCGGCCCCATAGAGCCCCATTAAAGCCGGGACTACAACGCCCGTCATGCCCCGCGCTCCACAGAACCCCGGTACCGCCCCCATCTGTCCCATCAGTGTCCCCCAGACCCTCCGGGACCCCCAAGTGCCCTCAGCGCCCATTCGGGACCACCAAAATTTTACTGGCAAAGTACAAAAGAACAAGGAACTTTGGAAAAGCGTTTAATACAAATCCAATCCAACTTAAATCACTTGTCATAGCAGTAACTTCATTAACTCAGCCCATTTAGCCTGGAAAGCCCTAAACACTGAAGTTGTTCAGGTACCCACAAATATTCCATATAAAGGGCATTAGAAGAAGAGGAAAGAGAGAGAGAGACAGGAAGACAGAAGCTCCACAGAAAGACACACATGTGGCTCCGAGCTCCCGGGGCTCCAGTGTGGGCAAGACACAAACCCCAGGAGAAGGCAGAGTCCATACCAGGGGCTGACCTTGTGCTCCTTGGTTTTAAGCCCCTGGGCCTTCGTGGGCCTCCCCCCAGCTGGGACTTCTGATATCTCAGGTGTTCAGAGCTGGGTCAGCGCTGTCCCATCTGTGTGACTGATTGACAGCTCAGCCCAAGGTGTCTGGGGACATTGATCTCATCCAGCCTCTGACAGCGACCACGGTGACACTGCGGAACCTCATGGAGCCTCATGGAGCCATGGGTCAGTTGGGACAAGGCAGGTCCAAAGACACCCTGGTGACACTGGGGAACCTCATGGGACCATGGGTCAGTTGTGACAAGGCAGGTCCAAGGACACCCTGGTGACACTGGGGAACCTCATGGGACCATGGGTCAGTTGTGACACTGTGGGGACCTCGTGGAATCAGAGGAGACCATTGCGAAGCTCCCATGGATCCAAGGGCCCAGGGTGACACTGTGGAGCCCAGAGTGTCACGAGGAGCCATTGTGACAGTGTGTCCCCATGGAAGCAAGGGAACATGGGACAGGCTGATGCCTTAAGTTTTAGCTTCCATATTTTCCCGATTCTGTGCTGTATCAGTCTGTAACTCTGAACTTCATGTAGAGTGTCAGCAAGTTCTCTTACAGTGAAGTCAGACAAAACAATCCTTTTCCTGCCCGAGATCCAAAGACACCGCTGTAGCTTCAGGCCCAAAAAGTGAAAACACCAGCGAATTGAGGAGAGCAGACTGCGAGGGTGGGGCTGCATAATCTGAAGGTGTAATTGGACAATTAACCCCAATATGGAAATGAACCAAATCTTACAAAATTGTGAAAATGTGTGACCTGGCGTCCATCCTGGGTGTACCCTCAGCCAGGCCCTTGTACTGCCCAGGTGAATCCTTTGAAGGCCTTTTTAATAAATCCCCACTTTACTCCTGTAACACTGTCCAGCCTCTGCTCTAGGTGGCCTCTCAAGGCATCAAGGCCTGGCTGGCTGGGCCACCTGGGGGCCACCTGACAGGTCCAGCTGACCTTGGCATGTCCAGGGCTGCTGCTCATCTGCCCCTGGAGCACTGGGGCTCGGTGCTCTCCTTCCTGTGGAAAGAACTGTTCTTCTCTTCCAGGTGCCCATGGCCAAAATTTAGATTCCTCTTCTTAGTTTGCTTCTATGCAAAGATTGTTCCCAGATGAAATCTGCCAGGACAGACAGGTCTGGCTGGCTTGGCCACCCAGGGGCCATCTCTCATCTGCCTGCGAAACACTGGGACCCTGTGCTTTTCTTTCTTATGGGAAAAAAGCACCTTTCACATCCAGGCACCCATGGCCAAAGTTGGGAATCCGCCTCCAGGATTCCCTGTATCCATGGATTTCTCTGAGGTGAAAGCTTCCAGGAGAAACATGTCTGGCTGGCCTTGTTTTCCAAAGAACTGATTTTTACCTGCCTTTGAAACACTGGGGCTTTGTGCTTTCCTTTATGATGAAAAGAACTCTTCTTCCTGCCCAGGTGCCCATGGCCAGAACTGAGATTCCACCTTCAAAATTCTGAATATCCAAGGATTTCCCCCAGATGAAAGGTGCCAGAGAGACAGGTCTGGCTCTTTGGCCTATGGTGACCACCTCTCATCTTCTTCCAAAACACCTGGGCTCCATGCTTCTCTTTCCTATGGGAAAAACCATCCATCTTGACCAGATGCCCATGGCCAAAGTTTGGAATCCTCCTCCAGAATTCCCTAGGTCCAAGGATTTCTCTGTGACAAAAGCTGCCAGGACAAACAGGGCTGGCTGGCCCAGCCTCCCAGGAGCCTTCTCTCTCTGCTTCTGTCCCTGCAACACGGGGGCTCTGGGCTTTCCTTCCTATGGAAAAGAACCATCCTTCTTAACAATGCAGAAATGGCTGAAATTTGGATTCCACCTCCCAAATTCCCTATATGCAAGGGTTGCTTTCAGACAAAAAAATACCAGAACAGAGAGGTCTGGCTGCCCTTGGCCTCTGATGGTCACCTTTCATCTGCCCCTGAAACACCGGTGTTCCATCCTTGCCTTCCTATGGAAAAGAACTGTCCTTCTCCTCCAGGCAGCCAGGTCTGAAACTGGCATTCCACCTCTAAAATTCCCTATATCCAAGGACAAAATCTGCCAGCACCATCTGATCTGGCTTTTCTTGGCCTCTGGTGGCTGTGGCTCATCTGCCCCTGCAGCACTGGGGCTGGGTTGTTCCCTTCCTGTGGAGACCATGGTGGCACGGTGAGGACCTGGTGGAACCATGGAGTCTATTGGGACTTTGGGGCCATGGTGACACCGCGGGGCTCCATGGAACCCAGAGACCACCATGACTCTGTGGGGCCTTGTGGAACCGTGGAGACCATTCCGACCCTTCAGGGCCTGGTGTCACCAAGGGGGCATTGTGACACCTCAGGGCCTCCTGGAAGCAAGGGACCATTGGGACACTGTGAGGCTCCATGGAATGAGGGGAACAGGGAACAGGTCTGGCAGGCTTGGCCTCCCAGGGGCCACCTGACAGGTCTGGCTGATCTTGGAATGTCAAGGGCTGCTTCTCATCTGCCCATGAACCACTGGGGCTCCGTACTTTCCTTGCTATGGAAAAGAACTGTCCCTCTTTTTCGACACCCATGGACAAAATTGGTACTTCTCCTAAAAAATTTCCTGTATGCAAGGGCATCTGCCAGAAAAAACCTTCCAGCTCTGGCTGGCCTTGGCCTCTGATGGTCGCATCTCAGTTGCCTCAGAAGCACTGGGGCTCTGTGCCTTCCTTCCTGCAGAAAAGAACTGACCCTCTTGTCCCGGGGCCATGGCAGGAACTGGAATTTGGCCCGCAAAATTCCATATATCCTAGGATTGCTCCCAGACAAAAGCTGCCAGGACAGACAGTTCTGCCTGGCCTTGGCCTCTGGTGATATGAGCAGAATGTTTTCATTTGCAAACACCTTGGACAGGGCCCAGAGATCTCCTGAGCTGGGTTTTGCAGGCCTCAGGAACATAACCCATGTATGGAGGCTGATGTGCCTGGGCTCAGCTGTGAAGAGACTGAGGACAGATCAGGAGTGGCCTGGCAGGGCTTGAAGGGTGGATGTGGAAATGGTGGAGCTTTTCTCCATAGTGGGAATCAGGCAGGGAGAGAAATTATGCCACAAATGCAGCTGGGGAAGTCCAGACTGGACACAGGAGGAGAAAGGAATTTCCCTCCCAGGGCAGGGCTGTGGTGCAGCACGTCCCCAGCAGGAGCCTGGAGCAGCCCAAGGCTTTGTGTGGCCAGGCAGGGGCAGCAGGAGGCAGAGCTGCCAGCAAAGGAAGGGCCAGCGAGGTGGGGCAGCCAGGGGGTGACGACAGCCTGCAGGGACAGAGGCGCAGGGCAGGGACACCGTGGGACAGCCTGGGCTGCAGAGGGCTCAGGGATGTGCAGCAGCTGCAAGGCCCTGACAGAGCCAACCTGTGCAGCCCTTTGGCCATGGCTGCTGGCCCTGGGCCTGAGGCCACCAGGGGACAAGTGACCCTTGCAGCCCTGGGGCCTCAGTGCCTCCTTGTCCCTGCTCAGCAGCCTGGCAGGGGCCGCCCCATGGTCCTGCCCTTGGCACTGCACATCCCCACATGCCAGTGCCCATCCCGGGAAGAGCCCTGAGCAATGAGGGAGGGACAGGATCTGCCTTGCCAGGGGCTGGGGCTCAGGCCTGGGCCCTTTGCATTCCTGAAACACATCCAGGTTTGCTCAGCACCAGAGACACCTTTCCCTTGCTTGTGCCCTGCTGTTAGCTCTGCCTCCAGCATTATGCTCTACCTGGGGACACTTTCTCAGTTGTGTCCCTCAGTGGGACCCATTAAAAGTCCAAGAAACTTCAGTGTTTCAATCACACTTTGAGTTTTGAGAAGTTTTTTGAGCACACTCTCTGGGACTGAGACTAATGAAAACAACAGCAGCCCCTGAGAGGTTCATTAAAATCCTTGTGCTGTGTCTGTGCTGCTGAGCTGGGCCGGGCTCCTGGCACAGAGGGTGATCCTGGCAACCAAGCAGAGCTTCAAAAGCACATTTCTCTTGCTGAGCAGCTCTTCTCCCAGCCCAGCAGGGCTGGGGCACTGCCTGCAGCCAGCCCAGGCACAGCACAGAGGCACAGAGAGCTTCAATCAGTCAGGGCTGGGAAGGGGCTGAGAAGTGCCTGGGGCAGAATCACTGCCAGCCCTTGGCACAGGAACCTCTGGCTGCAGGACAATGCAGCTGCAGCTCCTGCAGTGATCTCCTAAAGCTGGAACATCCCAATGCCCACAGACCCTGTGAGTACAACTCTGAGTATTTCTGGTTCAGGGCAGGTGAAATGCTCATGGAGCTCTGACATGCTGAAGGGTTCTGATAAGTCATAGAATATTTCCAAGACAGCGATTTTGATAAAAAGGAGGAAATTTCCTTAAGACTTTTTATTAAGTTTCCTATTATTGGAGAGTAGCAGGGAAGGGGGATAAATATTAATGGTGGAATTTGAATTTTGACAAGTGAATGAGACATTAGAACTGTTATTTTAGTGATCTGTAGGTTCACAGGAGATCCCTAATGTGCTTTCAGCCACTCTGCCCATGGACAGCAGCAGCATCACCTTTGCTGGGCCCATCAGGCTCAGTCTGAGCTGTCCTTTCTCCAAGCTGCAAACAGAACCTGCCCCCAGCCTGTGCCCTGCAAACAGGCAGGGTTCTGTCAGGCCAAGGAGAGTGCACAGAGATTTGGGGTCTGGGAGTGCTGGCAGTGAGAGATCAGGCACAGGGAAACACCTGCAGGAGGAAAATCTCCAGGAAGCAGAGAGAAGATCAGGGAAGGATAGAAAACAAAACCCAGAAATGCTATGGCAGGGAGAGTTTAGAGATGTCCAGAGGATGGCCTCCAGTGCAGCCCCTCCCTCTGCACAAGCCCCCTCCCTCCTGTGCCCCAGCCAAGCCTCTGCCCTCAGGGCCGGGGCTCCAAGGCGTGCAGCCCCTCCTGTGCAGGCAGAGCTGCAGCAGAGCCGTGGGGCAGCTCTGCAGCCCCGGGCCCAGTTCCCTCTGCAGAGCACAGGGCTGGGAGCAGCTGCCCGGCACTGGGGGCTCTGGCAGGGGCACAGCTGGCTCAGGGTGACACAGCTGTCCCCAGTGCCCGGCTCTGGGCAATGCTGGCAGTGCAGCCAGGGAAGGAGCTGCACCTCCCTTCATCCAGTGCCATCAGAGGGACACTTGGAAGTGTCCCTGAGATTTCAGTCCAAGCTGGGAGCTTCAATGCAGAGTGCAAAGCTGTCCTAGAGAATCTCTGATTTATGAGATTGATGGGGAAAGGCAGAGGTGTTCTGAGACTGAAAATGCTGCTGGGTTGGTGAAATGAGCAAGGTCAGTCCTTGGCTACAAATGTGGAGCGGGGCTGGGGTGGATCCATCTGCTCTTACCTGTACCTGAGGTTTTGTAAGAGAAACATGGGAGTGTGACCATCCTTCATGTGAGAAAAATGAAAACCAAGAGAAGCTCCAAACAGAATGAATAATCTTATCCTCTCAGTCTCCACTCATTATCTTTCCTCAGAAAACTCACTGTATTCATCAATGAGATGGAGATATGCTGATGGTTTCTGATATCCAGGAATACCAGGAGAAACATGGAGGCAGCATAAAAAGAAAACCACAAAACTCTCAAATACAGAAGTGTATACATCTGTGTTACAGAGGAGGGTGTATGGGAAATGGCGTTAACTTTAATTACAGGCATCTCCTCTAACTCTTCACTGTCCTTTCTCCATGAACAGGTACCCATGTGCAGCCACAGCAAATGTCCAACAGCAGCTCCATCAGCCACTTCCTCCTGCTGGCACTGGCAGACACGCGGCAGCTGCAGCTCCTGCACTTCTGCCTCTTCCTGGGCATCTCCCTGGCTGCCCTCCTGGGCAACGGCCTCATCATCAGCGCCGTAGCCTGCGGCCACCACCTGCACACGCCCATGTTCTTCTTCCTGCTCAACCTGGCCCTCAGCGACCTGGGCTCCATCTGCACCACTGTCCCCAAAGCCATGCACAATTCCCTCTGGGACACCAGGAACATCTCCTACTCAGGATGTGCTGCACAGCTCTTTTTCTTCATGTTCTTCATTTCAGCAGAGTATTTCCTGCTGACCATCATGTGCTACGACCGCTACGTGTCCATCTGCAAACCCCTGCACTACGGGACCCTCCTGGGCAGCAGAGCTTGTGCCCACATGGCAGCAGCTGCCTGGGCCAGTGCCTTTCTCAATGCTCTCATGCACACAGCCAATACATTTTCCCTGCCCCTGTGCCATGGCAATGCCCTGGGCCAGTTCTTCGGTGATATCCCACAGATCCTCAAGCTCTCCTGCTCCAATTCCCACCTCAGGGAACTTGGGCTTCTTGTGGTTACTAGCAGTTTATCATTTTGTTGTTTTGTGTTCATTGTTTTCTCCTATGTACAGATCGTCAGGGCTGTGCTGAGGATCCCTTCTGAGCAGGGATGGCACAAAGCCTTTTCCACCTGCCTCCCTCACCTGGCTGTAGTCTCTCTCTTTGTCAGCACTGCAGAATTTGCTCACCTGAAGCCTGCCTCGATGTCCTCCCCATCCCTGGATCTGGCCCTGTCAGTTCTGCGCGATGAAATCCTGCTCAGCGTGGGCAACTGAGCCCTTGAAGGACTTAGTGTCAGGTCAAGGCTTCCTTTCCCTCCCAAAGCCTTCCCTTGGCAGCCTTGGGCAGGGGATTCATCCTCCCTCCCTCCTCCTTCCCACAGACCTGCTCAGAACTGCTCTGTGAGCACCTTCCATTCTCTGTGTCCGTCCTCAAGTGCAGTGCCAACCTGGGTCAGTCCTGGCCCTGTCCTGAGCTCCCAGGAGCTCGCAGGCTGAGATGGCAACACTCAGCCACACCAGGGCCCTGCCCCTGCCAGCAGCACCCCCACAAACAGCAGCAGCAGCAGCGGCAGCAGCAGCAGCAGCAGCGGCAGCGGCAGCAGCAGCAGCGGCAGCAGCAGCAGCAGCAGTAGCAGCTGCAGTCGCCTCTCAGCTGTTGGTGCCCCTGCAGTGCAGCCCCTCCCGCTGGCACCAACATTCCCTTGTGGCCTTGGAGACAGTCCTGAATCCATCCATGGGGTCACAGAGCCATAAAATCCCAGAGTTCCAGGTTCCTGGAATTCTAGAGTCATTGAATCTTGAGAACCACACTCAGAGGAGGAGGAGGAGGAGGAGGAGGAGGAGGAGGACGAGGAGGAGGAGGACGAGGAGGAGGAGGAGAGGGAGGAGGAAGAGGAGGAGGAGGAGGAGGAGGAGGAGGAGGAGGAGGAGGAGGAGAAGGATAAGGAGGAGGAGGAGGATGAGGAGGAGGAAAAGGACGAGGAGGAGGATGAGGAGGAGGACGAGGAGGAGGAGGACGAAGAGGACGAGGAGGAGGACGAGGAAGAGGACGAGGAGGAGGAGGACGACGACGACAACGATGACGAAGAGGAGGTGGAAGATGAGGAGGAGGAATAGGAGGAGGAAGAGAGAGAACGAGGACAAGGAGGATGATGAGGAGGGGGAGGAGAACGAGGAGGATGAGGAGGAGAAGAAGGATGAGGGCGAGGATGAGGAGGAGAAGGATGAAGATGAGGAAAAGGATGAAGATGCAGAGGACAAGGAGGACGAGGAGGTCGAGGAGGAGGACGAGGACGAGGACGAGGATGAGGACGAGGACCAGGATGAGGACGAGGAGGAGGACGAAGAAAAGGAGGACGAGGAGGAGGACGAGGAGGACGAGGAGGACGAGGAGGACGAGGAGGAGGACGAAGAGGACGAGGAGGAGGATGAGGAGGAGGACGACGACGATGAAGAGGAGGTGGAAGATGAGGAGGAGGAATAGGAGGAGGAAGTGAGAGAACAAGGACAAGGAGGAGGAGGAGGAGGAGAACGGGGAGGAAGAGGAGAATGAGGATGAGGAGGAGGACGGGGAGGAGGACAATGACAAGGAGGATGAGGAGGGGGAGGAGAAAGAGGAGGAACAGGAGGAGGAAGAGGAGGAGGAGGAAGAAGACGACAAGGACTAGGGCAAGCACAAGGAAGATGAGGAGGAGGAGGAGGAGGACAAGGAAGAGGAGGAGGCAGAGAAGCATGAAGAGGAGGAATAGGAGGAGGAAGAGAGAGGACAAGGACAAGGAGGATGATGAGGATGAGGGGGAGGAGGACAACGAGGAGGAGGAGGAGGAGGAGGAGGAGAAGAAGGATGAGGACGAGGACGAGGGGGAGAAGGATGAGGATGAGGAAAAGGATGAAGATGCAGAGGACAAGTAGGACGAGGAGGAGGAGGAGGGGGAGGAGAAGAATGAGGACAATGAGGATGAGGAGGACAATGAGGAGGATGAGGAGGATAAGGATGCGGAGGATAAGGAGGAGGGGGATGAAGAGGAGGACAAGGATGAGGAAAAGGATGAGGATGAGGAGGATAAGGAGGACGAGGAGGAAAAGGAGGACAAGGAGGAGGAGGACGAGGAAGACGAGGAGAAGGAGGAGAAGGAGGACGAGGTGGAGGACGAGGGGGACGAGGATGACGAGGATGAGGATGAGGAGAAGGATGAGGAGGAAGACGAGGAGGACGAGGAGGAGGACCAGGAGGACGAGGAGGACCAGGAGGAGGACGAGGAGGACCACGAGGAGGACAAGGAGGAGGATGAGGAGGAGGACGAGGAAGACAAGGATGAGGATGAGGAGAAGGATGAGGAGAAAGACGAGGAGGACGAGGAGGAGGACGAGGAGGAGGACCAGGACGACCAGGAGGAGGACGAGGAGGAAGATGAGGAGGAGGACGAGGAGGACCAGGAGGAGGACCAGGAAGAGGAGGAAGAAGGAGGAGGATGACGAGGACGAGCAGGAGGAGTACGAAGAGGAGGAGGAGGACAAGGATGAGGAGGACGAGGAGGACGAGGATGACGAGGAGGAGGAGGACGAGGAGGAGGACCAGGAGGAGGAGGATGACGACGACAACGACCAAGAGGAGGTGGAAGATGAGGAGGAGGAATAGGCGGAGGAAGAGAGGGAACGAGGACAAGGAGGATGATGAGGATGAGATGGTGAACGAGGAGGAAGAGGACAATGAGGATGAGGAGGAGGACGAGGAGAAGGACAATGGCAAGGAGGATGAGGAGGGGGAGGAGAAAGAGGAGGAGCAGGAGGAGGAAGAGGAGGAGGAGGAGGATGACAAGGACTAGGGCAAGCACAAGGAATATAAGGAGGAGGAGGAGGACAAGGAAGAGGAGGAGGCAGAGAAGCATGAAGAGGAGGAATAGGAGGAGGAAGAGAGGGGACAAGGACAAGGAGGATGATGAGGATGAGGAGGAGAAGGACAGCGAGGAGGAGGAGGAGGAGAAGAAGGATGAGGACGAGAACGAAGAGAAGAAGGATGAGGATGAGGAAAAGCATGAAGATGCAGAGGACAAGGAGGACGAGGAGGAGGAGGAGGAGGAGGAGGATAAGGAAGATGAACAGGAGGAAGAGGAGGATGAGGAGGACGAGGAGGACGAGGAGGAGGAGGAGGAGGACGAGGAGGATGAGGAGGACGAGGAGGAGGAGGACGACGACGACAAGGAAGAGGAGGTGGAAGATGAGGAGGAGGAATTGGAGGAGGAAGAGAGAGGACAAGGACACGGAGGATGATGATGAGGAGGAGGAGGATGAGGAGGAAGAGGTGAATGAGGATGAGGAGGAGGAGGAGGCGGACAATGACAAGGAGGATTAGGAGGGGGAGGAGAAAGAGGAGGATCAGGAGGAGGAAGAGGAGGAGGAGGAAGACGGCAAGGACTAGGGCAAGCACAAGGAAGATGAGGAGGAGGAGGAGGACAAGGAAGAGGAGGAAGCAGCGAACCATGAAGGGGAGGAATAGAAGGAGGAAAAGAGAGGACAAGGACAAGGAGGATGATGAGGATGAGGAGGAGGAGGACAACGAGGAGGAGGAGGCAGAGAAGAAGGACGAGGACGAGGAGAAGAAGGATGAGGATGAGGAAAAGGATGAAGATGCAGAGGACAAGGAGGACGAGAAGGAGGAGGAGGAGGAGAAGGAGGAGGAAGATGAACAGGAGGAGGAGGAGGACAAGGAGGAGAATAAAGAGGAGGAGGACAAGGATGAGGAGGAACAGGAGGAGAAGGACGAGGAGGATGAGGATGAGCAGGATGGGGAGGACGAGGAGGAGGAAAAGGAGGAAGATGAGGAGGAGGAGAAGGAGGAGAATGAGGATGAGGAGGACAATGAGGAGAATGAGGAGGACAATGAGGAGGATTAGGAGGATAAGTATGCGGAGGATAAGGAGGAGGAGGATGAGGAGGATGACGAGGACGAGGAGGAGAAGGATGAGGATGAGGAAAAGGATGAAGATGCAGAGGACAAGGAGGACGTCCTCGTCCTCGTCGTCCTCCTCGTCCTCCTCCTCCTCCTCGTCCTCCTCCTCCTCCTCGTCCTCGTCCTCACCCTCGTCCTCCTCCTCGTCCTCGTCTTCGTCCTCCTCCTCCTCCTTTTCCTCCTCCTCCTCCTCGACCTCCTCGTCCTCCTTGTCCTCTGCATCTTCATCCTCTTCCTTATCTTCATCCTTCTCCTCCTAATCCTCGTCCTCATCCTTCTCCTCCTCCTCCTCCTCCTCATTGTCCTCCTCCTCCTCATCCTCATCATCCTCCTTGTCTTTGTCTGAAGAGAGCTTGGCAGAAGAATGGTTGTACAACAGGGGACATGATGCTGTAAAATTAATCCAAGTAGGGAGGGCTACGTGACTGCTGCAAGGTTCGCATGACCCTGAAGAGCAGATGGTGTGCAGAAAGGAAGATATTGAAACTGCTTGGTATGTAGAAATAGATAGAGAAGAACAAAGGGGTACTAAGCTGTTCTAACTGCAAGGCCAGCTGGACAGGCAAGTATCATTCACAAAGTTACTTTTAAGATAATAGTACAAGTCACATAGCAACCAATCATGAGCTCGGCTTTTGCAATATGTATGAGCTAATTAACGAACATATATAAACTGTGTAATCTGTTACAATAAACTGAGACTTGATGATCATGATATCATGAGTCTTGTCTCCCGCGGCACCCTCCAACAACTGGCGCCCGAACAGGGACCTCATCTGAGGGAAAGGCGGGAGAGGTGCTGCGTTGGAGTTCGGGTCCTGCAGCTGGAAGGATGGCAAAAGTGCTGAATTGAAATAGAGTGCACCATGCCCCAGGTGACTGCAGAGATAAGCCTGGCTGATACGTGCTGCCGAAGCCTGAGGGAGCCAGCAACGGTACCGACGTAATCATGGAAAGGCAAGCAGCATATGATTTGTTTAGTGCTTCTCTTAGAAAAAGGCAGATTAGGGGGATTGACTTAGATAAAGATCTCCCCTCGCTATTGCATCATGCTGAGTCCTATGGCTTTTTCATTAACCCCCATAGTGTTCATGATCTTTCCGAATGGAGAAAATATAGGGATAAGTTGTGGGAATTAGTTTTAGATGATGACAAACCGGGCAAGAAAATGAGTAAACTTTGGAGAGTGGTTCATAACGAATTGTTAATGTGTCAGGCAGAAAAGAGGGCGGTGGATGTGATACGGATGGCTCGGGAGAAAAATAAGGAATGTAAACCCTTGCTTCTCTCCAGTGAGCCAAACCCTCCAGTTCTCACAAATTTTCCCGTTCCCATCTCTGCTTCTGAAATGCCTGTACCTCCCATAAACACTAATAGCATTGAGGTGCTGGAAATTGAAGTCCAAATTGCTTTATGGCAAAAGGACTGGGATCCCAAATTCACTTTGTGTGAACGGGGATCAGGTGGAACAGATCAGAAGACTCCAAACTCCGAATTGGGCCATTCCCGACGGGAAGAAAAAGACTTTTCGCATCGTTGTTTGTTTGCGAGAGTCCACTGGAGCAGTGAAGACCTCAGCGTTCACGAGGAACCCGAACGGTGGGTGTGGACGTGGCCGGGGCCGGGAGCTGGAGCAGGAGTGCTGCCTTGCCGAAGAAAAGTGAGTGCAGCAACCCGCGGAGGTTGGAGGTTGGCAGAACTAAGGCAGCGGGCTGCAGCGGTGAGCACCGGCCAGCCGCCCAGGCGGAGCGCAGAAGCGGCAGCACAGAGCGGCGGGCGTGGGGCCAGACAGAGCGGGGCCGGCCAGCACCGAGCCGGAGGCGAGCCTGGGGCGGAGCGGACATCAGCCGAGAGACGGAAGGCTCTTTGCTGCCGAGCAGCAGCGCAAGGGGGAGAGGGGCGTTCCTGGGGGCTCAGCTGCGCTGGAGTCGGAGCAGGCGGGGCGCGGCCGTGGCAGGGGTGTCTCTTCTCCCATCCACAAAGTCACGCAACAAGGACGGGAGCGAGGCGGCGCCGCCCCTCATCTCCCCACAGCGCCCAGCAATGGCGGCGGAGATGGCGGCACAGTCCTGGTTGCCATGGCAGCGACAACGCCGAGAGCAGCAGCGCCACCGATGGCAGGATCGCAACACTACAGCAAAAAGTTCAACAGCACCTTCCCAATTTCTTACAAGAGTCAGAAGACGTAATGAAAAAGTACAGCAGTACCGAGTGTTTTCCAAGATACCAAGAAGGATGAACATTATGTGAATCAATGTTATTTCAAATATGATATAGATAAAAATCACTGTATAAAGATAGAAATGTTAGTAATGATTTAATTACCAAAAATGTCTCTGAAAACAAAGAGTTGAGAAAATGTCATCTGATAGAATTTTAGTATTGAGTTTGTAATCTCTGTCTTTGAGTTTTTATAGATAATAATATACAATCAATTAGATAATCAAAAGCATAACATTAAGTTTATCCTAAATATAGTTTGTATTTAGAATTAAATTTGTTCCTTTCATGTTAAACAGAGCAATCAAGGACATGAGAAATATGAAGTAGGGTACACTTCTGTAATACTAACCTCATTTTTCACCCCACGAGTTACTTCAGTGCAAGCTCTCACACAATTAAAAATCCTAGCCTACTGGACAGAAAAATAAATTAGTATTCCATCTAAAATATTAAGTGAGCTTGCCACAAATATAGGTAGTATCTGTCATGCAGTTCTGCAAAACAGAGCAGCTGCCACTAATTTACTTCTTCTAGCCCAAGGTCATAGTTGTAAAAAATTTGAAGGAATGTGCTGCATGAACTTATCTGATCACTCTACATCTATCCATAAGCAAATACGAAAATTGACTGAGCTAACTCAACAATTAAAGGTGGAGGACGGATTGGGTCTAGAAGGCTGGACGAAGGGATTGGGGATCGGACCATGGCTAAGAGACATTATCAAATACAGCATAATAGTTCTAAGCCTAATTATAATACTTTTGCTTGTTTTGCCCTGTGTGTTTACTTGCTTGCAAGGCTTGATGCAGCAGCTTTTGCAAAAAATGCTGAATGCACATCTTCTTGTACAAAAAGAAAACGGGGGAGATGAAGAGAGCTTGGCAGAAGAATGGTTGTACAACAGGGGACATGATGCTGTAAAATTAATCCAAGTAGGGAGGGCTACGTGACTGCTGCAAGGTTCGCATGACCCTGAAGAGCAGATGGTGTGCAGAAAGGAAGATATTGAAACTGCTTGGTATGTAGAAATAGATAGAGAAGAACAAAGGGGTACTAAGCTGTTCTAACTGCAAGGCCAGCTGGACAGGCAAGTATCATTCACAAAGTTACTTTTAAGATAATAGTACAAGTCACATAGCAACCAATCATGAGCTCGGCTTTTGCAATATGTATGAGCTAATTAACGAACATATATAAACTGTGTAATCTGTTACAATAAACTGAGACTTGATGATCATGATATCATGAGTCTTGTCTCCCGTGGCACCTTCCAACATCTGCTGGCATGAAGAGTTTTGTCATTAATATCTTGTCCCCAAGGTGCTGGGCCAATGGCTTCCCAGTCAGGGTCCTGGAGCAGAAGTGGCTTTTCAGAGCCCAGCCAGAAATGAGCCCTGAGGCAGCAGCTCTGCAGCGCTGGCCACCAGGCCGGGTTGCAAAGGAGGCTTCTGGCCATGCCCTGCAAGCAGCTGCTGCTGCCAAGGTGCCTTTGGTGCCTCGGGCTGTCCCTGGCACAGCTCCCAGCACGGCACTCTGCCCTTGTGCCCGAGGCCTTCCCTGTGCTGGGGCTGGCCTGGGGCTGTTCCTGCAGCGGGACCTGCCCTGCTCCTGGCACAGGAAAGGCAGTTCCTGCTGGAGCAGAGGCTCTGCCTGCAATGGGCTCAAACCACTCCAGCAAGGCCCTGCTGACTTCAAAATTGCTTCCTAGAGCAGAATATCCTATAATTGTTATAGATTCTGGACTGTGGAGTAAATAACTCTGGTTAAGAGCTTACTGTCTAGTCATTATCAGATTGTATTTATATAAATATATCTGATATTCCATTAGTAATCCTGTGGGACAAATTGCATTGACAGATTGTTCAATTCTACCTGTCCAATCATTTATACATAAACCTTTGACAAATTCTGGGGCCGGGATTGCATCCAGTCACTCCCAGTCTCCTCTCTTAGAAGGAATTGTAGAAGTCTGGGGGCCCTGCAGGGGTTTGAGGATCCATGGTGGCTGTTGGGTGTCATTTTTCCATCTCATGACTCAGCAGGAGTTTCTCCAATAATGAAATAAAGCTTTTGCCTGAAGATCCCACTCTGCACATGACAGGAGTGTGTGTGACATCCCGGCTCTTTGGCAGCCTGGGGACTCCTGGAATGTCACTGTGGAGCCCCCGTGAGTGATAGTGACAGATCGGTGCCTTTGCAGCCCAAGGTGCCCTGGGATGTCACCATGGCATGGCTGTGACTGCCTCTGACCACACGGCTCTTTGCCATCCCCAGAAACCCTTGGGAGGGCTCCATGGAGCCCCTGTCTCTGTGTGCGACATTCCAGCTCTTGAACTGCCTGGAGACTATTGGAAAGTCCCCATGGAACCCCTCTGAGGTCCAGTGACAAATCTCATCCTAAGCAGGCAACCATCACCAGGAAAACCTGTTGCTATGGTCAGTTCCCATGGCAACCATCCCCAGCCCCTGTTGCTATGGTCAGTTTCCATGGCAACCATCCCCAGCCCCTGTTGCTGTGGTCAGGCCCTGGGCAGCTCCATGGAGACCCCATGCCAGGGGTGGTTGCCATGGACACCAGCTCAGGCCTGGAGCCCCTTGCCATGGCAAAAATTGGCACTCCCATCCTCAGAGTCATGGATCCAGAACCACAGAATTGGCTGAGCTGGGAGGGACCCATCAGGATCCTCAAGTCCAACTGCTGGCCCTGCACAGGACACCCCAACACTGCCAGCCTGGGCCTGGCAGCACTGTCCAAACGCTGCTGGAGCTCAGAAAGCCCTGGAGCTGTGACCCTTCCCTGGGGAGACTGGGCAGTGCCCCAGCAGCCTCTGGGCAAAAACCTTTTCCTGGGATCCAACCTCAGCCTGCCTTGACTCAGCTGCAGCCGCTCCCTCCACTCGTGTCCCTGGGCACCAGAGTGAAGAGGTTCCCTCAGCCCCAGCCAGGGACCCGCTCCCAAGGCTGCTGCCATGGCCACCAGGGCTGGCACCAGCTGGGATGCTCAGTTTCCAGAGGCCGGGGCACAGGAATGGGATTCCCCAATTTCCTGTTCTCACTAAAACCCTGCTGGTGCTCGTTGCCCTCCCACCATCCATTAAAGGAAAAAAAGGGAAAGATCCCAGGCTAGGATAAGAACAATTTACTGGGAACAGCAACGAGATGAGGAACAAACAGAAACAGAAAAAATATTGACAACAGAAGGGATAAGAAAAACTTTTTACAGAGAAAACCACATCACCATCAATTGTATCTTCCTGGCCACATGTTTCCTCCTGCATGGAAAGGACACCCGTCTCCTCAGGGAGAGACAGAGAGAGAGTCCCTTTCCTGCCCCTGGCAATGACCTGAGGTGGGAGTGAATGTAGTGACAGGGCCATGGCCAGACCCTCATGTCCTTCAATCCCACATCAGGTCATTGGTAGGGGCAGGAAAAGGGACAGGTGTCTTCCCAGCATGGATCACAGGGAACATGGATCACCAGGGCTCTTCCCAACATGGTTCTCCAATGGTGGATGAAGCTGGAGCAGTGCACAAAGCTCTTCCTGCAGCTGGGGAATTTTCAGGACTTCCCTTACTGGTGTCTCCGTTGGTGTTTGGTCAAGTGAGAGCTTTGGGTGAAGCTCTTCCCACACTGGGGACACCCGTAGGGCCTCTCCCCAGTGTGGATGCGTTGGTGGCTGACAAGACTGGAGTTTTGCTTGAAGCCCTTGCCACAGTCGGGGCAGAGGAAGCGTCTCTCCTCAGTGTGAATCCGCTCATGCAGGAGGAGATTTGAGCTGCTCTGAAACCTCTTCCCACAAGTGGGACATATGTAGGGCCTGTCCCCGGTGTGGATCCGGTGGTGCCTGATGAGGTGGGAGTTCCGCTTGAAGCCCTTCCTGCAGTAAGGGCAGCGGAAGGGCCTCTCATCCGTGTGAATGTGCTGGTGTACAAGGAGATTGGAGCTGGTCTGAAAACTCTTACAACACTTGGGACACTCGTAGGGCCTTTCCCCAGTGTGGATGCGTTGGTGGATGATGAGGTCGGAGCTCCATCTGAAGCCCTTCCCACATTCCCCACACTCGTAGGGCCTCTCCCCAGTGTGGATGCATTGGTGGCTGACAAGGTGAGAGTTGGAACTGAATCCCTTCCCACACTCCCCACACTTGTAGGGCCTCTCCCCAGTGTGGATGTGTAAGTGCCTGACAAGGTGGGAGTTGCAGCTGAAGCCCTTCCCACACTCATAGGCCCATTGCCCTGTGTGGATCATCTGGTGTCGTTTCAGATTTTTGCTCTGGCTGAAGCTCTTCCCACACTCCAAACACTTGTAGGGCTTCTCCCCATCAGGAAGCTGCTCAGGGACCACCAGCTCTGAGCTCTGGCTGAAGCTCTGCCCACCTTCCTGGCCCAGAGTGGGTCTTTCCTCCTCAGAGCATCCTGGGCTGGGCTTGCAGCCCCTCCTCCTGTGAGATCTCCAGGGATTTTCCTCCCTGTTGGATTCTTGCGCTGTGGAGTTGCTCAAAATGGCCTCTTCCATGAGGTTCTGCTGCAGGGATTTGTCTTTCCTGGTTTCCATCCTCAGCTCCTGCTCTGGGGGAGGAAGGAAAAGGAGAGGATGGGATTAGCCTCCATGCCACAGGGAAGGACAAGGAGATCCCCCCAGAGAATCCCCGACAGGAGGGCATCGGCAGCGGGGCTGTCCTGCAGCCGGGGGCTGTGCTGGGTTGGGAGATGGAGCAGGAGAGAGGGGGAAAGGGGCACTGACTTCCTCCTCACCTGCCTCAGTGTCCCAGGGCATCTTCCTCTTCCTCGCAACCTTCTCGTCCATCTGGAAAACGTTTGGGTATGGGAAATCCTGTTTTGGAAGGAAACAAGGGATGAGCACAGTGAGTTTTGTACTGGTTTGAAGGCAAACCAGGGGGAGACTTTTAAGCCAGAATGACAATTGAGTAAGAAAATTAAGATCCAAACAATGATACAGAAACACTGGCTTAATCTGACAGAGTCAGGATATAACCTGACACCCCGTTGTTCAGGGTGGTGGTAGCTGTCTGATGAAATGGTGGCTGCAGTCCGGCTGGAGTGATAAACTTGATTCTGTCAAAGCCGTGATCCTGGTCTTCCTCTGAAGGTCCAGTGGTGGTTATGGAGCTCTTGTCCTCTGGGAATCCAGTAGGCAAGGTGGTCGTGGTGTTGCAAGGGTGACATTATATCCAGGCAGGAATGCTTGGTTCCTCCCCCTGGGCGGAGCATCCCACAATGGGATGATGTAATTTTATCAGTGCTGCAGTGACACTCAATGGCCCATTAACAGAAGATGGCCCCTGCAGGGCGTTATCAGGGCTGAGCCATGGAAGAGATAAAGAACACTGCCCCACCTGTTGATAACAGTTTATGGAGATGGTGACTGAAAACACTTTTGGTTACATCTGACACTGTAACCGGAAACAGTGAGTCAATCCCTGCTCGGGGTGGGGGGTGAACACCACCCCCCTTACCCAAACCGGCTCAGGTGTAAAACCCCCACTCTGGGAAGGCCACGCACACAGGGGACAATGTCACACTTGCCCCGCTTCTAGGGAGATCTCTGTCCCTGTCACTCCCTTGCTCTCTCCTCTTTTTCTTTCCATCTCTCTCTACCTCACATTTACTGTTCAATAAAATCCACTTTGGATTTAGTCTCGTTAGCACCTTAATTGGGGCAGAGTCATCTCTCTAACAATTTTATTATCCAGATTGCAACATTATTTTGCACAGTGATTTCAGGGCACTGTTGTCTGACCCCAAGTGCCATTGACAACAGCATGGTTCTCTCCTCTGAGGAGTTTGTGGCTCTTTCTGCAGGAACTCTTGGAAACTTGGATGCAGCTTCCTTTGAGTGACTTTTGGGAGAACTTATGAGGAAAATGGCTCTTGTGGGTGGCCAGTGTAAAGAAAATATTTTGTTTTCCTTCTTTGAAAAGTCTGTTAAAATCACTGGAGGAAAGGGACCAAATGATACCAGCAAGACTGACAAGGATCATTCACCCCAAAGCGAGGAACACAAGGCTATCAAAAGTCCTACAAGAAGCCCAGCTCAAGTAGCTAAATTCCCAAATAACTCCTGAATTCATGGGTTTGGGGGGAGAAGCATTATTTTCTTGCTCCCTGTCACCTTTGTGATAGCTACAGAGACCTTTCCCTTCCTTTTAAAAATCTGTATTGGGCCAAATTTCCATGGTTTTTTTTTTTTTTGGAACCTGCCAGCATCTGACTTGGAGCTGTGTTGGAACTGATGAAATTTGGAATTGCCAGAGAATTGTTTCTGTTGTTGGTCTATTAATGTTTGGGATTTGTTTGCGTTTTCATCACAAGTGACTTGTGGGAAGAGCAAATCTTCCTCAAGGCATTTTATGGAGGGTTAACTTTGATTTCTGTTGAGTTTGTTTTGTCCGGTGCCCAGAGGTTGCTCAAGGGGTCTCTGATTTTGGTTTGGCCCTAATTTTCTTCTGATTTGTCTTTATCACTTAAAAACACCTGAAAAATGACTAAAAAGAGTATTGACCAGAGATGTCAAAAGTCCCACCATTTAAGAGGTATTTGAGGTGGAATTTACTGTTTGGGAACATATTCTGGAGGATCTGTTGGTTCTTGGGGGCTATCTGGTAGTATTCTCCATAATTTTGCGCTCTAAAAGTCAAGGTGGATTTGTCTGTCACCCCAAAATGACTCAATCACACCTCAAAATGTCTGGTTCCCACCTCAGTCCAGTGCCAAAATTACTTGATTCCTCAGACTCCAGGGTGAGATGGGGTTGGAAGGAGAAGTGAGATCCAAATTTGAGGTTGTGCGGTAAGGATTGTGTGAGGCTGGGTGGGTGTGATTCATTCTGATAGTAAATAAAACTATCAGAATTATTGATTTCTGTCCCATTCCTTTTCTGTCAGTTCTTGTTTGTTTTTCAGAGTGCCGCCTTCTCAGCTGATTTTGTTTGTGTCCTCCTGTCCCAGACTGAAAAGCAAGATGTGTTCTTTTTGCCATCTGTATGGCAGTTGTCCTGTGTTAAGTGGGCATTTTTTCCTTATCTCTTCCACAATCCATCCTCCCTCAGGGGAGACATCTGCTGATAATGGGCTATTGAATGTCACTGCATGACTGATAAGAACTGTAAAATCCCATTGTGAGATGCTCCGCCCAGAGGGAGGAGCCAAGCATTCCTACCTGCATCTAGTCTTGAGATTCTGGCCCACCAACACAGCTTTTTCTGGGCTGGATTTTCCCATAGGAACAGCTGCTCCTTCCTCTTCAGAAGAAGATTCCCATTCCTACAGGATCACTTCTCCAACAGAACCACACCTGACACTGCAGGAGGACTGCAGCCCCAATTCCAATTAGACTGTGGCCAACATCCTGTCCAGCAGGGTGTCAGGTTGTATTCTGACTCTGTCAGTGTTGTTTTGGTTCACTGCATTGTTCATATTTTAATTTTCTTCCCTATTAAAAAAAAAATTGTGATTCCTGCTCCCATATTTTTATCTGAGAGCCCCCCTTAATTTCAAATTTATACCAATTCTGAAAGAAAGGGTCTACATTTTTACATTTCAGGGGAGGCTCTTGCCATCCTTAGCAGACACCTCTCCTTCCAAACCAAAACACTCCTTTCTCTCCTGCCTTCCTTTGCCTGCTCTGTTTCTCTCTCATTGGCTCCCTTGACCCAGGGCAGCTCTCACCACAGTCCCTGCCTTGATTTAATTCCCAATCCATGAGCTATAGCAACCACAGGTGAAAATGTGAAGGCTGGCAGTGAAATCTCACTGTAAGATCTTGCTGCACTTGGCTTTTGGCTCTTTCATAAGAGCTTTGCCTTCAAGGGCAGGAACATCTTTTCCTGGCTGGGAACTGGAATTCCAGGCCCTGGGAGTGTGTGCCAGGGATCCCAGAGGGGCATTCCCAGGCTCCGAGAGTGCTGCTCCTGCCGTGCCTCCCAAGGAGCTCTGCAGGACAGGGGACAAGGTGCAGCAGCTGTGTTGGTTCTGCAGTGCCGCAACAGCCCCTGGTTCCATGAGTTTCAGTACTGCCAATAGTGCTTCCTGGGTTCCATGATGCCCTGCTGTGTCCCCATGGATATTTGGTGTCATGAAGTTCTTCAGTGTCACAATGGCCACCTCGCTCCATGAGCTTCTGCAGTGTTCAAATGGCCTCCTTGGATGGGCAGTGCCACCATGGAACATTGGCTCCATGCAGCCCTGCTGGGTCACCATAGACCCCTTGGTTCCATGAGGTTCTGGGGGTGTCTCCATGGTCTCCTTGGATTCACAGTGTCACAATGGACCACTGGATCCACGTGGCCCTGCTGTGCCACCATGGCTCCTTGGTTCCATGGGACCCCAGGGTCACAATTGACTCCTTGCTTCCACGTCACCCCCTCAGTGCCAAAATGTCCCCTTCATTCCATGGGGAACACAAAAGATTTATAAAAACATTGAGCAAATCCCGCTTAAAACACTTGGGAACATCTGTTTGCATTCCAAAGACAAGTTAAAGGTGAGGCTGGCACCAGCAGCTTCCACCTGCAACATGGATCCAGCTGGGAGACTCAGAGAATTCTGCTTCCAGAGATCATTTCTGGTCACACTGTCCCTTGTAGAAAGGTGACACCACTCCAGGCAGCCTGTACTGAGCAGGTGGCTCCTGAGTGGGGTTTGTTGTGTAGGAAATCTGCTCAGGCTTTTCCATTCTTTTTTTCCCAAGAGGAAAACTTCTCCTGGGCCTGTGTGCAGGCAGAGCCCTGAGGAGAGCAGGTGGGACACGGTGCAATGGGCTGGGACATGGAGCTGCAGAGCTCAGGGACAAGGTTCTGCTGCAGGGCACAGGGATGTCAGTGCCAGGTGGGCGATGTCAGACATGGTGAGGCTGGGGGTGAGGAGCAGCTTGTCCAAACAGGGTGAGCCCTCAGGGGGTTCATTCTTCTACATGCCCAGACCTCCTAATGAGACACTGAGCATTAAGATCACCTGGGGAATGCTTCTATCAGCTCTTCTCTGAACTGGAAACTAAGAATACTCACTTGATTAAAGAAAAAATGTCATGAGGTGCACTTGGAAATCCTCCTCCTTACAAGAACTCCAAACTGACTCAAATCAGCTGCACAAGCCCTGGAGATTTGCAGACCATTGAATGAAGACAAAGTGCCCCTGAGGCCTTTCCGTATTTTGATTATCCCCAACATGGATTTGGGACTCAGTCCAGGACCCTCAGGCACTGAGAGAAGGCTGAAGAAGCTGCTCAAGGAGTCAGAAGCAAAATCCAAGTCCCTTGGAGCATCACTGGACCCCACTGAGGGCAGGGACTGCCAAAGGCTCCCAGGGACTGGTGAGAGCAGATCCTTGAGGCCAGGATTGCAGGGAGCCCAAGGCTCAGAGCAGGGAACTGCAATGCTGAGCAAGGCCTGGGCTGGCTGGGGGAAGCAGAAAGGCCAAGCCCTGAGCCCAGCCTGGCACAGCAGGGCCTGTCCCTCACGAGTGGCTCGGGGCTGTTTGTGGGGCAGGGGGATGTGAGGGGCAGCAAGGACAAATGCCACAAACCTGTGTGACCCTGCAGATCCTCATGGAACCAAGGGGCCGGTGTGACACTGTGGGAAGTTGTGGAACCAAGGGGATCATTGTGGCACTGTTGGGCCCATGGAACCAAGGGGCCATGGTGACACCGTGGGGCTTCATGGACCCAGAGACCATTACGACTCTGTGGGGCCTGATGGAACCATGGAGACCATTCCGACCCTTCAGGGCCTGGTGTCACCAAGGGGGCATTGTGACACCTCAAGGCCTCCTGGAAGCTAGGGACCATTGGGACACTGTGGGGCCCCATGGAATAGAAAAACATGGAACAGGTCTGGCTGGCTTGGACTGCCAGGGGCCACCTGACAAGTCTGGCTGATGTTGGAATGCCAAGGGCTGCTTCTCATCAGCTCCTGGAGCAATGGGGCTCTGTGCTTTCCTTGCTATGGAAAAGAACTGTCCATCTTTTCAGATGCTCATTCCCAAAATTGATATTCTACCTAAAAAATTCCTATATGTAAGGATATCTCTCAGAAAAAAATCTGGCAGCTCTGGTTGGCCTCTGGTTGTCACCTCTCATCCCCCCAGAAAACATTGGCATAATGTTCTTTCATTCCTGTGGTAAAGAACCGGCCTTCATGTCCAGGGACCATGGCCAAAATTAGAATTTGGCATCCCAAATTCCATATATCCAAGGATTGCTCCCAGACAAAAGTAGCAAGGACAGACAGGTCAGGTCTGGCCTGGCTACTGAGATCCTGGCCCTGCCCCAGCGCGGCCCAGCCTGACACAGCCCCAGCGCAGCCGCTGCAGAAACCTCCATGGCAAAACAGCTCCGGCCGCAAGCACCGAGCCCGGCCGGGCTCACGGAACCATCTGCAGCCCCGGGAGATACTGACTCTGCCAGTGCTGCCATCCTCCCTCCCGTGAGAGAAAAGGACACAGGGCAGGCGCACAGAGGAGCAGCATGGACACACCGAGGGCAGGGAAGGGGAAGTTGAGTCCCTGATGGGAGGGATGAGGAGATGCCTTGATCTTGGGGCTGGAATCCTCTGGAAAAGCTGTGGAGAAGGATGTCATTGATACATCAGACTCTCTTTTTCCCTATAAGGCATTGAAAATATGGGGAAATTATTTATTCAGCAAAGGCCTCCATGCTAAAGTAAGGAAATGTTGCAGTAACTGTGATCCCAAAAGCAGTTTGAAAAGGAGTGATGAGACCCTGTGCCTTCAGGGAGAGAAGAAGATCTCTGTTCCCAGAGATGAAGATGATTTCAGAAAGAGATGAAGAGAACCTTTGCTCTTAAACAGCTCATCTTGAAACTAATACCCCATGAGTTTATAAGGCCTATAAACACAGCTGTGGGAAAAGCTGTGAAAAAATGTGAGGCACCTGACAATTACAGATTTTTCTGGGCAGCTGCTCTTTGTGGAAGTGAAAAGCCATGAGATAACTGTTTTCTTGTGGAGAAGTCTCCATAACTCTAACAAGAAGCACTTCTCTCCCTAAGTGAACTGAAGAAAGACTATTCTAGTGGTGGAAATCTGACTAAAATTTTAGGTTTTGTCTCTACATTTTCAGATTGTATGGAGAGAGGAAGTGTTCTGAAAGTTTTGTTCCGATTCTTATTACTCTTTCATTTAGTTATTGTTAATACAATTTTATTTATACCCTTTTAAAGTTTTGAGCCTACTTTGCCTTTCTCCTAATCCTATCTCACAGCAGGAAATGAGTAAGTATATTCTAGTGAGTGCACTGGTAATTAGCTAATACTGAACCCACCACACTAATTGATGCATTGGCCAGGAAATCTCAAATCGGTGAACCAAAACAACTACAGAAACTTCATTATGAACTGCCCCAGACCAGAGGGAAATCAAGGCAGAGCTGTTGTTTGTCAGGACTTTTTTTGATCCTAATAAGCGCTGTGGTTCATTTGGAGCTGAGCCCTGGAACCTGAGGTCCTGAGAGGAGATTGCACAAACCTGTCCAGGAGTCAAAGACAGAAGAAAATCCCAAAGTTTCTCTAGGCATTGATGGGTCCTACTGAGTCCATCCCCAATACAGGCTACACATAGATTCCTTGGAGGAGAGAACTGGAGGCCAGGATGGCACAAAAACCTCTGAGAGACTCAAAATGGCACAAAAACCTCTTAGTATGGAAACACAAATCCAAAGTAAATTACAAAAGCTGAGTTGCTCAAAGTATTAATGAGCCCCACTGAGTGTCAATGCAAAGCACTCAAGGGACTAATTAAAATAGATAATTTGAGGTTCTGACTGCAGTATCTCATAAAGTCTGTATCAAAAGGGAAACACCAAGTTCCTTAAAAGAACTGAAGTACCTTGAAGCATCATTGCACCCCACTGAGTGCTGTGACTGACAAAGCCTCTCCAGGGACTAATTACAGCAGATAATTGGAGGCCATGATTGCACAAAGCTCTCAGAGACTCCAAGGCAAAAGCAAAAGCCAAAGTCCTTTGAAAAACCTGCAGTCCCTGGGAGCATGAAGGAGCCCCCAGGGCCATTCCTGACCAAGGCTCCCCAGGGACTCCTTCCAGCAGATCCTTGAGGCCACTGGGATGTGGGCCGGGGGGATGCTGAAGGCAGGACCAGGGGCTGACAGTGCCCAGCCTGGCTGGGGCTGTGCCAGGAGGCCCCAGGGCCTCAGGACAAGGTGTCTCCTCACAGCCCTTGGTGGCACAGACCCTGCTGTGCCCCAGGGCACCAAGACTTGGCTTCTCTTTGTCCCCACCTGGCATCAGTGCCTCCAGTTCTCTGCTCTGCCTGGGGCCTGGGGACACTTTCTGAGTCGTGTCCCTCAGTGGGACCCATTAAAAGTCCAAGAAACTTTGGAGTTGGATTCTGACTTGGAGTTCTGGAGAGGTTTCTGCAGCTCCCTCTCAGGGCCTGATGTTCAGGGCCTGAGCACAAAGCCCCAGAGGGTCATTAAAGTCCTTGTGCTGTGTCTGTGCTGCTGAGCTGGGCCGGGCTCCTGGCACAGAGGGTGATCCTGGTAACCAAGCAGAGCTTCAAAAGCACATTTCTCTTGCTGAGCAGCTCTTCTCCCAGACCAGCAGGGCTGGGGCACTGCCTGCAGCCAGCCCAGGCACAGCACAGAGGCACAGAGAGCTTCAATCAGTCAGGGCTGGGAAGGGGCTGAGAAGTGCCTGGGGCAGAATCACTGCCAGCCCTTTGCACAGGAACCTCTGGCTGCAGGACAATGCAGCTGCAGCTCCTGGAGAGATCTCCTAAAGCTGGAGCATGCCAATGCCCACAGACCCTGTGAGTACAACTCTGAGTGTTTCTGGTGCAGGGGAGGTGAAATGCTCATGAAGCTCTGACGTGTTGAGAGGGTTCCAATCAGTCATAGAATATTCCCAAGTCAAGGATTTTGATAAAAATGTGGAAATTTTCTAAAAATTTGTATTCCGTTTCCTATTATTGCAGAGTAGCAGGCATGGGTGATAAATATTAATGGTGTTTTGAATTTTGAAAAGCACCTGACGTATCTGAACTGTTACTTTTAGTTATCAATAGGGTCACAGGAGATCCCTAATGTGCTTTCAGCCACTCTGTCCATGGACAGCAGCAGCATCACCTTTGCTGGAGTCATCAGGCTCAGTCTGAGCTGTCCTTTCTCCAAGCTGCAAACAGAGCCTGCCCCCAGCCAGTGCCCTGCAAACTGGCAGGGTTCTGTCAGGCCATGGAGAGTGCACAGACATTTGGGATGCAGGAATTCTGGCAGGGAGAGATCAGGCACAGGGAAACACCTGCAGGAGGAAAATCTCCAGGAAGCAGAGAGAAGATCAGGGAAGGAGAGAAAACAAAACCCAGAAATGCTGTGGCAAGGGAGGGTTTAGAGATGTCCAGAGGATCCCCTCCAGTGCAGCCCCTCCCTCTGCACAAGCCCCCTCCCTCCTGTGCCCCAGCCAAGCCTCTGCCCTCAGGGCCGGGGCTCCAAGGCGTGCAGCCCCTCCTGTGCAGGCAGAGCTGCAGCAGAGCCGTGGGGCAGCTCTGCAGCCCCGGGCCCAGTTCCCTCTGCAGAGCACAGGGCTGGGAGCAGCTGCCCGGCACTGGGGGCTCTGGCAGGGGGCACAGCTGGCTCAGGGTGACACAGCTGTCCCCAGTGCCCGGCTCTGGGCAATGCTGGCAGTGCAGCCAGGGAAGGAGCTGCACCTCCCTTCATCCAGTGCCATCAGAAGGACACTTGGAAGTGTCCCTGAAATTTCAGTCCAAGCTGGGAGCTTCAATGCAGGATGCAAACCTGTCCTCGAGCATCTTTGAGGCATAAGGTTGATAGGGAAAGGCAGAGGTGTTGTGACACTGAAAATGCTGCTGGGTTGGTGAAATGAGCAACGTGAGTCCTTGGCTCCAAATGGTGGATCTGGACTTTGGTGGATCCATCTGCCCTCAGCCGTACCTGGTGACATTTTAGGGGAAGCGTGGGAAGGTTATCATCCTCTAACTGAGAGCGGTTAAAGCCTAGAGAAATTTGAACGCGTCAGAAGGACAGACCATCTCCCCTCAGTCTCCACTTATCACTTTGCCTCACAGAAATTGCTTTGTTCTCCCTGGAGGAAGGAGAAATGCTACAGTTTTCTGATACCCAAGAACACAAGAAGAGACATGGTGGGAGCTTAAAAAGTAATCTGCAGAACGCTTGAACGCAAAAATATGTCCGTGTGTGTCACAGAAAAAAGAGGTGTATGTGAAATGTCTTTGATTTTACTTAGAGATATCTACTTTAACACTTCACTGTCCTTTCTCCATGAACAGGTGCCCATGTGCAGCCACAGCAAATGTCCAACAGCAGCTCCATCAGCCACTTCCTCCTGCTGGCACTGGCAGACACGCGGCAGCTGCAGCTCCTGCACTTCTGCCTCTTCCTGGGCATCTCCCTGGCTGCCCTCCTGGGCAATGGCCTCATCATCAGCGCCGTAGCCTGCGGCCACCACCTGCACACGCCCATGTTCTTCTTCCTGCTCAACCTGGCCCTCAGCGACCTGGGCTCCATCTGCACCACTGTCCCCAAAGCCATGCACAATTCCCTCTGGGACACCAGCACCATCTCCCACTCAGGATGTGCTGCACAGCTCTTTTTCTTTATGTTCTCCGTCTCAGCAGAGTATTTCCTCCTGACCATCATGTGCTATGACCGCTACGTGTCCATCTGCAAACCCCTGCACTACGGGACCCTCCTGAGCAGCAGAGCTTGTGCCCACATGGCAGCAGCTGCCTGGGCCAGTGCCTTTCTCAATGCTCTGCTGCACATGACAAATACATTTTCCCTGCCCCTGTGCCATGGCAATGCCCTTGGCCAGTTCTTCTGTGAAATCCCAGAAATTCTCAAGCTCTCCTGCTCACAGTCAAATCTCAGGGAACTTGGGTTTCTTGCTGTTAGTGCCTGTTTGGCACTTGGTTGTTTTGTGTTCATTGTTTTCTCCTATGTGCAGATCTTCAGGGCTGTGCTGAGGATCCCCTCTGAGCAGGGACGGCACAAAGCCTTTTCCAACTGCCTCCCTCACCTGGCCGTGGTCTCCCTATTTGCCGGTACTATTATATTTGCTCACCTGAAGCCCCCCTCCATCTCCTCCCCATCCCTGGATCTGGCCCTGTCAGTTCTGTACTCGGTGGTGCCGCCAACCCTGAACCCCCTCATCTACAGCCTGAGGAACAAGGAGCTCAAGGCTGCAGTGAGGAGGCTGATGACTGGATGCTTTCAGAAACATTAAACAGCTGGCCAATTTCTGCAAATCACTTGTAATAAAAGTATTTTTTTTTTACTTCTAGTTGGTTTATTTTTGTGGTTTTTTTTCTTTGTTTAAATTTTTTCACATTGTCGAGAAAGAAAGGCCATTATTTGTGCCATTTCTCATTTTGTTTCTCCCCACCTTCCTTGTGGCCACAGACTGTCAATGCGGGTCTGTGCTCATGGTGGATTTAAAGGAACTCAAGGATGTCCCAGCACAGTTTTCTGCAGAGATGCCCTTTTGTTGCCTTCTCTGGAGCTGCAGCAGCAATGTCTGTGTGCAGAGCTGGGGCAGATCAGTGCTGGCACAGCAGCTGTGCCCAGGAGCAGCAGCACTTGGTGCTGCCAGTGCTGCTCCCGTGGCCCTGCCCCGCTGCCCTGGTGGCCCTGGTGTTGCTGCAGGGCCTGAGTGCTCTCGGGGCCGGGCACAGTCCTGGGGGTGGCAGTGCCGGGGCTGCAGCAGGGACAGGCCATGGGCACTGCTGGGGCAGCGCTGACGCCTCAGGCCAGGGCCTGGGGGCTCCAGGCTCCTTGCCCAGGCTCTCTCAAGAACACGGCCAGGCCAATGCTCAGCACAGAAAACCCCCGTGAGCAGCCCCAGGCTGGCCGTGGGCAGGCTGGGGGCAAACAGCATGGCTGGTGCTCTGCAAGGGCCCTGGGGGAGACGGGAAGGAGCAGCAGAGCAGGAACTGATCCATCCCCAGTGCTGCACAGCCCAGGGCAGCGTCCCAGAGCGTCCTCATGGAGCTGCCAACAACATCCCCCCTCTGCAGCCCTGGCCTCTCCCCCAGCTCACAGAGGTGCCGCATCCTTGCAGGCACAGACACAGCAGATCTGGCTCAGCAGCCCCTGTTTGCATTGCACACAGCAGGCGGGAGCACCCCCATGCTGGTGCTGTGGGGACATGAACCTGAGGCAGCACAAATGCCATCAGCCCCTGGGGCCAGGAAGGGCTGGGGGACGCCAGGGAAACCACTCAGCTTTGTCCTGGCCTCTGCAGTCAGCCAGAAAGTTTGTTCCCATCAGCTGGGAGTTTCCTGTCCCACTGCAGATGCTACTGCTCAGAGCTAGGGCTGCCTGGCAGCCACCCCCAAACTGCCCTGAGCATTTCCTTAGCTTCACCTTTGCTTTCTTTCTTCTTCCTGATACAATTTCTTCCTGTTGTCCACCCCTGTTCCCTCCCCTGCCCACAGCCCATCCCTGTTTGCCTTTTCCTCTCTGGCCCCACTCCCCATTGCAGTTCCTGACTTGGCACCATGGGAACATCCCTTGGGGAGCAGGATCATCCCACAAGTGCTGCAGGAATTGTCTGCAGGCTCCTGCAGTGCCTGGTGCTGCTCCCTTGCCAGAGGCACCCCAGGCCAGGGGGGCACATCTGGGCTGCTGTGTCTGGCTGTGGGGCTCCCTGTTCTGGGCAGTGAGGAGGAGCTGCAGAGGCTGTGCAGGACTGACAGGATGGGCTTTGGGGCTGTGAGGAGAAGCTGAGGGACCTGGGCTGCTGTAGCTTCTGAAGAGGAGGCCCAGGGCTCCTCCTGCAACTGCTCCAAGGGTGGTTTCAGAGAATCCCAGCACCAGCAAAGTTGGAAAAGACCTTGGAGATCATCACATCCAAGCTGTGCCCTGACACCGTCTTTTCTCCCCTGAGCTTCCTCTTCTCCAGGATCAACATCAGCCTCTCCTCACAGGACTTGTATTCCAGATGCATCACCGGCTTGTTGCTCTTCTCTGGACATGCTCCAGCCCCTCCATGTCCTTCCTAAATTTGGGGCCCAGAACTGGACACAGCACTCGAGGTGCTGCCCAACTAGTGCTATGCGCAGGGGAAGAATCACTGCCCTGCTCCTGCTGGCCACACCATTCCTGATCCAGGCCAGGAGCCATTGGCCTTCTTGGCCACCTGGGCACTCTGCTGGCTCATGTCCAGCCTGCTGTCCATCAGTCCCTGCAGGTCCCTTTCTGCCTGGCTGCTGTCCAGCCCCTCTGTCCCCAGCCTGTAGCGCTGCTGGCGTTGTTGTGGCCAAAGTGCAGGACCCGGCACTTGGACTTGTTAAACCTCACCTTGTTGGATTTGGGGCCTGGATCCAGCCTGTCCAGGTTCCTCTGCAGAGCCCTCCCACCCTCCAGCAGACCAACACTCCCAGACAACTTGGTGTCACCAGAGTTCCATGAGTCCCCAGAGTGTCCCAATGGTCTCCATGATTCCATGAGGCCTCCCAGTGTCACAATGTCCCTTTGGTTCCATGGGACCCCTTGGTGTCACAAAGTCCCTTGGATCCTTGGGCCCTGCAGTGTCACAATGTCATTGTGGTCCCCAAGGCCCTGCAGTGTCACAGGGGATCCTTGGTTCCATGAGGTCTGGCAGGCAGCAATGCTCTCCTTGGTCCCAGAGTGTCACAATGGCCTCTTGGTCCCAAGGGTCACCACGGTGTCAAACATGTTACCTTCATTCCATGAGTTCCTGAGGGGCAGCACTCAGTTCCATGGGGCCCACCAATGTCACCATGGTCCCATGATGACACGAGGTCCTGCTCTGTCACAAAGCTCTGCATGGTTCCACAAGGCCCTGCAGGGTCACAGTGGCGTCTTGGTTCCATGAGGCCTCAGAGTGCCTCAAGGAATTCCTTGGTGCTGCAGTGTCACAACTGAGCCCTGGTGACACAAGATCCTGCAGTGTCACCCAGGACCCTTGGTTTCATGGGACACCACAGCATCACAACTGTTCCCTCAGTTCCCAGAGTCCTTGCAATGGAGCAATGGCCCCTTGATTCCATTGTCCCCAGGCTCTCCCAAGGGTCTCCTTTGTTCCACAGTGGCACAATGGCCTCTTGATTCCACAAGGCCCTTCAGGGTCACGATGGCCTCTGTGGTCCCACCAGGACCCAGACTGTCACAATGCACTCCTTGCTTCCATTCAGCCCCACAGTGTCACAGTGGCCCCGTGGCTCTGTGGTGCCATGTCGTACACAGTGTCACCATGGTCCTCTTAGTGCCACCAGGCCCCGCAGTGTCACAATGTCCCCTTGCTTCCCCAGGGCCCTGCAGTGTCACAATCATCAGAGAATCAACCAGGCTGGAAAAGGCCTTGGAGAGCATCAAGCCCAACCTGGGACCCAACACCACCTTGTCACCCAGACCATGGCACTGAGTGCCACATCCAGTCTTTCCTGAAACACTTCTAGGGACAGTGACTCACCCACCTCGCTGGGCAGTTCATTCCAATGCCCAGTCACCCTTTGCGTGAAGAATATTTCCTGATGTCCAGCCGAAACATCCCCTGGTACAGCTGAAGGCTGTGTCCTCTGACCTGTCACTGCTCCCTGGGAAAAGAGCCTGACCCGCACCTGGATCCATCCTCCTGTCAGGGAGTTGCAGAGAGTGATGAGGTCTCCCCTGAGCCTCCTCTTCTCCAGGATAAACAATCCAAACTCCCTCAGCCACTCCTCACAGGATTTGTGCTCCAGATCCCTCACCAGCCTTGTTGAACTTCTCTGGACACACTCCAGCCCTCCATGTTCCTCCTAAATCAGGGGCCCAAACTGGACACACCACTCAAGGTGCTGCACAACCAGTGCTGAGCACAGGGGAAGAATCACTGCCCTGCTCCTGCTGGCCACATCATTACTGATCTATAGAAGTGCCAGGGGTTGAATGAGGGAAATGGTGAGGAGGGGGTGGGGACAAAATATTGATTGTCAGCCATGAAAAGTCTTGATTTTCATATCTGTTCAGACTGCATTAGAAGGTGCTGGGGATCAATATCAATTGGACATTGCTGATATCAATCTATAAACAGGAAAAGAAAACAGGACAAAACAGTCCTCTCTGCATTGTTTTTAATACAGTATATTCACTTTGAAGACACTTCCAAAATCTGTCTATATAACCACAGAAGAAATGAAAATATAAGATATTCTCAGCAGTTTATCTTCTTTGTGTGTTTTGAACAAATGGTTTTGAAATTTTTTTAGTGAATTCCTGAACTGAAGAGCTCAAGAAAGAAGAGGAAAATTCATCAGGAACCTCCAAGTGGCTGAGGATGCATCCCCATCACAGCAGCAATGAGCAGAAATGGGCACAGCTCTGTGGCTGCCCCAGCTCTGGGATGGGCCCTGGGCCTGGAGCAGGAGCAGCTCTGGAGGGCCCCAGGGCCGGGGCTCTTGTGCTGGCCTGGGCAGATGGGATGGCAGGAGGGGCTGCAGAGCTCTCAGCACCTCAGGCAGAGGGGAGCAGGGCAGCCAGGGAGCTCCTTTGGTCTTGGCCAAGCCCCTTCCCCCATGGTGGGGCTGAGTCCTGGCTGAGCTGCAGCTGCTGCTGTGCCCTTGGCAGGGGCTGAGGCCGTGGGGCAGTGCCCAGAGCAGCCTGGGCTGAGCAGAGCTGTGGGGCCAGAGCCGGCTGGGCTGTGCTGGGGAGAGGCCCTTGGTGCTGCCCAGAGCTCAGGGCAGCTGGCAGAGCTGGCAGGGAGCTGGGCTGGGCTGGGAGAGCCTGGCACAGAAACCATCAGTGTCCATCTCAGCCTGGCTGAGCGGGCAGGGGCAGGAAGATCATCCAAGGTCCACAAGTTCTCTGTGTGGGAGCTGAGCCTGTGGCCCCCTGAGCCCTCCCAAGTGCTGGGGCTGCACCTCCAGCTCCAGAGGAGATGTGACAGATGGGAGCAGGGACATATAATTCCTGGTGGACTCTTCCTTGGGTTTGCTTATACGGGTGACCTGGATCTATATGTAGATGAGGTATTTAGTGTCAGATAACACTGTGAGAGTGATAAGAATAATATTTTTTAGCTGAAAATTATATTTCACACATAATGCACAATGAGAAAAAAATATACATAGGATCAGAAGAGCATCTGCGTTTTTCAGAGAATGAGAGACTCATTGATGTTCCAGCAGCCAAACCTGTTCAAATGCTTTCAAAGGCTTTCAAGGGCTTTCTTGAGATGAGATGTGACCACCAGAGGCCAAGGCCAGCCAGAGCTGTCTGTCCTGGCAGATTTTGGGTGGGATTACTCTTGCATATATGAAAGTTTTCAGGAGGAGTATCCATTTTGGCCATGGGCACCTGGAAAGATGGATGGTTCTTTTCCATAGGAAGGAAAGCACAGAGCCCCAGTTCTCCAGGGGCTGATGAGAGGCGGCCCTCAATATTCCAAGATCAGCTGGACCTGTCAGGTGGCCCCTGGGAGGCCAAGCCAGCCAGACCTGTTCCCTGTTCCCTTGGTTTCATGGAGCTCTGCAGTGTCCCAATGTTCTGCTTGCTTCTGAAGTGTGGCCCCTTCCTTCCATGAGGCCCCGCAGAGTGACAATGGCCCTTGGGTTCCACAAGGCCCCACAGTGTCACAATGGTCTCACAGAAAGGAAACCACAGAGCCCCTGGGTTTCAGGATCTGATGAACTCTGCAGTCACCAGAGGCCAAGGCCAGGCAGACCTGTCTGTCCTGGCAGGTTTGTCTGTGACCAACCCTTGGATATTTGGAATTGTGACTGTAGAATCCCAATTTCAGCCATTTGTAACTGGAGGAGAAGGCCAGTTCTTTTCCATAGGAAGGGAAGCATGGATCCCCTGTGTTTGGAAGGCAGGTGAGAGCCCACCTAAGGATGCCAAGGCCAGCCAGACCTGTCTGTAATGGCAGCTTTTGTGTAGGAGCAATCTTTGACTATAGGGCTTCTGGAGGTGGAATCCAAATTTTGGCCATGGACACCTGGCTGAAAGAAGGAGATGGATGAAGGATGAAGGATGGTTGTTTTTTATAGGAAGGAAAGGGCAGAGCCCCAGTGTTGCAGGGCAGAATAGGGAGACCACCAGAGGCCAAGACAAGCCTGGGCAGTCTGTCCTGGCAGGTTTTGTCTGGGAGAAACCCTTGCATGTAGGGAATTTTGGAGGAAAAATACCCATTATGGCCATGGTTGCCTGTGCAGGAGGGATGGTTCTTTTCCACAGGCAGAAAAGCACAGAGCCTCAGTGTTTGAAGGCAGGTGAGAGCCAGCTCTCAGGAAGAAAAGGTCAAACACACTTGTTGGTAATAGCAGCTTTTGTTTAGGAGCAACCCCTGAATAGTGGGAATTTTGGAGGGGGAATTCCATTTTGGCCATGGATGTATGAAGGAGAAGGGCAGTTCTTTTCCATTGGAAGGAAAGCCCAGAGCCCCAGGGCTCTGTTTCAGGGGTACATGAGAAGAAACCCTCGATATGCCAAGGTCAGTTGGACCAGTCAGGCCAAGCCAACCAGACCCGTGACCTGTTCCCTTGGATCCATGGGGCCCTGCAGTGTCACACTGGCCCCTTGTTTCCATGGGGCCCTGCAGTGTCACACTGGTGGTGTCATATTGGATCCTTGGTTCCATGAGGCCCAGATGTGTCACGCCGGCCTCTTGTTTCCATGGGGCTCCATAGTGTCACAATGGTCCCTTGCTTCCATGAGGCCTTGCAGGGTCACAGGGGTCTCCTTGGTGCCACAGGGTCACAATGGACCCTTGGTTCCATGGGCACTCACAGTGTCAGAAGGGTCTCCTTGGCTCCATGGGGCCCTGCAGAGCCCCTTGATTCAACGAGGCCTCAAAGTGTCAGAATGGCCTCCAGGATTCCAATAGGCCCCACAATGTCACAATGGACCTTTGGTTCCGTGGGGTCCCACACTGTTCCATGAATCCTTAGTTCCATGGGCCCTGCAGCTCCTTGGTTCCATGGTGCCACTCAGTGTGACAGCTGCCCCTTGGCCTGCCAACACTCCATAGTGTCACAATGGCCCCTCGGTTCAATGGGGCCTTGTGGTGTCACAATGGTTCAGTGAGACCTTTAGTGTCACAGGAGTGTCCATGATTCCATGAGTGTTGGAACCCTGGATGCTGAGAATGTTAAACTTGCTGTGCTGAAAGGCACAGACTTGCAAGAGAACAGTGCATTTGACCTGAGGCTGTGGAGAAGGCTTCCAAAATTGATTAATAGCACTGGGGTTACGGGTGCATAGTTGGTTAGAGGTGTATACTACCACAGGGCGGAAAAATTAGAGTTTGGGGTTTCAGAACATAGTAATAAATATGAAGCAAGATGGAGGTTTTAGGGTGGAGACACATTCTTCTTATTTACCTTCTTACATTATTCTTTATGGCTTTGGGTGATATTTTGTGATTGGACAGAAAAGTCCGCATTGCTGACTTCGAGGGATCAGTTATTGGGTCAAAAGGGAAAATAATATAGGTGTCATTTCTTGGTTGGATAGTTTTTAAAGACCTTGTAACAAGAAATTATTTGGCCATTTTGTGACTTGCTAATGAAAGACTGCAGAACTCACAGTTGTGAGGCTGCAACACTGATAAGAAACAAGAAGCACCTGAGTCTGAACACGAATTATCGTCTCAGGCACCTAAAATCCTGACCAGGACACAGGTAGAAAAAACAAGCAGAGCACCCACACCTAAGGCCTGGCAGTGTGACAACAGACCATTGGTTTCACTGAGCCCCACAGTGTCACGATGGTCCCCTTGGCTCCACGAGGCTCTGAAGTGCCACAGAGGCCCTTTGGTTTCACAAGGCCTCAAAATGTAGGAATGGTCTCCATGGTTCCATGAGACCCTGCTTGGTCACAATGGACCTTTGGTTCCAGGATGCCCCAGAGTGACACCATGGTGACACAATGGTTCCATTGGACCCTTCATCCCAAGGAGACCCGCAGTTTTCACTGTAGTCCCCTTGGTTCCATGAGGCCCTGCCATGCTCTCATGGCCCCTTGGTTCCAGTGAATCCCAAAGCGTCAGAACAGTCTCCATTGTTCCATGAGGCCCCACAAAGTCACTGTGCTCCCCCTGGTTCCACAGGGCCCCACAGTGTCACAATGGACTCTTGGCTCCATGAGGTGCCACGCTGTGTCACAATGGCTCATGGTTCCATGAGGCCACACAGTTTAACAATGGTCCCTTGGTTCCATGAGGCCTCGCTGTGTCACAATGGACTTGGGGTTCCATGAGCTTTCCTACTGACAAAAACAGTCTCCCTGGTTCCACAGTGTCACCATGGTCCCTTTGTTCCATGAGGTTCCATGGCAGAACCTTGGTTCCATGGCCACCTTGGTTTCGTGTGACCTTGCAGTGTCACAATGGACCTGTGGTTCCACGAGGCCTTGCTGTGTCAGAATGGCCCCTTGGTTCCAAGAGGTTTCTCAGGGTCACAATGGTCTCCTTGGATCCGTGGTGTCACAATGGACCATTGGTTCAATGTGGCCCCAGTGTGCCAAAATGGATTTTGGCTCCATGGGGTTTCGCTGTGTCACCATGGACCCTTTGTTCCAGGAGTTTGCACAGAGTCACAGCTGACTCCTGGGTTCTGTGAGGCCCCATGGCCACCAAATCTCTGAAATATCAGAACAAGACTCCTTAACACTAATTTGCTATTTAAGAGGGGATCATTTATTCAGGCCTGAGGTCTAGCGAGGAATAACTCCTACCCTTATGTGGACACGTAACTCTACCAGTGTGTTGCTTATACACAGTCACTAAATGTGTATTACAATTTACCCATTGCCATAAAACCCACCCCAAGTTCCCAGGTTCAGTCCTTGCTTTTTCTATCACTGCATTCTTGAGCCAGATGTCTTCTACACTTCCAACTGTCCTTGCTGGAAAAGCAGCTCCTGCACAACTTGTTCCTGTGTTAAAAGTTCCCAGGAATGGTAAAAATGGAATTAACCCTTTGGGTATCAGCCCAAGTCTTTGTGTGGCCAGGCAGGGGCAGCAGGAGGCAGAGCTGCCAGCAAAGGAAGGGCCAGCGAGGTGGGGCAGCCGGGGGTGACGACAGCCTGCAGGGACAGAGGCGCAGGGCAGGGACACCGTGGGACAGCCTGGGCTGCAGAGGGCTCAGGGATGTGCAGCAGCTGCAAGGCCCTGACAGAGCCAACCTGTGCAGCCCTTTGGCCATGGCTGCTGGCCCTGGGCCTGAGGCCACGAGAGGACAAGTGACCCTTGCAGCCCTGGGGCCTCAGTGCCTCCTTGTCCCTGCTCAGCAGCCTGGCAGGGGCCTCCCCATGGTCCTGCCCTTGGCACTGCACATCCCCACATGCCAGTGCCCATCCCGGGAAGAGCCCTGAGCAATGAGGGAGGGACAGGATCTGCCTTGCCAGGGGCTGGGGCTCAGGCCTGGGCCCTTTGCATTCCTGAAACACATCCAGGTTTGCTCAGCACCAGAGACACCTTTCCCTTGCTTGTCCCCAGCTGTCATCACTACCTTCAGTGTTCTGCTCTGACTGGAACCTGGGGACACTTTCTAAGTCGTGTCCTCAGTGGGACCCATTAAAACTTCAAGAAACTTTGGAGTTTTAATTTAACTTTGACTCCTTGAGAAGTTTTTTGAAGACACTCTCAGGGACTGAGTCTGATGTAAACAACTCCAAAGCCCTGAGAGGGTCATTAAAGTTTTCCTATTCCAGTTGTGGAGAAAGATTTCAAAGTGCTTGTAAGAAATACACATTCCTGTTTTAAAGGGTGTATTTTATTACATTTCTCTTTAGATCAGAGGTGATTGCAGCATTCTGTGATTGATATTGAGCCAGGGTCTCCCCTCAGGAGCTCTGGCCTGCTCAGAGAAGCTGTGCCCTGAGCTCTGGCCCAGCGTGGACAACCTTGCTCCACATTGCCCCAGCCCATCCTGTCTGTCCTCACTCACCTGGGACCTGCTGTGCCTGCAGAGCTGGCTGCACCCAGCCTAAGAGGGGCTTTCCCTTTTTCTATGTTTGAAGCAATCTAAAACCCCTGAGTTTCCCCATGAAAACAGACACCCTCCTCAGGTGTGTGCCAGCCCAAGGTGCCACCAAAACCACTCCAGCCTGGCCCTGGGCCAGCTGTGAGGGTGGATCATCAGCCCCAGCTGCACTGGGCACTGCAAGGGGCTGTGGCCATGGGCACTGCACTGACCCCACTGCTGGGTTTGGCTGCCACGGCAGCCCTGAGAAATTAAACTGTCCTTGGAAACACTGGGGAGGACTGGGACATACTGGGGAACACTGGGAATGCTGTGGGAGACACTGGGACATACTGGGAGTGATCCTGTGGGGCACTGGGACAGCCTGGGAACATGAGGAACACTGAGGGGGAATCTTGGTGGGCTGGGATGGACTATGGGGGTACACTGGGACACACTGGGACATACTGGGAGTGAAACTCGGAGTGAAACTGGGACAAACCAGGGACATTGTGGGGAAGACTGGGCAACACTGGGGCATATTGTGGATGACATTGGGAGGAACTGGGAGGGCCTGGGAATGAACTCAGGTGTATTGGGATGAACTGGGCTGTGCTGGGAGGGACTGGAGGGGCACTGGGTCTGTACTAGGAGTGGGCAGTTCCCGCCCCCGCCGCCTCCCATTGGCGGAGACTCCCGCCCATCATCACTGCCCCCAACCAATCAGCGCCAGGGATCATGGCTTTGGGGGCGGTGCCTGAAGTCAGCGACATCTTTTCTTTTGCCTACAACTCCCGTCATGCCCCGCGGCCCAGTAGAGCCCCATGGGGGCCGGGACTACAACGCCCGTCATGCCCCGCGCTCCACAGGACCCCGGTACCGCCCCCATCTGTCCCATCAGTGTCCCCCAGACCCTCCGGGATCCCCAAGTCCCCCCCAGCACCCATTCGGGACCCCCCAAAAGCGTCCTCGGATCCCCTGAGTGCTCCCAGCCCCACAGGTGCCCGGTACAGCCACTTCTGGGAATTCCTCTCCTCTCATCCCCCGCGGCCTCAGAGCCCCTCAGAACACAGTGCTGCGCCTAAAATTCCTGCCGTGCCCTGCGCCCTAAGGAACCCGGTTATATCTCTCCAAGCTCCCCCGAGTGCTCCAGAGCCCCCGAGCACCTCAAGTCGCGGCTCGGATGCAAAAGTGTCCCCGAGGTCTTCCCGAATCGCAAACGCCGCGTCCGAGCCACTTCCGGGACTACAGCTCCCGTCATGCTCCGCGGCGCATGCCCAGCGCTGTTCCAGCCGTGACTTCATCTCCCGTCATGCACCGCGCCCCACCGAGTGCCGCTGCCGCTGTGCCTGGAACTCCCGTGATGCTCCGCGGCCCCGTTACACCACATTGTACCCGCGCCTACAACTCCCATCAGCCCCCGCGCCCCAGCGAGCCCCGCCCGAGCCCCCCGAGTGCCCAATCAATAGCCAATAGTGGTCAATGAATTAATGAAGGGAATTGTGTTACTTAGAACAAATTACCAATAACTTTTTGGTTACAAAACACATATAGAAATTTTTTATAGAACCATTAAAATGAAATAATAAAATATAGAATAATATTATTATGCATAAGAAAAATAAAAAATATTTATTATTAAGCTAAAATTAATTTAATTAATTTGATTAAAATGTAACTTAATTTTAATTATGTAAAAATACATAATTTTTAAAAAATGTTTTAGGATGGCAGCCCCAGGTGGGCAATATCTGGGGGTAAGGGGTATGTGGTAAATGGATGTGATTAATGCTGAATAAATTGTTGTCCTAGATTGCAAGGCAAGATGTATTCAATTGCTGTCTGTTAGAGGCTGGTTCGCTTCATTGTTTATTTTATCTTTTTCTTTTCTTGCCTAATAAAGAACTGTTATTTCTGCTCCCATATTTTTGCCTGAGAGCCCCCTTAACTTCAAATTTATAGCAATTTACAGGGAGGGGGTTCTACATTTATTTTTTTCCCCATTTCGGGGAGGCTCCTGCCTTCCTTAGCAGACTCCTCTCTTTGCAAACCAGGACAGATTTTGGCACCCAACGTGCGGCTCGAGGGCACAGGAACAAAAAAGGGAATAACAGTTCTTGAGTAATCCAATTTTTGTGTGCTGCTACAGAAACCTCATTAAGTAGCACCCTGTGCTCCAGCCTGCCCTGGTTTGGGTGGCACGGAACCGTGGCTGCATTTCTCCATTTGCAGGTCCTGATCTAAACACGGCTCCTACAGCCAAGGCTGCTGTGGCTGTTCTCTGGTTTGTTTTATGGGTGAATAAGGGGAAGAATTCATGGATCTTTAACTTCCTCTGGGAAGCAGGCACATGGATTCACAGCTATCACACACTGACTGTGTGTTTTTGGGGTTACTTTAATAATGGCACCTACTGTGAGGAAATTACACCAGGGGAAATTTTCTCCCAAGCCTTTAACCATCTCTTTGGGTTTGCCCCACCAGTTTGTGAAGGGCTCAGATCCACTCCAAATACCAATGATATCATACAGGGGCTGTGTTGCTGTTAGCCCTGTTCTATTTGGCACTGAGAGACAAGGGAAGATTAACCTGGATAACCACCCTGACACCCAGCCCAGAACCTGACACGGCCCCAGAGACCAGGGATGCTGCTGCCCCAGAGCCTGACCCTGCCCCACAGCCACCCCAGATATGAACCACCCAGACTGGGTGGGGGTCTGGTGAGGGAGATGCAGGAGATTCTGAAGGAGTGCATTCCCCAGCTGGTGAGAAGCCCTCCCCCTGCCTCGAAAAAGGAGAGTCTGATGGGGCAGCAGTGGAACCCACAGATGTTACAACTGTCCAGGTTCCAGCCGAGCCACAAAGGCAGCCACAGCCAGCAGCAGTCGCCCCTGTAGAAACAAGGAGGTCTAAGATGGAATCAGAGCACCCAGATAAGGGAAGGACCTCACAACCCAAAGGGGAGCCAGAGGTTGCGATCATCACCGAGTCCCTGATGTACAAAAGTCTCTGTAACCTGCACAAGAACATTGTACGATGGAGACGTGAGGCTTATACAACCTGACTGCTTCAAGTCTGAGACCTCATGGGTACAGGTGTCCAGCTGGATGGTGGTGAGGCAAGGAATTTGGGACCCTTGACCCAAGGCTCAGGTATGAATCAGATTTTTGTAAGGGAGCCAGGGTCGCTTTCCCTCTGAGAGCTGCTTTTAATGAGTGCCAGAGAGAGGTTTGTCCACAGGGAAAGAATGCAGGAGCACCAGCACAGAACGTGATGGAAAACCCTTGAGGAAGGGATCCAACAGCTGAGGGAAGTGGCAGCATTGGAGGTACTCTTTGGGAGGGATGGACAGCATGATAATGACCCCGACAAGGTTAGGGGCACAGGGCAAATGCTGTGGAGTCTGGCAAGGCTGGGGCCATCTCAGTACACCACGTTCACTGCCACGATTAATGCCGATAACAGCCGAGAGACAGTGGGCTCTGCTGCCAACAGCTGAGAAATTGTGAGAGTATGATCCATGGCCCAGTGCAGGCTCATGGCTCTGCTGTGGGCAAGGAACTCAAAGAGGAGATGAGGGAGATGAGGGATGAGGTGAGGAGGAAGAGTTCCCACATTGCCCCAGTGTGAGTCACAGGCCCCAAAGTCAGAGCCCAACGTTCCCCAGCCAGAGAGAGAGGGTACGCCCCACGGGCTGGCCTGGGATTCTTTCTGCGTGACCATGGGGAAGACATGGGAAGGTGGGATGGGAAACCCATTTCTGTCCTGGCAGCGTGGGTGTGTCAGCTCAAGGAGGGAAGCACTGACCGAGGGAATTCCAGTGAAGTGAAGGCAGCCTCAGCCTCCCATGACCGAGCTGCTGAGTATGATTTGTCAGATCACCTTTAAAATACCTCTACCATGTATGCCTAGGAAAGAAACAATAACCAGGGTTAGAGGGGCCCTGTCTCTAGCCAGGGAGAAGCACTGGAAAACTGGATCTTCTGGATGGTGTGGATCCAATGGCCTGGCATGTCAGAGTCACAGAAATATGAAGCCTTAGCTGATACTGGTGCACACTGTACCCCAATGCCATCGGGACATGTGGGGCAGAACCTGTTTCCATTGCTGGGGTGACGGGGGGATTGCAGCAATTGACCCTGTTGGGAGCCGAGGTGAGCCTGGCTGGGAAGGAGCGGCAGAAACATCCATTGTGACCGGCCCAGAGGCCCCGTGTGTTCTGGGCATAGACTTCCTCCAGAACGGCTGTTACAGAGACCCAAAGGGACTCAGGTGGGCTTTTGGCATAGCTGCTGCAGAGGCAGAGGACATTAAGCAATTGAACACCTTGCCTGGACTATCAGAAAACCCCTCTGCAGTAGGACTCCTAAGGGTGGAAGAGCAACAAGTACCAATTGCCACCTCAACAGTGCACAACCGGCAGTATCAGACAAATCAAGGTGCTTTGATCCCCATCCACAGAATGATCCGTGAGCTGGAGAGCCAAGGGGTGGTCAGTAAGGCCCACTCACCCTTCCACAGCCCCATCTGGCCTGTGCACAACTCTGACAGAGAATGGAGGTTGACTGTGGACTATCGTGTATTAAATGAAGTGACTCCACCGCTGAGCGCTGCTGTGCCGGACATGCTGGAACTCCAGCACGAGCTGGAGTCCAAGGCAGCAAAGTGGTACGCCACAGCTGACATTGCCAAAGTATTTTTCTCCATTCCTCTGGCAGCACAATGCAGGCCTCAGTTTGCTTTCACCCGGAGAGGCGTGCAGTGCACCTGGAACTGACTGCCCCAGGGGTGGAAACACAGCCCCATCATCTGCCATGGGCTGATCCAGGCTGCACTGGAAAAGGGTGAGGCTCCAGAACACCTGCAGTACATCGATGGCATCATTGTGTGGGGGAACACGGCAGTGGAAGTGCTTGAAAGGAGAGAGGATCGTCCAGATACTGCTGGAAGCTTCACCATCAAGAGCAGCAAAGTCAAGGGTCCTGCCTGAGAGATCCAGTTCCTGGGGTAAAGTGGCAAGATGGACGGCATCAGATTCCCACTGAGGTCATCAACAAGATCACCGGGATGTCTCCACCCACCACCAAGAAGGAAACACAAGCTTTCCTAGGTGCCATAGGTTTTTGGAGAATGCACATTCCTGAGTACAGTAAGACTGGGAGCCCTCTCTACCTGGTCACCCACAAAAAGACCGATTTCCACTGGGGCCCTGACCAGCAACAAGCTTTCACTCAGATCAAACAGGAGATCACTCATGCTGTAGCCCTTGGCCCAGTCAGGACAGGACCAGAGGTGAGGAATGTGCTCTACTCTGCAGCCAGGAACAATGGCTTGTCCTGGAGCCTTTGGCAGAAGGTGCCTGGGGAGACTCAACTTCTCATGGGAGATCACAGCTACTGCAACATTTGCTTACTTTAGCATGGAGGCCATTAATGAAACAAGTCATCTTCCCATACTTTTCAATGCCTTAGAGGGAAAAAGAGAGTCTGATGTATCAATGGCATCCTTCTCCACAGCTTTAGCAGAGGATTTCAGCCCCAAGATCAAGGCATCTCCTCATCCCTCCCACCTGGGACTCAACTTGCTCTTCAGTGACCTTGGTGTGTTCATGTTGCTTCTCTCTGTGCCTGCCCTGTGTCCTTTTCTCTCACTGGAGGGAGGATGGCAGCACTGGAAGAGTCAATATTTCACCTCGGCCTGCAGATGGTTCCATGAGCCCGGCTGGGATTGGTGGCCAATTCTAATTTTGGCCATGGACCCTGGACATGAGGACCAGTTCTTTTCCATAGGAATGAAGGAACAGAACCCCACTATTTTATGGGCAGATGAGAGGTCACAACAAGAGGACAAGGCCAGCCAGAGCTGCCAGATTTTGTTCTAAGAGAGAAATATATATCAGAAATTATTTTGGCAGAATGTCAGTTTTGAGAATGGGCATCTGAAAAGACAGATGTTTCTTTTCCATACAAAGGAGACCACAGAGACCCATTGCTCCAGGAGCTGATGAGAGGCAGCCCTTGGCATCCCAATATCAGCCAGACCTGTCAGGTGGACCCTGGCAGGCCAAGCCAGCCAGAATTGATCCATGTTCCCTCGGTTTCATGGGGTCCCACAGTGTCCCAGTGATCCTTTGCTTCCAGGAGGCCCTGAGCTGTCACAATGCCCCCTTGGTGACACCAGGCCCTGAAGGGTCAGAATGGTCTCCATGGTTCCATCAGGCCCCACAGAATCATAATGGTCTCTGGTCCATGAAGCCCCGCGGTGTCACCATGGCCCCTTGGTTCCATGGGCTCCAGTGGTGCCACAATGATCCCCTTGGTTCCATGAGGTGCCACAGTGTCACAGTGATCTCCATGGGAAGAAAAGAACCAAGCCCCAGTGTGGCAGGGGCAGCCACCAGAGGCCAAGGCCAGCCAGACTTGACAGTACTGGCAGATTTTGCCTGGGAGCAACCCTTGGAATATTGGGGACTTTAGAGGCAGAATCCCAATTTCACACATGGACATCTGGAGGAGAAGGAGGGATCTTTTCCATAGGAAGGAAAGGACAGAACATCAGTGTTTGAGGGGCCGATAAATGGCGGCCACCAGAGGCCAAAGGCAGCCAGACCTCTCTGTCCTGGTAACTTTTGTCTGAAAACAACCCTTGGATATAGGGAATCTGGGAGGTGGAATCCCAGTTTCTACCATTTTTCCATACATAAGGATGGTTTTTTTTTTTATAAGAAGGAAAGCACAGAAGCAAAGCGTTTCGAGGGGAGGGGAGGGGAGGGGAGGGGAGGGGAGGGGAGGAGAGGAGAGGAGAGGAGAGGAGAGGAGAGGAGAGGAGAGGAGAGGAGAGGAGAGGAGAGGAGAGGAGAGGAGAGGAGAGGAGAGGAGAGGAGAGGAGAGGAGAGGAGAGGAGAGGAGAGGAGAGGAGAGGAGAGGAGAGGAGAGGAGAGGAGAGGAGAGGAGAGGAGAGGAGAGGAGAGGAGAGGAGAGGAGAGGAGAGGAGAGGAGAGGAGAGGAGAGGAGAGGAGAGGAGAGGAGAGGAGAGGAGAGGAGAGGAGAGGAGAGGAGAGGAGAGGAGAGGAGAGGAGAGGAGAGGAGAGGAGAGGAGAGGAGAGGAGAGGAGAGGAGAGGAGAGGAGAGAGGAATGGCTCCTCTGAGGCTAAGCCAGCCAGACCTGTTTCTCCTGGAAGCCCTTGTCATGGAGTAATCCTTGAATATATGGCATTTGGAATGAAGAATCTCAGTTTTTACCATGGACACCTTGAGAAGAAAGAAGGTTCTTTCCACTAGAAAGAAAGCACTGAGCCCCAGTATTTCAAAAGCTGATGAGAAGAAGCCCCCAAGAGGCCACAGGCAACCAGACCTGTCCATCCTGGCTGCTTTCACTTGGGAGCAATCCTTCGATGTACTGAGGTTTGGAGGTGGAATCCCAGTTTTAGCCATGAGTGCCTGGACAGGAAGAAGAGTTCCTTTCATTAGGAAGGAAAGCACAGAGCCCCAGTGTTTCAGAGGCAGATGAGTGCCAGAACTCAGGAAGCCAAGGCCAGCCAGACTTGTGATTCCTGGCATCATTTTTCTGGAAGCTATCCTTGTATATAGGGAATTTGGGAAGCAGATCCAAAATTTTGGCCATAGGTGCCTGGTTGAGGTGGAAGCTTTTTGAGTAAGAAAAGCACATGGACCAGTGTCTGAAAGGCAGGTGAGAGGTGGCCCCTGGGTGGCCAAGGCAGCCAGACCTGTTTCTATTGGCAGATTTCATCTGGGAACAATCTTTGCATATAAGGAAATTTGGGGAAGGAATCCCAGTTTTGACCATAGGCCCCTGGAGAAGAAGGACAGTTCTCTCCCATAGGATGATGAAGAAAAGAGTCAATTGTGACCCTGGGGTCCCATGGAACTAAGGGGCCATGGTGACACAGAAGGGCCATGTGGATCCAGTGGTCCATTGTGACAATGTGGATCCAAGGAGACCATGGAGACACCGCCAGAACCTCATGGAACCAAGGAGTCCATGGTGACCCAGCAGGGCTGCATGGAGCCAATGGTCCATGGTGACACTGACCATCCAACGAGGCCATTTGGATACTGTGGAAGCTCATGGAGTGAGGTGGTCATTGTGACACTGAAGAACTTCATGACACCAAATATCCATGGGGACACAGCAGGGCATCATGGAACCCAGGAACCGCTGTTGGCAGTGCAGAAACTCCTGGAACCAGAGGTCATTGTTGCACTGCAGAACCAACACAGCTGCTGCACCTTGTCCCCTGCCCTGCACAGCTCCTTGGGAGGCACGGCAGGAGCAGCACCCTGGGAGCCTTGGGAATGCCCCTCTGGGATCCATGGCACACACTCCCAGGGGCTGGAATTCCAGTTCCCAGCCAGGAAAAGATGTTCCTGCTCTTGAAGGAAGAGCTCTTATGGAAGAGCCAAAAGCCAAGTGGAGCAAGATCTTACAGTGACATTTCACTGCCAGCCTTCATAACTTCACCCATGGTTGTTGTAGCTCATGGATTGGGAATGAAATCAGGACAGTCTTTGGTGGGAGCTGCCCTGGGTCAAGGGAGGCACTGAGAGAGAAACAGAGCAGGCAAAGGAAGGCAGGAGAGAAAGGAGGTGTTTTGGTTTGGAAAGACAGGTGTCTTCTATGGAAAGCAGGGGACTCCCCTGAAATGGAAAAATGTAGACTCTTTCTGAATTGCTATAAATTGGAAATTAAGGGGGGCTGTTGGGTAAAAATATGGGAGCAGGAATAATAGATTTTTATTAGTAAGAAAATAAAAAGATAAACATTTCAGTTAACTAAAACAACACTGACAGAGTCAGAATACAACCTCACACCCTGTTGGACAGGGTGTTGGGCACAGTCCAATTGGAATTGTGGCTGCAGTCCTCCAGGAGTGTCAGGTGTGGTTCTGTTGGAGTAGTGATCCTGTAGGAATGGGAATCTTCTTCTGAAAAGGAAGGGGCAGCTGTTCCTATGGGAAAATCCAGCACAGGGAAAGCTGTGTTGGTGGGCCAGAATCTCAAGACTAGATGCAGGTAGGAATGCTTGGCTCCTCCCTCTGGGCGGGACATCTCACAATGGGATGTTACAGTTCTTATCAGTCATGCAGTGACATTCAATAGCCCATTATCAGAAGATGTCTCCCCTGAGGGAGGATTGATTGTGGAAGAGATAAGGAAAAACTGCCCACTTAACACAGGACAACTGCCATACAGATGGCAGAAAGAACACATCTTGCTTTTCAGTCTGGGACAGGAGGACACAAACAGAATCGGCTGAGAAAGCAGCACTCTGAAAAGCAAACCAGAACTGACAGAAAATGAATGGAACAGAAATCAATAATTCTGGAAGTTTTATTTATTATCAAAATAAATCACAACCACTCAGCCCCGCACAATCCTGACCCCACAACCTCAAATTTGGATCTCACTTCTCCCGATCTCCTTCCAACCCCATCTCACCCTGGAGACTGAGGAATTGAGTAATTTCGGCATGGGACTGAGGTGGAAACCAGCCATTTTGAGGTGGGTGTGAGCCATTTTGAAGTAAGATTGAGGGGTTTTGAGTGGGATTGGGTCATTTTGAAGTAAAAGAGCAATCCATCTTGGATTTTTGAGTATAAAGATATGGAGAATACTCCCATATATCCCCCAAGAATCCACAAAACCTCCAGAATATGTTTCCAAAGCATAAATTCCACCTCAAATACCTCTTAAATGGTGGGACTTTTGACATCTCTGGTCAATACTCTTTTTAGTAATTTTTCAGGTGTTTTTAAGTGAAAAATACAAATCAGAAGAAAATTAAGGCCAAACCAAAACCAGAGACCCCTTGAGCATCCCCTGGGCACTGGACAAAACAAACGCAGCAGAAATTAAACTTAACACTCCATAAAATGCCTTGAGGAAGATTTGCTCTTCCCACAAGTCACTTGTGATGGAAATGCAAACAAATCCCAAACATTAATAAACCAATAACAGAAGCAATTCTCTGGCAATTCCAAAATTCATCAGTTCCAGCACAGCTCCAGCTCAGATGCTGGCAGGTTCCAAAAAGAGAAATGTGGAGATTTGGTCCCATACAGATTATTAAAAGGAAGGGAAAGGTCTGTGTAGCTGTCACAAAGGTGACAGGGACCAAGAAAATATTGATTCTTTTATTTGGAAAAGCCCCCAAGCCTGTGAATTCAGGAGTTATTTGGGAATTTAGCTACCTGAGCTGGGCTTCTTGTAGGATTTAAGTAGCCTTGTGTTTCTCACCTTGGGATGAATGATCCTTATCATTATCACTGGTATCATTTGTTCCCTTTCCTCCAGTGATTTTAACAAACTTTTCAGTGAAGGACAAAAAAATATTTTGTTTAAAATGGCCACCCACAACAGCCATTTTTCCTCATAAGTTCTCCCAAAAGTCACTCAGAGGAAGCTGCATCCAAGTTTCTAAGAGTTCCTCCTGAAAGAGCCAGAAGCTCCTCAGAGGAGGGAACCATGCTGTTGTCAAAGGCACTTGGGGTCAGACAACAGTGCCCTGAACTCACTGTGCAAAAATAATGTCACAATCTGGTTAATAAAATTGTTAGAGAGATGCCACTGCCCCAATTAAGGAGCTCATAAGACCAAATCCAAAGTGGATTTTATTGATCAGTAAATGTGAGATAAAGAGAGATGGAAAGAAAGAGAAAAGGAGGGAGAGAAAGTGAGTGACAGGGACAGAGATCTCCCCTGGGACCGGGCAAGTGTGACATTGTCCCCAGTGCGCGTGGCCTTCCCAGGGTGGGGGTTTTACACCTGAGCCAGTTTGGGTAAGGGGGGTGGTGTTCACCCCCCACCCCGAGCAGGGATTACCTCACTGTTTCAGGTTACAGTGTCAGATGTAACCAAAAGTGTTTTCAGTCCCCATCTCCATAAACTGTTATCAACAGGTGGGGCAGTGTTCTTTATCTCTTCCATGGCTCAGCCCTGATAACGTCCTCCAGGGGCCATCTTCTGTTAATGGGCCATTGAGTGTCACTGCAGGACTGATAAAATTACATCATCCCATTGTGGGATGCTCCGCCCAGGGGGAGGAACCAAGCATTCCTGCCTGGATATAATCTCACCATTTGCAACACCACAACCACCTTGACTACTGGATTCCCAGAGGACAGGAGCTCCATAGCCACCACTGGACCTGCAGACTAAGACCAGACCCTTCTACAGGATCACTGCTTTGACAGAATCACGTTCATCATTCCAACCTGACTGCAGCCACCATTTCATCAGACAGCTACCACCACCCTGAGCAGTGTGGTGTCAGGTTATATCCTGACTCTGTGAGTTTAAACCAGTGTTTCTGTATCATTGCCTTGATCTTAATTTTCTTACTCAATTGTCATTCTGGCTTAGACTCTCCCCCTGGTTTGCCTTCAAACCCATACAAAACTCCTCCCAAAACAGAATTTCCCATTCCCAAATTGGTCCGAAATGAAAGAGAAGGCTGTGAGGAACAAGGAGATGCTCTGGGACACAGAGGCAGGTGAGGAGGAAGTCAGTGCCCTTTTCCCCCTCTCTCCTGCTCCATCTCCCAGCCCAGCCTGGCCCCCAGCTGCAGGACAGCCCCGCTGCTGGTGCCCTCCTGCCGGGGACACACTGGGGGGATCTCCTTGCCCTTCCCTCTGGCACGGAGGAAAATCCCATCCTCTCCTTGTCCTTCCTCCCCCAGAGCAGGAGCTGAGGATGGAGAGCAGGGAGGACAAATCCCTGCGGCAGAACCTCATGGAAGAGGCCGTTTTGAGCAACTCCACAGCGCAGGAATAAAACAGGGAGGAAAAGCCCTGGTGGTCCCGCAGGCGGAGGGACTGCAAACCAAGCCCAGGATGCTCTGAGGAGGAAAGACCCACCCTGGGCCAGGAAGGTGGGCAGAGCTTCAGCCAGAGCTCAGAGCTTGTGGTCCCTAAGCAGAACCATGATAGAGAGAAGCCCTACAAGTGCTTGGAGTGTGGGAAGAGCTTCAAGCAGAGCAACAGCCTGATCCGCCACCAGATGATCCACACCGGGGAATGGCCCTACAAGTGTGGGGAGTGTGGGAAGGGCTTCAGCTGCAGCTCTGCCCTTGTCACCCACCAATGCATCCACACTGGGGAGAGGCCCTACGAGTGTCCTGAGTGTCAGAAGAGGTTTCACACCAGCTCCACTCTCCTTCTGCACCAGCGGATTCACATGGATGAGAGGCCCTTCCGCTGCCTCGACTACGGGGTTGGCTTCAAGCACAACTCCACCCTCATCAGGCACAAGCGCATCCACACTGGGGAGAGGCCCTATGAGTGTCCCCAGTGTGGGAAGAGCTTCACCCAGAGCTCTGACTTGACCAAACACCAACGGAGGCTCTAGTAAAGGAAGCCCTGTGAGTCCCTGAACTGCATGAAGAGCTTTGTACACTGCTCCAGCCTTATCCCCCATGGGAAGACCCATGTTGGGCACAGGCCTGGTGACCCACTTTCCCTGTGATCCATGTTGGGAAGACACCTGACTGGTTATCTTTTTGGTTTGGCCCTAATGTTCTTCTGATTTGTCTTTATCAATTAAAACACCTGAAATAGGACTGAAAAGAAAGTAATTATTCAGAGATTTCCAACATCCAACCCTTTAACAGGTATTTGAGAAGGAATTTATGGTTTGGGGACTTATTCTGGAGGATTTGTGGGTTCTTGGGGAATTTCAGGCTGTGTTCTCCATATCTTTGCACTTCTGAAGTCAAGATGGATTGATCTGTCACCTCAAAATGACTCAGTCTCACTGAAAACAACCAAATCTTACCCCAAAAGGGTACCATCCCACCTCAAAGTGGCTTGTTTCCACCTCAAAAAACTCTAACCCATGACAAAATATCCAATTCCACAGCCTCCAGGGTGAGATGGGGTAGGAGTGAAATTGGGAGAAGTGGGATCTAAATTTAAAGGGTGTGGGATCATGATTGTGTGCAGCTGGGTGTATGGGATATATTTTGATAGTAAACAAAACTTTCAGAATTATTTATTCCTGTCCTTTTAATTTTCACTCAGTTTTATTTTGCTTTTCAGAGTGCCACCTTCCCAGTTGTTTGTGTTTGTGTCCTCCTTTCCCTCCCACCTCTCTTTGCCTGCTCTGTTTCTCTCTCAATGCCTCCCTTGAACCAGGGCAGCTCTCACCAAAGACCCTGCCCTGATTTCATTCCCAATCCATGAGCTATGACAACCATGGGTAAAGTTATGAAGGCTAGCAGTGAAATGTCCCTGTAGGATCTTGCTCCACATGGCTTTTGGCTCTTCCATAAGAGCTTTGCCTTCAAGGGCAGGAACGTATTTTCCTGGCTGGGAACTGGAATTCCAGCCCCTGGGAGTGTGTGCCATGGATCCCAGAGGGGCATTCCTGATGCAGTGTCGTGGTTTGACATGGGAAATGAATTTTCTTGGAAGGAAGAGGTCAGTCCAGTCAGGGGTCAGGTTTGGATACTGACACTTGGGGTGACCAATTGAAGGTGGACACGCCTCTGAGAACACAGAGGGGTTAAAAGCAGAATTCCCAGGAGAACTCGCTCTCTTTGGTTCTGGTCAGCGGAGAGTGCAAACCTCCCCTGCCCAGCCATGAGCTGGGTGGGGGAGGGGAAGCCATGTGGCCTGCAGAGGTAGGCCGGGGGTGAAGGGCCTGGAACCGAGCTGGGCCAGTTCCTGCAGACGGAAGGGTGGAGAACGTCTGAGATGTCTTTGTCGTTCCCCCCCGCTCCCCCACCTAGAGGGAAAGACATAGAGAGCCTGCAGACACCTGGGAGTTTGCCGGCAGAGGAGAAGGAGGAGGGCGGGGAAGATGCCCAGCGTGGGAGACAGCACAGCGTCCTGGGCCAAGAGATTTCAGCTGTCCAGGGAGTTCAGGAATTTTAACCGTTTCCTGTGAAATGAAGACTTTGTGAAATACTGCTCCTCCTCAATTTGAAGGAAAGAGAGACAGCCTGGGACCTCAGATGTTAGGAAAAGAAGGCTGGGGGGAGATGATCGAGTGGCTGTTGGCTGGACTCTTCTTCCAGTAGTTAACCATAGACTGAACCAACTTCTCCTCCAAGAGAGACTGCATTCTAGGGGGATGCAATGGTGAGCCAAGAGACTCCTTCAGCAACTACCAGTTCAGGAATGAACAGAGGTCTGATTCCACTTCCCAAATTTGCTCTATCCAAGGGTTGCTTTCAGACAAAAGCTACCAGGACAGAGAAGTCTGGCTGGCTTAAGCCTCTGGTGGAAGCCTTTCATCTGTCCCTGAAACACCGGTGTTCGGTGCTTTTCTTCCTGTGGAAAAGAACCATCCTTCTACTTTGGGTGTCCATGTCTGAAATTTGGATTCCACCTCTAAAATTGCCTATATCCAAGGGTTGCTCCCAGGCAAAGTCTGCCAGTACCGTCAAGTCTGGCTGGCCTTGGCCTCTGGTGGCTGCCCCTGCCACGATGGGGCTCAGTTCTTTCCTTCCCATGGAGATCACTGTGACACTGTGGGCACCTCATGGAACCAAGGGGATCATTGTGGCACCACTGGAGCCCATGGAACCAAGGGGCCATGGTGACACCGTGGGGCTCCATGGACCCAGAGACCATTATGACTCTGTGGGGCCTGATGGAACCATGGAGACCATTCCAACCCTTCAGGGCCTCATGTAACCAAGGGGGCATTGTGACACCTCAGAGCCTCCTGGAAGCAAGGGACCCCATGGAAGTGAGGGAACATGGACCAGGTCTGGCTGGCTTGGCCTGCCAGGGGCCACCTGACAGGTCTGGCTGATGTTGGAATGTCAAGGGCTGCTTCTCATCAGCTCCTGGAGCAAAGGGGCTATGTGCTTTCCTTGCTATAGAAAAGAACTGTCTGTGTTCAGATGCCCATTGCCAAAACTGGTATTCTCCCTAAACAATTTCCTGTATGCAAGGGTATGTCTTAGGAAAAAACAGCCAGCTCTGGCTGGCCTTGCACTGTGGTGGTCACCTTTCATCTGCCCCTGAAACACTGGGGCTCTGTTCCTTCATTCCTGTGGAAAAGAAATGGTTTTCTTGTCCATGGTCCATGACCAAAATTAGAATGTGGCCTCCTAAAGTCCATATATCCAAGGATTGCTTCCAGACAAAAGTATCCAGGACAGATAAGTGGGTTAGCCCTGTCCTCTGGTAATTTTCACAGACCATGAGCTTACTATTTTTATTAGAAAACACCTTGGAGAGGGCCCAGAGATCTCTCAATGAGAGGTTTTGGGGGCTTGGGCACATGACCACTACACATGGACAAAGGAGCTCTGTGCTCGGTGCTGCTGTGGTGGTTTTGCATCACAGAAGTGATGTCCTGAGAGAAGCTGCTAGCAGTTTCCTGTGTGTCTGACAAAAACCAATCAGTAATTAGCTCTGAGAGCTGACAGTCTGTTAAAGCACTAAGGAAGCTGCAGACGCCTCTGTGCAGACACAAGTTAGAGATGAGAAAGCCTGGCTGGGTCTCTGTCCCTTCTGGCCCCACAGAGGTGCCGAGGCCGGCCCAGCCCCGTCTCGGCCGTGGGGCCGGGCGGCTCCTGCCGTGGGGCCGGGCCCCTTCCCAGGGAGCCGCCAGGCGCCATCGGCTGCCGGGCAGGGCAGGGGAGGCCGCGGGGCCGAGGCCGGGCCGTGGCTGCGGGTGCTGACATCTGGCCCTGCCGAGCCCTGCCCCGCCGCCAGCCCGGGCCCGGCCAGGATCCGCCGGGCCCCAGGAGCAGCCCCGGGCCGGGCCGGCTCGGCCAAGGCTCTGCCGCCCTTGGGCTTCGCCCGCGGCCGGCGGGCAGGGCAGGAGAAGCCATCGGCCCCGGCCGTGCTGCTGCTGGGCTCTGGCCTGGCTGCTGAGATCCTGGCCCTGCCCCAGCGCGGCCCAGCCTGACACAGCCCCAGCGCAGCCGCTGCAGAAACCTCCATGGCAAAACAGCTCCGGCCGCAAGCACCGAGCCCGGCCGGGCTCACGGAACCAGCTGCAGCCCTGGGAGATATTGACTCTGCCAGTGCTGCCATCCTCCTCCAGTGAGAGAAAAGGACACAGGGCAGGCACACAGAGGAGCAACATGGACACACCGAGGGCAGGGAAGAGGAAGTTGAGTCCCAGATGGGAGGGATGAGGAGATGCCTTGATCTTGGGGCTGAAATCCTCTGCTAAAGCTGTGGAGAAGGATGTCATTGCTACATCAGATTCTATTTTTCCCTATAACACATTGAAAACTATGGGGAGATGACTTGTTTCATTAATGGTCTCCATGCTAAATTAAGCAAATATTGCAATAGCTGTGATCTCATGAGATGTTTCAACAGAGAAAGAGAGCATAGTGATGAGACCCTGTGCCCCAGGGAGAGAAGACCTCTCTTCCCACAGATGAGGATGATTTCAGAAAGAGATTAAGAGAACTGCTGCTTTTAAACAGCTCATCTTTAAACCAATACCTCATACGCTGATATGACCCATAAACACAGCTGTGGGAAAAGCTGTGAAAAAATGTGAGGGACTTCGAAATTGCAGATTTCTCCAGGCAGCTGCTCTTTGTGGAAATTGAGAGCCGCAAGAGCACTGTTTTCTTGTGGAGAAGTCTCCATAGCAAGAAAGAGAGACTCCACTCCCTAAGTGAACTAAAGAAAGACTATTCTAGAGGTGGTAAAGTGATTGAAAATTTTTTGGTTTGTCTTTTTATATAATCAGTATGTAAGAAAAGGTTGTATGGAGAGGGAAGGTGTTCTGAAAGTTTTGTTCTGATCCTTATCACTCTTTCTTTTAGTTTTTTTAACAAACTTTTCCTTATACTGTTAAAGTTTGAGCCTACTATGCCTTTCTCCTAATCCTATCTCATAACAGGAAATTAGTAAGTATATTGCAGTGAGTGCACTGGTAATTAGCCAACACTGAACCCACTACACTAATTAATGCATTGGCCGAGAAATCTCAAATTGGTGTACCAAAACCACTACAGAAACTTCCTGATGAACTGCCCCAGACAAGAGGGATATCAAAGCAGAGCCATGGTTTGTCAGGACTTGCTTGATCTTAATGAGCCCCGTGGTACCTTTGGAGCTGAGCCCTGGAACCTCAGGGCCTGAGAGGAGATTGCACAAACCTTTCCAGGAGTCCAAGTCAGAAGAAAATCCCAAAGTATCTCCAGCCATTAATGGGACCCACTGAGGTCCATCCCCAACACAGGCTCCTCATGGACTCCTTGGAGGAGAGAATTAGAGTCCAGGATTGCACAAAAACCTCTCAGAGACTCAAAACGGCACAAAAACCTCTCAGTTTTGAAAGGACAATCCAAAATAACTTAAAAAAGTTGAGTATCTCAAAGCAGTAATGAGCCCCACTAAGTGTCAGTACAAAGCTCTCAAGGGACTTGTTAAAGCGGATAATTGGGCCCATGATTGCCCAGACCTCTCACAGAGTCTATATGAAATGGGAAATATCAATTACCTGCAAAGAACTGAAGTTCTGGGAGCATGAAGGAGCCATTCCTGACCAGGGCTCCCCAGGGACTCCTTCCAGGAGATCCTTGAGGCCACTGGGATGTGGGCATGGGGGGGATGCTGAGGGCAGGACCAGGGGCTGACAGTGCCCAGCCTGGCTGGGGCTGTGCCAGGAGGCCCCAGGGCCTCAGGACAAGGTGTCTCCTCACAGCCCTTGGTGGCACAGACCCTGCTGTGCCCCAGGGCAACAAGACTTGGCTTCTCTTTGTCCCCACCTGGCATCAGTGCCTCCAGTTCTCTGATCTGCCTGGGGCCTGGGGACAATTTCTCGGTCATGTCCCTCAGTGGGACCCATTAAAAGTCCAAGAAACTTTGGAGCTGGATTCTGACTTGGAGTTCTGGAGAGGTTTCTGCAGCTCCCTCTCAGTGCCTGATGTTCAGGGCCTGAGCACAAAGCCCCAGAGAGTCATTAAAGTCCTTGTGCTGTGTCTGTGCTGCTGAGCTGGGCTGGGCTCCTGGCACAGAGGGTGATGCTGGTAACCAAGCAGAGCTTCAAAAGCACATTTCTCTTGCTGAGCAGCTCTTCTCCCAGCCCAGCAGGGCTGGGGCAGTGCCTGCAGCCAGCGCGAGCACAGCACAGAGGCACAGAGAGCTTCAATCAGTCAGGGCTGGGAAGAGGCTGAGAAGTGCCTGGGGCAGAATCACTGCCAGCCCTTGGCACAGGAACCTCTGGCTGCAGGACAATGCAGCTGCAGCTCCTGGAGAGATCTCCTAAAGCTGGAACATCCCAATGCCCACAGACCCTGTGAGTGCATTCTCTGCTCATCTCCTGTGCAGAGCAGCCAGGGGTGCCCAGGGCTGTCCTGCAGAGCAGGGTCCTGCAGCCCAGGGCGCTGTGCTGGGCCAGGGACTCTGCTGCCTGCCAGGGACAGCTCTCAGCCGGCCCTGGAGCTGCTCCCAGCGCTGGCCAGGAGCTGTGGGGGGAAGGAGCCACCCTGAGCAGGGGGGGTGCTGCTGTTGAGAGGGGCTGGCTGGGGCAGGGCTGCTCCCAGCTCCAGACCAGCCTGGGCACAGCTCCGGAGGACACTTCCCAAAGGAGGTAAGCCTGGGATTGCTGTAAAGGTCAGAAGTTTTCCTGAGAGTATTTTCTATTTCCTGCTTGGTGCAGGATAGGAATGTTGGAGTGGTGACATAAAGATTTTTGGTTTTTATAGTTTTTTCATATACTGTAGCTCTGTAAGCTACTATTTTATAATTATAAAACTATAATCCTTACTTAGCTCCATTAAACTCTTAATTAGCTTTATCAAACTACTATTATGTACTTATGTAACTGTAATCTTTGCTGACACTAGTAAGTTTCCTACTTTTCTCTTAGATTTTAGTACAATAAATAGACTGTCTAAATACATTCCTGAAATACTGTATAGTCTTATTATCAGGAAGAGTGCTTACAAGAATAATATTTTGGTATTTGACCACAATGTGAACAGTCATAACTAAAACTGGGGCAAAGAAGTCCTCGGACTTACTGGAATGTGTTGATCCAGGGGTGTGTAATTGGGGCAACTGAATCTCCTATTGAATGTTCCTGTTAAAAATCCTGATTAATCAACCGTAATGAACTCTTGAAATCAGGGCCTGGGTGTGCCTCATCCCCACTGGGACACCTGGAAGCTTCCAATAAAGATCTGCTTTGTACTTTACTGTTCTAACACTGTTGCAAGGGTTCTTTTTTTTCTCTTTTGATTGTAGGAAGCAGGGGGTTGAGAGAAGCAGAACAGGAATTGTAATCCCAGAATCACAGAACATTCTGAGTTGAAAGGGACACACAGGATCATCAAAGGAATGTTTGAACATTTACAGAGGCTCCAGAACTGTGACTTTGGGTGGTCAGTGTCTCTGCTGGGAGCCTCCCAAAGGGCCTTCAGCCACTCCTCAGCCCTGGGCAGCAGCAGCATCACCTCTGCAGGGCCCAGCAGGGCCCTCCTGAGCTGCCCTTGCCCAGCTGCACACAGAGCCTGCCCCAGCCAGGGCCCTGCACACAGGCAGGTTTCTGTAGGGCCGGGCCGAGGGCACACAGGGTGGGATGGGCTCTGTGAGCGCTGGCAGGGACAAGGCACCTCTCAGGAGGGGATGTCCAGGCCCAGGGAGATGCTCAGGGAAGCAGAGGGGGCTGAGCAGAGCAGTGCTGGGGGAACAAGCCCATCCAGCCCCTCAGCTTCCCTCAGCCACAGGGAATCCTTTGCCTCTCACATCTCTCAGTGGCAAATTCTGAGTGCAGCAGGAATGCTGGGGAGTTCTGACCTCAGAAGGCCAGCAATGATGTGTGGGTAGGAAAACAATTTCTTAAACCAACTCCTGACATCTGTTTTGTTTCCCTTAGAAGTATGAGTGCAGATGGTATCAAGCCTCTCTGCAATAGGAATTACTCCCCTAATAAATCCTGAATATCCAGCCTTGCCCCTCTGCTAAATGGCCACAAACACAGGGCAGCAGGACAAGGATGGCTCCTCGAGAGCCCCCACACACAGGCCTGGCTGCTCCTGGCACACTCAGCCAGCACAACTGGAGCTCAGGCAGGGACCTGGGTGAAGGTTTTCCCAGAGCAGGAACAAGGGAGGGTGAGTTCCAGCAGGACAGGCTGCAGGGAATGGCCCAGGTTTGGCTCCAAGCAGCCTCTCCTGACTTGTCCCTGTCCTTTCTCCATGAACAGGTGCCCATGTGCAGCCACAGCAAATGTCCAACAGCAGCTCCATCAGCCACTTCCTCCTGCTGGCACTGGCAGACACGCGGCAGCTGCAGCTCCTGCACTTCTGCCTCTTCCTGGGCATCTCCCTGGCTGCCCTCCTGGGCAACGGCCTCATCATCAGCGCCGTAGCCTGCGGCCACCACCTGCACATGCCCATGTTCTTCTTCCTGCTCAACCTGGCCCTCAGCGACCTGGGCTCCATCTGCACCACTGTCCCCAAAGCCATGCACAATTCCCTCTGGGACACCAGGAACATCTCCTACACAGGATGTGCTGCACAGCTCTTTTTCTTTCTGTTCTTCCTTGGATCAGAGTATTTCCTGCTGACCATCATGTGCTATGACCGCTACGTGTCCATCTGCAAACCCCTGCACTACGGGACCCTCCTGGGCAGCAGAGCTTGTGCCCACATGGCAGCAGCTGCCTGGGCCAGTGCCTTTCTCAATGCTCTCATGCACACAGCCAATACATTTTCCCTGCCCCTGTGCCATGGCAATGCCCTGGGCCAGTTCTTCTGTGATATCCCACAGATCCTCAAGCTCTCCTGCGCCAATTCACACCTCAGGGAACTTGAGCTTCTTGTGGTTACTAGCAGTTTATCTTTTTGTTGTTTTGTGTTCATTGTTTTCTCCTATGTACAGATCGTCAGGGCTGTGCTGAGGATCCCTTCTGAGCAGGGACGGCACAAAGCCTTTCCCACCTGCCTCCCTCACCTGGCTGTAGTCTCTCTCTTTGTTAGCACTGCAGAATTTGCTCACCTGAAGCCTGCCTCGATGTCCTCCCCATCCCTGGATCTGGCCCTGTCAGTTCTGCGCGATGAAATCCTGCTCAGCGTGGGCAACTGAGCCCTTGAAGGGCTTAGTGTCAGGTCAAGGCTTGCTTTCCCTCCCAAAGCCTTCCCTTGTCAGCCTGGGGCAGGGGATTCATCCTCCCTCCCTCCTCCTTCCCACAGACCTGCTCGAAACCACTCCGTGGGCACTTTCCATTCTCTGTGTCTGTCCTCAAGTGCAGTGCCAACCTGGGTCAGTCCTGGCCCTGTCCTGAGCTCCCAGGAGCTCACAGGCTGAGATGTCAACGCTCAGCCAAACCAGGGCCCTGCCCCTGCCAGCAGCACCCCCACAAGCAGCAGCAGCAGCAGCAGCAGCAGCAGCAGCAGCAGCAGCAGCAGCTGCAGTCGCCTCTCAGCTGTTGGTGCCCCTGCACTGCAGCCCCTCCCGCTGGCACCAACGTTCCCTTGTGGCCTTGGAGACAGTCCTGAATCCATCCATGGGGTCACAGAGCCATGGAATCCCAGAGTTCCAGGTTCCTGGAATCCTAGAGTCATTGAATCCTGAGAACCACACTCAGAGGAGGAGGAGGAGGAGGAGGAGGAGGAGAAGGAAGAGGAGGAGGAGGAGGCGGAGGAGGAGGAGGACAAGGAAGAGGAGGAGGAGGAGGCGGAGGAGGAATAGGAGGAGGAAGAGAGAGAACGAGGACAAGGAGGATGATGAGGAGGATGAGGATGAGGAGGAGAAGGAGGAGGAGGAGGAGAAGAAGGATGAGGAGGATGAGGACGAAGAGGAGGAGGATGAGGAGGAGAAGGAAGATGAACAGGAGGAGGAGGAGGACAAGGAGGAGAATAAAGAAAAGGAGGAGGACAAGGATGAGGAGAACCACAAGGAGAAGGACGGGGAGGATGAGGATGAGCAGGATGGGGAGGACGAGGAGGAAAAGGAGAAGGAAGATGAGGAGGAGGAGAAAGAAGAGAATGAGGATGAAGAGGAGGACGATGAGGAGGAGGGGGATAAGGATGAGGAGGATAAGGAGGAGGAGGATGAGGAGGAGGACAAGTGTTGGAGGGTGCCGCGAGAGACAAGACTCATGATATCATGATCATCAAGTCTCAGTTTATTGTGACAGATTACACAGTTTATATATGTTCGTTAATTAGCTCATACATATTGCAAAAGCCGAGCTCATGATTGGTTGCTATGTGACTTGTACTATTATCTTAAAAGTATCTTTGTGATCGATACATGCCTGTCCAGCTGGCCTTGCAGTTAGAACAGCTTAGTACCCCTTTGTTCTTCTCTATCTACTTCTACATACCAAGCAGTTTCAATATCCTGCTTTCTGCACACCATCTACTCTTCAGGGCCATGCGAACTTTGCAGCAGTCACGTAGCCCTCCCTATTTGGATTAATTTTACAGTATCATGTCCCTTGTCGTTCAACCATTCCTCTGTCAGGCTCTCTTCATCTCCCCCGTTTTCCTTTTGTACAAGAAGGTGTGAATTCAGCATTTTCTGCACAATCTGCTGCATCAAGCCTTGCAAGCAAGTAAACACACAGGGCAAAACAAGCAAAAGTATCACAATTATGCTTAGAACTATTATGCCGTATTTGATAATGTCTCTTAACTATGGTCCGATCCCCAATCCTTTTAGCTATCTTTTTAAACCTAATCTATCCTCTACCTTTAACTGTTGAGTTAGCTCGGTCAATTTTCGTATATGCTTATGGATAGACATAGAGTGATCAGATAAGTTCATACAGCACATTCCTTCAAATTCTTCACAACTATGACCTTGGGCTAGAAGAAGTAAATTAGTGGCAGCTGCTCTGTTTTGCAGAACTGCATGACAGATACTACTTATATTTGTGGCAAGCTCACTCAACATTTTAGATGGAATACTAATTTACTTTTTTGTCCAGTAGGCTAGGATTTTCAATTGTGTGAGAGCTTGCACTGAAGTAACTCATGGGGTGAAAAATGAGGTTATATTACAGAAGTGCACTCCACTTCATATTTCTCATGTTCTTGATTGCTCTGTTTAACATGAAAGGAACAAACTTAATTCTAAATACAAACTATATTTATGATAAACTTAATGTTATGCTTTTGATTATCTAATTGATTGTCCCTCTTTTTCTTTTGCCATTGAAAAGCAATGGCAAAATGAACAGAAAAATCACAGGCATTACTAAAACTCATTAAAACTTAGTAGAAAAGTCTATAACATAATTAAAAACACACTTATGAAAAAACTTAAAAGCCTACAATCTTCTGTGGGTGAAACACAAATCTTTGTACAATCCACTTTTGCTGTGCATCCTCTGATTTACTTGTGGAGAGATTAGTGTTCTCTTGAAATTGATAAGTTTAACATTCTTCACTGAAATCTATCTAGATTCTGCACCTGTTAAAACAAAAGCAAACTCAACACCCCCCACAGGGACTGGAGGGTCCTCTCTCAATTCTGTTTCCTAAAATTTGCATGAAGAAATGGAAATATCAACATCTTTGTTATAAACATGAAAAAACATCAAGAACAAAACAATGCATACACAATTAATATTACATATAAAATCACAGTTACCAAGTGCTAAACTATCAAATTGTCATCCCAGAGTCTGCAGCAGCTGATAAACCTTAAAACAACAGAGATTTGGATAAAACATGTCCGGATCATGTCTCTCCAAAACTCCCTTTGAGGCTCAGCTGCCCTATATGGTCAAATTGTTAAGCCAAAAGGACTTGAATACTTTTTGATGCAGAAAACACCTGGGTCAATCACACCATCCACATAGAGCCAGAGCTTGGCCAGAGCTCAAACTCTAATTGGAGGATATGTTTTAACACATTATAAAACAAAAGTCCTAGAAATAACAGTTATAAGTAAAAAACCTTATTATTAAAAATTTATCAAACTATCAAATAATTGAACCTGTCTAAAATCTCTTTCAAGACAAAAATTCTCTAAATATAACAAACCCTTTCTTCAGAAATCTGAAAATTTGAAGTCTGAAATTTTGAATTAAAATTTGGACAATGAATTTTTAAAGGAAGATGAATTGCAGCTGCATAAAAGATTGGATAAAGAAAACACATGAGTAGTTAAAAAATCAAAAACACAGGATCCTGAAAAAACATCTTGTAATCAATCACCTAAAGAGATAATAAAACATATGAAAACTGACTGTAAATACTATAACAACACCTTAATACCTTAATACCTTAATAATAATTCTTATCACAAAAATCAGACAACTCACATTTTATGATCAACCTATTAACAAGAAATGTTTAAAATAGTTTAAGACAATCCTTTTAAAGCACTCATATAACATTAGTAACAATCACTACTTATCATTACTTACAAAAACTTAACAATCACTATTTATCGTATTATCTATAAAACTTAAAAATCACTATTACTTATATTATTATCTATAAAAACCCAAATACAGAGATTACAAACTTAATACTAAAATTCCATCAGATGACATTTTCTCAACTCTTTGTTTTCAGAGACATTTTTGGTAATTAAATCATTACTAACATTTCTATCTTTATACAGTGATTTTTATCTATATCATATTTGAAATAATATTGATTCACATAATGTTCATCCTTCTTGGTATCTTGGAAAACACTCGGTCCTGCTGTACTTTTTCATTACGTCTTCTGACTCTTGTAAGAAATTGGGAAGATGCTGTTGAAATTTTTGCTGTAGTGTTGCGATCCCGCCACCGGCGGCGCTGCTGCTCTCGGCGTTGTCGCTGCCATGGCAACCAGGACTGTGCCGCCATCTCCGCCGCCATTGCTGGGCGCTGCGGGGAGATGAGGGGCGGCGCCGCCTCACTCCCGTCCTTGTTGTGTCACCTTGTGGATGGGAGAAGAGACACCCCCGCCACGGCCGCGCCCCGCCTGCTCCGGCTCCAGCGCGGCTGAGCCCCAGGAACGCCCCTCTCCCCCCTTGCGCTGCTGCTCGGCAGCAAGGAGCCTTCCGTCTCTCGGCTGATGTCCGCTCCGCCCCGGGCTCGCCTCTGGCTCGGTGCTGGCCGGCCCCGCTCTGTCTGGCCCCGCGCCCGCTCCGTTCTACCTGATCCCCGTTCACACAAAGTGAATTTGGGATCCCAGTCCCGTTGCCATAAAGCAATTTGGATCTCAATTTCCAGCACTTCAATGCTACTAGTGTCTATGGGAGGTACAGGCATTTCAGAAGCAGAGATGGGAATGGGAAAATTTGTGAGAACCGGAGGGTTTGGCTCACTGGAGAGAAGCGAGGGTTTACATTCCTTATTTTTCTCCAGAGCTGTCCGTATCACTTCCACCGCCCTCTTTTCTGCCTGACACATTAACAATTCGTTATCAACCACTCTCCAAAGTTTACTCATTTTCTTGCCCGGTTTATCCTCATCTAACACTAATTCCCACAACTTATCCCTATATCTTCTCCATTCTGAAAGTTTATGAACACTATGGGGGTTAACGAAAAAGCCGTAAGACTCAGCATGATGCAATAGCGAAGGGAGATCCTTATCTAAGTCAATCCCCCTAATCTGCCTTTTTCTAAGAGAAGCACTAAATAAATCATATGCTGCTTGCCTTTCCATGATTACGTCGGTACCGTTGCTGGCTCATTCAGGCTTCGGCAGCACGTATCGGCTGAGCTCGCCGCTGCGGTCACTCAGGGCGCGGAGCAGAGAGTATCGACTCTTTCGCCGTCCTTCCAGCCGCAGGACCCGAACCCCAACGCAGCACCTCTCTCGCCTTAGGCTCGGATCAGGTCCCTGCTTTCGGGCGCCAGTTGTTAGAGGAAAATGCCGCGGGAGACAAGACTCATGATATCATGATCATCAAGTCTCAGTTTATTGTAACAGATTACATAGTTTATATATGTTCGTTAATTAGCTCATACATATTGCAAAAGCCAAGCTCATGATTGGTTGCTATGTGACTTGTACTATTATCTTAAAAGTATCTTTATGATCGATACATGCCTGTCCGGCTGGCCTTGCAGTTGGAACAGCTTAGTACCCCTTTGTTCTTCTCTATCTACTTCTACATACCAAGCAGTTTCAATATCCTGCTTTCTGCACACCATCTACTCTTCAGGGCCATGCGAACTTTGCAGCAGTCACGTAGCCCTCCCTATTTGGATTAATTTTACAGTATCCTGTCCCCTGTTGTACAACCATTCCTCTGTCGGGCTCTCTTCAAGTGGAGCATACATAAATGTATCTTTTCCCTCAGTTTCTCATTCCCAAAGCCTTTCTAAAACAATGGGGCATACATGAATGTATCCTTTTCCTCAGTTTACCATTCCCAAGGCCTTTCCAAAACCTTCCTCCATGCTACCATGCCAGCATGATAGCTACATTTTCTCTCCAATTTTTCCACTCCTGGCACAGCTATGAAGTGCCAACCTGCAGGTGGGAGCACACCTGATATCCTGCAGGATTCTCCTGTGGGCTGGAGCCCCACGGGGCAGCACCACCATGAACAATTCCTTTTCCCATTGCAGTAGTCTCCTTTGGTGTGGAAAAGACAGAAAGAAAGGAGAATTCCTGCCTTCCCCTCTCTCAGGGCTGCAGAAGTTCTCAAACTTCCTTCCTGCTGCTCCCACAGAGAGAATGCTGGCCTAGGGACTCTCTGCGGTTGGATTTTGGGCACGGGAGGAGGGAGACACTTGGTTGTCCTTGTGGACACAAGAAATGGGCCAACATCCAGTCCCAAATATTTGTGTGGGATTTGTCATACTTCAGTGATTCCTTTTTAGTTTTGGAAAGCAGAGAAGAGGAGGAGAGGGCCTAGGAAAGGAACAATCCTTCTGTAGCCCCTGCCAGGAGGGGACAGCCGGGGGGTCGGGCTCTGCTCCAGGAACAGGGAGAGGAGGAGAGGGAACGGCCGCAGGCTGGGCCAGGGCAGGCTCAGCTGGGACAGCAGCAGGAATTTCCCCATGGAAAGGGTGCTCAGGCCCTGGCAGGGGCTGCCCAGGGAGCTTTGGAATGCCCATCCCTGCAGGTGTCCCCTGGAGGTGGCACTGAGTGCTCTGGGCTGGAGACAAGGTGGGCATGGGGCCCAGCTGGGACTCCCTGGGCTGGGAGGGCTTTTCCAGCCCCGGGGATCCTGGGGTTTGTGAGAGAGTTCTCCCAGCAGAAAGAAAAGCCAGTCCCGGAGAAAGGCCCTGCCCTGGAGCAGCAGAGGAGCAGCCCCGAGGCTGGAGGAGCCAGGAGCGGGCTCCAGGCACGGCTGCTCAGCCCTGAGCCCTGTGGGGCTGCCCAGCAGCAGCAGCAGCAGAGCCCCAGAGCTGCACTGCTGCTGCGCTGCTGCTGCGCTGCTTTGGGCTCTGTGGCTGCCCAGCCCCGTGCAGCTGCTGCCGCAGGGATGTGCCAGGAGCAGCACAGAGCTGCTGCTGCTGCCTCAGCTGGGGCTGCAGCGGGGGAACCCCTCCCGCCCGGCCCGGGGCTGCTGGAGGCAGGCAGGGCTGCAGGAACAGCCCCGGCCCGGCTCCCCGGCCACGGGCAGCGGCAGAGCGGGGCTCTGCTGCCTTGGCTGTGCTGGCGGCACAGCCCTGCTGCAAAGGGATGCCCGGCACAGCTCTCTGCCAGCCGGGCTCAGCCTGCGCCTCCCGTTTGCCTGCAGAGAGCAGCGACAGCCCTGCCCCGCCGGCCCGGCCGGGAACTCTCCCGCTGCCGCCGGCGCTGAGCCCGCGCTGCTCGCAGGGCGCTCCGTGCCACGGGCTGGGACAATACATCGGCACCTCGGGGAGACAGGACACGCAATCTGGGCACTCTGCTCCTGTGCCTTGCACACTTTATTAGAAACACACAGATTCTTCAATCACGGGAACAGCGTGGGGACATTAGAATGCATTGTGATTACAACACACGGTACATTAATGTTTTTATTTCATAACTGTTATAGAAATATACAATATGTAATAAAAATCAATTAATTGCTAGTTTTCCTTATTCTTTCAATATTCTCTTCACTTTTCTATTCTTATTCTTCTTATTGTTCTTCTTTTCCTACTCTTTACTATTCTTCTTCTTCTTTGCTACTTCTATGTATTTTTATATTCTTACTCTTATTCCTATTCTTCTTCTTCTACATATTTTGAAATTCTTATTCCTATTCCTATACTTTTTGTTCTGCATATATTGAAATTCCTATTCCTAGTACACTTCTTCTTCTAAGTATTTCTAAATTCTTATGACTATATTTCATCTATCTATTCTAAAATAAACGTTCTATGTCTTGTCTTTTTAGTCTTCATCTTTGTCTTCTTCCTCGTTGCTGTCTTCCTCATCTTCTTCATCCTGTTTGTCTTCGTCTTCTTCACTGTCTTTGTCTTCTTCATCTGCTATGTCGTCTTTGTCCTCTTTTTCTGTGTCTTTGTCTTCATCTTTGTCTTTGTCTTCTTTGCCGTTGTCTTGGAGCAGTTTGTGCTCAGAGTCAGTTCCAGGAGCCTCTGCTTTGTGCCCCAGAAGTGGTTGCTGCACCTTCCAGCCTGGGGCCGGGTGTGTGCGGGGCAGGGATGGGGGAGCTTTGGGCTCTTCGGGTGGGCATTTTCCAAGCCCCACTGCCCAGGCCTTCGTGGCTCTGCCTGGTTGGGTTTTGCTTGGCTTGCTTGGCCCATCCAAAGGCTTTTCTCTTCCCTGGCTTGGAGGAGCTGCAGCAGCAATCTCTGAGCCCCTCGAGCCGAACTGGACAGCTGCTGCTCCGACACAGAGGAGCGGGACTGGAAGGAGCGGTCATCTTCATCTTCTTCCTGTTCTTCACCTTCCTTCTCCTCATCTTCTTCACCTTTCTCTGTGTCTCTTTCAGTCCTCAGTGCGTGGCCTGAGGCAGGGACAGCGGAACAGCCCCCCAGCGCCCGCAGCGCCCGCCTGAAGCGGGAGGGACGTTTCCTGGGGGCAGCCGGCTGCCCGCGAAGGACCTGGGCTCCCAGCCGGGCAGGCCGGGGGCTGGGGGGGCTGTGCGGGGCAGGCGCCGGCCCTCGGCTGCACGGCTCCTGTGCCGGGCACTCAGCCCAGGCCTCCCGAGGGACGGGCACTGCGAGCCCTTCTGACACAAAAACTTTCCACTTGTCCACATTCTTTTCTTTGTCCTGTTCTGGGGGCAGCTCCAGGAGGCTCACATCGTCCCACTCATCATCCTCTGTGTACAAGGGCTTGGCCAAGATCACATGCTTGGGCCAGTTCTCCTGCACGAGCCCCATGTTGCTGTCATTTTCCCAGTTGGAGAGTCCTGAGGGTCTGCTGCCATTCCCTCTGGAAACGTTTTGGCCAACGTATTCTTCCCAGTCTGAAATTTCTGCATAGCTGATGACATCTCCTCCGGACAGCACTTGCTCAATGCATTCTTCCCAGTCCGAGGGGTCTTGGGAGCTGCTGACTTCTCCCTGGGACAGGTCTTGGTCCAAATATTTTTCCCAGTCAAAGTGTTGGTGGTAACTCGTGACATCCCTGTGGGGCAGATCTTCCTCCATGCATTCTTCACAGTAGGTTGCTTCCTGGGACAGCTCAGGGTCTCCAACCAGGAAAGGCTCCATGTCATGCAAGAATTGCCAACTTTTGTTTTCCTCATCGGAGCCGTCCAGCCTCTCCTGCACTGCCAGCCCTGACCCCACTGCTGCCTCCTCAGCAGCTCCGGACGGGGCAGCACCTCCCGGCTCGGCCTCCGTGGGACTGCCTGGGGCAGGGGAGGCGTCGGGCACGGCAGGGGCTGCCTCTGCTGCCACCTCTGTGCCCACGGGGCTGGCAGAGCTGGGCCCCTCTGGGGGAAGAGCCGTGCTGTCCACGGGACTAAGCTTGATGGCCAATTCCACTTTGGACTGCCCCTCAGCAGTCGGCCTGTACCCTGAAGAGACCATGATGTCCTCGACTGCAGAGGACAGCTTCTCCTCTCTTGTGCTGTCCCCTTCAGAGACCTCAATGTCCTCTTCCACTGGGGACAGCTCCTCATCACTTGTGCTGTCCTCCGGAATAGATTTGATGTCCTCTTCCACTGAGGACAGCTCCTGGTGACTCATGCTGTCCTCGGGAATGTTCTCTATGTCTTCTTCCACTGAGGACAGCTCCTGGTCACTCATGCTGTCCTCTGGAATGTTCTCGATGGCCTCTTCCACTGAGGACAGCTCCTGGTCACTTGTGCTCTCTTCTGGAGCAACCTCGATGTCTTCTTCCACTGAGGACAGCTCCTGGTCACTTGTGCCATCCTCTGGAGCAACCTCGATGGCCTCTTCCACAGAGGACAGCTCTGGGTCACTTGTGCTGTCCCATGGAATATCTTCAATTGCCTCTTCCACTGAGGACAGCTCAGGGTCACTTGTGCTGTCCCATGCAACATCATCACTTGCCTCTTCCACTAAGGACAGCTCCTGGTCTCTTGTGCTGTCCTCTGGAATGTTCTCAATGGCCTCTTCCACGGAGGACAGCTCCTGCTCATTTCTGCTGTCCTCTGGAACAACCTCGATGTCCTCTTCCACTGAGGACAGCTCCTTCTCTCTTGTGCTGTCCTCTGGAATGCCCTCAAGGGACTCTTTCACTGGGGACAGCTCCTGGTCACTTGCGCTGTCCCATGGGATGGCCTCAATTGCCTCTTCCACTGAGGACAGCTCTGGGTCAGTGTTGCTGTCCCCTGGAGGGAGCTCGATGGCCTCTTCGACCTGGGACAGCTCCTCGTCACTGGATGAGGAACAAGTCTGGGTGTTCTTCTCCTCCTTTACTGAGCCCAGTGGGTTCTCCAAAGAACTGGAGCTGACATCGTCGTCCCAAGGGAGCAGCTCTTGGTTTCCCAAATCTTCCCCTTGGGACAGGAGAGGCTCAGGGGCCTCCTCGTCCTCCTCAGCAGCTCCAGCCGGGGCAGCAGCTGCCGGCTCGGCCTCCGTGGGACTCTGCAGGGAAGGAGAGGCGCTGGTCAGGGCAGGCACTGCCTCTGCTGCCACCTCTGTGCCCACGGGGCTGGCAGAGCTGGGCCACTCTGGGGGACAAGGCTGAGGCTCCTCGTCCCTCCCTGGGCACAAGGGTCTGTCCCAGATCTCAGAGCTGATGTTGTGTCCCCATTGGGACAGCTCCTGCCTGCTCACATCTTCCTCCCTTTGGGACAGCTTTCGCTCACTCACATCGTCCCACCGGGGCAGCTCTTGGGCTGCAGCGTCTGGTCCTTGGCACAGCTCCCTGACACTGCTGTCTCTCACTTGGGACAATTCCAGCTCTCTCCTGTCTTCCCATTGGGACATGTGGGAGTGTACACCTTGTCCCCATGCTGAGAGGTCTTGATACCTCTCACCTTCCCTCCGGGAATGCTCTTGGGCATCATGCCCTTGGGAATCCTCTGGGACACGCAGATCTCTCTGCAGGGACAGCTCGTGGCACCTCTCGTCCTCTCCCCATCCCATCTCCTGCCGCTCACTCACATCTATTTCCCACTGGGAAATCTCTTGGGTTGTCACACGTTCTTCCCTCTCCCACCCCTCTTGGTACATCTCACTGTCCTCCTCCCACTGGGACAGCTCCTGAGCTCTGATGGTTTCTTCCCATTCATTGAGCTCTTGGTGTGTCCCCCCTCTGGACTGGGAAACTTCCCAAACTCCCACACGTACCTGGCCTTGGTACAGCTCTTGGCTGCTCCTGGCTCCTTGCTGGGACACTTCTTGGTCTCCTGGAACTCCTCTCTGGTGGGTCTCATCCACATCTTCTCTCCGGGAAAGTTCACGGTCCATCTCAGCAAAGGGCCTCTCCTCCTCCTCAGTCTGTGACAGTGGCAGGACTGAGCTGCCACTGCCCCTGACCACGGCTCGCTGGTGGCTTCCAGCCAGCTGGGCAAGGTGCTGCGGGACTGGGAGGTGGAGTTGGCTTTGTCCTCGTCGCTGTCTCTGTCTGTCGCTGTTGGCCGCTGTCGCTGTCGGCGTCTGGCGCAGACAGAGCCAGGGAGCTGCGTCCTCCTCAGAGAGCGGCTCTCCTGGGACTGGGCACCCCAGGGCTCTGCGCCCCTTGGAGACCCTCAGCCCGGGCGGGGCTCCCTGATGTCACAAGGGTCTCTGGCCACCATCACGTCCCACATCACAAAGGGCCGTGACACCATGTGCCGTGTCACAAAGGGCCACCCCTGGCACCCCAATAGCACTGGAGCAGACAGGAACCTGTTGGGGTTTATGTTTATTTCATTAAGTTATTGTTAAATGGTTCATTCTGTTATCCCCCCACGCTTTCACCAAGTTGTTTTTTTTCCCTATGTTGCACAATCCCTTTAATGGTGTCCCTCAATTATTCCCCTCCCTTTGTCCCAGTCCCTTCCCTACCTGTCCAGGCAACCCTGCCACTTTTTCCTGAATGTTCCCTGCCACTCAGCCCCTGGGCCACTCCCTGATTGAGATCCTGTCGTGGTTTGATGTGGAAAAAGAATTTCATTGGAAAGAAGAGGTCAGTTTGGATATTGACCACTTGAAGGTGGACATGCCTCTGAGAACACAGAGGGGTTAAAAGCAGAATTCCCAGGAGAACTCTCTCTTTTTATTAATTATCTAGACGGTGGGAACCGATTATGGTCCATGTTCTGTCTCACTGTACTTTGTTAAAGTTAGGTGGTGAGATTCTGAATGTTTTAAAATGTCTTCATTTTAAATTTTGTGTGTGTGTTTTTTTTTTTTCTTTCTTTTTTTATTTTATAGTAGTATAATAGTAGTGGCTTAATAAAGTTTTTCCCTTGTTATTAAGCTTCAGTCTGCTTTGCTCTGTTCTCAACCGCATTGTGATTACAACATAATGTAGAGTAATGTTTTTAATTCATAACTGTGAAAGAAATATACAATATGTAATAAAAATCAATTAATTGCTAGTTTTCCTTATTCCTTCAATTTTCTCTTCACTTTTCTATTCTTATTCTTCTTATGGTTCTTCTTTTCCTACTCTTTACTATTCTTCTTCTTCTTTGCTACTTCTATGTATTTTTATATTCTTATTCCTATTCCTATTCTTCTTCTACATATTTTGAAATTCTTATTCCTATTCCTATACTTTTTGTTCTGCATATATTGAAATTCCTATTCCTAGTACTCTTCTAAGTATTTATAAATTCTTATTACTATACTTCTTCTATCTATTCTTAAATAATCATTCTATGTCTTGTCTTTTTAGTCTTCATCTTTGTCTTCTTCCTCTTTGCTGTCTTCATCTTCTTCATCCTATTTGTCTTCACCTTCTTCATTTTCTTCATCTTCTTCACAGTCTTCATCTTCTTCATCTGCTATGTCGTCTTTGTCCTCTTTTTCTGTGTCTTTGTCTTCATCTTTGTCTTTGTCGTCTTTGCCATTGTCCTGGAGCGGTTTGTGCTCAGAGTCTGTTCCAGGAGCCTCTGCTTTGTGCCCCAGAAGTGGTTGCTGCACCTTCCAGCCTGGGGCCGGGTGTGTGCGGGGCAGGGATGGGGGAGCTTTGGGCTCTTTGGGTGGGCATTTTCCAAGCCCCACTGCCCAGGCCTTCGTGGCTCTGCCTGGTTGGGTTTTGCTTGGCTTGCTTGGCCCATCCAAAGGCTTTTCTCTTCCCTGGCTTGGAGGAGCTGCAGCAGCAATCTCTGAGCCCCTCGAGCCGAACAGGACAGCTGCTGCTCCAACACAGAGGAGCGGGATTGGAAGGAGCGGTCATCTTCATCTTCCTCCTGTTCTTCACCTTCCTTCTCCTCATCTTCTTCACCTTTCTCTGTGTCTCTTTCAGTCCTCAGTGCGTGGCCTGAGGCAGGGACAGCGGAACAGCCCCCGCAGCGCCCGCAGCGCCCGCCTGAAGCGGGAGGGACGTTTCCTGGGGGCAGCCGGCTGCCCGCGGAGGGCCTGGGCTCCCAGCCGGGCAGGCCGGGGGCTGGGGGGGCTGTGCGGGGCAGGCGCCAGCCCTCGGCTGCACGGCTCCTGTGCCGGGCACTCAGCCCAGGCCTCCTGAGGGACGGGCACTGCGAGCCCCTCTGACACAAAAACTTTCCACTTGTCCACATTCTTTTCTTTGTCCTGTTCTGGGGGCAGCTCCAGGAGGCTCACATCGTCCCACTCATCATCCTCTGTGTACAAGGGCTTGGCCAAGATCACATGCTTGGGCCAGTTCTCCTGCACGAGCCCCGTGTTGCTGTCGTTTTCCCAGTTGGAGAGTCCTGAGGGTCTGCTGCCATTCCCTCTGGAAACGTTTTGGCCAATGTATTCTTCACAGTCTGAAATTTCTGCATAGCTGATGACATCTCCTCCGGACAGCACTTGCTCAATGCATTCTTCCCAGTCCGAGGGGTCTTGGGAGCTGCTGACTTCTCTCTGGGACAGGTCTTGGTCCAAGTATTTTTCCCAGTGAAAGTGTTGGTGGTAACTCGTGACATCCCTGTGGGGCAGATCTTCCTCCGTGAATTCTTCACGGTAGGGCGCTTCCTGGGACAGCTCAGGGTCTCCAACCAGGAAAGGCTCCATGTCATGCAAGAATTGCCAACTTTTGTTTTCCTCATCGGAGCCGTCCAGCCTCTCCTGCACTGCCAGCCCTGACCCCACTGCTGCCTCCTCAGCAGCTCCGGATGGGGCAGCACCTCCCGGCTCGGCCTCCGTGGGACTGCCTGGGGCAGGGGAGGCGTCGGGCACGGCAGGGGCTGCCTCTGCTGCCACCTCTGTGCCCACGGGGCTGGCAGAGCTGGGCCCCTCTGGGGGAAGAGCCGTGCTGTCCACGGGACTAAGCTTGATGGCCACTTCCACTTTGGACTGCCCCTCAGCACTCAGGCTGTACCCTGAAGAGAGCATGATGTCCTCGACTGCAGGGGACAGCTTCTCCTCTCTTGTGCTGTCCCCTTCAGAGACCTCAATGTCCTCTTCCACTGGGGACAGCTCCTGGTCAATCTCACTGTCCTCTGGAATATTCTCGATGGCCTCTTCCACTGAGGACAGCTCCTGGTCACTCTCACAGTCCTCTGGAATGTTCTCTATGTCTTCTTCCACTGAGGACAGCTCCTGGTCACTCATGCTGTCCTCTGGAATGTTCTCTATGTCTTCTTCCACTGAGGACAGCTCCTGGTCACTCTCACTGTCCTCTGGAATGTTCTCGATGGCCTCTTCCACTGAGGACAGCTTCTGGTCACTTGCGCTCTCTTCTGGAGCAACCTCGATGTCTTCTTCCACTGAGGACAGCTCCTGGTCACTTGTGCCATCCTCTGGAGCAACCTCGATGGCCTCTTCCACTGAGGACAGCTCCTGATCACTTGTGCTGTCCTCTGGAATGTTCTCAATGGCCTCTTCCACTGGGGACAACTCCTTGGCACTTGTACCATCCTTTGGAAAAATCTTGATGGTTTTGTCCACTGAGGACAGCTCCTGGTCGCTTGTGCTGTCCTCTGGAATGTCCTCGAGGGCCTCTTCCACGGAGGACAGCTCTGGGTCACTTGTGCTGTCCCATGGAATATCTTCAATTGCCTCTTCCACTGAGGACAGCTCTGGGTCACTTGTGCTGTCCCATGCAAAATCATCACTTGCCTCTTCCACTAAGGACAGCTCCTGGTCTCTTGTGCTGTCCTCTGGAATGTTCTCAATGGCCTCTTCCACGGAGGACAGCTCCTGCTCATTTCTGCTGTCCTCTGGAACAACCTCGATGTCCTCTTCCACTGAGGACAGCTCCTTCTCTCTTGTGCTGTCCTCTGGAATGCCCTCAAGGGACTCTTTCACTGGGGACAGCTCCTGGTCACTTGCGCTGTCCCATGGGATGGCCTCAATTGCCTCTTCCACTGAGGACAGCTCTGGGTCAGTGTTGCTGTTCCCTGGAGGGAGCTCGATGGCCTCTTCAACCTGGGACAGCTCCTCGTCACTGGATGAGGAACAAGTCTGGGTGTTCTTCTCCTCCTTTACTGAGCCCAGTGGGTTCTCCAAAGAACTGGAGCTGACATCGTCGTCCCAAGGGAGCAGCTCTTGGTTTCCCAAATCTTCCCCTTGGGACAGGAGAGGCTCAGGGGCCTCCTCGTCCTCCTCAGCAGCTCCAGCCGGGGCAGCAGCTGCCGGCTCGGCCTCCGTGGGACTCTGCAGGGAAGGAGAGGCGCTGGTCAGGGCAGGCACTGCCTCTGCTGCCACCTCTGTGCCCACGGGGCTGGCAGAGCTGGGCCACTCTGGGGGACAAGGCTGAGGCTCCTCGTCCCTCCCTGGGCACAAGGGTCTGTCCCAGATCTCAGAGCTGATGTTGTGTCCCCATTGGGACAGCTCCTGCCTGCTCACATCTTCCTCCCTTTGGGACAGCTTTCGCTCACTCACATCGTCCCACCGGGGCAGCTCTTGGGCTGCAGCGTCTGGTCCTTGGCACAGCTCCCTGACACTGCTGTCTCTCACTTGGGACAATTCCAGCTCTCTCCTGTCTTCCCATTGGGACATGTGGGAGTGTACACCTTGTCCCCATGCTGAGAGGTCTTGATACCTCTCACCTTCCCTCCGGGAATGCTCTTGGGCATCATGCCCTTGGGAATCCTCTGGGACACGCAGATCTCTCTGCAGGGACAGCTCGTGGCACCTCTCGTCCTCTCCCCATCCCATCTCCTGCCGCTCACTCACATCTATTTCCCACTGGGAAATCTCTTGGGTTGTCACACGTTCTTCCCTCTCCCACCCCTCTTGGTACATCTCACTGTCCTCCTCCCACTGGGACAGCTCCTGAGCTCTGATGGTTTCTTCCCATTCATTGAGCTCTTGGTGTGTCCCCCCTCTGGACTGGGAAACTTCCCAAACTCCCACACGTACCTGGCCTTGGTACAGCTCTTGGCTGCTCCTGGCTCCTTGCTGGGACACTTCTTGGTCTCCTGGAACTCCTCTCTGGTGGGTCTCATCCACATCTTCTCTCCGGGAAAGTTCACGGTCCATCTCAGCAAAGGGCCTCTCCTCCTCCTCAGTCTGTGACAGTGGCAGGACTGAGCTGCCACTGCCCCTGACCACGGCTCGCTGGTGGCTTCCAGCCAGCTGGGCAAGGTGCTGCGGGACTGGGAGGTGGAGTTGGCTTTGTCCTCGTCGCTGTCTCTGTCTGTCGCTGTTGGCCGCTGTCGCTGTCGGCGTCTGGCGCAGACAGAGCCAGGGAGCTGCGTCCTCCTCAGAGAGCGGCTCTCCTGGGACTGGGCACCCCAGGGCTCTGCGCCCCTTGGAGACCCTCAGCCCGGGCGGGGCTCCCTGATGTCACAAGGGTCTCTGGCCACCATCACGTCCCACATCACAAAGGGCCGTGACACCATGTGCCGTGTCACAAAGGGCCACCCCTGGCACCCCAATAGCACTGGAGCAGACAGGAACCTGTTGGGGTTTATGTTTATTTCATTAAGTTATTGTTAAATGGTTCATTCTGTTATCCCCCCACGCTTTCACCAAGTTGTTTTTTTTCCCTATGTTGCACAATCCCTTTAATGGTGTCCCTCAATTATTCCCCTCCCTTTGTCCCAGTCCCTTCCCTACCTGTCCAGGCAACCCTGCCACTTTTTCCTGAATGTTCCCTGCCACTCAGCCCCTGGGCCACTCCCTGATTGAGATCCTGTCGTGGTTTGATGTGGAAAAAGAATTTCATTGGAAAGAAGAGGTCAGTTTGGATATTGACCACTTGAAGGTGGACATGCCTCTGAGAACACAGAGGGGTTAAAAGCAGAATTCCCAGGAGAACTCTCTCTTTTTATTAATTATCTAGACGGTGGGAACCGATTATGGTCCATGTTCTGTCTCACTGTACTTTGTTAAAGTTAGGTGGTGAGATTCTGAATGTTTTAAAATGTCTTCATTTTAAATTTTGTGTGTGTGTTTTTTTTTTTTCTTTCTTTTTTTATTTTATAGTAGTATAATAGTAGTGGCTTAATAAAGTTTTTCCCTTGTTATTAAGCTTCAGTCTGCTTTGCTCTGTTCTCAACCGCATTGTGATTACAACATAATGTAGAGTAATGTTTTTAATTCATAACTGTGAAAGAAATATACAATATGTAATAAAAATCAATTAATTGCTAGTTTTCCTTATTCCTTCAATTTTCTCTTCACTTTTCTATTCTTATTCTTCTTATGGTTCTTCTTTTCCTACTCTTTACTATTCTTCTTCTTCTTTGCTACTTCTATGTATTTTTATATTCTTATTCCTATTCCTATTCTTCTTCTACATATTTTGAAATTCTTATTCCTATTCCTATACTTTTTGTTCTGCATATATTGAAATTCCTATTCCTAGTACTCTTCTAAGTATTTATAAATTCTTATTACTATACTTCTTCTATCTATTCTTAAATAATCATTCTATGTCTTGTCTTTTTAGTCTTCATCTTTGTCTTCTTCCTCTTTGCTGTCTTCATCTTCTTCATCCTATTTGTCTTCACCTTCTTCATTTTCTTCATCTTCTTCACAGTCTTCATCTTCTTCATCTGCTATGTCGTCTTTGTCCTCTTTTTCTGTGTCTTTGTCTTCATCTTTGTCTTTGTCGTCTTTGCCATTGTCCTGGAGCGGTTTGTGCTCAGAGTCTGTTCCAGGAGCCTCTGCTTTGTGCCCCAGAAGTGGTTGCTGCACCTTCCAGCCTGGGGCCGGGTGTGTGCGGGGCAGGGATGGGGGAGCTTTGGGCTCTTTGGGTGGGCATTTTCCAAGCCCCACTGCCCAGGCCTTCGTGGCTCTGCCTGGTTGGGTTTTGCTTGGCTTGCTTGGCCCATCCAAAGGCTTTTCTCTTCCCTGGCTTGGAGGAGCTGCAGCAGCAATCTCTGAGCCCCTCGAGCCGAACAGGACAGCTGCTGCTCCAACACAGAGGAGCGGGATTGGAAGGAGCGGTCATCTTCATCTTCCTCCTGTTCTTCACCTTCCTTCTCCTCATCTTCTTCACCTTTCTCTGTGTCTCTTTCAGTCCTCAGTGCGTGGCCTGAGGCAGGGACAGCGGAACAGCCCCCGCAGCGCCCGCAGCGCCCGCCTGAAGCGGGAGGGACGTTTCCTGGGGGCAGCCGGCTGCCCGCGGAGGGCCTGGGCTCCCAGCCGGGCAGGCCGGGGGCTGGGGGGGCTGTGCGGGGCAGGCGCCAGCCCTCGGCTGCACGGCTCCTGTGCCGGGCACTCAGCCCAGGCCTCCTGAGGGACGGGCACTGCGAGCCCCTCTGACACAAAAACTTTCCACTTGTCCACATTCTTTTCTTTGTCCTGTTCTGGGGGCAGCTCCAGGAGGCTCACATCGTCCCACTCATCATCCTCTGTGTACAAGGGCTTGGCCAAGATCACATGCTTGGGCCAGTTCTCCTGCACGAGCCCCGTGTTGCTGTCGTTTTCCCAGTTGGAGAGTCCTGAGGGTCTGCTGCCATTCCCTCTGGAAACGTTTTGGCCAATGTATTCTTCACAGTCTGAAATTTCTGCATAGCTGATGACATCTCCTCCGGACAGCACTTGCTCAATGCATTCTTCCCAGTCCGAGGGGTCTTGGGAGCTGCTGACTTCTCTCTGGGACAGGTCTTGGTCCAAGTATTTTTCCCAGTGAAAGTGTTGGTGGTAACTCGTGACATCCCTGTGGGGCAGATCTTCCTCCGTGAATTCTTCACGGTAGGGCGCTTCCTGGGACAGCTCAGGGTCTCCAACCAGGAAAGGCTCCATGTCATGCAAGAATTGCCAACTTTTGTTTTCCTCATCGGAGCCGTCCAGCCTCTCCTGCACTGCCAGCCCTGACCCCACTGCTGCCTCCTCAGCAGCTCCGGATGGGGCAGCACCTCCCGGCTCGGCCTCCGTGGGACTGCCTGGGGCAGGGGAGGCGTCGGGCACGGCAGGGGCTGCCTCTGCTGCCACCTCTGTGCCCACGGGGCTGGCAGAGCTGGGCCCCTCTGGGGGAAGAGCCGTGCTGTCCACGGGACTAAGCTTGATGGCCACTTCCACTTTGGACTGCCCCTCAGCACTCAGGCTGTACCCTGAAGAGAGCATGATGTCCTCGACTGCAGGGGACAGCTTCTCCTCTCTTGTGCTGTCCCCTTCAGAGACCTCAATGTCCTCTTCCACTGGGGACAGCTCCTGGTCAATCTCACTGTCCTCTGGAATATTCTCGATGGCCTCTTCCACTGAGGACAGCTCCTGGTCACTCTCACAGTCCTCTGGAATGTTCTCTATGTCTTCTTCCACTGAGGACAGCTCCTGGTCACTCATGCTGTCCTCTGGAATGTTCTCTATGTCTTCTTCCACTGAGGACAGCTCCTGGTCACTCTCACTGTCCTCTGGAATGTTCTCGATGGCCTCTTCCACTGAGGACAGCTTCTGGTCACTTGCGCTCTCTTCTGGAGCAACCTCGATGTCTTCTTCCACTGAGGACAGCTCCTGGTCACTTGTGCCATCCTCTGGAGCAACCTCGATGGCCTCTTCCACTGAGGACAGCTCCTGATCACTTGTGCTGTCCTCTGGAATGTTCTCAATGGCCTCTTCCACTGGGGACAACTCCTTGGCACTTGTACCATCCTTTGGAAAAATCTTGATGGTTTTGTCCACTGAGGACAGCTCCTGGTCGCTTGTGCTGTCCTCTGGAATGTCCTCGAGGGCCTCTTCCACGGAGGACAGCTCTGGGTCACTTGTGCTGTCCCATGGAATATCTTCAATTGCCTCTTCCACTGAGGACAGCTCTGGGTCACTTGTGCTGTCCCATGCAAAATCATCACTTGCCTCTTCCACTAAGGACAGCTCCTGGTCTCTTGTGCTGTCCTCTGGAATGTTCTCAATGGCCTCTTCCACGGAGGACAGCTCCTGCTCATTTCTGCTGTCCTCTGGAACAACCTCGATGTCCTCTTCCACTGAGGACAGCTCCTTCTCTCTTGTGCTGTCCTCTGGAATGCCCTCAAGGGACTCTTTCACTGGGGACAGCTCCTGGTCACTTGCGCTGTCCCATGGGATGGCCTCAATTGCCTCTTCCACTGAGGACAGCTCTGGGTCAGTGTTGCTGTTCCCTGGAGGGAGCTCGATGGCCTCTTCAACCTGGGACAGCTCCTCGTCACTGGATGAGGAACAAGTCTGGGTGTTCTTCTCCTCCTTTACTGAGCCCAGTGGGTTCTCCAAAGAACTGGAGCTGACATCGTCGTCCCAAGGGAGCAGCTCTTGGTTTCCCAAATCTTCCCCTTGGGACAGGAGAGGCTCAGGGGCCTCCTCGTCCTCCTCAGCAGCTCCAGCCGGGGCAGCAGCTGCCGGCTCGGCCTCCGTGGGACTCTGCAGGGAAGGAGAGGCGCTGGTCAGGGCAGGCACTGCCTCTGCTGCCACCTCTGTGCCCACGGGGCTGGCAGAGCTGGGCCACTCTGGGGGACAAGGCTGAGGCTCCTCGTCCCTCCCTGGGCACAAGGGTCTGTCCCAGATCTCAGAGCTGATGTTGTGTCCCCATTGGGACAGCTCCTGCCTGCTCACATCTTCCTCCCTTTGGGACAGCTTTCGCTCACTCACATCGTCCCACCGGGGCAGCTCTTGGGCTGCAGCGTCTGGTCCTTGGCACAGCTCCCTGACACTGCTGTCTCTCACTTGGGACAATTCCAGCTCTCTCCTGTCTTCCCATTGGGACATGTGGGAGTGTACACCTTGTCCCCATGCTGAGAGGTCTTGATACCTCTCACCTTCCCTCCGGGAATGCTCTTGGGCATCATGCCCTTGGGAATCCTCTGGGACACGCAGATCTCTCTGCAGGGACAGCTCGTGGCACCTCTCGTCCTCTCCCCATCCCATCTCCTGCCGCTCACTCACATCTATTTCCCACTGGGAAATCTCTTGGGTTGTCACACGTTCTTCCCTCTCCCACCCCTCTTGGTACATCTCACTGTCCTCCTCCCACTGGGACAGCTCCTGAGCTCTGATGGTTTCTTCCCATTCATTGAGCTCTTGGTGTGTCCCCCCTCTGGACTGGGAAACTTCCCAAACTCCCACACGTACCTGGCCTTGGTACAGCTCTTGGCTGCTCCTGGCTCCTTGCTGGGACACTTCTTGGTCTCCTGGAACTCCTCTCTGGTGGGTCTCATCCACATCTTCTCTCCGGGAAAGTTCACGGTCCATCTCAGCAAAGGGCCTCTCCTCCTCCTCAGTCTGTGACAGTGGCAGGACTGAGCTGCCACTGCCCCTGACCACGGCTCGCTGGTGGCTTCCAGCCAGCTGGGCAAGGTGCTGCGGGACTGGGAGGTGGAGTTGGCTTTGTCCTCGTCGCTGTCTCTGTCTGTCGCTGTTGGCCGCTGTCGCTGTCGGCGTCTGGCGCAGACAGAGCCAGGGAGCTGCGTCCTCCTCAGAGAGCGGCTCTCCTGGGACTGGGCACCCCAGGGCTCTGCGCCCCTTGGAGACCCTCAGCCCGGGCGGGGCTCCCTGATGTCACAAGGGTCTCTGGCCACCATCACGTCCCACATCACAAAGGGCCGTGACACCATGTGCCGTGTCACAAAGGGCCACCCCTGGCACCCCAATAGCACTGGAGCAGACAGGAACCTGTTGGGGTTTATGTTTATTTCATTAAGTTATTGTTAAATGGTTCATTCTGTTATCCCCCCACGCTTTCACCAAGTTGTTTTTTTTCCCTATGTTGCACAATCCCTTTAATGGTGTCCCTCAATTATTCCCCTCCCTTTGTCCCAGTCCCTTCCCTACCTGTCCAGGCAACCCTGCCACTTTTTCCTGAATGTTCCCTGCCACTCAGCCCCTGGGCCACTCCCTGATTGAGATCCTGTCGTGGTTTGATGTGGAAAAAGAATTTCATTGGAAAGAAGAGGTCAGTTTGGATATTGACCACTTGAAGGTGGACATGCCTCTGAGAACACAGAGGGGTTAAAAGCAGAATTCCCAGGAGAACTCTCTCTTTTTATTAATTATCTAGACGGTGGGAACCGATTATGGTCCATGTTCTGTCTCACTGTACTTTGTTAAAGTTAGGTGGTGAGATTCTGAATGTTTTAAAATGTCTTCATTTTAAATTTTGTGTGTGTGTTTTTTTTTTTTTCTTTCTTTTTTTATTTTATAGTAGTATAATAGTAGTGGCTTAATAAAGTTTTTCCCTTGTTATTAAGCTTCAGTCTGCTTTGCTCTGTTCTCAACCGCATTGTGATTACAACATAATGTAGAGTAATGTTTTTAATTCATAACTGTGAAAGAAATATACAATATGTAATAAAAATCAATTAATTGCTAGTTTTCCTTATTCCTTCAATTTTCTCTTCACTTTTCTATTCTTATTCTTCTTATGGTTCTTCTTTTCCTACTCTTTACTATTCTTCTTCTTCTTTGCTACTTCTATGTATTTTTATATTCTTATTCCTATTCCTATTCTTCTTCTACATATTTTGAAATTCTTATTCCTATTCCTATACTTTTTGTTCTGCATATATTGAAATTCCTATTCCTAGTACTCTTCTAAGTATTTATAAATTCTTATTACTATACTTCTTCTATCTATTCTTAAATAATCATTCTATGTCTTGTCTTTTTAGTCTTCATCTTTGTCTTCTTCCTCTTTGCTGTCTTCATCTTCTTCATCCTATTTGTCTTCACCTTCTTCATTTTCTTCATCTTCTTCACAGTCTTCATCTTCTTCATCTGCTATGTCGTCTTTGTCCTCTTTTTCTGTGTCTTTGTCTTCATCTTTGTCTTTGTCGTCTTTGCCATTGTCCTGGAGCGGTTTGTGCTCAGAGTCTGTTCCAGGAGCCTCTGCTTTGTGCCCCAGAAGTGGTTGCTGCACCTTCCAGCCTGGGGCCGGGTGTGTGCGGGGCAGGGATGGGGGAGCTTTGGGCTCTTTGGGTGGGCATTTTCCAAGCCCCACTGCCCAGGCCTTCGTGGCTCTGCCTGGTTGGGTTTTGCTTGGCTTGCTTGGCCCATCCAAAGGCTTTTCTCTTCCCTGGCTTGGAGGAGCTGCAGCAGCAATCTCTGAGCCCCTCGAGCCGAACAGGACAGCTGCTGCTCCAACACAGAGGAGCGGGATTGGAAGGAGCGGTCATCTTCATCTTCCTCCTGTTCTTCACCTTCCTTCTCCTCATCTTCTTCACCTTTCTCTGTGTCTCTTTCAGTCCTCAGTGCGTGGCCTGAGGCAGGGACAGCGGAACAGCCCCCGCAGCGCCCGCAGCGCCCGCCTGAAGCGGGAGGGACGTTTCCTGGGGGCAGCCGGCTGCCCGCGGAGGGCCTGGGCTCCCAGCCGGGCAGGCCGGGGGCTGGGGGGGCTGTGCGGGGCAGGCGCCAGCCCTCGGCTGCACGGCTCCTGTGCCGGGCACTCAGCCCAGGCCTCCTGAGGGACGGGCACTGCGAGCCCCTCTGACACAAAAACTTTCCACTTGTCCACATTCTTTTCTTTGTCCTGTTCTGGGGGCAGCTCCAGGAGGCTCACATCGTCCCACTCATCATCCTCTGTGTACAAGGGCTTGGCCAAGATCACATGCTTGGGCCAGTTCTCCTGCACGAGCCCCGTGTTGCTGTCGTTTTCCCAGTTGGAGAGTCCTGAGGGTCTGCTGCCATTCCCTCTGGAAACGTTTTGGCCAATGTATTCTTCACAGTCTGAAATTTCTGCATAGCTGATGACATCTCCTCCGGACAGCACTTGCTCAATGCATTCTTCCCAGTCCGAGGGGTCTTGGGAGCTGCTGACTTCTCTCTGGGACAGGTCTTGGTCCAAGTATTTTTCCCAGTGAAAGTGTTGGTGGTAACTCGTGACATCCCTGTGGGGCAGATCTTCCTCCGTGAATTCTTCACGGTAGGGCGCTTCCTGGGACAGCTCAGGGTCTCCAACCAGGAAAGGCTCCATGTCATGCAAGAATTGCCAACTTTTGTTTTCCTCATCGGAGCCGTCCAGCCTCTCCTGCACTGCCAGCCCTGACCCCACTGCTGCCTCCTCAGCAGCTCCGGACGGGGCAGCACCTCCCGGCTCGGCCTCCGTGGGACTGCCTGGGGCAGGGGAGGCGTCGGGCACGGCAGGGGCTGCCTCTGCTGCCACCTCTGTGCCCACGGGGCTGGCAGAGCTGGGCCCCTCTGGGGGAAGAGCCGTGCTGTCCACGGGACTAAGCTTGATGGCCACTTCCACTTTGGACTGCCCCTCAGCACTCAGGCTGTACCCTGAAGAGAGCATGATGTCCTCGACTGCAGGGGACAGCTTCTCCTCTCTTGTGCTGTCCCCTTCAGAGACCTCAATGTCCTCTTCCACTGGGGACAGCTCCTGGTCAATCTCACTGTCCTCTGGAATATTCTCGATGGCCTCTTCCACTGAGGACAGCTCCTGGTCACTCTCACAGTCCTCTGGAATGTTCTCTATGTCTTCTTCCACTGAGGACAGCTCCTGGTCACTCATGCTGTCCTCTGGAATGTTCTCTATGTCTTCTTCCACTGAGGACAGCTCCTGGTCACTCTCACTGTCCTCTGGAATGTTCTCGATGGCCTCTTCCACTGAGGACAGCTTCTGGTCACTTGCGCTCTCTTCTGGAGCAACCTCGATGTCTTCTTCCACTGAGGACAGCTCCTGGTCACTTGTGCCATCCTCTGGAGCAACCTCGATGGCCTCTTCCACTGAGGACAGCTCCTGATCACTTGTGCTGTCCTCTGGAATGTTCTCAATGGCCTCTTCCACTGGGGACAACTCCTTGGCACTTGTACCATCCTTTGGAAAAATCTTGATGGTTTTGTCCACTGAGGACAGCTCCTGGTCGCTTGTGCTGTCCTCTGGAATGTCCTCGAGGGCCTCTTCCACGGAGGACAGCTCTGGGTCACTTGTGCTGTCCCATGGAATATCTTCAATTGCCTCTTCCACTGAGGACAGCTCTGGGTCACTTGTGCTGTCCCATGCAAAATCATCACTTGCCTCTTCCACTAAGGACAGCTCCTGGTCTCTTGTGCTGTCCTCTGGAATGTTCTCAATGGCCTCTTCCACGGAGGACAGCTCCTGCTCATTTCTGCTGTCCTCTGGAACAACCTCGATGTCCTCTTCCACTGAGGACAGCTCCTTCTCTCTTGTGCTGTCCTCTGGAATGCCCTCAAGGGACTCTTTCACTGGGGACAGCTCCTGGTCACTTGCGCTGTCCCATGGGATGGCCTCAATTGCCTCTTCCACTGAGGACAGCTCTGGGTCAGTGTTGCTGTTCCCTGGAGGGAGCTCGATGGCCTCTTCAACCTGGGACAGCTCCTCGTCACTGGATGAGGAACAAGTCTGGGTGTTCTTCTCCTCCTTTACTGAGCCCAGTGGGTTCTCCAAAGAACTGGAGCTGACATCGTCGTCCCAAGGGAGCAGCTCTTGGTTTCCCAAATCTTCCCCTTGGGACAGGAGAGGCTCAGGGGCCTCCTCGTCCTCCTCAGCAGCTCCAGCCGGGGCAGCAGCTGCCGGCTCGGCCTCCGTGGGACTCTGCAGGGAAGGAGAGGCGCTGGTCAGGGCAGGCACTGCCTCTGCTGCCACCTCTGTGCCCACGGGGCTGGCAGAGCTGGGCCACTCTGGGGGACAAGGCTGAGGCTCCTCGTCCCTCCCTGGGCACAAGGGTCTGTCCCAGATCTCAGAGCTGATGTTGTGTCCCCATTGGGACAGCTCCTGCCTGCTCACATCTTCCTCCCTTTGGGACAGCTTTCGCTCACTCACATCGTCCCACCGGGGCAGCTCTTGGGCTGCAGCGTCTGGTCCTTGGCACAGCTCCCTGACACTGCTGTCTCTCACTTGGGACAATTCCAGCTCTCTCCTGTCTTCCCATTGGGACATGTGGGAGTGTACACCTTGTCCCCATGCTGAGAGGTCTTGATACCTCTCACCTTCCCTCCGGGAATGCTCTTGGGCATCATGCCCTTGGGAATCCTCTGGGACACGCAGATCTCTCTGCAGGGACAGCTCGTGGCACCTCTCGTCCTCTCCCCATCCCATCTCCTGCCGCTCACTCACATCTATTTCCCACTGGGAAATCTCTTGGGTTGTCACACGTTCTTCCCTCTCCCACCCCTCTTGGTACATCTCACTGTCCTCCTCCCACTGGGACAGCTCCTGAGCTCTGATGGTTTCTTCCCATTCATTGAGCTCTTGGTGTGTCCCCCCTCTGGACTGGGAAACTTCCCAAACTCCCACACGTACCTGGCCTTGGTACAGCTCTTGGCTGCTCCTGGCTCCTTGCTGGGACACTTCTTGGTCTCCTGGAACTCCTCTCTGGTGGGTCTCATCCACATCTTCTCTCCGGGAAAGTTCACGGTCCATCTCAGCAAAGGGCCTCTCCTCCTCCTCAGTCTGTGACAGTGGCAGGACTGAGCTGCCACTGCCCCTGACCACGGCTCGCTGGTGGCTTCCAGCCAGCTGGGCAAGGTGCTGCGGGACTGGGAGGTGGAGTTGGCTTTCTTCTCGTTGCTGTCTCTGTCTGTCGCTGTCGGCCGCTGTTGCTGTCGGCGTCTGGCGCAGACAGAGCCAGGGAGCTGCGTCCTCCTCAGAGAGCGGCTCTCCTGGGACTGGGCACCCCAGGGCTCTGCGCCCCTTGGGGACCCTCAGCCCAGGCGGGGCTCCCTGATGTCACAAGGGTCTCCGGCCGCCATCATGGCCCACATCACAAAGGGCCGTGACACCATGTTCCGTATTTTAAAGGGCCACCCCTGGCACCCCAACGGCACTGGAGCAGACAGGAACCTGTTGGGGTTTATGTTTATTTCATTAAGTTATTGTTAACTGGTTCATTCTGTTATCCCGCCACGTTTTCCTCAAGTCGTTTTTTTTCCCCAACGTTGTACACTCTCTTTTATGCCTTCGCTCAAGTTATTCCCCTCCCTTTGTCCCAGTCCCTTCCCTACCTGTCCAGGCAACTCTGTCATTTTATCCTGACTGTTCCCTGCCACTCAGCCCCTTAGCCAACCCCTGATTGAAACCCCCACTTGGAAATCTCCTAATCCAGGATGCCCCATTGGCCCCTGTGCCTTTCCCGATCCTGATGGTCCCACTGTGTTGATATAATCGTCTCACTCCTGCCCTGAGGATTCCCTGTTGCTTCGCTGTTTCTGCCCACCGCCTGACTTGGATCTGAGCAAAACCCTTTGCAAACGAGGGTGAGTGGCTCTTTTTTATCCCTCTCTCTGCACCTCGAATAAACTTTCCCAGTGGAAGCTGAAGGCATAGAGGCTCCTCCTTCCTCCCTGGCCTGGTCCCTGCCGTGGCTGTAACAGCGTGCAGGGCAGAGCTTGCAGCTCTGCAGGTTCAGCCGTGGGCAAAGCCCAGTCCCCAGCTGTTGGCCGGTCCCGCCGTGGCTGCCGGAGCGCACAGAGCCAGCCTGGGTTCCGGGGGCTCGGGAAGGAGCTGGCCGGGAGCATCCCCGGAGCGGTGTCCTGGCGGGCCATTCTGTGCCCCGAGCCCTGCGAGGCTTTGGCCCCGCTGGCCCACGGCAGCCCAGCCCCGCAGTGCCGAGCCCTGGCCGTGCGGGCTGCGCTGCCCAGGGCACGAGGAATTGGCCGCACGGCCGTGCCGGGGGCTCGTGGGCAGCGGCTCCAGGAGCCGCAGCAGCCCGGGGAGCAGCGGTGTCCCTCAGGGCTGTGCCCGGGCCCCGGGGCTCGGCCCTGCCCGCAGCAGCGGCACCCGGGGGCAGCGAGCGCGGCCTCGGCGGCCGGGCAGGGCACGGGCAGCCGAGCGGGGCAGGGGCAGCCCCGAGGCCGGGGCCGTGCCCGGGCACCGGGCCGAGCTGGAGAAGCGGCACCGCCAGAGCCTCCTGCGCTGCCGCCGGGCCGGGGCCCGGCCGCTGCCCCCGGCCCGGGGCAGGGCCCGAGGCAGCGGCTCCTGCGGCTCTCCCCTCGCCCCTGCGGCGCCAGGGCACAGCGGCCGGGCCGGGGCTCGCTCCCTGCTGCCGGCCGGGCACTGCCGAGGGCTCCCCGCCCGCCGGGGCCGGGGCCGGGCGCTGAGGGAGCGGCGCCGCCATCGCTTCCGCCCTCAGGGGCTCTGAGGGGAGCGCGGCTCCCGCCAGCCCCGCTCCGCCCGCACGGGCAGCGCAAACCTGGAGCACAAAGACACACGGCGCTGCCATTGTGTCCGTGCCCTTCCAATGCACCCGCACAGCGGCCCCGGGGCTGCGCTCGGCCACGGCAGCAGCGCTCCAGGGCCGAGCTCTGTGGGATGTGACACTAAACCCACAGGCTTTAGTCTTCTTGGGAGAGAGAAATGAATGTTTCAGTCTCCTTGGGATAGAAAACCGCTTTTGATTGCACTGTTCTGTCGTACACTGGTGTGAAAAAAATCATAAACACTAAACTGGCATAATTAGAGGTCCCTGTGGGTCAAAAGTCATAAACAAATAGTTAGCAACATCTCTACTAACAAAAGATTCAATAAAAGAAAAAGCTAGGCTATCAAAAATTTTCGCAGTCTTGTCACCTGTTGCTCTTGTCTTTTACAATGTTTAAATTTGTTTCCTGTGATCTTTTTTATTTTGGGCACAATGAAGCAAAACTGAGCAGCATCAGGGAAAAACCCACAGCTGGGTCCAAGGCTTCAGAATGGTTGTGGAACTCCCGGAGGACTCGCACGCTTCAGCCATGCACAAAAGCTCCTCTCCTTTCCGAGGCTGCACGGCAGCACACGGGGAGTAAAATCAGAGTTCTTCCTGATTTCCTACACTTGCCCTCCATCATTTATCCAGCACCTTCTCCAAGTGCAGGTAGTGAGAGGAGACAGATCAAGTGTGGTTCTGGATAATCTGTTTTCTTGTTGCTTCTCTTTGGACCGCCACTTGTTGCTTTTGAGGGTTCCTCACTGCTGTCCCCCGTCCCTCCCCAGCCCCCCGGGACCCTCCGGCTAGCTGTCCCCTCCGGGGCCGGGGTTTTCCGCGGTCCCACTGCCCTGGGCTTACCAGGCAGCATCTGGGTTAGCACGGTCCGAGCGGCAGCGTTGCCTCAGTTGCCACTAGGATTCGAGATAAAGAGACCAAGAGAGACCAATGGTATGCTTGTCCAGAGAGATTGTATTGCCTGAACGGTAGCAGGGACCAAAGGCCCTGGGCTATTGCCCAGATACAGTTTTATGCAGCAAAATTAAGAAATAAGGTCTAAACAATAGAGACAGTGTTCAGCTAAGGCACATCAGAACCACCCCAGGGGCCAGGTCCAATGGGAGCTGCTCAGGGGTGGGGAGAAGGGGGTCTACAGAGGAATGCTGAAGCGGGACTTTCCCGAGACAGTGGAGCATACATAAATGTATCTTTTACCTCAGTTTCTCATTCCTAAAGCCTTTCTAAAACAATGGGGCATACATGAATGTATCCTTTTCCTCAGTTTACCATTCCCAAGGCCTTTCCAAAACCTTCCTCCATGCTACCATGCCAGCATGATAGCTACAATTCCCCCTTCTTTACTTATTAAGAAGAACAGTGCCTTGGGAAAAGGTAAACTGTGGCTCTTAAACTGCAGTGTCTTTCTGCTTGTCGTCTTCCCACCAATCGCTTTCCGTGTCGGCAGCAGCGATGAAAACCGGTGCAGAAGCCTTCAGCTTCGAGGTGATGACCTTGGAGATGATTCGCTTCAGAATCCCGAATGCTAACAGAACTAAAAACAATGCAACTAGAAAGTAAAGGATGTCTTTTAAAAGAATCACTGCCTCATTTTCTTGCTTCACACTCCCAATGAGGCTTGTCATTTCCTGAATGGACGAGTGGACACTCTGACCTTTAGATGACAGATCAAAACAACACAACCCATCAAATTCTTTACATCCATGACCATGTGCCAACAGCAGGAAATCAATAGCTGCCCTATTCTGGAGGGTAGCCTTTCTGGTTATTTCCTCGTCTTCTAGGAGGTCACTCAGGGCTGCTGATGTTAAATTTGCCTGCTTGGTCACCCAGCATTCTAGATTGCCTAATTCACTCAATGCTTTGGCTGCCACAACCCATGGTAAAAACACAGAGATGGCAACTCTTTTGGATTTTGCCCAATGGTAAATTTCTGCATCACAATGTTCATCAAATTGACTCGCACTCCGCTTAGTAATTTTTTTCTCACCTTTTGCTTGCCCAATTGGAATTTGGGTCATGTTGGGGGAAGCAAGGGTCAGATGCCCAAAAGTGCATGGACCTCCAATAAGACGAGAGGGGATTCCTGGGTATGCTCTGTCCCCACAGATAAGAAACATTCCCTTGTCCAGCTTGCGTGGATGGAAATCAGTGGTGGATGCAAATTTCAGCTTGTAGACAGCTGTGCCCCATTGACCTGCTCTGAATTCTACCTTGTACTGTTTGACATGCTCATATAATTTTACTTCTTTGGTTGGGGAAAAATCAAATTGAATGCAAAATTCAGCTTTTGCAGAGCCTAGGAGTTCTAATTCCTGGGGCTCTCCCTTGGCAGTGGGCAAATGTGAGACCCATCCTTGCCACAAAATGAGGGGGTTTCGCACTGGTGCTTTAATTTGTCCTGCACCTTTAGGTATTTTATTTTCGTTCACCTGCTTTTGCAAATGGACCAGATCAATTGGGAACTCATCCTCCTTACTTGGCACCCCTATTAAACATGTGGACATTGGATTTTCTGCTGAGGCAGTGGACAAACACATATGATCCTGTTGCAAGGCTTGGGCTAGCGTGACCCATACATTTTTCTTGGGCTGTGGAACAATCCATGCATCCACTGTGGAAGGGTAGATGGCCATTCCCTGGAACCAAACGATGAGCAGGAATGTGGAAATTGACATTCTGCTAGTCTGAAAGAAAGATAAAATCATACAACAAAGTGAACTAACTCTGAAAAAGATACAATTTGCTCTGCCAGTATAAAGGAAAAAGATTCCCCACCCTCCCACTTTCCCCCCTTGTTGAGGAGGCCCTGCGGACCCTGGAGTCCTCGGGGTTGCTGCTACTGCAGCAACCACCCTTTCCCGTGGCTTTATCACTGAGTCCTCTGTCATCAGCACAGCTTTCCTGGTGCACTCCTCGATGAGCTGATCGAGTGTGGGGGGAGGCGATGATGGAAGGGCCAGGATGACTCACTGACAGGCTTCATTTGCATTTGCAGTGACAAGTTCTAATGTATGTTGGTCTTGGAGCTCTGGATTTTGCACCCTCTTTTCCACAGAGGCTCGCACTCGATCCACAAAATCCATGAATGGTTCTGCAACAGACTGCTTCAAAGCGGTATAAGAAACAACAGGTTCTTTAAAAGGCATGTTAAAAAATGCATGTTCTGCTGCATCCCTGGACAGGTCCAACACTGCTCTGGGGATGCTTGCTTTTCAGCTTGGCTCCAATCACCCTCACCCACTAGATGTTCTAAAGTGATTTCCTCATCCTCTATATCTGTGGAATGGCTTGGACTTTGCAAAATCTCTGGGAGGAGATGTCCTGCAATCCTTTTCCAGGTTCTTTCCCACAATCTAAACTCAGACTGAGGGAGCAAGCAACTGAAAAGACGTTTCAAGTCAGCAGGGACATATGTTTTGGAGCTTAGAGTAGCTTTTAAAATGCTCTTAAAAAATTCACTTCTTTCCCCAAACTTACACTTTGTTTTGCAAAGTTCCCTAATACTATCATACGAAAGGGGCTCCCATTTGGCGTTCTGTCCCCTGGCATTATAGATCACAGGGGCCAGGAACGCAGGGTCGGTGTCTCTGACCAGGTTCAGTCTCTGACCAGGTTTCCAGTCTCTGACCTGGTTCCTCGTGCTGACAGTCTCGGCGCTGCCGTTGTCAGGGAGACTGGGAGAGAGACAGGGAGAGGGGCTGACTTGTGTGGGAGTGGCCGCAGCCGGCGGGGCCATGTGGAGCGGAGCAGGGACAGGGGGTGGTGATGCAACTGCGAGAGGAGGAGCTGAGGGCTGGACTTCGGGCTGGAATGTGGGCTGGAATGCGGGCTGAACCATGGGCTGAATCGCCGCAAGGGCGGAGGCGTTGGGATCGGGGACGGGTGAAGGGAGGGGTGCGAGGGCTGGCACAGGGAGCACAGGGAACACCGCGTGGCCGCCTCCATCTTGCGGAGGCTGCACAGAGGGGGGGAGGGGGGGAGTGCAAAGCATGGATTTTCAGCTGCGGGAGCGAAAGCAGGAGATGGAGAAGGGTTAGAAACTAAATCTACATCTGCACAGTTAGTTTTCTCACCGCAGGGGGTGCGGGGGGACACAGGGGACGCAACGGGGCTCTTTTCTGCTCCCCGGGCGCCCTGAGTGTCTGCACTCTCTTTCACAACATCGTAAATGAACAAAAACATTCTCATAAAACCTTCTTTCACTGAGGGATCTCCTGCCTTTGTCAGCACTGCACCCACACGCTTCCAAAATCGTCTTTCTCTCACTACTTGCTCTGTTACCTCCGGAAAACTTACTGATAACCATCTGACAAACTCTTTCACAAGGCTCTTAGGAAATTTGACACCTGCACTCTGCAGGGGTTCCTGAACTTGTTTATAAATCTCTTTCTGCTGTGTAGTCAGCCTGACACCCATGGCTGGCTTCACAGCAAATCTCAACCAATTACTGCAGCAAACACAAAGTTCTAAAGCTACGACGGAGACTCCCGTCACGCCTGCGCGCTGTCGTGTCCCACCACGGGCACACAGGAGCCGATGTCTCCTGGCCGGGCCCCTGCCCCCCAGAAACTGAGACTCACCCACCGCCGTCCTTTAGACACCACTGCAGCAATGGTTCCCGAACCCCGGGCGGTCTCCCGGGTGTGGAGAGGTGCCGTCCGACCCGTGGCGACCTCGCCGGACAGAAATCGGCGTCTGTCTCCACGGCAACAGTCCTGCTGGGCTGTGTGGAGAGGCAAGTGCCTCACACCACCAGCGTGATCCCAGAGCTTCTCCCCACGGAGCTGACAGCCTGTGTGGCGGTTTATTCACACCGCTCTCCGCTCTGCAGCTCGCGGTGACACTGCAAAGTGTCTGGAAAAGCTCCTAGCCAGTGCACTGTCCACGACGGCTGGGGCAGACTTGCTCAAACCAGTGCAAAGCCCAACGTTGGTGCGCCACTTGTTGCTTCTCTTTCGACCGCCACTTTGCTCTCGGGGGTTCCTCGCCGCTGTCCCCCGCCCCTCCCCGGCCCCCCGGGACCCTCCGGCTAGCTGTCCCCTCCGGGGTCAGGGTTTTTCACGGTCCTGCTGCCCTGGGCTTACCAGGCAGCGTCTGGGTTAGCACGGTCCGAGCTGCGGCGCTGCCTCAGTCGCCGCTAGGGTTCAAGATAAAGAGACCAAGAGAGACCAATGGTATGCTTGTCCAGATAGATTGTATTGCCTGAAGCGTTGCAGGGACCAAAGGCCCTGGGCTATTGCCCAGATACAGTTTTATACAGCAAAATTAAGAGATAAGGTCTTAAACAATAGAGACAGTGTCCAGCTAAGGCACATCAGAACCACCCCAGGGGCCAGGTCCAATAGGAACTGCTCAGGGGTGGGGAGAAGGGGGTCTACAGAGGAATGCTGAAGCGGGACTTTCCCGAGACAGTGGAGCATACATAAATGTATCTTTTACCTCGGTTTACCATTCCCAAGGCCTTTCTAATACAATGGGGCATACATGAATGTATCCTTTTCCTCAGTTTACCATTCCCAAGGCCTTTCTAAAACAATCCTCCATGCTACCATGCCAGCATGACTGCTACACTTTCCTTCCAGTAAAAAAGAACCATCCTTCTTCTCAAGGTGTTTATGGTCAAAACTGAGATTCCTCTTCCTAAATTCCATATAGCCAAGGGTTCCTCCATGACAAAAGCTGCCAGGAAGAAGAGGTCTGGTTGGCTGAGACGCCCAGGAGCCACCTCTTTCTTCTTTGCCTTTGAAACACTGGGGCTCTGTGCTTTCCTTCCTATGGAAAAGAACCATCCTTGTCTATGCAGGAATGGGCGAAACTGGGATACAAACTCTGAAATACCCTATGTCCAGGGGTTGCTTTTAGACAGAGAGGTATGGCTAGCCCAGGACTCTGGTGGCCACCTTTCATCTGCCTCTGAAACACCGGTGTTCCGTGCTTTTCTTCCTTTGGAAAAGAACCGTCCTTCAACTCCAGATGTCCATGTCTGAAATTGGGATTCCATCTCTAAAATTCCCTATATCCAAGGATTACTCCCAAGCAAAATTTGCCAGTATTGTCAAGCCTGACTGGCCTTGGCCTCTGGTGGCTGCCCCTGCCACGCTGGGGCTCGGTTCTTTCCTTCCCATGGAGATCACTGTGACACTGTAGGCACCTCATGGAACCAAGGGGATCATTGTGGCACCACTGGAGCCCATGGAACCAAGGGGCCATGGTGACACCGCGGGGCTTCATGGACCCAGAGACCATTATGACTCTGTGGGGCTTGATGGAACCATGGAGACCATTCCGACCCTTCAGGGCCTGGTGTCACCAAGGGGGCATTGTGACACCTCAGGACCTCCTGGAAGCAAGGGACCATTGGGACACTGTGGGGCCCCATGGAAGCGAGGGAACATGGACCAGGTCTGGCTGGCTTGGCCTCCCAGGGGCCACCTGACAGGTCTGGCTGATGTTGGAGTGTCAAGGTCTGCCTCTCATCAGCTCCTGGAGCACTGGGGCTCCATTGTTTCCTTTGTATGGAAAAGAACCATTTGTCTTTTCGGATGCCCATTGCTGAAACTGACACTCTGCCTAAAATCTTTCCTATATTCAAGGGTATGTCTCAGAACAAAATCTGGCAGCTCTGGCTGGCCTTTGCCTCTGGTGGTCACTTCTCATCTGCCCCAAAAGCAGTGGAGTTCTGTTCCTTCATTCCTAAGGAAAAGAACTGGTCTTCATGTCCAGGGCCCATGGCCAAAATTAGAATTGGCCACCGAGCCCGGCCGGGCTCATGGAACCATCTGCAGCCCCGGGCAGATATTGACTCTGCCAGTGCTGCCATCCTCCCTCCAGTGAGAGAAAAGGACACAGAGCAGGCACACAGAGGAGCAACATGAACACACCGAGGGCAGGGAAGAGGAAGTTGAGTCCCAGATGGGAGGGATGAGGAGATGCCTTGATCTTGGGGCTGGAATCCTCTGGTAAAGCTATGGAGAAGGATGTCATTGATACATCAGACTCTTTTTTTCCCAATAAGGCATTGAAAAGTATGGGAAGATGATTTGTTCAGCAAAGGCTTCTGTGCTAAAGTAAGCAAATGTTGCAGTAGCTGTGATCCCATGATAAGTTTTAAAAGAAAGAGTGATGAGACCCTGTGCCTTCAGGGAGAGAAGGAGACCTCTGTTCCCAGAGATGAAGATGATTTCGGAAATAGAAGAAGAGAACCTTTGCTCTTAAACAGCTCATCTTGAAACTACAACCCCAGAAGTAGACATGGCCCATAAGCACAGCTGTGGGAAAAGCTGTGAAAAAATGGGAGGGACTTCATGATTACAGATTTTTCTAAGCAAATACTATTCATGGAAATTAAAAGCCATGAGATAACTGTTTTTTTGTGGAGAAGTCTCCATAGCATTAACAAGAGGAACTTCTCTCCCTAAGTGAAGTGAAGAAAGTCTGTTCTAAAGGTGGGAAAATGGAAAGAAAATTTTAGGGTTTGTCTCTTTACAGTGTCAGGTTGTATGGAGAGGGGGAGGGTTCTGAAAGTTTTGTTCTGTTTTTCATTACTCTTTCTTTCAGTTACTGTTAATAAATTTTTCTTTATAATCTTAAAATTTTGAGCTACTTTGCCTTTCTCCTAATCTTATCTCACAGCAGGAAAGGAATAAGTATATTCTAGTGTGTGCACTGGTAATTTGCCAACATCGAACCCACCACAGTGGCCGAGAAATATCAAATTGGTGAACCAAAATTGCTGCAGAAAACGTCCTTAAGAACTGCATTATAGCAGAGAGAAATCAAGGCAGAGCCATGGTTTGTCAGGACTGGCTTGACCCTAATGACCCACATGGTGCATTTGGAGATGAGCCCTGGAACCTCAGGGCCTGAAAGGAGATTGCACAAACCTTTCCAGGAGTCAGAGATAGAAGAAACACCCAAAATGTCACAAAGCATTAATGGGACCCAGTGAGGTCCATCCCCAACACAGGCTCCTCATGGACTCCTTGGAGGAGAGAACTGGAGGACAGGATGGCACAAAATCCTATCAGAGACTCAAAATGGCACAAAGAATTTTCAATGTGGAAAGGAAAATCCAAAGTACCTTACAAAAGTTCAGTATCTCAAAGCAATTTTGTGCCTCACTGAGTGTCAGTACAAAGCTCTCAAGGGACTCATTAAAGCAGATAATTGGGGCCATGATTGCACAAACCTCTCTCAGAGTCTGTAGCAAAAGGGAAACACCAAATACCTTATTAAAACTGAAGTACCTTGAAGCATTAATAAGGTGCACTGAGTATTTTTAATTACAAAGCTTCTCCAGGGACTAATTAAAGCAGATAATTGGAGGCCATGATTGCAGAAAGCTCTCAGAGACTCCAAGGCAAAAGCCAAACCAAAAGTCCTTTGAAAAACCTGCAGTCCCTGGGAGCATGGAGGAGCCCCCAGGGCCATTCCTGACCAAGGCTCCCCAGGGTCTCCTTCCAGCAGATCCTTGAGGCCACTGGGATGTGGGCTAGCGGGGGATGCTGAGGGCAGGACCAGGGGCTGACAGTGCCCAGCCTGGCTGGGGCTGTGCCAGGAGGCCCCAGGGCCTCAGGACAAGGTGTCTCCTCACATCCCTTGGTGGCACAGACCCTGCTGTGCCCCAGGGCACCAAGACTTGGCTTCTCTTTGTCCCCTCCTGGCATCAGTGCCTCCAGTTCTCTGCTCTGCCTGGGGCCTGGGGACACTTTCTCAGTCGTGTCCCTCAGTGGGACCCATTAAAAGTCCAAGAAACTTTGGAGCTGGATTCTGACTTGGAGTTCTGGAGAGGTTTCTGCAGCTCCCTCTCAGGGCCTGATGTTCAGGGCCTGAGCACAAAGCCCCAGAGGGTCATTAAAGTCCTTGTGCTGTGTCTGTGCTGCTGAGCTGGGCCGGGCTCCTGGCACAGAGGGTGATCCTGGTAACCAGGAAAAGCTTCAAAAGCACATTTCTCTTGCTGAGCAGCTCTTCTCCCAGCCCAGCAGGGCTGGGGCACTGCCTGCAGCCAGCCTGGGCACAGCACAGAGGCACAGAGAGCTTCAATCAGTCAGGGCTGGGAAGGAGCTGAGAAGTGCCTGGGGCAGAATCATTGCCAGCCCTTGGCACAGGAACCTCTGGCTGCAGGACAATGCAGCTGCAGCTCCTGGAGAGATCTCCTAAAGCTGGAACATGCCAATGCCCACAGACCCTGTGAGTACAACTCTGAGTATTTCTGGAGCAGGGAAGGTGAAATGCTCATGAAGCTCTGAAATGCTGAGGGCTTCTGATGAGTCACTGAATATTTCCAAGACAAGGATTTGATAAAAATTAGATTTCCAGAGATTTTTTATTCAGTTTCCTACTTTTTAAGTATGGCAGGGAGGGGAGATAAATATTAAAGGTTGATTATGAATTTTGACAAGTGCATGAGACATTAGAACTGTTATTTTAGTGATCAATAGGTTCACAGGATATCCCTAATATGCTTTCAGCCTCTCTGCCGATGGACAGCACCAGCATCACCTTTGCTGGAGCCATCAGGCTCAGTCTGCGCTGTCCTTTCTCCAAGCTGCAAACAGAACCTGCCCCAGCCAGTGCCCTGCAAACAGGCAGGGTTCTGTCAGGCCAGGGAGAGTGCACAGAGATTTGGGGTCTGGAAGTGCTGGCACAGAGAGATGAGGCACAGGGAAACACCTGCAGGAGGAAAATCTCCAGGAAGCAGAGAGAAGATCAGGGAAGGAGAGAAAAGAAAACCCAGAAATGCTGTGGCAGGGAGAGTTTAGAGATGTCCAGAGGATCCCCTCCAGTGCAGCCCCTCCCTCTGCACAAGCCCCCTCCCTCCTGTGCCCCAGCCAAGCCTCTGCCCTCAGGGCCGGGGCTCCAAGGCGTGCAGCCCCTCCTGTGCAGGCAGAGCTGCAGCAGAGCCGTGGGGCAGCTCTGCAGCCCCGGGCCCAGTTCCCTCTGCAGAGCACAGGGCTGGGAGCAGCTGCCCGGCACTGGGGGCTCTGGCAGGGGCACAGCTGGCTCAGGGTGACACAGCTGTCCCCAGTGCCCGGCTCTGGGCAATGCTGGCAGTGCAGCCAGGGAAGGACCTGCACCTCCCTTCATCCAGTGCCATCAGAAGGACACTTGGAAGTCTCCCTGAGATTTCAGTCCAAGCTGGGAGCTTCAATGCAGGGTGCAAAGCTGTCCTAGAGCATCTCTGAGAGGTAAGATTGATGGGGAAAGGCAGAACTGTTGTGACCCTGAAAATGCTGCTGGGTTGGTGAAATGAGCAATGTGAGCCCTTGCCTGCAAATATGGAGCTGGGCTGTGGTGCATCTATCTGCTCTGAGCTGTACCTGGAGGTTTTGAGGGAAAATGTGGGAAGCTGATCATCCTTCCCTGGGGAAAGGTTAAAGCCCAGAAAAATTCTGAACAGGTCAGAATGACAGAGCATATCCCCTCACTCTCCACTCATCACTTTGCCTCACAAACCTTGCTCTGTTCTCCCTGAGTGCAGCAGAAATGCTGAGGGTTTCTCATATCCAAGAATAGCAGGACAGATATAGGGGAGCTTATAAAGAAAACCCCAGAACTCATAAACACAAAAGTCTGTCCGTGTGTGTGACAGAGGAGTGTGTATGGGAAATGGCTTTGATTTTGGGTAAAGGTATCTTCTCTAACTCTTCACTGCCATTCGCCATGAACAGGTGTCCATGTGCAGCCACAGCAAATGTCCAACAGCAGCTCCATCAGCCACTTCCTCCTGCTGGCACTGGCAGACACGCGGCAGCTGCAGCTCCTGCACTTCTGCCTCTTCCTGGGCATCTCCCTGGCTGCCCTCCTGGGCAACGGCCTCATCATCAGCGCCGTAGCCTGCGGCCACCACCTGCACACGCCCATGTTCTTCTTCCTGCTCAACCTGGCCCTCAGCGACCTGGGCTCCATCTGCACCACTGTCCCCAAAGCCATGCACAATTCCCTCTGGGACACCAGGAACATCTCCTACACAGGATGTGCTGCACAGCTCTTTTTCTTTCTGTTCTTCCTTGGATCAGAGTATTTCCTGCTGACCATCATGTGCTATGACCGCTACATATCCATCTGCAAACCCCTGCACTACAGGACCCTCCTGGGCAGCAGAGCTTGTGCCCACATGGCAGCAGCTGCCTGGGCCAGTGCCTTTCTCAATGCTCTGCTGCACACAGCCAATACATTTTCCCTGCCCCTGTGCCATGGCAATGTCCTGGGCCAGTTCCTCTGTGAAATCCCACAGATCCTCAAGCTCTCCTGCTCCAAATCCTATGTCAGGGAACTGGGGTGTCTTGTGTTTTCTATCTTTTTAGCATTTGGCTGTTTTGTGTTCATTGTTTTCTCCTATGTGCAGATCTTCAGGGCTGTGCTGAGGATCCCCTCTGAGCAGGGACAGCACAAAGCTTTTTCCACCTGCCTCCCTCACCTGGCTGTGGTCTCCTTGTTTGTCAGCACTGTAATGTTTGCCTACCTGAAGCCTCCCTCCCTCTCCTCCCCATCTCTGGATCTGGCCCTTTCAGTTCTGTACTCGGTGGTGCCTCCAGCCCTGAACCCCCTCATCTACAGCCTGAGGAACCAGGAGCTCAAGGCTGCAGTGAGGAGACTGATGACTGGATGCTTTCAGGAACATTAAACTGACGGCTAATTTCTGCAAATCATTTGTAATAAAAGATGTCTTTGATATTTCTTGTTGGCTTTATTTTTCAGGTTCTTTTTCTTTAAGTTTTTCAGATTCTCCAGAAAGAAATGTCATGGTGTGTGCCAATTCTTATCTTGATTCTCTCCACTTTCCCTGTGACCACAGACTTCTTTCAGGGACTGCGCTCTTGGTGGCTTTCAAGGAACTAAAGGATCTCCCAGCAGAGTTTTCTGCAGAGATGCCTTTTTGTTGCCTTCTCTGGAGCTGCAGCAGCAATGTCTGTGTCCAGAGCTGGGGCAGATCAGGGCTGGCACAGCAGCTCTGCTCCTGCTGGCCACACCATTCCTGATCCAGGCCAGGAGCCATTGGCCTTCTTGGCCACCTGAGCACTCTGCTGGCTCATGTCCAGCCTGCTGTCCATCAGTCCCTGCAGGTCCCTTTCTGCCTGGCTGCTGTCCAGCCCCTCTGTCCCCAGCCTGTAGCGCTGCAGGGGTTGTTATGGCCAAAATGCAGGACCCAGCACTTGGACTTGTTAAACCTCACCTTGTTGGATTTGGGCCCTGGATCCAGCCTGTCCAGGGCCCTGTTCAGAGCCCTCCTACCCTCCAGCAGATCAACACTCACATCCAGCTTGGTGTCATCTGCCGAGATGTCCTTGGTTCCAAGGGGCCCCTCAGCGTCAAAATGTCCCTTTGGTTACACCAGGCCCTGCACTGTCACACTGGTCTCCTTCGTTCCATGGGTCCCAAAATGTGACAATGTTCTCCTTGGTTCCATGGGGTTCACAGTGTCACAATGTTCTCGTTGGTGCTGAAGTTTCACAGTGGCCCCTTAGTTCCATGGGGCTCCAGGGTGTCACAAAGGCCCCATGGTCCTATGAGGTCCCACACTGTCAGAATGCTCTCTGTGCTTCCACAAGTCCCCTTAGTGTCACAATGGACTTCTTGTTTCCACAAGGCCACACAGTGTCACAATGGTCTTCCAGATTCCCTGAGGCCCCAGAGTGTCACAGTGGCCCCTTGGTTCCACAAGGTCCTGCAGTGTCACATCGTCCCCTTGGTTCCATGAGGCCCCGCAGTGTCAGAAGGGCCCCTTAGTTCCACTGCGCCCTGGACTCTCCCAATGCTCTCCTTGGTTTGGCAGTGTCACAGGGGTGAAACCCCTCGGTCACACGAGGCCCCGCAGTGTCACCATGGCCTCTGTGGTTCCACCAGGACCCAGTGTCACAGGGACTCCCTTGTTCCACTGGGCCCCAGAGCACCACAATGGAGCCCTGGTTCTATGGGGCTGCACAGTGTCACCATGGTCCTCTTAGTTCCATGAGGCCCTGCAGGGTCACAATGGCCCCAGAGTGTCCCAGTCATCACAGAATGACAGAATCAAATAGGTTGGAAAAGACCTTTGGGATCACCAAGTCCAGCCAATGTCCTAATACCACCTTGTCACCCAGACCATGCCACTGAGTGTCACTGGAGAGGGACAGTGACTCTGCCACCTCCCCCCTAGCCTGCCCATTCCAATGCCCACTCACCCTTTCTGTGAAGAACTTCTTCCTCTTGTCCAGCCTAAACCTCCCCTGGTGCAGCTGAAGGATGTGTCTTCTTGTCCTGCCCTCCAGCAGATCCACACTCACACCCAGCTTGGTGTCATCTCCAAATTTGGGGATGGTGGGCTCGATCCCCTCCCCCAGATCATCAGTGAAGATGTTAAACAGGACTGGGCCAAACACAGATCCCTGGGGACAGCACCAGGGACTGGACACCAGCTGGGTGCAGCACCATCCCCACCCCTCTCTGGGCCCAGCCTCCAGCCAGCTCTTCCATCTCCCAGCCAGGAGGGAACCTGCCCAAGCCGTGGGCTGCAGCTTTTCCAGGGAATGCTGTCAGAGACAGTGTCCAAGGCTCTGCTGAAGTCCAGATGGACACATCCACAGCCTTTCCCACATCCACAGGTGGGTCACCTGGTTATAAAAGGAGATCAGGTTGCTCAGGCAGGACCTGCCCCTCTTAAATCCACGCTGGCTGGCTCTGACCCCTCGGCCATCCTGTGGGTGCCCTGTGGTGGCTCTCAAGGTGATCTGTTCCATAACCTTGCCAGGCACCAAGGTCAGGCTGGCAGGCCTGGAGCTCCCCAGATCCTCCTTCCAGCCCTTCCTGGGGATGGGCTCACACTGGCACCTCCAGTGCTCTGGGACCTCCCTGGTGAGCCAGGACTGATGGTAAATGATGGGGAGCAGCTTGGGGAGCTCATCCACCAGCTCCCTCATCCCCCTAGGATGGATCCCATCCCATCCACCTGTGAGCATCTGAGTGGCTCAGCAGGTCACCAGCTGCTTCCTCCTGGATTATAGAGGGCTGCTCTGCTCCCTGTGACCATCTACCATGTCAGGAGAATTCTTGTCCTGAGGACAGCCTGTCCTAATATTGAAAATTGAGACAGACAAGGTCTTAAGTAGCTCAGCCTTTTCCTTGTCTTTAGTTCTTATATTCTCCACTGCATCCATTAAAGAATAGTAGAGGTTCTCTTTATCCGATGTTTTGCTAATAATTTGCTTATAGAAACATTTTCTATTATTTTTCAGAGAAGTGGCCAGGTTAAGCTTTAATTGAGATTTCACCTCTCAACTTCTCTTTCTCCGTGACCTAACAACGTCCTTAAACACTTCCTAAGTTGCCCGGCCTTCTGTGCAAAGTTGATGCACCCTCTTTATTCCCCTGAGTTCCCACAAAACCTTCACGGGCAGCCAGGACAGTCATTTTCCTCACCAGCTCATCATTTGCCACACTGGGACAGACTGCTCCTTCCCCCTTAAGGTTACTTTCTGGAAATATCTCCATCCTGCTGGACTCCTTTGTTTTTAAGGACTGTTTCCCTTAAAAAATCAGGACCTGATTTTGTACTCCCCAAATCTGCATCCTAAATAAGCCAAAGTCTGCCCTTCCTAATTCCAGTGTGGAAGTTTCATTGCTGCCCCTCCTTCTTTCACAGATCATTGAAAACTTGATTATTTCATGGTCCCAGTGCCCCAGGCAGCCTCTGACCCCCACATCTGCCACCAGCCCTTCCCTGTTTGTGAACAGCAGCAGACAGAGCTCTCCTTGGGAGTGGAGTGTTACCAAAAATTCGCTAAACCAAAAAACTCCTTAACACCAGTGCAGCATTATAAGCAGCATTCTTTATTCAGTTGGATGCACGGGGGATAGCTCCTCCCAAAGCCAAGCATGCTGAGTGCAAGAAAGTTTCTGTTTCATATTCTGGATTTTGCACACTTATTCATTGATTGTGCTGGACTAAACACACATGTGATAATCATTTCCCCAAAATCATTAACATATTTCCCCTCCCCTTTTGCATGCCTTTCTCTGTCCTGGGGGTCTCTCTGGTGGTGCCTGGAGGTCATGGACCCCAATGTTCCCATGGGCCTGGCTGAGCTGGCAGGACACTGAGGCTGGTGAACTTCTAGTTCCCCTTATCCCACAATGGGCATTGTGTGGTCTCCATAGGCCTGTTGGTTTTGGAGAACAAGATCCAGATGTTAGCTCACCTGGTGGAGACAATTTATCATCTGGTCACATGAGGTCAAAGAGTGGGCTATGACATCACATGAGTGATCTATGACAGAATGGTCCATGACATCACAGAGTGGTTTATGTGAGGCCATCAAGGGGTTATGACATCATAGGCCAGCTCTGTGACATCGCAGAGCAGGCTTAGAGATCACAGGACAGAGCTCTGAAATTGCAGAGCAGACTGTGATATCACAGAGTTGTCTGTGACATCAGAGACCAGCTGTGTGACATTACAGAATGGGCTGTGACATCTCAGAGAGGCTGTGTGACATCCTAGAGGGGCTCTGTGACATCCCAGGAGGGCTCTGTGAGGTCACTGGGTTGGTCACTCCACTCCAGCTCTTACTCACAGTTTCTCCCAACAAGTCCAATGCTGTTCATGCCCAGCAGGGTCCCTGTCCCCCGGTATCCCCCCGGCCCACCTGGAGCCACAGCCGCCACCCAAGGATGTTCCACAGGATCCACCCCAGAGCCTGACATGGGGACAAGGGGCCAGGGCTGTGTGACCAGGACATCAAGGGCGTGGATTATCCAGGTGCCTGTGGCCTGGGTTGGGTTCCCCAGGGCAGGAAAGATGTCTGGCAGCTGGAGCAGGCTTAGGGAAGGGCCTCCAAGGTGGGGCTGGAGCCCTTGGGCTGTGAGCAGAGCCTGAGGGAGCTGGGCTTGTCCAGCCCAGAGCAGGAAAGGCTGAGGGGCTCCTCATCCCAGCCTGGCAGTGCCAGCGAGGAGGGGATGGAGAACACAGAGCCAGGCTCTTCACCAGGGGCCTGGTGGGAGACAGAAGCCATTGGGTGGAAGGGGAAAGAGGGGAGATCAGCCAGGCCAGGAGGAGATGAAATGAGTCAGGCTGGTTTCAGCATTTCCTCAGCACCAAAAGCAGCCTGACCTCCCTTCTCCATCCACCACTGACAGCTTTGCAAATCAGGAATTGTTTGAGCTGTTTTGCCCCCACTTCAGGATGAGCATCCTGATGCAAGAACTTAACTGTGTTTATATCTATCAGAGAACCACTTTTGTCTAAAATCACTTTTAGTATGGAAATCACTTGTGGATGGTGGACTCATCAGGCACTGCTGGGACGTAGCAAATAGCTCAGGGAAGAGCGTGATTGTTATTAAATAGTGTCCTGTTCATCCATGGTCTGTCAGCCATGAAGAGAAACTTTCTGTGCCTCTGAGTCTCACCAGTTCCTGACCCCCAAAGGGCACAAGCCTGATGAGTTGTGGTTCCCACTCCAGTGGTGGCACTGGGACCTCCCTCCATAGCCAGAGCAGAGCTCCCTTGTTCCAAAAAGTCCCTGGCAATGCAGGGATGAAGGAAGTAGGACAGGCTGTGGGGATCAGGGGCAGGGCATGGCCAGGGATTTGGGGTGGTTGTGAGCCCAGGGCAGGACCCGGCCCTTGGCCTTGGTGAACCTCATCCCATTGTCCTGGGCCCATGGCTCCAGCCTGTCCAGATCCCTCTGCAGAGCTTTCTGCCCTCCAGCACAGCCACACTCCCACCCAGCCTGGGCTCACCTGGAACTGACTGAAGGTGCCCTCAATGGCCTCATCCAGATCAACAAAAAAGAGATTTCACTGACCTGGCCCCAGTCCTGAGCCCTGGGGACACCCCTGGATGTGACTCTATTCCTCAGCTGCTCCATTCCCAGAGCAGCCTGGGCTGAGCAGAGCTGTGGGGCCAGAGCCGGCTGGGCTGTGCTGGGGAGAGGCCCTTGGTGCTGCCCAGAGCTCAGGGCAGCTGGCAGAGCTGGCAGGGAGCTGGGCTGGGCTGGGAGAGCCTGGCACAGAAACCATCAGTGTCCATCTCAGCCTGGCTGAGCGGGCAGGGGCAGGAAAAGCATCCAAGGTCCACAGGTTCTCTGTGTGGGAGCTGAGCTTGTGGCCCCCTGAGCCCTCCCAAGTGCTGGGGCTGCACCTCCAGCTCCAGAGGAGACGTGACAGATGGGAGCAGAGACAATAATGCCTGGTGTACTCTTTCTTGGGTTTGCTTATACAGTTGGCCTGGAGCCATATGTAGATGAGGTGTTTTGTGTCAGATAACACTGGGAAAGTGATAAGAATAATATTTTTTTAGCTGAAAATTATATTTCACACATAATGCACAATGAGGAAAAAAATACACATAGGATCAAAAGAGCATCTGAATTTTTCAGAGAACGAGAGACTCATTTATGTTAGAGCTGCCAAACCTGTTCAAATACTTTCCTCAGGGCTTCCTTGAGATGAGAGGTGATCACCCGAGGCCAAGGCCAGCCAGAGCTGTCTGTCCTGGCAGTTTTTGGGTGGGATTACTCTTGCATATATGAAAGTTTTCAGGAGGAGTATCTGTTTTGGCCATGGGCACCTGGAAAGATGGATGATTCTTTTCCATAGGAAGGAAAGCACAGAGCCCCAGTTCTCCAGGAGCTGATGAGAGGCAGCCCTCAACATTCCAAGATCAGCTGGATTTGTCAGGTGGCCCCTGGGAGGCCAAGCCAGCCAGACCTGTTCCCTGTTCCCTTGGTTTCATGGCGCTCTGCAGTGTCCCAATGTTCTGCTTGCTTCTGAAGTGTGGCCCCTTCCTTCCATGAGGCCCCCAGGGTGACAATGGCCCTTGGGTTCCACAAGGCCCCACAGTGTCACAGTGGTCTCACAGAAAGGAAACCACAGAGCCCCTGTGTTTCAGGATCTGATGAACTCTGCAGTCACTGGAGGCCAAGGCCAGGCAGACCTGTCTGTCCTGGCAGGTTTGTCTGTGACCAACCCTTGGATATTTGGAATTGTGACTGTAGAATCCCAATTTCAGCCATTTGTGCCTGGAGGAGAAGGCCAGTTCTTTTCCATAGGAAGGGAAGCATGGATCCCCTGTGTTTGGAAGGCAGGTGAGAGCCCCCCTAAGGAGGCCAAGGCCAGCCAGACCTGTCTGTAATGGCAGCTTTTGTGCAGGAGCAATCTTTGACTATGGAATTTCTGGATGTGGAATACCAATTTCCGCCATGGACACCTGGCTGAAAGAATGAGATGGATGAAGGATGAAGGATGGTTGTTTTTTATAGGAAGGAAAGGGCAGAGCCCCAGTGTTACAGGGCAGAATAGGGAGACCACCAGAGGCCAAGGCAAGCCAGAGTAGTCGGTCCTGGCAGCTTTTGTCTGGGAGAAACCCTTGCATATAGGGAATTTTGGAGGAAAAGTGTCAGTTTTGGCCATGGTTGCCTGTGCAGGAGGGACAGTTCTTTTCCACAGGAAGAAAAGCACAGAGCCTCAGTGTTTGAAGGCAGGTGAGAGCCAGCTCTCAGGAAGACAAGGTCAAACAGACTTGTTGGTATTGATAGTTTTTGTTTAGGAGCAATCCCTGGACATTGGGAATTTTGAGGGGGGAATACCATTTTGGCCATGGATGCTTGAATGAGAAGGGCAGTTCTTTTCCATTGGAAGGAAAGCCCAGAGCCCCAGGGCTCTGTTTCAGGGGTACATGAGAAGAAACCCTCGACATGCCAAGGGCAGTTGGACCAGTCAGGCCAAGCCAACCAGACCTGTGACCTGTTCCCTTGGATCCATGGGGCCCTGCAGTGTCACACTGGCCCCTTGTTTCCATGGGGCCCTGCAGTGTCACACTGGTGGTGTCATATTGGATCCTTGGTTCCAGGAGGCCCAGATGTGTCACGCTGGCCTCTTGTTTCCATGGGGCTCCATAGTGTCACAATGGTCCCTTGCTTCCATGAGGCCTTGCAGGGTCACAGGGGTCTCCTTGGTGCCACAGGATCACAATGGACCCTTGGTTCCATGGGCACTCACAGTGTCAGAAGGGTCTCCTTGGCTCCATGGGGCCCTGCAGAGCCCCTTGATTCAACGAGGCCTCAAAGTGTCAGAATGGCCTCCAGGATTCCAATGGGCCCGACAATGTCACAATGGACCTTTGGTTCCATGGGGTCCCACACTGTTCCATGAATCCTTAGTTCCATGGGCCCTGCAGCTCCTTGGTTCCATGGTGCCACTCAGTGTGACAGCTGCCCCTTGGCCTGCCAACACTCCACAGTGTCACAATGGCCCCTCGGTTCAATGGGGCCTTGTGGTGTCACAATGGCTCAGTGAGGCCTTTAGTGTCACAGGAGTGTCCCTGATTCCATGAGTGTTGGAACCCTGGATGCTGAGAATGTTAAACTCGCTGTGCTGAAAGGCACAGACTTGCAAGAGAACACTGCATTTGACCTGAGGCTGTGGAGAAGGCTTCCAAAATTGATTAATAGCACTGGGGTTACAGGTGCGTAGTTGGTTAGAGGTGTATACTACCACAGGGTGGAAAAATTAGAGTTTGGGGTTTCAGAACATAGTAATAAATATGAAGCAAGATGGAGGTTTTAGGGTGGAGACACATTCTTCTTATTTACCTTCTTACATTATTCTTTATGGCTTTGGGTGATATTTTGTGATTGGACAGAAAAGTCCGCATTGCTGACTTCGAGGGATCAGTTATTGGGTCAAAAGGGAAAATAATATAGGTGTCATTTCTTGGTTGGATAGTTTTTAAAGACCTTGTAACAAGAAATTATTTGGCCATTTTGTGACTTGCTAATGAAAGACTGCAGAACTCACAGTTGTGAGGCTGCAACACTGATAAGAAACAAGAAGCACCTGAGTCTGAACACGAATTATCGTCTCAGGCACCTAAAATCCTGACCAGGACACAAGTAGAAAAAACAAGCAGAGCACCCACACCTAAGGCCTGGCAGTGTGACAACAGACCATTGGTGTCACTGAGCCCCACAGTGTCACAATGGTCCCCTTGGCCCCACGAGGCTCTGAAGTGCCACAGAGGCCCTTTGGTTTCACAAGGCCTCAAAATGTAGAAATGGTCTCCATGCTTCCATGAGGCCCTGCTGGGTCACAATGGACCTTTGGTTCCAGGATGCCCCAGAGTGACACAATGGTGACACAATGGTGACACAATGGTTCCATTGGACCCTTCATCCCACGGGGACCCACAGTGTTCACTGCAGTCCCCTTGATTCCATGAGGCCCTGCCATGCTCTAATGGACCCCTGGTTCCAGTGGGTCCCAAAGTGTCAGAACAGTCTCCATGGTTCCATGAGGCCCCACAAAGTCACTGTGGTCCCCTTGGTTCCACAGGGCCCCACAGTGCCACAATGGACTCTTGGCTCCACGAGGTGCCACGCTGTGTCACAATGGCTCATGGTTCCATGAGGCCACACAGTTTAACAATGGTCCCTTGGTTCCATGAGGCCTCGCTGTGCCACAATGGACTTGGGGTTCCATGAGCTTTCCTACTGCCAAAAACAGTCTCCCTGGTTCCACAGTGTCACCATGGTCCCGTTGTTCCATGAGGTTCCATGGCAGAACCTTGGTTCCATGGCCACCTTGGTTCCGTGTGACCTTGCAGTGTCACAATGGACCTGTGGTTCCATGAGGCCTTGCTGTGTCAGGATGGCCCCTTGGTTCCAAGAGGTTTCTCAGGGTCACAATGGTCTCCTTGGATCCGTGGTGTCACAATGGACCATTGGTTCAATGTGGCCCCAGTGTGCCAAAATGGATTTGGGTTCCATGGGGTTCTGCTGTGTCACCATGGACCCTTTGTTCCAGGAGTTTGCACAAAGTCACAGCTGACTCCTGGGTTCTGTGAGGCCCCAGGCCACCAAATCTCTGAAATATCAGAACAAGACTCCTTAACACTAATTTGCTATTTAAGAGGGGATCATTTATTCAGGCCTTGGGTCTAGTGAGGGATAACTCGTAACCTTTATGTGGACATGTAACTCTACCAGTGTGTTGCTTATACACAGTCACTAAATGTGTATTACAATTTACCCATTGCCATAAAACCCACCCCAAGTTCCCAGGTTCAGTCCTTGCTTTTTCTATCACTGCATTCTTGAGCCAGATGTCTTCTACACTTCCAACTGTCCTTGCTGGAAAAGCAGCTCCTGCACAACTTGTTCCTGTGTTAAAAGTTCCCAGGCACGGTAAAAATGGAATTAACCCTTTGGGTATCAAGGCCAAGGCTTTGTGTGGCCAGGCAGGGGCAGCAGGAGGCAGAGCTGCCAGCAAAGGAAGGGCCAGCGAGGTGGGGCAGCCGGGGGTGACGACAGCCTGCAGGGACAGAGGCGCAGGGCAGGGACACCGTGGGACAGCCTGGGCTGCAGAGGGCTCAGGGATGTGCAGCAGCTGCAAGGCCCTGACAGAGCCAACCTGTGCAGCCCTTTGGCCATGGCTGCTGGCCCTGGGCCTGAGGCCACGAGGGGACAAGTGACCCTTGCAGCCCTGGGGCCTCAGTGCCTCCTTGTCCCTGCTCAGCAGCCTGGCAGGGGCCGCCCCATGGTCCTGCCCTTGGCACTGCACATCCCCACATGCCAGTGCCCATCCCGGGAAGAGCCCTGAGCAATGAGGGAGGGACAGGATCTGCCTTGCCAGGGGCTGGGGCTCAGGCCTGGGCCCTTTGTATTCCTGAAACACATCCAGGTTTGCTCAGCACCAGAGACACCTTCCCCTTGCTTGTCCCCAGCTGTCATCACTGACTCCAGTGTTCTGCACTGACTGTAACCTGGGGACACTTTCTCAGTCCTGTCCCTCAGTGGGACCCATTAAAACTTCAAGAAACTTTGGAGTTTTAATTTAACTTTGAGTTCTTGAGAAGTTTTTTGAAGACACTCTCAGGGACTGAGTCTGATGCAAACAACACCAAAGCCCTGAGAAGGTCAATAAAGTTCTCCTATTCCAGTTGTGCAGAAAGATTTCAAAGTGCTTGTAAGAAATACACATTCCCGTTTTAAAGGGTGTATTTTATTACATTTCTCTTTAGATCAGAGGCGATTGCAGCATTCTGTGATTGATATTGAGCCAGGGTCTCCCCACAGGAGCTCTGGCCTGCTCAGAGAAGCTGTGCCCTGAGCTCTGGCCCAGCGTGGACAACCTTGCTCCACATTGCCCCAGCCCATCCTGTCTGTCCTCACTCACCTGGGACCTGCTGTGCCTGCAGAGCTGGCTGCACCCAGCCTAAGAGGGGCTTTCCCTTTTTCTATGTTTGGAGTAATCTAAAACCCCTGAGTTTCCCCATGAAAACAGACACCCTCCTCAGGTGTGTGCCAGCCCAAGGTGCCACCAAAACCACTCCAGACCGGCCCAGGGCCAGCTGTGAGGGTGGATCATCAGCCCCAGCTGCACTGGGCACTGCAAGGGGCTGTGGCCATGGGCACTGCACTGACCCCACTGCTGGGTTTGGCTGCCACGGCAGCCCTGAGAAATTAAACTGTCCTTGGAAACACTGGGGAGGACTGGGACATACTGGGGAACACTGGGAATGCTGTGGGAGACACTGGGACATACTGGGAGTGATCCTGTGGGGCACTGGGACAGCCTGGGAACATGAGGAATGCTGAGGGGGAATCTGGGTGGGCTGGGACACACTGGGACATACTGGGAGTGAAACTGTGAGTGAAACTGGGGGATACTGGGACAAACTAGGGACATTGTGGGGAAGACTGGGCAATACTGGGGCATACTGTGGATGACATTGGGATGAACTGGGAGGGCCTGGGAATGAACTCAGGTGTATTGGGAGGGACTGGGCTGTACTGGGAAAGATTGGAGGGGAACTCGGTTTCTACTGGGCTGTACTGGGGATGAACTGGGCTGTGCTGGGACGGCCTGGAGGGGCACTGGAGCTGTACTGGAATGGGCTGTTCCCGTCCCCGCCACCTCCCATTGGCGGAGGGTCCCGCCCATCACTGCTTCCAACCAATAAGCGTCAGGGATCATGGCTTTGGGGGCGGTGCCTGGGGTCTGCGCCATCTTTTCTTTTGCCTACAACTCCCGTCATGCTCTGCGGCCCCATAGAGCCCCATTAGGGCCGGGACTACAACGCCCGTCATGCCCCGCGCTCCACAGAACCCCGGTACCGCCCCCATCTGTCCCATCAGTGTCCCCCAGACCCTCCGGGATCCCCAAGTGCCCTCAGCGCCCATTCGGGACCCCCTAAAACCGTCCTCGGATCCCCTGAGTGCTCCCAGCCCCGCAGGTGCCCGGTACAGCCACTTCTGGGAATTCCTCTCCTCTCATCCCCCGCGGCCCCAGAGCCCCTCAGAACACAGTTCCGCGCCTAAAATTCCTGCCGCGCCCTGCGCCCTGAGGAACCCGGTTAAATCTCCCCAAGCTCCCCCGAGTGCTCCCCGGACCCCGAAGGGCCCCAAATTCCCCTCGCTGACCTCCAGGGCCCCGGACCCCCGAGTGCTCCCCCGGACCCCGAACTGCCCCTCAGGATCCCTGAGTGCCCCTCCAAGCGCCCGCCCGGCTCCCCCAGGGGCCCCCAGACCCTCAAGTTCTCTCTGAATTCCCTCCCCAGACACAAAACTGCCCCAAATGTGCCCAGAAATGTCTCCGTGGGCCCCAGAGTGGCCGCTTTCACCCTGCCTGTGAAAATGATAAGAAATTACGACAAAAATAATACAAATAAACAAAAATTAGAATAAAGAGGGCAAAATCAATAGCCAAGAGTGGTCAATGAATTAATGAAGGGAATTGTGTTACTTAGAACCAATGACCAATAAGTTTTTCGTTAGAAAACACATATAGAGATTTTTTTATAGAAGCATTAAAATGAAATAATAAAAGATTTAATAATATTTTTATGCATAAGCAAAATTAAATTTTAATTGTTATTAAGCTAAAATTAATTAATTGTATTCGTTTATTAAGATTTAATTAAATTTTAATTATGAAAAAATGCATAATTTTTTAAAAAACTTTTGGCATGTCAGCCCCAGGTGGGCAATATCTATTGGTAAGGGGCATGTGGTAAATGGATGTGATTCATGCTGAATAAGTTGTTGTCCTAGATTGCAAGGCAAGATGTGTTCAGTTGCCATCTGTTAGAGGTTGGTTCACTGCATTGTTTATTTTATCTTTTAGTTTTCTTCTGATACAGGGACCTGACCTGTTCAGAACTACTTAAGGGTTAAATGACTGGAAAAGAATTAAGTGAAGAAAACATTATGTGCTATGTATATGCACCAGTATCCTGTTATTCTAGACATTAGCAAACAGATGTAAAAACTTTGTCCTTGGCTATATATTTTACTCTGATAAGCTTCCTTTACTCTGATAAGCTTCCTGATTATATGTAAAGAATGCATACTCAGCAGATGGACTGTGGTCAGTTGAATAGGCCATATATCATGAAAGGAGGAAAAGATGGAGCCCAGAGCACAGAAAAACTACCACGCATGCTCGAAATAAAAGTTCAACTAGCGGACAGAGTGATGAAGACTATGGACGACCACCAGAGGACCCCTGACGACCACCGAAGACCACCCAAAAATGCAACTACGCTTGCGCATCCTTATCTCGGAATAATCATGAATATGTAAATAATTTTCAAGACCTGTAATGAATATGCATGTTTTAGTAAGATAAATCACAACTTTCTCATCTGCACAGTGCACATGTTAGGAGGAGAGATCCCCCATGTGCCCAGCGCTGCAATAAAGAATATCTGCTGCCCGGATTGCTTCCGTCTTTGATTCAATTTGGCGAGCCAGGTAGGAGGACTCTCTGCTCGGCCGCGGGACCCGCTGGGAACAGGACTCCCTAGGGTACCCCCGGGATCTTCCCGGAGGGGCTCCTCGCCTCATTCGGATCACCGCGGGAGCAGACAAGAACTCCGTTCGCCCCGGCGGCACAAGTATTCTTTATTATTATTTGTTTGGGACCGGTCATTTGGTTAAGCTCCCCGCAGGGGGTAGCGTTTGTTATACGATCGTATTTGGTTTTGGTTAAGCTCCCCGCAGGGGGTAGCGTTTGTTATACGATCGTATTTGGTTTTGGTTAAGCTCCCCGCAGGGGGTAGCGTTTGTTATACGATCGTATTTGGTTTTGAATAAGCTCCCCGCAGAGTTTGTGTTTGTTATACGATCGTATTTGGTTTTGGTCTACTACTTTGGTATATTAAGACATACACTTCTGAATTAATGGTTTGAGAACTGTTTAACACGTACTGGGTTTAGTTGCTTATTTTTGGAATTATTCTGATTGTTGTTGGAATTTTGTGTTGCTGTAAAAAGTGTCCTGTTTGGTGTATAGTATAATGGGTGGACGACAGAGCGGGGGAATCGTAAAGAAGAGCCCTTTGGGTTGTATTTTAATGCATTGGAAGGAAATAGGTGAGACTCCTGGAGGGACGGTGAATAAGAAAACATTAATTAAATATTGTAACCAGTGGTGGCCTTTGTATAAGTTAGAAGATGGTGAGAAGTGGCCGTTCAATGGAACTTTGCAGTATAATACTTTGTTGCAGTTAATGTTATTTTTAAGGCGGGAAGGAAAGTGGGATGAAGTGGAATATGCGGATATGTTTTTCACTTTGCGGAATCACCCTGAATGGCAGAAGGAATGTGAAATAAACATAGCACCCCAAGATCCTTTGGTGTTAGCTATAGAAAAGGAACAGAGAAAAAATAGGACTAGGTTAAAACGGTGTTGTTCGGCTTGCAGTATAGGGCAAAGGTGTGTAAAACTTAAAGAAACAAAGGAAAGAATGGAAGATTATAATTCTCCACCCCAACCCCCTTCTCCCCCGGAAACCCCTCCCCCCCTAGATCCCGACCTTCTACCTCATCAGATGAATCAGATAAAAGTAATCGCATAGAAAAATCTGGTGAGGCTGTCCCTGGAAAAATGAGCTTTTCTCCCATCACAGCTAGAACTCGGAGTAAAATGGAGCCGATAATTCAAGCCCCGTTGAGGCAAGCGATGGGAGCAACAGGACCCACCAGAATTAAGATTCCCTTTTCTATGAATGACTTGAATGTTTGGCGAGAAATAGTAAAGGGATACCGGGATGATCCGGAAGGGGTGGCAAAACGATTTGAGTTAATAGTTAAAAATCAGGATCCAGATTGGAAAGATATAGATTTGATGTTAGATGCCTTAACTGAAACAGAAAAACAATTAATAATTAAAAGTGCTCGTACACAAGTACAAATTCAAATCACGGCAAGAACCCTTCAAGGTACGGTCGAAACCCACGTCCCTAGAAATGACCAAGATTACAGGCTACTTAAAAAATACCAAGAATGGATTAAGATTGGTATCGGGACGGCCGTACCGAAGGCAGTAAATTAGTCAAATTTATATGAAATCAAGCAAAATTCGGCAGAAACTCCTACAGAGTTTCTTGACAAATTACGGACTGCTATGAAAAAATATACCGGGGCTTCTTATTCGGTATTGAACCAACAATTAATGCCGAAAGACAAAGATTTTATCACTGTAATTGGAGCTACAGGACAAAAGGAAAAAGCTTATTTCCTTAAACCACTTAATTATCGGCTTAGAAAACAAATTGAAATTCACAGGTTTCTATATTTACCAAATTCCCCAAAGCCCTTGCTAGGGCGAGATTTACTAGAACAACTTGAGGCGAAAATTGTTTTTCAGAAAGGGAAAATTGAATTTCAAATTCAAGAAAAACAATTAGTGGAAGTTTTGAGCCTAGCCTTAATACAAACTCAAAGCCATTCTGAAATACCTAGAGAGGTTCTGGACCCGGTATATCCAGGGGTTTGGGCTAGTGAAGTTCCGGGGAAAGCCAAAAATGCAAGCCCTGTCGTAATCAAGTTGAAACCAGGAGTAAAGCCGATAAAAATTAAACAATATCCCTTAAGGCTAGAAGACAGGGAAGAAATCAAAAATATTATTAATCGATTTCTGCAATACAATTTGCTAACGAAATGCGAATCAGAATACAACACTCCGATTTTACCCGTTAAAAAGGCAGATGAAAAAGGTTATAGATTAGTACAAGACCTAAGAACAATTAATAAAATAGTTGAAGACATCCACCCGGTTGTAGCCAACCCATATACACTATTAACTAAATTGAGAGATACCTTACATTGATTTACTGTACTGGATCTCAAAGATGCCTTCTTCTGTTTGCCGCTAACCTCAGAAAGTCAGAAGCTATTTGCTTTTGAATGGGAAAATCCGGATTCAAAAAAAAAACACAATTAACTTGGGCAATATTACCACAAGAATTTAAGAACAGCCCCACGATTTTTAGAAACCAGTTAGCTAAAAATTTAGAAAATTAGACTCCCCCAGATGGTAAAGGAGTCCTCGTGCAATATGTTGATGATCTTTTAGTAGCCACTGAAAACAGAGAAGAGTGTCTCTCATGGACTATAAAACTTCTCAATTTCCTAGGAATGAATGGATACAGAGTATCCCAACAAAAGGCTCAAATAGTGCAACAGCGAGTAACTTATTTAAGATTAGAAATTTCCAGAGGACAAAGAGAATTGGGAACTGAGCGAAAAGAGGCAATTTGTCGCACCCCGGAGCCTCAAACAGCCAAGGAATTGCGGACATTCTTGGGAATGGCAGGTTGGTGCCGCTTATGGATATACAACTATGGTGTAATAGTTAAACCTCTATATGAACTGCTAAAGAAAACCCGACTTAAAATAGAATGGACGGCAGAGGCTCGAGCCGCCTTCAAGAAACTTAAAAAGGAACTGATGAAGGCTCCGGCCCTCGGCTTACCAGATGTCTCTAAACCCTTTTTATTATTCTCACATGAAAGACAGGGGATGGCACTTGGAGTATTAGCCCAAGAACTTGGCCCTTACAAGCGGGCAGTGGCGTACTTCTCCAAGCAGCTGGACGAGGTAAGCAAAGGATGGCCAGGATGCCTACGTGCAGTGGCGGCGGTTGTAATAAACATTCAAGAAGCACGCAAATTCACATTAGGGCAGAAGATAACGGTGATGGTTTCCCATACTGTCTCAGCTGTGTTAGAACAAAAAGGGAACCATTGGCTCTCCCCACAGAGATTTCTGAAATACCAAGCCATCATAGTCGAACAAGATGATATAGAAATAATTGTTACTAACATTATAAATCCAGCTTCTTTTCTCAGCGGTGCCCAAAGAGAACCACTGTCCCACGACTGCATAGAGACCATCGAAGCCACCTATTCGAGCCGTCCAGATCTCCAGGACACCCCTCTAGAAGACGCTGAAGACTCCTGGTACACAGATGGAAGCAGCTTCGTGAAACTGGGACAGCGGAGAGCGGGATATGCGATAACCACTACTCAAAAGGTAATCGAAGCCAACCCTCTTCCTGCAGGAACCTCGGCCCAGAAAGCAGAAATAGTGGCCCTTATAAGGGCACTAGAACTTGCAAAAGAAAAGAAGATAAATATTTAGACTGATTCAAAATATGCTTTCGGGGTGGTGCATGCGCATAGAGCAATTTGGAAAGAACGAGGACTGTTGAACACCCAGAAGAAACAGATCAAACATGCAGAAGAAATATTGAAATTATTGGAAGTGATTCAACTACCGGAAAAAGTAGCTATAATGCATTGCCGAGGACACCAAAAAGGTAACTCTGACCAAGAAATAGGAAATCGATTGGCTGATAGTGAGGCCAAGCGAGTGGCAGAAGAAGTAAAGGTATGTGCTTTGATACCAGACAGTAAACCAATTAATTTAGAACAGTCACCTAGATACTCAAAAGAAGACTTGAAATTGGCTAATGATCTAGGAGGTAAGCCCGGAACAAAGGGCTGGATACAGTTGAAAGAAGGTCACATATTAGTTCCTTCTAATATTTTGTGGCCCCTAATACAAGCAGAACATACAAAAACCCACTGGGGAGCAGATGCATTATACAAAGAAGTGACCAAAAGAATAGTAGGGCGAAATTTGTATACCACAGTAAAACAGGTAACGCAGCAATGTGAAATATGTCAACGAAATAATCCAGACACAACTAGCAAAATAAAATTGGGGATGATAGGTAAAGGAAACTGCCCTGGGCAACAATGGCAAATTGATTTTTCTGAGCTCCCCAGAAAAGGGGGGTATAGATATCTTTTAGTCCTGACAGACACTTTCACAGGATGGCCAGAAGCATATCCCTGCAGGACTAACAAAGCGCGAGAAGTGACTAAAGCGCTACTGAATGAAATAATTCCTCGTTTCGGAGTTCCATCGACAATATCCTCCGATCGAGGACCACATTTTAATGCTAAAATTGTTCAACAAGTGGGAAAAGCATTAGGAATAGACTGGCAGTTACATACCCCGTACAGACCTCAAGCAAGTGGCCAAGTTGAAAAGATGAATCATATGCTCAAACAACAGATAGCAAAGATTAGTCAGGAGGCAAATTTAACTTGGCCCCAAGCTTTACCATTGGCATTATTGAGAATAAGAGTTAAACCTCGGACAAAGGAAAATTTAAGCCCTTTTGAGATATTATATGGGCGACCCTATCAACTTCAATTTAAGGGTGAAGAATTGGCACAAATTGGAGAAGGATATTTACTGGAATACATGAAAGCATTGCAGAAACAATTATCAGAAATACATAAAAATGTTTTGGGTACTAGAGTAAGGGGATTAGATCACCCCCTCCATGCCTTTGAACCTGGTGATTATGTATATGTTAAAAATTTTTCAAGACAACCCTTAGAGGAAAAGTGGAAAGGTCCATATCAAGTGCTGCTGACAACATTCACTGCGGTGAAGATTAAAAAACACCCAGCTTGGATTCACTACTCGAAAATAAAGAAAGCCCCTACGAAACCATGGACTGCTACTCCCGTAGGACCTACCAGATTGCGATTTTCCAGATTATCTTGACCTATGGGGGAGCCTGGGCACGGTAGGATTTGAATCTTCATCTTTCGCTGACGGAAGGTATATCTCGAACTCTGAATAGAACTAATTGTTGGATATGTACACATATGCCTGAATACAGTGGAAAACAGATCTTGTTAATAGGCATCCCCATACCTGGTAATAATCCGTGGACAAGATATTGGGAGAATACCACCTGGGTAAATTATACACATAGAGCTCAGCCATTAAAAATTCATAACCCTCCAATTAAAAAATCTTACTATAAATGTGTGCAGAGGTGTAACCCGCCTAAAGGATTAAATAAAGTTAGAAGTTGTAATAACGCCCTATATGTAAGAAATCAAACGGGTTGTAATAAAATAAAATATATCGGGTCCCCCACCTCTATTAATAGTACCCTCTGGCCAGTTCCAGAAGGAAAAGGATGGTATTGGCTGTGCAATGATACTGCATGAAAAGTATTACCTGAAAATTGGGTGGGAACATGCACCCTGGGAGCCGTAGTCCCAAACATAACTATACATAATCGTTTATCCGAAAGTTGGCTTCAAACACATATTCGAAGAATTAGACGGGAAGTAGAAAATCCCCTAATAAAAAGGCAGAATGCATTTCATTCCTTTGCTAGATGGTTTCTCCCTTGGCTAGGGGTAAGCGAATTAGAAAAAGCTATAATAAATATTTCAGCAGTAGTAGAAGACATTGAAAATAAAACAATAGATGCAATTCAAACACAGCAAATTGAAATAAATAGCCTTGCACAAGTAGTACAGCAAAATAGAATGGCTTTAGATTTATTATTGGCTTCACGAGGGGAGGTTTGTACCATTGTAAATACAAGTTGTTGTGTATATATAAATCAGAATAATCGAATTGCTACAGATTTAAGTGAAATATAGAAACAGACTAAGATACTCCATGAAGTAACCAAGAATGACACCTCGTAGAGATTCGAAGAATTGTAGAAAGTCTTAACATCCTGGTTACCTAATTTGAATTAGTTAAAACAACTTTTTATTTCCGTAATACTTATAATATTGTTAATTATCATAGTCTGGGTTTTAATTAAGTGTGTCTTACTTTGTAACAAAGAAGCAACTAATATTGAAAGATATAGACATGGAGGCGTAATATGATTGCAAAAGAATTTGCAATGGTTATAGAAAAGGGGGGACTTGATACAGGGACCTGACCTGTTCAGAACTACTTAAGGGTTAAATGACTGGAAAAGAATTAAGTGAAGAAAACATTATGTGCTATGTATATGCACCAGTATCCTGTTATTCTAGACATTAGCAAACAGATGTAAAAACTTTGTCCTTGGCTATATATTTTACTCTGATAAGCTTCCTTTACTCTGATAAGCTTCCTGATTATATGTAAAGAATGCATACTCAGCAGATGGACTGTGGTCAGTTGAATAGGCCATATATCATGAAAGGAGGAAAAGATGGAGCCCAGAGCACAGAAAAACTACCACGCATGCTCGAAATAAAAGTTCAACTAGCGGACAGAGTGATGAAGACTATGGACGACCACCAGAGGACCCCTGACGACCACCGAAGACCACCCAAAAATGCAACTACGCTTGCGCATCCTTATCTCGGAATAATCATGAATATGTAAATAATTTTCAAGACCTGTAATGAATATGCATGTTTTAGTAAGATAAATCACAACTTTCTCATCTGCACAGTGCACATGTTAGGAGGAGAGATCCCCCATGTGCCCAGCGCTGCAATAAAGAATATCTGCTGCCCGGATTGCTTCCGTCTTTGATTCACTTCCCTAATAAAGAACTGTTTTTCCTGCTCCCATATTTTTGCCTGAGAGTCGCCCTTAACTTCAAATTTATAGCAATTTACAGGGAGGGGGTCTACATTTATTTTTTTCCCCATTTCAGGGAGGGTCCTGCCTTCCTTAGCAGACTCCTGTCTTTGCAAACCAAGACAGATTTTGGCACCCAACGTGCGGCTCGAGGGCACAGGAACAAAAAAGGGAATAACAGTTCTTGAGTAATCCAATTTCTGTGTGCTGCTACAGAAACCTCGTTCAGCGGCAACCTGTGCTCCAGCCTGCCCTGGTTTGGGTGGCACGGAACCGTGGCTGCATTTCTCCATTTGCAGGCCCTGATCTAAACACGGCTCCTACAGCCAAGGCTGCTGTGGCTGTTCTCCGGTTTGTTTTATGGGTGAATAAGGGGAAGAATTCATGGATCTTTAACTTCCTCTGGGAAGCAGGCACATGGATTCACAGCTGTCACACACTGACTGTGTGCTTTTGGGGTTACTTTAATAATGGCACCTACTGTGAGGAAATGACACCGGGGGAAATTTTCTCCCAAGCCTTTAACCATCTCTTTGGGGCTGCCCCACCAGTTTGTGAAGGGCTCAGATCCACTCCAAATACCAATGATATCATACAGGGGCTGTGTTGCTGTTAGCCCTGTTCTATTTGGCACTGAGAGACAAGGGAAGATTAACCTGGATAACCACCCTGACACCCAGCCCAGAACCTGACACGGCCCCAGAGACCAGGGATGCTGCTGCCCCAGAGCCTGACCCTGCCCCACAGCCACCCCAGATATGAACCACCCAGACTGGGTGGGGGTCTGCTGAGGGAGATGCAGGAGATGATGAAGGAGTGCATTTCCCCAGCTGGTGAGAAGCCCTCCCCCTGCCTCGAAAAAGGAGAATCTGATGGGGCAGCAGTGGAACCCACAGATGTTACAACTGTCCAGGTTCCAGCTGAGCCACAAAGGCAGCCACAGTCAGCAGCAGTCGCCCCTGTAGAAACAAGGAGGTCTAAGATGGAATCAGAGCACCCAGATAAGGGAAGGCCCTCACAACCCACAGGGGAGCCAGAGGTTGCGATCATCACCGAGTCCCTGACGTACAAAAGTCTCCGTAAGCTGCACAAGGACATTGAACGACGGAGACGTGAGGCTTATACAACCTGACTGCTTCAAGTCTGAGACCTCATGGATACAGGTGTCCAGCTGGATGGTGGTGAGGCAAGGAATTTGGGACCCTTGACCCAGGACTCAGGTATGAATCAGATTTTTGTAAGGGAGCCAGGGTCCCTTTCCCTCTGGGAGTGGATTTTAATGAGTGTCAGAAAGAGGTTGGAGAGAGAATGCAGGAGCACCAGCATAGAACGTGCTGGAAAACCCTTGAGGAAGGGATCCAACAGCTGAGGGAAGTGGCAGCATTGGAGGTACTCTTTGGGAGGGATGGACAGCATGATAATGACCCCGACAAGGTCAGGGGCACAGGGCAAATGCTGTGGAGTCTGGCAAGGCTGGGGCCATCTCAGTACACCACCTTCATTGCCACGATTAATGCTGATAACAGCCGAGAGACAGTGGGCTCTGCTGCCAGCTGCTGAGAAATTGTGAGAGTATGATCCATGGCCCAGTGCAGGCTCATGGCTCTGCTGTGGGCAAGGAACTCAAAGAGGAGATGAGGGAGATGAGGGTGGAGGTGAGGAGGAACAGTTCCCACATTGCCCCAGTGCGAGTCACAGGCCCCAAAGTCAGAGCCCAACGTTCCCCAGCCAGAGAGAAAGGGTACGCCCCACGGGCTGGCCTGGAGTTCTTTCTGCGTGACCATGGGGAAGACATGGGAAGGTGGGATGGGAAACCCATTTCTGTCCTGGCAGCGTGGGTGTGTCAGCTCAAGGAGGGAAGCACTGACCAAGGGAATTTCAGTAAAGTGAAGGCAGCCTGAACCCCCCATAACCAAGCTGCCAAGTATGATCTGTCAGATCTCCTTGAAAGTACCTATACCATGTGGGCTTAGGAAAGAAATAATAACCAGTGTTAGAGGGGCCCTGTCTCTAGCCAGGGAGAGGCACGGGAAAACCGGATCTTCTGGACAGTGTGGATCCGATGGCCTGGCACATCAGAGCCACAAAAATATGATGCTTTAGTTGATACTGGTGCACAGTGTACTCTGATACCATCGGGACATGTGGGGGCAGAGCCTGTTTCCATTGCTGGTGTGACAGGGGGATCACAACAATTGACTCTGGTGGAAGCCGAGGTGAGCCTGACTGGGAAGGAGCGGCAGAAACATCCATTGTGACCGGCCCAGATGCTCCGTATATCCTAGGCATAGACTTCCTCCAGAACGGCTATTACAAAGACCCAAAGGGACTCAGGTGGGCTTTTGGAATAGCTGCTGCAGAGGCAGAGGACATTAAGCAATTGAACGCCTTGCCTGGACTGTCAGAAAACCCCTCTGCAGTAGGACTCCTGAGGGTGGAAGAGCAACGAGTGCCAATTGCGACCTCGACAGTGCACCGCCGGCAGTATTGAACGAATCGGGATGCCGTGATCCCCATCCACAGAATGATCCATGAGCTGGAGAGCCAAGGGGTGGTCAGTAAGGCCCACTCGCCCTTCCACAGCCCCATCTGGTCTGTGCACATGTCTAATGGAGAATGGAGATTGACTGTGGACTATTGTGGCTTGAATAAAGTAACTCCACAGCGCTGCTGTGCCAGACATGCTGGAACTCCAGTACAAGCTGGAGTCCAAGGCAGCAGAGTGGTACGCCACTGCTGACATTGCTAATGTGTTTTTCTCCATTCCTCTGGCAGCAGAATGCAGGCCTCAGTTTCCTTTCACCTGGAAGGGTGTGCAGTACTCCTGGAACTGACTGCCCCAGGGGTGGAAGCACAGCCCCACCGTCTGCCATGGGCTGATCCAGGCTGCACTGGAAAAGGGTGAAGCTCCAGAACACCTGCAGTACATCTATGGCATCATTGTGTGGGGGAACACGGCAATGGAAGTGTTTGAGAGAGGTGAGAGGATCGTCCAGGTTCTGCTGGAAGCTTTGCCATCAAGAAGAGCAAAGTCAAGGGTCTTGCCTGAGAGATCCAGTTCCTGGGGTAAAGTGGCAAGATGGACAGAGTCAGATTCCAACTGAGGTCATCAATAAGTTCACTGGGATGTCTCTATCCACCACCAAGAAGGAAACACAAGCTTTCCTAGGTGCCATAGGTTTCTGGAGAATGCACATTCTCAAGTATGGCCAGATTTTGAGCCCTCCCTACCTGGTCGCCCACAAAAAAAACAATTTCCACTGGGGCCCTGAGCAGCAACAAGCCTTCACCCAGATCAAGCAGGAGATGGCTCATGCTGTAGCCCTTGGCCCAGTCAGGACAGGACCAGATTTCAGAAGTGTCTTCAAAGTGGATAGACTATATTGAAAACAATGCAGAGAGAATTGTTTTGTCCTTTTAACTTTTCTTATTTATATCTTGATATCAGCAATATCCAATTGATATTGACCCCCAGCACCTTGTTATGCAATCTGAATACATATGAAAATCATGATCCTTCATGGCTAACAATCAAAACACTTTGTCCCTACCCTTCCCCCACCATTTCCCTCATCCAACACCTGGCACTCCTATGTATCAGGAATCTTGTGGCCAGCAGGACCAGGGCAGTGATTCTTCCCCTGCGAGACAGAGTGAAAATTTAACAGGGTAGAAATCCATTTGGATTTAGGTGAAATGTGCTCCTTTGAGCTTGCTAACATGAGTGAAATATGCTGTTTAGTCTGGTAACTGCAGCACTAGCAAAGTTGCCCCAGCTAAAGAGAAAGAATGCAAATTTCCACACTAAAAAGAGATAAGAAAGACTGCTTGGGCCTTTAAACAGACCACGCAGAGTGACCCAGGAGTTCTTTCTGTACTTTCTGACAAGAACAAGTGTAACTAGCTGTAAGTGTAACATGAAATCATGAGAATGAATATGCATGAACCTATTGTGAAATTCTATGCCTATGGAAATTAATTAAGGGTAATAAAAAAGGTTTGGGACTTCTCAGGGGTGCGCATGTCCATTGAAGGGCAATGAGTCCCCAGTGTGTCCAGCGCTGCAAATAAACATACCATTCTTTACTAATCTTTATTGGAATTGTGGGGGTTTTATTTTTCATCCGTATTTCACCTGTGCTGGGGACTGGTTGGGCAGCACCTCGAGTGCTGGGTCCAGTTCTGGGGTCCCCAGTTTAGGAAGTGTCAGATTCCAGGACACTGCAGCACCAAGGATTTCAACGGAGCACTCTGAGGCCTCATGGAACCCCAGAGGCCACTGTGACCCTGCAGGGCCTTGTGGAACCATGCAGAGCTTTTTGACAGAGCAGGACCTCGTGTCATGATGGGGGCATTGTGACACTGCAGGGCCCTATGGAACCAAGGGGCCAGTGCTGCCCCTCAGGGACTCCTGGAATGAAGGAAACATGTTGGACACTGTAGTGCCCTTGGGACCAAGAGGCCATTGTGACACTGTGGGAGCAAGGAGCGCATTGCTGCCCTGCCAGACCTCATGGAACCAAGGATCCACTGTGACACTGCAGGGCCTTGGGGACCACGGTGACATTGTGACACTGCAGGGCCCAAGGATCCAAGGGACTTTGTGACACCAAGGGTTCCCATGGAACCAAAGGGACATTGTGACACTGGGAGGCCTCATGGAATCATGGAGACCACTGGGACACTCTGAGGCCTCATGGAACCATGGTGACACCAAGTTGTTGGGGAGTGTTGATCTGCTGGAGGGTAAGAGGGATCTGCACAGGGCCCTGGACAGGCTGGATCCAGGGCCCAAATCCAACAAGGTGAGGTTTAACAAGTCCCAGTGGCGGGTCCTGCACTTTGGCCACAACAACGCCTGCAGCGCTACAGGCTGGGGACAGAGTGGCTGGACAGCAGCCAGGCAGAAAGGGACCTGCAGGGACTGATGGACAGCAGGCTGGACATGAGCCAGCAGAGTGCCCAGGGGGCCAAGAAGGCCAATGGCTCCTGGCCTGGATCAGGAATGGTGTGGCCAGCAGGAGCAGGGCAGTGATCCTTCCCCTGTGCAGGGCACTGGTTGGGCAGCACCTCGAGGGCTGTGTCTAGTCCTGGGCCCCCAGTTTAGGAAGGACATGGAGGGGATGGAACATGTCCAGAGAAGGGCAACAAGGCTGGTGAGGGGTCTGGAGCACAAGTCCTGTGAGGAATGGCTGAGGGAGCTGGGGTTGTTTATCCTGGAGAAGAGGAGGCTCAGGGGAGATAAGGCAGTGTGAGGGCACAGGTTGGACTCGATGAACTCCAAGGTATTTTCCAGCCTTGCTGATTCTGGGATTCCCTGAAACCACCCTTGGAGCAGTTGCAGAGGAGCCCTGGGCCTCCTCTTCAGAAGCTCCAGCAGCCCAGGTCCTTCAGCTTCTCCTCACAGCCCCAAAGCCCATCCTGTCAGTCCTGCAGAGCCTCTGCAGCTCCTCCTCACTGCCCAGAACAGGGAGCCCCACAGCCAGACACAGCAGCCCAGATGTGCCCCCCTGGCCTGGGGTGCCTCTGGCAAGGGAGCAGCACCAGGCACTGCAGGAGCCTGCAGACAATTCCTGCAGCACTTGTGGGATGATCCTGCTCCCCAAGGGACGTTCCCATGGTGCCAAGTCAGGAACTGCAATGGGGAGTGGGGCCAGAGAGGAAAGGGCAAACAGGGATGGGCTGTTTGCAGGGGAGGGAACAGGCGTGGGCAAGAGGAAGAAATTTGTATCAGAAAGAGTAAAGAAAGCAAAGGTGAAGCCAAGGAAATGCTCAGGGCAGTTTGGGGGTGGCTGCCAGACAGCCCTGGCTCTGAGCAGCAGCGTCTGCAGTGGGACAGGAAACTCCCAGATGATGGGAACAAACTTTCTGGCTGACTGCAGAGGCCAGGACAAAGCTGAGTGGTTTCCCTGGTGTCCCCAGCCCTTCCTGGCCCCAGGGCCTGATGGCATTTGTGCTGCCTCAGGTTCATGTCCCCACAGCACCAGCATGGGGGTGCTCCCGCCTGCTGTGTGCAATGCAAACAGGGGCTGCTGAGCCAGTGCTGCCGTGTCTGTGCCTGCAAGGATGCGGCACCTCTGTGAGCTGGGGGAGAGGCCAGGGCTGCAGAGGGGGATGTTGTTGGCAGCTCCATGAGGACGCTCTGGGACGCTGCCCTGGGCTGTGCAGCGCACTGGGGATGGATCAGCCCCTGCTCTGCTGCTCCTTCCCGTCTCCCCCAGGGCCCTTGCAGAGCACCAGCCATGCTGTTTGCCCCCAGCCTGCCCACGGCCAGCCTGGGGCTGCTCACGGGGGTTTTCTGTGCTGAGCATTGGCCTGGCCGTGTTCTTGAGAGAGCCTGGGCAAGGAGCCTGGAGCCCCCAGGCCCTGGCCTGAGGCGTCAGCGCTGCCCCAGCAGTGCCCATGGCCTGTCCCTGCTACAGCCCCGGCACTGCCACCCCCAGGACTGTGCCCGGCCCCGAGAGCACTCAGGCCCTGCAGCAACACCAGGGCCACCAGGGCAGCGGGGCAGGGCCACGGGAGCAGCACTGGCAGCACCAAGTGCTGCTGCTCCTGGGCACAGCTGCTGTGCCAGCCCTGATCTGCCCCAGCTCTGCACACAGACATTGCTGCTGCAGCTCCAGAGAAGGCAACAAAAGGGCATCTCTGCAGAACACTCTGCTGGGAAATCCTTTAGTTCCTTTAAAGCCACCGAGAATACAGCCCCTCATTGACACAGTCTGTGGGCACAGTGAAGATGGAGAGAAACAAAATTAAAAATGGCAAAAGGAATGACTTTTCTTGTTGACAAGATTAAGAAAGTAAAAAAAAGAAAAAGGACCTCCAAAATGAAACCAACAAGAAGTATCAAAAAAATACTTTTAGTACAAGTGATTTGGCAAAATTTTCACCAGTTTAATGTTTCTGATAGCATCCAGTCCTCAGTCTCCTCACTGCAGCCTTGAGCTCCTGGTTCCTCAGGCTGTAGATGAGGGGGTTCAGGGCTGGAGGCACCACCGAGTACAGAACTGACATGGACAGATCCAGGGATGGGGAGGAGATGGAGGGGGGCTTCAGGTAGGTAAATACACCAGTGCTGATAAACAGGGAGACCACAGCCAGGTGAGGGAGGCAGGTGGAAAAGGCTTTGTGCCGTCCCTGCTCAGAGGGGATCCTCAGCACAGCCCTGAAGATCTGCACATAGGAGAAAACAATAAAAACAAAGCAACCAAATCCAAATGAAATATCAACGGTAATCAGCCCAAGTTCTCTGAGATAGGCTTTGGAGCAGGAGAGCTTCAGGATCTGTGGGATTTCACAGAAGAACTGGGTCAGGGCATTTCCATGACACAGGGGCAGGGAAAATGTATTGGCCATGTGCATGAGAGCATTGAGAAAGGCACTGGCCCAGGCAGCTGCTGCCATGTGGGCACAAGCTCTGCTGCCCAGGAGGGTCCCGTAGTGCAGGGGTTTGCAGATGGACACGTAGCGGTCATAGCACATGATGGTCAGCAGGAAATACTCTGCCCCAAGAAAGAATAGAAGGAAAAACACCTGTGCAGCACATCCTGTGTAGGAGATGGTGCTGGTGTCCCAGAGGGAATTGTGCATGGCTTTGGGGACAGTGGTGCAGATGGAGCCCAGGTCGCTGAGGGCCAGGTTGAGCAGGAAGAAGAACATGGGCGTGTGCAGGTGGTGGCCGCAGGCTACAGCGCTGATGATGAGGCCGTTGCCCAGGAGGGCAGCCAGGGAGATGCCCAGGAAGAGGCAGAAGTGCAGGAGCTGCAGCTGCCGCGTGTCTGCCAGTGCCAGCAGGAGGAAGTGGCTGATGGAGCTGCTGTTGGACATTTGCTGTGGCTGCACATGGGCACCTGTTCATGGAGAAAGGACAGGGACAAGTCAGGAGAGGCTGCTTGGAGACAGACTTGGGCCATTCCCTGCAGCCTGTCTTGCTGGGACTCACCCACCCTTGTTCCTGCTCTGGGAAAACCTTCACCCAGGTCCCTGCCTGAGCTCCAGTTGTGCTGGCTGAGTGTGCCAGGAGCAGACAGGCCTGTATGGGGGGGCTCTCGAGGAACCATCCCTGCCCCACTGCCCTGGGTTTGCGGCCATTTTGTGGCCAGTTTGTGGCAGAGGGACAAGGCTGGATATTCAAGATTTGTCAGGGGAATCACTCCTAATGCAGAAAGGCTCGGTACCATCTGCACTCACACTTCTAAAGGACATGGAGAGCAGGAAAGAATTTTTGCCATTATTTTCTTACCCACACATCATTGCTGGCACTCTGAGGTCAGAAATCCCCAGAATTCCTGCTGCACTCAGAGTTTGCCACTGAGAGATGTGAGAGGCAAAGGATTCCCTGTGGCTGAGGGAAGGTGAGGGGCTGGATGGGCTTGTTCCCCCAGCACTGCTCTGTTCAGCACCCTCTTCTTCCCTGAGCATCTCCCTGGCTCTGGACATTCCCTCCTGAGAGGTGCCTTGTCCCTGCCAGCGCTCACAGAGCCCATCCCACCCTGTGTGCCCTCGGCCCGGCCCTACAGAAACCTGCCTGTGTGCAGGGCCCTGGCTGGGGCAGGCTCTGTGTGCAGCTGGGCAAGGGCAGCTCAGGAGAGCCCTGCTGGGCCCTGCAGAGGTGATGCTGCTGCTGCCCAGGGCTGAGGAGTGGCTGAAGGCCCTATGGGAGGCTCCCAGCAGAGACACTGACCACCCAAAGTCACAGTTCTGGAGTCTCTGTACATGTTCAAACATTCCTTTGATGATCCTTTCAACTCAGAATGTTCTGTGACTCTGGGATTACAATTCCTGTTCTGCTTCTCTCATCCCCCTGTTGTCTATAATCAAAAGAGAAAAAAAGAACCCTTGCAACAGTGTTAGAACAATAAAGTAAAAACCAGACCTTTATTGGAACCTTCCAGGTGTCCCACTGGGGATGGGGCACACCCAGCCCCTGATTTCAATAATTCATTAAGGTTGATTAATTATGATATTTAACAGGAATATCCAATAGGAGATTCACTTGCCCAAGTTGCACTCCCCTGGCTCAACACATTGGAGTAGGTCCAAAGACTTCTTTGCCCCAGTTTTAGTTATGACTGATCACATTGTGGTCAAAAACCAAAATATTCTTCTTGTAGGCATGCTTCCTGATAATAAGACTATACAGTATTTCATGAATGTATTTAGACAGTCAGTTTCTTGTTCTAAAATCTAAGAGAAATGTAGGAAACATACTAGTGTCAGCAAAGATTACAGTTATATAAGTACATAATAGTAGTTTGATAAAGCTAATTAAGAGTTTAATAGAGTCAAGTAAAGATAATGTTTTTAAAATTATAAAATAGTAATTTACAGAGTTACGGATATATGAAAAATGTATAAAAAGCAAAAATCTTTACGTCACCACCCCAACATTCCCATCCTGCTCCAAGCAAGAAATTGAAAGCACTCCCAGGAAAGCTCCTGACCTTTACAGCAAACCCAGGCTTACCTTCTTTGGGAAGTGTCCCCCGGAGCTGTGCCCAGGCTGGTCTGGAGCTGGGAGCAGCCCTGCCCCAGCCAGCCCCTCTCAGCAGCAGCACCTGCCCTGCTCAGGGTGGCTCCTTCCCCCCACAGCTCCTGGCCAGCGCTGGGAGCAGCTCCAGGGCCGGCTGAGAGCTGTCCCTGGCAGGCAGCAGAGTCCCTGGCCCAGCACAGCGCCCTGGGCTGCAGGACCCTGCTCTGCAGGACAGCCCTGGGCACCCCTGGCTGCTCTGCACAGGAGATGAGCAGAGAATGCACTCACAGGCTCTGTGGGCATTGGCATGTTCCAGCTTTAGGAGATCTCTCCAGGAGCTGCAGCTGCATTGTCCTGCAGCCAGAGGTTCCTGTGCCAAGGGCTGGCAGTGATTCTGCCCCAGGCACTTCTCAGCCCCTTCCCAGCCCTGACTGATTGAAGCTCTCTGTGCCTCTGTGCTGTGCCCGTGCTGGCTGCAGGCAGTGCCCCAGCCCTGCTGGGCTGGCAGAAGAGCTGCTCAGCAAGAGAAATGTGCTTTTGAAGCTCTGCTTGGTTACCAGGATCACCCTCTGTGCCAGGAGCCCGGCCCAGCTCAGCAGCACAGACACAGCACAAGGACTTTAATGACCCTCTGGGGCTTTGTGCTCAGGCCCTGAACATCAGTCCCTGGGAGGGAGCTGCAGAAACCTCTCCAGAACTCCAAGTCAGAATCCAACTCCAAAGTTCCTTGGACTTTTAATGGGTCCCATTGAGGGACACGACTGAGAAAGTGTCCCCAGGCCCCAGGCAGAGCAGAGAACTGGAGGCACTGATGGCAGGTGGGGACAAAGAGAAGCCAAGTCTTGGTGCCCTGGGGCACAGCAGGGTCTGTGCCACCAAGGGCTGTGAGGAGACACCTTGTCCTGAGGCCCTGGGGCCTCCTGGCACAACCCCAGCCAGGCTGGACACAGCAGGCCCTGGTCCTGCCCTCAGCATCCCCCCCATGCCCACATCCCAGTGGCCTCAAGGATCTGCTGGAAGGAGTCCCTGGGGAGCCTTGGTCAGGAATGGCCCTGGGGGCTCCTTCATGCTCCCAGGGACTGCAGGTTTTTCAAAGGACTTTGGCTTTTGCTTTTGGCCTTGGAGTCTCTGAGAGGTTTCTGCAATCATGGCTTCCAATTATCTGCTTTAATTAGTCCCTGGCGAGGCTTTGTCAGGAACAACACTCAGTGGGGCCCATTAATGCTTCAAGGTACTTCAGTTCTTTTAAGGTACTTGGTGTTTCCCTTTTGCTACAGACTCTGTGAGAGGTTTGTGCATTCATGGCCCCAATTATCTGCTTTAATGAATCTCTTGAGAGCTTGGTACTTACACTCAGTGGGGCTCATGAATACTTTGAGATTCTTAACTTTTGTAAGATACTTTGGATTTTCCTTTCCACAATGAGAGTTCTTTGTGCCATTTTGAGTCTCTGAGAGGTTTTTGTGCTATCCTGGCCTCCAGTTCTCTCCTCCAAGGACTCTATGAAGGGCCTGTGGTATAGATGGACCTTTGTGGTTCCCATTAATGCTTTAGACTCCAACCACTTTGGGGTTTTCCTCTGACTTTGACTCCGGGAAAGGTTTGTGCAATCTCCTCTCAGGCCCTGAGGTTCCAAGGCTCAGCTCCAAATGTACCACTGGGCTCATTAGAATCAAGCAAATCCTGACAAACCATGGCTCTGCCTCAATTTCTCCCTGCTCTCGTGCAGTTTGTCAGGAAGTTTCTGTAGTGGTTTTGGTTCACCAATTTGAGATTTCTTGGCCAATGCATCAATTAGTGTGGTGGGCTCAGTGCTGGCTAATTACCAGTGCACTCACTAGAATATTCTTACTCATTTCCTGCTGTGAGATAGGATTAGGAGAAAGGCAAAGTGGGCTCAAAACCTTAAAAGAGTGTCAAGAAAAGTTTGTTAAGAGAAACTAAATGAAAGAGTAATAAGAATCTGAACAAAATTTTCAGAACACTTCCCCTCTCCATACAACCTTACAATGTAGAGGCAAAACTTGAAATTTTCAGTCAGTTTACCACCTCTAGAATATTCTAATGTTTCTTCAGTTCACATCAGGAGAGAAGTACCTCTTGTTAATGTTATGGAGAATTCTCCACAAGAAAACAGTTATCTCATGGCTTTTCATTTCCACAAATAGCAGCTGCCTGGAGAAATCTGCAATCGTGAACTCCCTCCCATCTTTTTCCACCTTTTCCCACAGCTGTGCTTATGGGCCATGCAAGTTATGGGGTATTAGTTTCGAAATGAGCTGTTTAAGAGCAAAGGTTCTCTTCATCTATTTCTGAAATCATCTTCATCTCTGGGAACAGAGGTCTTCTTCTCTCCCTGAGGACACAGGGTCTCATCACTGTTCTCCCTTTCTCTGTTCAAACTTCTCATTGGAGATCACAGCTACTGCAAGATTTTCTTACTTTAGCACGGAGGCCTTTGCTGAAACAAGTCATCTCCCCATACTTTTCAATGCCTTACTGGGAAAAAGAGAGTCTGATGTATCAATGACATCCTTCTCCACAGCTTTAGCAGAGTATTCCAGCCCCAAGATCAAGGCATCTCCTCATCCCTCCCATCTGGGACTCAACTTCCTCTTCCCTGCCCTCGGTGTGTCCATGTTGCTCCTCTGTGTGCCTGCCCTGTGTTCTTTTCTCTCACTGGTGGAGGATGGCAGCACTGGCAGAGTCAATATCTCCCGGGGCTGCAGATGGTTCCGTGAGCCCGGCCGGGCTCGGTGCTTGCGGCCGGAGCTGTTTTGCCATGGAGGTTTCTGCAGCGGCTGCGCTGGGGCTGTGTCAGGCTGGGCCGCGCTGGGGCAGGGCCAGGATCTCAGCAACCAGGCCAGAGCCCAGCAGCAGCACGGCCGGGGCCGATGGCTTCTCCTGCCCTGCCCGCCGGCCGCGGGCGAAGCCCAAGGGCGGCAGAGCCTTGGCCGAGCCGGCCCGGCCCGGGGCTGCTCCTGGGGCCCGGCGGATCCTGGCCGGGCCCGGGCTGGCGGCGGGGCAGGGCTCGGCAGGGCCAGATGTCAGCACCCGCAGCCACGGCCCGGCCTCGGCCCCGCGGCCTCCCCTGCCCTGCCCGGCAGCCGATGGCGCCTGGTGGCTCCCTGGGAAGGGGCCCGGCCCCACGGCAGGAGCCGCCCGGCCCCACGGCCGAGACGGGGCTGGGCCGGCCTCGGCACCTCTGTGGGGCCAGAAGGGAGAGAGACCCAGCCAGGCTTTCTCATCTGGACTTGTGTCTGCACAGAGGCGTCTGCAGCTTCCTTAGTGCTTTAACAGACTGTCAGCTCTCAAAGCTAATTACTGATTGGTTTTTGTCAGACACACAGGAAACTGCTAGAAGCTTCTCCCAGGACATCCCTTCCGTGATGCAAAACCACCATGGCAGCACAGAGCACAGAGCTCCTTTGTCCATATGCAGTGGCCATGTGCCCAAGGGCTCAGAACCCATCCTTGGGAGATCTCTGGGCCCTCTCCAAGGTGTTTTCAAATGAAAACATTCAGCTCAGAGTCTAAGAAAATCACCAGATGACAGGGCCTGCATGACCTGTCTGTCCTGGCTACTTTTGTGTAGGAGCATCCTTGGATCTATGGAAATTGGGAGGCCAAATTCTAATTTTGGCCATGGTCCCTGGACATGAAGGCCGGTTCTTTACCACAGGAATGAAGGAACAGTGTGCCAATGTTTCCTGGGGGAATGAGAGGTGACCACCAGAGGACAAGTACAGCCAGAGCTTGCAGGCTTCCAGGAGGCCCTGAGGTGTCACAATGCCCCCTTGGTGACATGAGGCCCTGAAGGGTAGGAATGGTCTCCATGGTTCCATCAGGCCCCACAGAGTCATAATGGTCTCTGGGTCCATGATGCCCCGCGGTGTCACCATGGCCCCTTGGTTCCATGAGGTGCCACAGTGTCACAGTGATCTCCATGGGAAGGAAAGAACTGAGCCCCAGTGTGGCAGGGGCAGCCACCTGAGGCCAAGGCCAGCCAGACTTGATGGTACTGGCAGATTTTGTCTGGGAGCAACCCTTGGATATAGGGAATTTTATAGGTGGAATCCAAATTTTAGACATGGACACTTGGAGGAGGATGGTTCTTTCCAAAGGAAGGAAAGCACGGAACACCAGCGTTAGAGGGGCAGATGAAAGGCAGCCACCAGGGGCCAAGGGCAACCAGACCTCTCTTTCCTGGTAGCTTTTGTCTGAAAGCAACCCTTGGATATAGGGAATTTGGGAGTTGGAAGCCCAATTCCCGCAATTTCTGCATAGATAAGGACGGTTCTTTTTTCCATAGGGAGGAAAGCACTGTTGTGTTCTGCTGCAGCAAAAGGCACAACAACTGCCCCAGGCCCCAGAGTCTCAGACCTCAGGCAGACACCAATGACCAACAGGGAAAGGAAGGCAACAGGACAGGTCTTGGTTTAGAAAACTGAGGATTCTTCATTTTCCCAGGGACATACACAAGAAACGAGGTGGTAGGGTCAAGACTTTTATATTACAGGGTAGGGGTGGAGTTTAGGATCAAGGTCCAATATTAAGAGGAGCAGGAGACTGCAAAGGGGTGGATTGAGGAGGACAATCAATGGAAAAAACTACAGTGGGGACATTGCAGCACAATTTAAGCCAATAAGGGTACAGAAAAATAAGAACATTCTGGGGCCATTCCTCATTTGATCAGATAGGGTAGAGTGAGTGTCTTTTCCCAGGCTTTCAGGGGCACACCCCACAGCGTGGAGGGGTGGAATCTTCTTTAAGTCACGCTCTCGCCGGATGCTGTGTCTGGGTAAAATTCCCACCTCATTGGGCAGGGGCACTCTACACCTTTGGTGCCATTATTTCTTTCTCCGGCTGTTTTATGCAATGAAATAAAACTCCAGCATCTGTGGAACCACCCTTCAATCCTTCCCAGGCTACTCCTGTTCTGTCCTCAGTCTGCACACAACTGAGCCCAGAGCCTGCAGCCTCTACGTGTTCGTTATGTGATGAAGCCTTCAAACCCCATCTTGGGAGATATTTGGGTCCTCCCTAAGGTCTGTGAAAATGGAAAAATAGTTATCAAAGTTATTTTCTCCCAAGTCTAGCAGTGACAGAACAATGGTCAATATCTCTAAACTGAATGAGAGTGGATTTAAATTTGTTAGAAGGAGGAAATATTTACAGTGATGAGAGTGGCACAAAATGGCAAATGTTTTTCCAGAGAAGTGGATTTCCCATCCCAGGAATGCTCAAAAATCAGGGAGTGTGTGCAACCTGACCCAGTGAAATCCCCTCCCCTCCCCAAGGATGGAATTCCTGTTGTGTGGGTTCTTGGATGTGCTGGGTGCCCTCACAACACTTCTGGCCAGAACATCTGCTGAGGGCAGCCAGGCTGCTGCAGGGCAGTGACCTCACAGCCATCACCATGGCAGCCCTGTCCCCTGGGCCTGGCTCTCCCCTTTCCTCTGCCCCTGCCTTGTGTCTGCTGGCATGAAGAGTTTTGTTGATAATATCTTGTCCCCAAGGTGCTGGGCCAATGGCTTCCCAGTCAGGCTCCTGGAGCAGAAGTGGCTTTTCAGAGCCCAGCCAGAAATGAGCCCTGAGGCAGCAGCTCTGCAGCGCTGGCCACCAGGCCGGGTGCCAAGGGAGGCTTCTGGCCATGCCCTGCAAGCAGCTGCTGCTGCCAAGGTGCCTTTGGTGCCTCGGGCTGTCCCTGGCACAGCTCCCAGCACGGCACTCTGCCCTTGTGCCCGAGGCCTTCCCTGTGCTGGGGCTGGCCTGGGGCTGTTCCTGCAGCGGGACCTGCCCTGCTCCTGGCACAGGAAAGGCAGTTCCTGCTGGAGCAGAGGCTCTGCCTGCAATGGGCTCAAACAACTCCAGCAAGGCCCTGCTGACTTCAAAATTGCTTCCTAGAGCAGAATATCCTATAGGTGTTATAGATTCTGGACTGTGGAGTAAATAACTCTGGTTAAGAGCTTACTGTCTAGTCATTATCAGATTGTATTTATATAAATATATCTGGTATTCCATCATTAATCCTGTGGGACAAATTGCATTGACAGATTGTTCAATTCTACCTGTCCAATCGTTTATACATAAACCTTTGACAAATTCTGGGGCCAGGATTGGATCCAGTCACTCCCAGTCTCCTCTCTTAAAAGGAATTTTTGAAGTCTGGGGGCCCTGCAGGGGTTTTAGAACCCATGGTGGCTGCTGGGTGTCTCCATCTCATGGCTCAGCAGGAGTTTCTCCAATAATGAAATAAAGCTTTTGCCTGAAGCTCCCATTCTGCCCATGGCAGAAGTGTGTGTGACATCCCAGCTCTTTGGCAGCCTGAGGATGCCTGGGATGTCACTGTGGAGCCCCCGTGAGTGCCTGTGACAGATCAGTGCCTTTGCAGCCCAAGGTGCCCTGGGATGTCACCATGGAATGGCTGTGACTGCCTCTGACCACACGGCTCTTTGCCATCCCCAGAAAACCTTGGGAGGGCTCCATGGAGCCCCTGTCTCTGTGTGCGACATTCCAGCTCTTGAACAGCCTGAAGACTCTTGGAAAGTCCCCATGGAACCCCTCTGATGTCCAGTGACAAATCTCATTCTAAGGAGGCAACCATCACCAGGAAACCCTGTTGCTATGGTCAGTTTCCATGGCAACCATCCCCAGCCCCTGTTGCTATAGTCAGTTTCCATGGCAACCATCCCCACCCCTGTTGCTATGGTCAGTTCCCATGGCAACCATTCCCAGCCCCTGTTGCTATGGTCAGTCCCTGGGCAGCTCCATGGAGACCCCATGCCAGGGGTGGTTGCCATGGACACCAGCTCAGGCCTGGAGCCCGTTGCCATGGCAACCATTGGCACTCCCATCCCCAGGGTCATGGATCCAGAACCACAGAATTGGCTGAGCTGGGAGGGACCCATCAGGATCCTCGAGTCCAACTGCTGGCCCTGCACAGGACACCCCAACACTGCCAGCCTGGGCCTGGCAGCGCTGTCCAAACGCTGCTGGAGCTGAGAGAGCCCTGGAGCTGGGACCCTTCCCTGGGGAGCCTGGGCAGTGCCCCAGCAGCCTCTGGGCAAAAACCTTTTCCTGGGATCCAACCTCAGCCTGCCTCGACTCAGCTGCAGCCGCTCCCTCCACTCCTGTCCCTGGGCACCAGAGTGAAGAGGTTCCCTCAGCCCCAGCCAGGGACCCGCTCCCAAGGCTGCTGCCATGGCCACCAGGGCTGGCACCAGCTGGGATGCTCGGTTTCCACAGGCCGGGGTTCAGGAATGGCATTTCTCAATTTCCTGCTCCCACTAAAACCCCGCTGGCACTCATTGCCCTCCCACCTTCCATTGAAGGAAAAAAGGGAAAGATCTCAGGCTGGGATAAGAACAATTTACTGGGAACAGCAACAAGATAAGGAACAAACAGAAACAGAAAAAATATTAACAACAGAAGGGATAAGAAAAACCAGTTACAGGGAAAACTACATCACCATCAATTGTATCTTCCTGGCCACATGTTTCCTCCTGCAAGGAAAGGACACCCGTCTCCTCAGGGAAAGAGAGAGAGAGTCCCTTTCCTGCCCCTGGCAATGACCTGAGGTGGGAGTGAATGTAGTGACAGGGCCATGGCCAGACCCTCATGCCCTTCAATCCCATATCAGGCCATTGGTAGGGGCAGGAAAAGGGACAGGTGTCTTCCCAGCATGGATCACAGGGAACATGGATCACCAGGGCTCTTCCCAACAGGGTCCTCCAATGGGGGATGAAGCTGGATCAGTGCACAAAGCTCTTCCTGCAGCTGGGGAACTTTCAGGATTTCCCTTACTGGTGCCTCCGTTGGTGTTTGGTCAAGTGAGAGCTCCAGGTGAAGCTTTTCCCACACTGGGGACACTCGTAGGGCCTCTCCCCAGTGTGGATGCGTTGGTGGCTGACAAGATGGGAGTTTTGCTTGAAGCCCTTGCCACAGTCAGGGCAGAGGAAATGCCTCTCCTCGGAGTGAATCCGCTCATGCCGGAGGAGATCTGAGCTGCTGTTAAACATCTTCCCACAAGTGGGGCACATGTAGGGCCTCTCCCCGGTGTGGATGCGCTGGTGTGTGATGAGGGTGGAGTTGCGCTTGAAGCCCTTCCTGCAGTCAGGGCAGCGGAAGGGCCTCTCATCCACGTGAATCCGCTGGTGTCTGAGGAGACCAGAGCTGCTGTGAAACCTCTTCTGACACTCAGGACACTCGTAGGGCCTCTCCCCAGTGTGGATGCGTTGGTGGATGATGAGTTCGGAGCTCCGTCTGAAGCCCTTCCCACATTCCCCACACTTGTAGGGCCTCACCCCAGTGTGGATGTGTAAGTGGCTGACAAGGTGGGAGTTGGAGCTGAATCCCTTCCCACACTCCCCACACTCGTAGGCCCATTCCCCGGTGTGGATCATCAGGTGGCGTTTCAGACTCTTGCTCTGCCTGAAGCTCTTCCCACACTCCAAGCACTTGTAGGGCTTCTCCCCATCATGAAGCTTCTCAGGGACCACCAGCTCCGAGCTCTGGCTGAAGCTCTGTCCACCTTCCTGGCCCAGGGTGGGTCTTTCCTCCTCAGAGCATCCTGGGCTGGGCTTGCAGCCCCTCCTCCTGTGAGACCTCCAGGGATTTTCCTCCCTGTTGGATTCCTGCGCTGTGGAGTTGCTCAAAACGGCCTCTTCCATGAGGTTCTGCTGAAGGGATTTGTCCTTCCTGGTCTCCATCCTCAGCTCCTGCTCTGGGGGAGGAAATGACAAGGAGTAGGTGGGATTTGCCTCCGTGCCACAGGGAAGGACAAGGAGATCCCCCCAGCGCATCTCCAGCAGGAGGGCACCAGCAGCGGGGCTGTCCTGCAGCTGGGGGCCAGGCTGGGAGATGGAGCAGGAGAGAGGGGAAAAAGGGGCACTGACTTCCTCCTCACCTGCCTCGGTGTCCCAGGGCATCTTCCTCTTCCTCGCAACCTTCTCCATCTGGTGAACGTTTGGGTATGGGAAATCCTGTTTTGGGAGGAAAACAAGTGATGAGCACAGTGAGTTTTGTACTGGCTTCAAAGCAAACCAGGGGGAGAGTCTAAGCCAGAATGACAATTGAATAAGAAAACTAAGATCACGGCAATAATAGAGAAACACTGGTTTAAACTCACAGAGTCAGGATGTAACCGGACACCCCGTTGGTCAGGGTGGTGGTAGCAGGCTGATGAAATGGTGACTGCAGTCCGTCTGGAGTGATGAACGTGATTCTGTCAAAGCAGTGATCCTGTAGAAGAGTATGGTCTTGCTCGGAAAGTCCAGTGGCGGTTATGGAGCTCTTGTCCTCTAGGAATGCAGTAGGCAAGGTGATCGTGGTGTTGCAAGGGTGAGATTATATCCAGGCAGGAATGCTTGGTTCCTCCCCCTGGGCAGAGCATCCCACAATGGGATGATGTAATTTTATCAGTCCTGCAGTGACACTCAATGGCCCATTAAGAGAAGATGGCCCCTGGAGGGCGTTATCAGGGCTGAGCCATGGAAGAGATAAAGAACACTGCCCCACCTGTTGATAACAGTTTATGGAGATGGGGACTGAAAACACTTTTGGTTACATCTGACACTGTAACCTGAAACAGTGAGGCAATCCCTGCTTGGGGTGGGGGGTGAACAGCACCCCCCTTACCCAAACTGGCTCAGGTGTAAAACCCCCACTCTGGGAAGGCCACGCACACAGGGGACAATGTCACACTTGCCCTGCCCCAGGGGAGATCTCTGTCCTTGTCACTCCCTTGCTCTCCCCCCTTTTCTTTTTCTTTCCATGTCTCTCTACCTCACATTTACTGTTCAATAAAATCCACTTAGGATTTGGTCACCTTAGCACCTGAATTGGGGCAGGGGCATCTCTCTAACAATTTTATTAACCAGAGTGCAATATTATTTTGCACAGTGAGTTCAGGGCACTGTTGTCGGACCCCAAGCTCCTTTGACAACAGCCTGGTTTCCTCCTCGCGGAGGTTCTGCCTCTTTCCCAAGGAACTCTTGGAAACTTGGATGCAGCTTCCTCTGAGCAACTTTTAGGAGACCTTATGAGAAAAGTGGAAGTTGTGGGTGGCCAGTGTAAAGAAAATATTTTGTTTTCCTTCTTTGAAAAGTCTGTTAAAATCACTGGAGGAAAGGAACCAAATGATACCAGCGAGACTGACAAGGATCATTCACCCCAAGGTGAGAAAACACAAGGCTACTAAAGTCCTACAAGAAACCCAGCTCAAGTTATTCCCAAATAACTTCTGAATTCACATGTTTGGGGGGAGAATCATTATTTTCTTCATCCCTGTCACCTTTGTGACAGCTACACAGACCTTTCCCTTCCTTTTAATAATCTGTATTGGGTCAAATTTCCATATTTCTTTTTTTGGAACCTGCCAGCTGTGCAGAAACTGATAAAATTTGGAATTACCACAGAATTGCTTCTGTTGTTGGTCTATTAATGTTTGGGATTTGTTTGTGTTTCCATCAGAAGTGACTTGTGGGAAGAGCAAAACTTCCTCAAGGCATTTTATGGAGGGTTAAATTTGATTGCTGCTGAGTTTGTTTTGTCCAGTGCCCAGGGGATGCTCAAGGTGTCTCTAGTTTTGGTTTGGACCTAATTTTCTTCTGATTTGTCTTTATCACTTAAAAACACCTGAAAAATTACTAAAAAGAGTATTGACCAGAGATGTCAGAAGTCCCACCATTTTAGAGGTATTTGAGGTGGAATTTACTGGTTGGGAACATATTCTGGAGGATTCGTGGGTTCTTGGGGGATATATGGGAGTATTCTCCATATCTTTGCACTCCAAAAGCCAAGGTGGATTGGTCTGTCACCTCAAAATGACTCAATCCCACTCAAAACCCCTCAATCTTACCCCAAAATGACTCAATCCCATCTCAAAATGGCTGGTTCCCACCTCAGCCCCATGCCAAAATTGCTCAATTCCTCAGCCTCCAGGATGAGATGGGGTTGGAAGGAGATCGGGAGAAGTGAGATATAAGGGTGTGATATGAGGGTGTGGGATCAGGATTGTGTGGGGACCGGTGGGTGTGATTTATTTTGATAATAAATAAAACTTTCAGAATTATTGATTTCTGTCTCATTCAATTTCTGTCAGTTCTGATTTGCTTTTCAGAGTGCCGCCTTCTCAGCTGATTGTGTTTGTGACCTCCTGTCCAAGACTGAAAAGCAAGATGTGTTCTATTTGCCATCTGTATGGCAGTTGTCCTGTGTTAAGTGGGCAGTTTTTCCTTATCTCTTCCACAATCAATCCTCCCTCAGGGGAGACATCTGCTGATAATGGGCTATTGTCACTGCATGACTGATAAGAACTGTAACATCCCATTGTGAGATGCCCCGCCCAGAGGGAGGAGCCAAGCATTCCTACCTGCATCTAGTCTTGAGATTCTGGCCCACCAACACAACTTTTCTGGGCTGGATTTTCCCAGAGGAACAGCTGCCTCTTCCTCTTCCTCTTCAGAGGAAGACTCCCATTCCTACAGGATCACTTCTCCAACAGAACCACACCTGACACTCCTGGAGGACTGCAGCCACAATTCCAATTGGACTGGTTTTATTCTGACTCTGTCAGTATTGTTTTAGTTCACTGCATTGTTTATTTTATCTTTTAATTTTCTTCCCTAATAAAAAACAGTCATTCCTGCTTCCATATTTTTACCTGAGAGCCCCCTTAATTTCAAATTTATAACAATTCAGAAAGAGTCTACATTTTTAAATTTCAGGGGAGGCTCCTGCCTTCTTTAGAAGACAGCTGTCTTTCCAAACTAAAACACCTCCTTTCTCTCCTGCCTTCCTTTGCCTGCTCTGTTTCTCTCTCAGTGTCTCCTTTGACCCAGGGAAGCTCTCACCAAAGACCCTGCCCTGATTTCATTCCCAATCCATGAGCTACAACAACCATGGGTGAAGTTAGGAAGGCTGGCAGTGATATGTCCCTGTAGGATCTTGCTCCACTTGGCTTTTGGCCCTTTCTTAAGAGCTTTGCCTTCAAGGGCAGGAACATCTTTTTCTGGCTGGGAACTGGACCCTGAGAGCGTGTGCCATGGATCCCAGAGGGGCATTCCCGAGGCTCTCAGGGTGCTGCTCCTGCCGTGCCTCCCAAGGAGCTGTGCAGGGCAGGGGACAAGGTGCAGCAGCTGTGTTGGTTCTGCAGTGCCACAATAGCCCCTGGTTCCAGGAGTTTCCACACTGTCAAGAGTGGTTCCTGGGTTCCATGATACCCTGCTGTGTCCCCCATGGATATTTGGTGTCATGAAGTTCTTCAGTGTCACAATGGCCACCTCGCTCCATGAGCTTCCACAGTATCCGAATGCCCTCCTTGGATGGGCAGTGTCACCATGGACCATTGGCTCCATGCAGCCCCGCTGGGTCACCATGGACTCCTTGGTTCCATGAGGTTCTGGGGTTGTCTCCATGGTCTCCTTGGATCCACAGTGTCACAATGGACCGCTGGATCCACATGGCCCTTCTGTGTCACCATGGCCCCTTGGTTCCATGGGACCCCAGGGTCACAATTGACTCCTTGCTTCCATGTCACTCCCTCAGTGCCAAAATGTCCCCTTCGTTCCATGGGGGACACAAAAGATTTATAGAAACATTGAGGAAATCCTGCTTAACACAGCTGGGAATATCTGCCTGCATTCTAGAAATAGGTTAAAGGTGAGGATGGCAGCAGCAGCTTCCATCTGCAACAGAGATCCAGGGAAAGGGCAGGGACAGAGAATTCAGCTGGGAGACTCAGAGAATTCTGCTTCCAGAGATCATTTCTGGCCACACTGTCCCTTGTAGAAAGGTGACACAATTCCAGGCAGCCTGTACTGAGCAGGTGGCTCCTGAGTGGGGTTTTGCGGTGGTGTATCTTTATTTGATTTTTGTTCAATATCTGTTTCCCCCCCCGCCCCCATCCCTAATCTCTGCCTCTCCCCAGTTGTCAGTCTTCCCTAGCTCTCCCCTAACCCCCTCATCTCCAAGTTGTCAATCCTCCCTTTCCCTGCCCCTTTCCCTGGAACCTTCCCTGTCATTCATCCTAGCCCCCTCCTCTGCTTCCAGAGCATTCCCTGTCTGTTTAGTGAGACTCAAAACCCTATTGCTTATTTTGTGTTATTTCACTTCCCTGCTCCCCCTGATAGTTTTGTGATATGTTAGTTCTGCCCTAAACTCCTCCCCTGCTGTTCCCTCATTGGTTGCTGTTCCTACACCCTTCTCCCTGAATTCTTGTATAAAACCTCTGCTCCCGCTCCTGAGGGGGTCTTGGGGCTCACTGAATAAAACCATCCTGTTCACCCCCAAGTCCCGTGTCGCCTCCGTCTGTTCCTGCACCACCGACTGGGACTGCAGAGCTTCACAGGGAGAGCGGCCGCCCGTTCTCTTCCCTCTCACCGCCCAGCACGGCACCGCTCGGGGAATCGCGGCGAGGGGAGCGCATTGCCGCACTACAACAGGGTTTGTTGTTCAGGAAACCTGCTCAGGCTTTTCCATTCTTTCCTTCCCACGAGGAAAACTTCTCCTGTGCAGGCAGAGCCCTGAGGAGAGCAGGTGGGACACGGTGCAATGGGCTGGGACATGGAGCTGCAGAGCTCAGGGACAAGGTTCTGCTGCAGGGCACAGGGATGTCAGTGCCAGGTGGGCGATGTCAGACATGGTGAGGCTGGGGGTGAGGAGCAGCTTGTCCAAACACGGTCAGCCCTCAGGGGGCTCATTCTTCTATATGCCCAGACCTCCTAAGGAGAACTTCAGTGTCAAGATCACCCGGGGAATGCTTCTATCAGCTCTTCTCCGAACTGGGAAATAAAAAATGCTCTGTTAAAATAAATAATTAATGTTTTATTAAAACTCTCTTCTTAAAGGATCTTTAAACTGACTCCAATCTGCTGTACAGGGCCTGAAAAGTTGTAGAGAATTGCAGGAAGAGGAAGCCCGCCCCAATGAGGGTTTTGTGTACTTTAATGAACCCTACAATGGATCTTCAGCTGAGTCCAGGAGATTCAGGCACTGAGAGAAGACTGAAAAATCTGCTCAAGGAGTCAGAAGCAAAAGTCCAAGTACTTGGAGCATCACGGGGCCCCACTGAAGACAGGGACTGCCAAAGGCTCCCCAGGGACTGGTGAGAGCAGATCCTTGAGGCCAGGATTGCAGGGAGCCCAAGGCTCAGAGCTGGGAACTGCAATTCTGAGCAAGGCCTGGGCTGGCTGGGGGAAGCAGAAAGGCCAAGCCCTGAGGCCAGCCTGGCACAGCAGGGCCTGTCCCTCACGGGTGGCTCGGGCCTATTTGTGGGGCAGGGGGATGTGAGGGGCAGCAGGGACAAATGTCACAAACCTGTGTGACCCTGCAGATCCTCATGGAACCAAGGGGCCAGTGTGACACTGTGGGGCCTCATGGAAACAAGAGGCCATTGTGAGTCTGCAGGGCTGTAACACCCCAGAACACTTTGGGGTCACCAAAGGTTCCTTTACTTGATTTTGTTGCACAAGAGAAACATCAGCCAGATATTCTCATCATGGCCAGATGCAAAGAATATTTTGGTAGGACGGGACCCACAAGGATCATCAAGTTCAGCTCTTAAGTGAATGACCCAAACTGGGATTAAACCCACAACCTGGGCGATACCAGCACCATGCTCCAACCAACAGAGCTAAGAGGTCAAAATGACACAAATTTTTACTGGCAAAATATAGACAATCAAGGAGCTTGAGCAAAGGGTTTAATACAACATCCACTTCAACACAAAACTCTTATCATAGCATTAACTTCATTAACTTTGCCCACTTTACCTAAAAACCTTTAACCCTCAAGATGTTACATTACCAAAAAATGTTCCAGGTAAGCAGGATTAGAAGGAGAAGAAATAGAGAACATCAGAAAGGCAGCAGATCTATAGAAAGACACGCACACAGGCACCAACTGCTCGGGTTCCAGAATCACCAACAGAGGAACCCCAGGATAAGGCAGGATCCAGACCATGGGCTGGCCTCGTGCTCCGGCTTTTAACCCCCTGGGCCTCCATGGGCCCGCCCCTGGGGTGGGACTGCCAGGTGATTGCCCAATCAGAGTCAGGGGAGGCACCAGCTGCTGGTGTGTAATTGGTTGACAGCTCAGCCAATCAGCACCGCCCCTGCTGTGTGATTGACAGCTCTGCCAGGCCAGGCTGGGGGCGGGGCTCTGTCCCACCACAAACCAAGGCCTGACCCGCCCCCGGCCCCACACGGGCATTCCGAGCATCCCAAGGTGTCTCGGGACATGGATCTCATCCAGCCTCTAACAGCGACCACGGGGACACTGTGGGCACCTCATGGAACCAAGGGGATCATTGTGGCACCACTGGAGCCCATGGAACCAAGGGGCCATGGTGACACCGCGGGGCTCCATGGACCCAGACACCATTATGGCTCTGTGGGGCCTGATGGAACCATGGAGACCATTGGGACCCTTCAGGGCCTGGTGTCACCAAGGGGGCATTGTGACACCTCAGGGCCTCCTGGAAGCAAGGGACCATTTTCTGGGCAGCTGCTATTTGTGAAAGTGAAAAGCCATGAGATAACTGTTTTCTTGTGGAGAAGTCTCCATAACTCTAACAAGAGGCACTTCTCTCCCTAAGTGAACTGAAGAAAGACTATTCTAGAGGTGGAAATCTGACTAAAATTTTAGGTTTTGTCTCTACATTTTCAGATTGTATGGAGAGAGGAAGTGTTCTGAAAGTTTTGTTCATATTCTTATTACTCTTTCATTTAGTTACTGTTAATAAACTTTTCTTTACACTCTTTTAAAGTTTTGAGCCCACTTTGTCTTTCTCCTAATCCTATCTCACAGCAGGAAATGAGTAAGTATATTCTAGTGAGTGCACTGGTAATTAGCTAATACTGAACCCACCACACTAATTGATGCATTGGCCAGGAAATCTCAGATCGGTGAACCAAAACCGCTACAGAAACTTCATGATGAACTGCCCCAGACCAGAGGGAAATCAAGGCAGAGCCGTCATTTGTTAGGACTTGCTTGATCCTAATAAGCGCTGTGGTTCATTTGGAGCTGAGCCCTGGAACCTCAGGGCCTGAGAGGAGATTGCACAAACCTGTTCAGGAGTCAAAGGCAGAAGAAAACCCCAAAGTTTCTCTAGGCATTGATGGGTCCCACTGAGGTCCATCCCCAACACAGGCTACTCATAGATTCCTTGGAGGAGAGAACTGGAGGCCAGGATGACACAAAAACCTCTCAGAGACTCAAAATGGCACAAAAACCTCTTAGTGTGGAAACACAAATCCAAAGTAACTTACAAAAGCTGAGTTTCTCAAAGTATTAAGGAGCCCCACTGAGTGTCAATGCAAAGCACTCAAGGGACTAATTAAAATAGATAATTTGAGGTTCTGACTGCAGTATCTCATAAAGTCTGTATCAAAAGGGAAACACCAAGTTCCTTAAAAGAACTGAAGTACCTTGAAGCATTAATGAGCCCCACTGAGTGTTGTTCCTGACAAAGCCTCTCCAGGGACTAATTAAAGCAGATAATTGGAGGCCATGATTGCACAAAGCTCTCAGAGACTGCAAGGCAAAAGCCAAACCCAAAGTCCTTTGAAAAACCTGCAGTCCCTGGGAGCATGAAGGAGCCCCCAGGGCCATTCCTGACCAAGGCTCTCCAGGGACTCCTTCCGGCAGATCCTTGAGGCCACTGGGATGTGGGCTAGGGGGGGATGCTGAGGGCAGGACCAGGGGCTGACAGTGCCCAGCCTGGCTGGGGCTGTGCCAGGAGGCCCCAGGGCCTCAGGACAAGGTGTCTCCTCACAGCCCTTGGTGGCACAGACCCTGCTGTGCCCCAGGGCACCAAGACTTGGCTTCTCTTTGTCCCCACCTGGCATCAGTGCCTCCAGTTTTCTGCTCTGCCTGGGGCCTGGGGACACTTTCTCAGTCGTGTCTCTCAGTGGGACCCATTAAAAGTCTAAGAAACTTTGGAGCTGGATTCTGACTTGGAGCTCTGGAGAGGTTTCTGCAGCTCCCTCTCAGGGCCTGATGTTCAGGGCCTGAGCACAAAGCCCCAGAGGGTCATTAAAGTCCTTGTGCTGTGTCTGTGCTGCTGAGCTGGGCCGGGCTCCTGGCACAGAGGGTGATCCTGATAACCAAGCAGAGCTTCAAAAGCACATTTCTCTTGCTGAGCAGCTCTTCTGCCAGCCCAGCAGGGCTGGGGCACTGCCTGCAGCCAGCGCGGGCACAGCACAGAGGCACAGAGAGCTTCAATCAGTCAGGGCTGGGAAGGGGCTGAGAAGTGCCTGGGGCAGAATCACTGCCAGCCCTTGGCACAGGAACCTCTGGCTGCAGGACAATGCAGCTGCAGCTCCTGGAGAGATCTCCTAAAGCTGGAACATCCCAATGCCCACAGAGCCTGTGAGTGCATTCTCTGCTCATCTCCTGTGCAGAGCAGTCAGGGGTGCCCAGGGCTGTCCTGCAGAGCAGGGTCCTGCAGCCCAGGGCGCTGTGCTGGGCCAGGGACTCTGCTGCCTGCCAGGGACAGCTCTCAGCTGGCCCTGGAGCTGCTCCCAGTGCTGGGGGACAAGATCTGGGGGAAAGGAGACAGCTGGTAAGTCTTGCAATGTTCTCCTTGTGTGGTGAGGATGCTGCATTGTTCAGGACTGTTCCCAGCATGGTATTTAACTCCAGAACTTTTCCAAATAGATTATACAGGGAGCATAGCAAGACAGGAACTGCATAAATGGGAAATTTCTGCTTTCTTATGTACTAATCTTTGTTGCCTGGATGGGGAATTCCCCATAGATATGCATCTCTCAGTTCATATTGATAAAAAGAAAAGTTTTTTTTTCACATCTAAATAAACCAGGCAGTAACAGAATTCAGCACAGGGCCCCTTAGATGCAGCATCTTTGTGCTTTTTCCAGCCTGCTCAGGATTGCTCTGATGTTGCCATCAGAGCTTGCAGAGTTGAGCTGCCCCTAGGCAGTGCCTGAGCTGGGAGGGGTCTGCAGGGTAAAGCTGAGCCCCCAGGGCTTGGTTGGGCACAGGGAAGCAGCTGCTGGCAGGGACAGCTCCAGGCAGCAGAGCCCTGGGAAGGCAGTGGGGGGAAGATGCCCCTAAGCTGTGCTGGGATATTTAAAGTGCTGTCCACACCCAACTATTCCATAATTATTTTTCTTATAGATTCCCATGTGCAGCCACAGCAAATGTCCAACAGCAGCTCCATCAGCCACTTCCTCCTGCTGGCACTGGCAGACACGCGGCAGCTGCAGCTCCTGCACTTCTGCCTCTTCCTGGGCATCTCCCTGGCTGCCCTCCTGGGCAACGGCCTCATCATCAGCGCCGTAGCCTGCGGCCACCACCTGCACACGCCCATGTTCTTCTTCCTGCTCAACCTGGCCCTCAGTGACCTGGGCTCCATCTGCACCACTGTCCCCAAAGCCATGCACAATTCCCTCTGGGACACCAGCACCATCTCCTACTCAGGATGTGTTGCACAGGTCTTCTTTTCTGTTTTCTGTGTTGCAACTGAATATTTCCTCCTGACCATCATGTGCTACGACCGCTACGTGTCCATCTGCAAACCCCTGCACTACGGGACCCTCCTGGGCAGCAGAGCTTGTGCCCACATGGCAGCAGCTGCCTGGGCCAGTGCCTTCCTCACTGCTCTGCTGCTCACTGCCAATACATTTTCCCTGCCCCTGTGCCATGGCAATGCCCTGGGCCAGTTCTTCTGTGAAATCCCACAGATCCTCAAGCTCTCCTGCTCCAAATCTTATCTCAGGGAACTTGGGCTCATTGCTGTTACTGCTGGTTTCCTATCTGGATGTTTTGTATTCATTGTTTTCTCCTATGTGCAGATCTTCAGGGCTGTGCTGAGGATCCCCTCTGAGCAGGGACGGCACAAAGCCTTTTCCACCTGCCTCCCTCACCTGGCTGTGGTCTCCCTGTTTGTCAGCACTGCAGTGTTTGCCTACCTGAAGCCACCCACGATGTCTTCCCCATCCCTGGATGTGGCCCTGTCACTTCTATACTCAGTGTTGCCTCCAGCCCTGAACCCCGTCATCTACAGCTTGAGGAACCAGGAGCTCAAGGCTGTAGTGTGGACACTGATGACTGGATGCTTTCAGGAACATGAAACTGTAGACCAATTTCTGCAAATAACTTTGAATAAAAGTAATCCTGGATACTTCTTGTTGTTTTTGGTCTTGGAGGTTCTTTTTCTTTGTTTTACAGTTTAATTTTGTCCACAAAGAAATGTTACTCCTTGTGCCATTTCTCATTTTTTTTTCCCTCCACCTTCCCAGTGGCCACAGACTGTGTCAGTGAGTAGCTGTGCTCTTGGCTGCTTTAAAGGAACTAAAGGATCTCCCAGCACAGTTTTCTGCAGAGATGCCCTTTTGTTGCCTTCTCTGGAGCTGCAGCAGCAATGTTTGTGTGCAGAGCTGGGGCAGAGCAGTGCTGGCACAGCAGCTCTGCTCCTGCTGGCCACACCATTCCTGATCCAGGTCAGGAGCCATTGGCCTTCTTGGCCAACTGGGCACACTGCTGGCTCATGTCCAGCCTGCTGTCCATCAGTACCTGCAGGTCCCTTTCTGCCTGGCTGCTGTCCATCCCCTCTGTCCCCAGCCTGTAGCACTGCAGGGGTTGTTGTGGCCAAAGTGCAGGACCCGGCACTTGGACTTGTTAAACCTCACCTTGTTGGATTTGGGCCCTGGATCCAGCCTGTCCAGGGCCCTGTGCAGAGCCCTCCTAGCCTCCACCACATCAACACTGCCATTCAGCTTGGTGTCATCTGCAAAATGTCCTTGGTTCCATGGGCCCCTCAGAGTCACAATGTCAATTTGGTTACACCAGGCCCTGCACTGTCACACTGGTCTCCTTGGTTCCATGGGGCCCCAAAATGTGACAATGGACTCCTTGGTTCCATGGGGCTTCACAGTGTCACAATGTTCTCATTGGTGCCGCAGTTTCACAGTGGCCCCTTGGTTCCATGGGGCCCCAGGGTGGCACAAAGGTCCCATGGTCACACGAGGTTCCACACTGTCACAATGCTCTCTGTGCTTCCACAAGTCCCCTCAGTGTCACAATGGACTCCTTGTTTCCACGAGCCCACACAGTGTCACAACGGCCTTCCAGATTCCCTGAGGCCCCAGAGTGTCACAGTGGCCCCTTGGTTACACAAGGTCCTGCAGTGTCACAATGTCCCCTTGGTTCCAGGAGGCCCCGCAGTGTCAGAACAGCCCCTTGGTTCCCCTGGGCCCTGGACTCTCCCAATGCTCTCCTTGGTTTGGCAGTGTCACAGTGGTGAAACCCCTCGGTCACACGCGGCCCTGCAGTGTCACCATGGCCTCTGTGGTTCCACCAGGACCCAGTGTCACGGGGACTCCCTGGTTCCATTTGGCCCCAGAGCACCACAATGGAGCCCTGGTTCTATGGGGTCGCACAGGGTCACCATGGTCCTCTTAGTTCCATGAGGCCCTGCAGTGTCACAATGGCCTCAGAGTGTCCCAATCACCACAAAATGACAGAATCAAATAGGCTGGAAAAGACCTTTGGGATCATCAAGTCAAACCAATGCCCTAATACCGCCTTGTCACCCAGACCATGCCACTGAGTGCCACTGGAGAGGGACAGTGACTCTGCCACCTCCCCCCTGGCCTGCCCATTCCACTGCCCACTCACCCTTTCTGTGAAGAACTTCTTCCTCTTGTCCAGCCTAAACCTCCCCTGGTGCAGCTGGAGGCTGTGTCTTCTTGTCCTGCCCTCCAGCAGATCCACACTCACACCCAGCTTGGTGTCATCTGCAAATTTGGGGATGGTGGGCTCAATCCCCTCACCCAGACCATCGGTGAAGATGTTAAACAGGACTGGGCCCAACACAGATCCCTGGGGACAGCACCAGGGACTGGACACCAGCTGGGTGCAGCACCATCCCCACCCCTCTCTGGGCCCAGCCTTCAGCCAGCTCTTCCATCTCCCAGCCAGGAGGGAACCTGCCCAAGCCGTGGGCTGCAGCTTTTCCAGGGAATGCTGTCACAGACAGTGTCCAAGGCTCTGCTGAAGTCCAGATGGACACATCCACAGCCTTTCCCACACCCACAGGTGGGTCACCTGGTTATAAAAGGAGATCAGGTTGCTCAGGCAGGACCTGCCCCTCTTAAATCCACGCTGGCTGGCTGTGACCCCTCGGCCATCCTGTGGGTGCCCTGTGGTGGCTCTCAAGGTGATCTGTTCCATAACCTTGCTGGGCACCGAGGTCAGGCTGACAGGCCTGGAGCTCCCCAGATCCTCCTTCCAGCCCTTCTTGGGGATGGGCTCACACTGTCACCTCCAGTGCTCTGGGACCTCCCTGGTGAGCCAGGACTGATGGTAAATGATGGGGAGCAGCTTGGGGAGCTCATCCACCAGCTCCCTCATCCCCCTAGGATGGATCCCATCTGATCCCATACATCTGTGAGCATCTGAGTGGCTCAGCAGGTCAGCAGCTGCTTCCTCCTGGATTACAGGGGCCTGTTCTGCTCCCTGTGCCCATCTACCAGCTCAGGAGAACTCTTGTCCTGAGGACAATCTCTCCATATATTGAAAATTGAGTCAAACAAGGTGTTAAGTACCTCAGCCTTTCCCTTATCTTTAGTTACTCTATTTTCCACTGCATCCAATAAAGAGTAGAGGTTCTCCTTATACCATGTTTTGCTATTAATCATAGACACGTTTGTTATTATTTTTCACAGAAGTGGCCAGGTTAATCTTTAATTGAAATTTCACCTCTTTCCTTTTCTCTTTCTGCATGATGTAACAACATCCTTAAACACTTGCTAAGTTGTCTGACCTTCTGTCCAAAGTTAATGCTCTCTCTGCTTTCCCCTGAGTTCCCACAAAAGCTCCATGGGCAGTCAGGACAGTGAATTTCCTCACCATCTCATCTTTTGCCTCACTGGGACAGGCTGCTCCATCCTCCTTAGGATTGCTTTCTCAAAATGTGTCCATCGTTCCTGAACCCCTTTGTTTTTAAGGGCTTTTTCCCTTAAAAAAAATCAGTACCTGATTTTGTACTCCCCAAACCTGCATCCTAAATAGGCCAAAGTCTGCCCTTCCTAACTCCAGTGTGGAAGTTTTGTTGCTGCCCCTCCTTCTTTCACAGATCATTGAAAACTTGATTATTTCATGGTCCCTGTGCCCTAGGCAGCCTTCGAACCCCACATCTGCCACCAGCCCTTATCTGTGTGTGAACAGCAGGAGACAGAGCTTTCCTTGGGAGTGGAGTGTTACCAAAAATTGGGTAAAACAGAAAACTGCTTAACACCAGTGCAGCATTAAGAAGCAGCATTCTTTATTCAGCCGGATGCATGGGGGATAGCTCCTCCCAAAGCCGAGCATGCTGAGTACAGGAAAGGTTCTGTTCATTCTGTGTATTTTGCACACATATTCATTGATTGTGCTGGACTAAACATCTGATAATAATTTCCCCAGAATCATTAACATATTTCCCCTCCCCTTTACCCATGTGTTCTTCTGTCCTGGGGGTCTCTCTGGTGGTCCCTGGTGGTCGTGGACTCCAATGTTCCCATGGGCCTGGCTGAGCTGGCAGGACACAGAGGCTGGTGAACTCCAGTTCCTCTTCTCACACAATGGGCATTGTGTAGTTTCCATAGGAATGGGGTTTGGAGAACAAGCTCCAGGTGTTAGCTCACCTGGTGGAGACAATTTATCATCTGGTAACAAGAGGTCACAGAGTGGGCTATGACATCACAGAGTGGGTTATGTGAGGTCATTGAGAAGCTACAACATCATAGACTGTCCCTGTAACATCAGAGCTGGCTGTGATATCACAGGGCAGAGGTCTGACATCACAGAGCAGGCGATGAAATCACAGAGCTGTCTGTGACATCAGAGGCCATCTGTGTGAAATTAGAGAATGGGCTGTGACATCTCAGAGCAAGCTGTGACATCACAGAGGGGCTCTGTGACATCCCAGAGGGGCTGTGTGACATCCCAGGTGGGCTCTGTGAGGTCACCGGGTTGGTCACTCAGCCCCAGATCCCCCTCACAGTTTCTCCCAACAAGTCCAATGCTGTTCATGCCCAGCAGGATCCCTGTCCCCCAGTATCCCCCCGGTCCCCCTGGAGCCACAGCCTCCACCAAAGGATGTTCCACAGGATCCACCCCAGAGACTGACATGGGGACAAGGGGCCAGGGCTGTGTGACCAGGACATCAAGGATGTGGATTATCCAGGTCCCTGTGGCCTGGGTTGGGTTCCCCTGGGCAGGAAAGATGCCTAGCAACTGGAGCAGGGTTAGGGAAGGGCCTCCAAGGTGGGGCTGGAGCCCTTGGGCTGTGAGCAGAGCCTGAGGGAGCTGGGCTTGTCCAGCCCAGAGCAGGGAAGGCTGAGGGGCTCCTCATCCCAGCCTGGCAGTGCCAGCAAGGAGGGGATGGAGAACACAGAGCCAGGCTCTTCACCAGGGGCCTGGTGGGAGACAAAAGCCAATGGGTGGAAGGGGAAAGAGGGGAGATCAGCCAGGCCAGGAGGAGATGAAATGAGTCAGGCGGGTTTCAGCATTTCCTCAACACCAAAAGCAGCCTGACCTCCCTTCTCCATCCACCACTGACAGCTTTACAAATCAGGAATTGTTTGAGGTGTTTTGGCCCCACTCCAGGACCATCATCCTGTTACAAGGACTTAATTGTGGTTATAACTATCACAGAACCACATATCTCTAGAAGTAATTTTAGTATGGAACTCACCTGTGGATGGTGGACTCATCAGACACTGCCCTGGGTGTTGCACATAGCTCAGGGAAGAGTGTATTGTTATTATATTGTGTCCTGTTCATCTGTGGTCTGTTGGCCATGAAGAGAAACCTATTTGTGCCTCTCAATCTCACCAATTCCTGACCCACAATGGACACAAACCAGAAGAATTGTGGTTCCAACTCCAGTGGTGGCACTTGGAGTTCCCTCCATCCCCAGAGCAGGGCTCCATTGTCCAAGAAAGTCCCTAGCAATGCAGGGATGAAGGAAACAGGACAGGCTGTGGGATCACAGGCAGGGCATGGCCAGGGATTTGGGGTGGTTGTGAGCCCAGGGCAGGACCCGGCCCTTGGCCTTGGTGAACCTCATCCCATTGTCCTGGGCCCACGGCTCCAGCCTGTCCAGATCCCTCTGCAGAGCTTCCTGCCCTCCAGCACAGCCACACTCCCACCCAGCCTGGGCTCACCTGGAACTGCCTGAGGGTGCCCTCAATGGCCTTGTCCAGATCAGCAATAAAGAGATTTCACTGACCTGGCCCCAGTCCTGTGCCCTGGGGACACCCCTGGATGTGACTCCATTCCTCAGCTGCTCTGAGTGCCAGGGCTTGGATGGGGGAATTGGTAGGTATGGGGTAGGGACAAAGTGTGATTGATTGTCAGCTATGAAGGGTCTTGATTTTCATGTCTATTCCAACTGCATGCGAAGTTTGATTCAGTGTCATCTGGACATTGAACATATCAATAAATTAACAGAAAAAAACCCCAACTAAACAGGACCTACAAAATATTTTTTCACTGTCTTTTTAAATATAATGTATTCACTTTGAATAGGCTTCTGAAACTTGTCTAATCAACCACAAAAAATTTCAAAACTTAAATTATTCCTTGAGGCTTAGCTTGTTAAGGTGTTCTGAATGTTAATGAGCCCTGGAGCACTGAATTCCTGAACTGAAGAGCTGAAGGCTGAAGAAGCCTCTGGAGCAGTAAAATTCAGCAGCAGCCTCCAAGTTGCTGAGGATGTCAGCAGCCCCCACTGAGGCCATCCCTGCCCAGAGACCCTGGGGGAATGGGCAGACAAGGAGAGCATCCCTGGGTTTGGGGCAGCAGAACTCAGAGGCACCAGCGGCTCCAGCTGGGAAATGGAGTGTGGGATGGGGCTGTGAAAGCCCTGCCTGGGCTGTGCCAAGCAGGACACACAAGCCCTGACCCCCATCCACTAAAAAACTCTCTCAAGGTGACATTCAAAAGGAATGACAATTATTTCTGTCCTCTGAGTTGGATGCACTGGAGCAATACTATCAAGAGATACTCAGGAGCTCTAAACAACAAAACAGCCTTTACTGTGAAATTTAGAAAAATCAGAGAAACTTTGGCAAATGTTTTAATATGGCATTCAATCAACAAAAAAAACTTCTCAAGGCATTAACTTGGCCCATTCAACTTCACAAACTCTAAGCCTGTTCAATTTTAAGATAATCAAAATTTGCAAGAGTACAGAAATAGAAGAAGTAGACACAGAAAGAGAGAAAAATAATACTTAGAGAAGCACACACAGAGCTACCAACTACTGGATTCCAGCAATGTTCAGCTGGAAATTCCAAGAGGAGGTAGGGTCAAGATGTGTGCTTGCCTTGTGGTCAGCCTTAAATACCCCTTGGTCTTCCTGAGCCCTTCCCCCAGGTGGGACTTGGGGCCATTTGGTCACTCAGGAGCTGGGCTGGGGCTCCAGAGGTGGCTGTGGAGCATTGCCTGTGCTGTGCCAGGGACTGGCAGACACTGCTGGGCTGGGATAGAGGCTCTGGGGGGATTGGGGTTCCAGGGCAGGGCAGTGCTGGGGTTCCAGGGCAGGGCAAGGCTGGACCTGCCCCTTCCTCCCCCACACTGAAATGTTTCCAGCCAGCAATCTCCTCCAGTCTGTCACAACAGTCAACATTGGTGGTGAAATCCCAATATGGCCATTGACACCTGCAGGAGAAGGACAGTTGTTTTCTATAGGAAGGAAAGCCCCAAGCCCCAGTGAGAAGAGACCCTGCAGGTGCCAAGCTGTCAGGCAGCCCCTGGAGGTCAAACCAGCCAGACCTGTTCCATGTTCCCTTGGATCCTTGGGACCCCACAGTGTCCCAGTGGTCTCCGTGGTTCCCAGGCCCCACAATGTCAAGTGACTCCTCTATTCCATGAGGCCCAAAATGTCACAATGGACCTTTGGACCCTGGGGGTTTGCGATGTCACAATGGTCTCCTTTGGCTCCACAGTGTCACAATGGAACACTGATGACACGAGGCCCTGCAGTGTCACAATGGACCTTTGGTTCCCTGCAGCCCTGCAGTGCCACAAAGGCCTCTTGGTTTCACGAGGCCCCACAGTGTCACAATGGTCCTCTTGGTTCTGTGGGGACCCCCAGAGTCACAATGTTCTCACTGGTGCCATGAGGCCTCACAGTGTCACAATGCTTTGCTTATTCTGTAGGGCCTCATAGTGTCCCAAAGGTCTCCATGATCCCATGAGTCCCCTCAGTGTCACAATGATCTCCTTGGTTCCATGGTGCCCCACAGTGTCACAATGGCCCCTTGGTTCCATGAGGCTGTGAAGTCTCTTAATGGTGTCTCCATGATTCCATGAGGCCTTGCAATGTCACAACGGGTCTTTGGCTCCCTGGGTCTCGCCGTGTCACAATGGTCCCTTGGTCCCATGACACCCCAAAGAGTCATAATGGTCTCCACAGTTCCATGAGGCCCCACAGTGTCACAGTGGACCCTTGGTTTTATGGGGCCTCTCAGTGTCACAATGATCCCGACATTCCATGGAGCCCCACAGTGTCACAAAGGTCCCTTGGTCCCAGAGGCCCCACAGTGTCACAATGGTCCCTTGGTTCCATGGAACCCCACAGTGTCACAATGGTCCCTTGGTCTCACAGGCCCCACAGCGTCACAATGGTCCCTTGGTTCCATGGTTCCTGTGCTGGTGCATTCCCCCCTCCCCTTCTCAGGCCGCCCTGCCAGATGAGAAATGCTCGCTGGCCTCGGCCTTGGCCAGCAGCCCCTGGGCTCAGCTCCTCTGGAGCTCAGCACAAACACGCTCTGCTCCAGGCACTGCTGCTGCCCAGCCAGCTCCTGGCTGCTTTAGGAGCAGCCCTGGGAACTGTTTGTGTTCCCTCAGTGGCACAACATCCCTGTTCTCAGCCTGCCAAAGAAAGCTGCTGATGCCAAGTGCGGCCAGGGTGAAACATGGCTGGGACTGCAGCCCCTCTCTTGGGGCCCTACAAACAGCACTCCAAAAGGAGCCCTTGGAGCTCTCCTGGGCCAGCGACTCCCTCTGAGTGGGGCCTCTCCGAGCCGGGAACTCTCCCGTTTGCTGCACTGGGGATCCCCAACAACGAGGGAGCCTGGGCCGATCCCCCCACTCCTCCAGGCTCAACCCTTCCCTGCTGGGGAGATGCCAAAGCATCCCCAGGAGCATTTCCCTGCCCTCAGGGGAATTTCTCACAGGTGCCTCGCACTGACTCTCTGTGTCTGTGTGCACACAGGAGTGCCTGTGCTGGGGAAATGTGGCAGAAATGCTGCTCCCTGAGGGGTCTGACTGCCTTGGATAGCAGAGCCAGTCAGGCCTGTAGGTAAGGCTAAATCACAAGGTCTAAGCTAAGTGGAACGCTGCTAAGAGTTTTTCTTTTGCTAAGTTCATATGTTTAATATAAGTTATATGTTAAATTAAATATTGTTAAATGTTATTCCTGTTTTAAATTGCATAGTTATAGATTATAAGTTAGGTTAAATACTGTTAAGCTCTGTTCTTTTGCTAAATTGTTAAGTTTAATGTAGAAATCAAGGTAAAGGTACAAGGTAATTCCTATTAGGTTTTAGGTCTGTTAAGGTTTTGGGCCATATTCCTTTTATCCTTGCCCTCATTTTTTTTGTGTCACACACACAGGGGCAGTTCTCAATTCATTTCTGGTTTGATTGCCTGGATTTTGTTTGGTTTTGTTGTTGCTTTGTTTCCTTGCTGTGCCTGAAGTGCCCAGTCAGGAGCAGAGTGAATCTTGCCAAGGAACTTTGTGCTGCTGTCACTTTAATATTAAATCTGGTTTTTGCTGGGGATTTTTTCAGCGCTCTCAAGCCCTCGTTGGTCACAGGGTGAAGGAGCCCTGGCCCAGGCTCTGGCCCTGGGGGACACGGGGACGCTGCCGGGGGGTCCCTGTCCCCCTGTCCCAACCCCCATGGCTCCAGCCCCCATCCCCGTGTCAGGCTCTGGGGTCGATCCTGTGGAACATTCTCTGGGGGAGGCAGCGGCACCGGGGGCGGGGGGACTTGGGGGGACAGGGGACCCCGCTGTGCATGAGCAGCGTTGGACTTCTCTGGGGGAACTGGGAGGGGGCTAGGGCAGAGTGACCTCCCCAGTGACCTCACACAGCCTCTCAGATGTCACATAGCCATCTCTGTGATGTCACACAGCCCAGTCTGTAATGTCATACAGGCCCTGTGATGCTGGGCAGTTCCGGCGCCATCCCAGCAGTGGCCTCTCCCTCCTGCCCCGTTCCTCAGCTGGTGCCGCCCTTGGGGCACTGGGCCTTGTCTTCCTCTTCTCCCTGGGCATCCCCTGCCGCCTGCCCACCCAGGTTGTCCTGGGGAGCTGCTGCCCCTGAGCCAGGGGCTCTGCTCTGCTGCCTTGGGCACCCCGGGGTTCCCAAAGCACCCCACGGCCAGGCTGGACCCAGAATGTCACAATGTCCCCTTGGTTCCATCAGGCCCCGCAGTGTCACAGTGCTCCCTGTGCTCCCTGAGGCCCCACATCACCCAGCCCAGGCCATTGCTGTGGTTCCAGTCCCTCCCAGTATGATCCCAGTGATTCCCAGTCTCTCTCAGTATATCCCACTTGATCCCAGCATGCTCCCAGTCACACCCACTTCCTCCCAGTTGCTTCCAGCATAATTCCAGTTGCCCAGAACCACTTCTAGCCACCCTCAGTGCAGTACCAGTTGCTCCCAGGATATCCCAGTTGCACCGACCATGGTCCAAACTGCCCTCAGAATGTTCCTGGTCACTCCCAGTATGATCCCAGTCCCCCTCAGTGTTGTTCCAGTTCCACCCAGTATGTTCCCAGTTGCACCTAGTCACCCCTAGTACAGTCCCGCTCACTGCCAGTATGACCTCAGTGGCCCCCATTACAGACACAGTCACTCACAGTTGCCCTCACTTGCCCCCAAAATGGTCCCAGCTGTTCCCAGTGTTGTCCCCTCCAGTATGGTGCCAGACACTTCCAGTATATTCCAATTGCCCCCAGCATGCTCGATCCCAGTCACCCCAGAGTCCCCAGTATGGTTCCAGTTGCCCCCAGGATGACCTCACTCATTCCCAGTATATCCCAGTTACCTCCAGCAGGCCCCCAAGCCCCCTCCCAGCACCACAAATGGCCCCAAGAGCCACAACAGCCTTTCTCAGTCCAACCAGGAGTCCCTAAAACCCCTCCCAGCCCTCCATGGAGCTGAGTGGGAGAGGTTGGTGGACAGGAACATCCTCAGCAAGGGTCAGCTAGGACACTTCAGCAGCAATTTGGGCATATTGTGGGGAACACTTGGACTGGGCAGACCCAGGCCAGGGACTAGGACAGACAGCCGGAATTCATGGAGAACAGATGAGGTCAGATGGACCCATTCTGCTGGAACAACTACAAGAGCATGGCCATGTCCCTTGGCTTGGATGGTCCCAGAACAACCAAATCCTCCCCTTAACCTCAAATTCACATTCAAATCCCAGTAAAATGATTCAGCTTTAGATCTCTTTACTTGATTTCTTTATTTTTACCCCAATTCTAGCTGTTCTGATGGGATAAACAAGGAGATTATTCAGGTGGGAAAAGATCTCCATGATCATCCATTATTGCTTGATGCCACCAGAAGAAAAAGTGACACAGCAGGTAAGAATTTCTTGGGCTTTAAAGTCAAAGAAACAGCTCTTCCCAATTAATTTTCAATGTTGATCAGAGTCCCGATGGATTTTCCTGGTCTGTGTTCATCCAGGTGTCTATGGGCATCCAGGAGGATTTGAAGACCACTTTCCAGGTGTCTTCTCATCAGGGATCACAAGGAATGTGGGTCACCAGGGCTCTGACCAACATGGGTCTTCTAAAGGGGGATGGAGGTGGAGCAGCACACGAAGCTCTTCCTGAAGTCGGGGCACTCACAGGGCTTCCCTTACCTGTGCCTAAGTTGGTGTCGAGTCAAGTGAAAGCTCCTGGAGAAGCTCTTCCCACACTGGAGACACTCAAAAGGCTGGTGTGGATGTGCCGGTGCCTGACAAGGTGGGAGTTTTGCTTGAAGCCCTTCCTGCAGTCGGGGCAGCGGAAAGGCCTCTCCCCTTTGTGAATCCTCTGGTGCTTGCAGAGATCAGAGCTCCACCTAAACCTCTTCTGACACTCGGGACACTCATAGGGCCTCTCCCCAGTGTGGATGCGTTGGTGGATGATGAGTTCTGAGCTCCAGCCGAAGCCCTTCTCACAATCCCCACACTTGTAGGGCCATTCCCCGGTGTGGATCATCTGGTGGCGGATCAGGTGGGATTTCCGCCTGAAGCTCTTCCCACACTCCGAGCACTTGTACGGCTTCTCCCCATCATGAAGCTGCTCATGGACCACCAGCTCTGAGCTCTGGCTGAAGCTCTGCCCACCTTCCTGACACTGGGTGTGTCTTTCCTCCTCAGATGACCCTGGGCTGGTTTTGCAGCCCCTCCTCCTGTGGGATGTCTGGGGCTTTTCCTCCCCGTTGGGTTCCTGTGCTGTGGAGCCAGTCAAAATGGCCTCTTCCATGAGGTTCTGCTGCAGGGATTTGTCCTTCCTGGTCTCCATCTGCAGCTCCTGCTCTGGGGGAGGAAGGACAAGGAGAGGATGGGATTTGCCAGAGGGAAGGGCAGGGAGATCCCCCGAGTGCGTCCCTTGCAGGAGGGCACCAGTAGAGGGGCTGTCCTGCAGCTGGGAGCCAGGCTGGGCTGGGAGATGGAACAGGAGAGAGGGGGAAAGGGGCACTGACTTCCTCCTCACCTGCCTGGGCATCCCAGGGCATCTTCCTCTTCCTCGCAGCCTCCTCCTCCATCTGGAAGATATTTGGAGATGGGAAATCCTGTTTTGAAAGGAAAACAAGGGATGAGCACAGTGAGTTTTGTACTGGTTTGAAGGTAAACCAGTGGGAGAGTCTAAGCCAGAATGACAATTTAATAGGAAAATTAAGATCAAAGCTATGATACAGAAAGACTGGTTTAAACTCACAGAGTCAGGATATAACCTGACACCCTGATAATCAGGGTGGTGGTAGCAGGATGATGAAATGGTGGCTGCAGTCCGGCTGGAGTGATGAACGTGATTCTGTTAAAGCAGTGATCCCGTAGAAGGGTCTGGTCTTCCTCTGAAGGTCCAGTGGTGCTTATGGAGCTCTTCTCCTCTGGGAATGCAGCAGAAAAAGTGGTTGTGGTGTTGCAAGGGTGAGATTATATCCAGTTAGGAATGCTTGGTTCCTCCCCCTGGGCGGAGCATCCCACAATGGGATGTTGTAATTTTATCAGTGCTGCAGTGACACTCAATGGCCCATTAAGAGAAGATGGCCCTGGAGGGCGTTATCAGGGCTGAGCCATGGAAGAGATAAAGAACACTGCCCCACCTGTTGATAACAGTTTATGGAGATGGGGACTGAAAACACTTTTGGTTACATCTGACACTGTAACCTGAAACAGTGAGGCAATCCCTGCTCGGGGTGGGGGGTGAACACCACCCCCCTTACCCAAACTGGCTCCGGTGTAAAACCCCCACCCTGGGAAGGCCACACACACAGGGGACAATGCCACACTTGCCCTGCTCCAGGGGAGATCTCTGTCCCTGTCACTCCCTTGCTCTCTCCCCTTTTCTCTTTCTTTCCATCTCTCTCTCTACCTCACATTTACTGGTCAATAAAATCCACTTTGGATTTGGTCTCCTTAGCAGCTTAATTGTGGCAGAGGCATCTCTCCAACAATTTTGTTAACCAGATTGTGACATTATTTTGGCACAGTGAGTTCAGGGCACTGTTGTCTGACCCCAAGTGTGTTTGACAACAGCATGGTTCCCTCCTCTGAGGAGGTTTTGCCTCTTTCTGGAGGAACTCTTGGAAATTTTGATGCAGCCTCCTCTGAGAGACTTATGGAAGAACTTATGAGGAAAATGGCTCTTGTGGGTGGCCAGTGTAGAGAAAATATTTTGTTTTCCTTCTTTGAAAAGTCTGTTAAAATCACTGGAAGAAAGGGATAAAATCATACCAGCAAGACTGGCAGGGATCATTCACCACGCAGTGAGGAACAAAAGGTTACTAAAGTCCCACAAGAAGCCCTGCTAAGGTAGCTAAATGCCAAATAACTCCTGAATACACAGGCTTTGGGGCTTTACCAAATGTGAGAATCATTTTCTCTTGCTACCTGTCTCCTTTGTGACAGCTACACTGAGCTTTCCCTCCCATTTAATAACCTGTATTGGGCTAAATGTCCACTTTTATCACAACCTGCCAGCAGCTGAGCTGGAGTTGTGCCGGAAGTGGTGAAATTTGAAATTGCCACAGAATTGCTTGTATTGTCAGTTTATTAATATTTGGGATTTGTTTGCATTTTCATCACAAGTGACTTGTGGGAAGAGCAAATATTCCTCAAGGTATTTTCTGTAGGGTTAAGTTTGATTTCTGGCAAGTTTGTTTAACCTGGTCCCCAGGGGATGCTCGAGTGGTCTCTGTGCCTCTCACCCTGAGGGATGCTTGGGAGGGGCTTGGATGGGTTGTCCCTTTCCCTGTCACTCCAGGCCATTCCCCAGGGGAGTCCTAGGCTCTGTTACCCCAGGGCATTCCCTGAGGGGTTGTCCCCATCTCTTTCACCCCAGGCTATTCCACAGGGGCTGTCCCTGTCCCTATCCCTGTTACCCCAGGCCATTCCTGAGGAGGTGTCTCTCTCCCGGTCACCCCAAGCCATTCCCCAGGGGGGTCTCCATTGTTCTCACCCTCTCACCCCTGTGCCAGGGGAGTGCTCGGGGGAGACTCTGTCCCTCTCAGCCAAGATGTGCTTGGGCGTTGAAACAGGGTATTTTACAGGTTAAATTTAACAGGGTAGAAATCCATTTGGATTTAGGTGAAATGTGCTGTTTTGAAGTATTAGCAGCTTGCTAACATAGGTAAAATGTGCTGTTTAGTCTGCTAGCTCTGCTGCTGAAACGCAGATAGAAAATCAATCCCCACAAATCCTGTAAGGAGTTGTATGGACGGTATGTTTATTGCAGCGCTGGACGCATGTGGGGATCGTTCCCCTTCAAAGGACATCAGCACCCTGTGTAAGAGACGGTCCCAAGTTCCCCTCATTTTTGCCTCATGTTTGCCGCAATGGCAGAGACTGAGATGCTGGAGACCCTGATTGGAGTTCCAGCTTGGAGAGATGGATGATTATTTTTGCAGGTGTATTTGCTGTACCACCACAGACCACTGCTTCAAGCAGGGCCTGGCAAGGACCTGGCAAGGAGTGGCTTGTTCTACGCGCTCACACTGGCTTCATGATACCTGCTCAACCCACGGATTTTCCCACCTCTTGGCCAAATGAACTTCGGGGTAATTCTGATGATCTCCCACGGAAGACCCCTCATCTCTCTCGTGACCACTGTGACAGACAGAGATCGAAGCCCCTCCCAAGGACTGAGACTGAGACCCCCACCACAGGGAGGAAGGCTGGCCTGATCAATGTGAGATGTTTCCCAGGTGTGGTTGATGGACTAAGAAGACAATGTCTCTCTTTCACAGCTGAAAACATGACCTGTTTCTCCTCGGTAGCTTCAATGGACTTATTCTTCATTCTACCTGTTCCCCCTCAATGACTTCAATAGACTTTCATTTTCTTTTGCCTGTTTCCCCCCCTTAGACAGAGGACCATGAAAGACCCCTGAGATTACCAAGATTTTGAGATTCTCCCCGACACAAGAAAATGGATTGTCATTGTCTGGACCAGAGAGGATTTTGTCTGCCTTGGTACCTATAATCCCCTTTCCCCTCCTTTTCTTTCTATCCTTTCTTTCCTTTCTGTTCCCTCTATTGCATTTGCTGTTGGCACTCTATAATAAAGGTGCATTTGTTGTGATTAAAGTGATGGTCCCCTGCTGTTTGCCTTTTTGCACTTTGGGGATTGGTAAATGAAACATCATGACACCCTGCTCCTCCAAACAGATCTTGACACTCCCTCACGGGATTGGGACCTGCGGGCAGGGTCCCTTCCTACCCTAATAGTTCTGGGATTCTGTCAGGGACTCGCTTCCCTTTCCTTCTTCCCTCTGCTTCCAGCTGTGAATGTGCCAGAAAATGCCCAGCAAATCCACCTTTGCTGTGTGCTCTGGGAGCTCACACAGCTGCTGCACCTTGTCCCCTGCCCTGCACAGCTCCTTGGGAGGCACGGCAGGAGCAGCACCCTGAGAGCCTCAGGAATGCCCCTCTGGGATCCATGTCACACACTCCCAGGGGCTGGAATTCCAGTTCCCAGCCAGGAAAAGATGTTCCCAGACAGGAAAAGATGTTCCTGCCCTTGAAGGCAAAGCTCTTAACAAGGACCCAAAAGCCAAGTGGAGCAAGATCCTACAGTGACATTTCACTGCCAGCCTTCATAACTTCACCCATGGTTGTTGTAGCTCATGGACTGGGAATTAAATCAGGGCAGGGCCTTTGGTAAGAGCTGCCCTGGGTCAAGTGAGACACTGAGAGAGAAACAGAGCAGGTGAAGGAAGGCAGGAGAGAAAGGAGGACACAAACACAATCAGCTGAGAAGGTAGCACTCTGAAAACAGAAATGCCATGGACTGAAAATGAATGGGATGAAAAGAAATAATTTTGTAGCTTGTATTTCCAATCAAAACACAATTTCCTCACTTTTTCACCAACCTCCTCCTGGTGTCATTCAGCAGGGCTGTCAGAAAGTTCTTCATTCTGAGCGGATGCTCCAGGCTGCAGCCACAGGAAACAGGGAATGGGGATTTTCCTGCTCCTGGGGAGTTTGACATCCTCAGCTGAGGAGAGAAGGAGGCAGCAGGAGAAAAGGACAGCTGGGCTTCACCCTTCCACAAGAAAGAGGAGGGGAAAAATCTCTCATCATGTTTGCAGCTGCTCCCACAGGGATGTGAGGGCTGATCCCAGAGCCCCAAGGGTCACATTCAGGGCAGCCCTCAGGGAATGCTCACCTGGTATTGGGGGGCTGCATGGGAGCACCTGGATCTTGGAGCACCCAACTGCCCCCATGTTTGGATGTGCCTGAGGAGGGCTGGGACAATGCCAGGGACATCCTGCAGTGACATCCCCCTGTGTGTGCTCAGTCCCAACCCTGACCCTGATCCTGGTCTCAATCTCACTCCATGGTTAGACACACTCAGAGTTCCGTATTTAATCTCAGCCCAGTGCCAAACTTATCTAGGCCCAGACCCAATCCCAGCCTCAGCCCTAAAGCCAATCCCACATTTTGCCTTAACCCGAATCTCAGCTCTAATCCAAATCTCAGCCCCAACTCCAACCCCAGACCCAATTCCAGCCCTTTCCTAAATCCTCAGCCCCAAACCAAATCCCAGGTTCAGCCCTTCTGGGGGTTTGTGGGGGGCTCTGTCCTTCTGACCCTGATGATGTTTGGGTGGGATCACACCAGGGCTGAGAGGGACAGAGACCCCCCAGCCTCCCCAAGGATGAGAAGGTCGGAGAGCCCCCCCAGCCCCGAGCACCCTCAGCGGTGAGAGGGACACAGAGCCACTGGTCCCCAGCCCTGCACAAACTTTCCCTGAGGTCAGAGGGATGAAGACCCCCTGAGCATCCCCCAGGGTGAGGGGACAGAGACCCCTTGAATATCCCCTGGGAACCAGACAAAATAAACTTGCAGAAATCAAACATAACGCTGCATAAAGTACTTTGATGAATATTTGATTTTCTCACAAGTCACTTGTGATGGAAATGCAAACAAATCCCAAACATGAATAAACCAAGAATAGAAGCGATTCTGTGGCAATTCCAAGTTTCATCAGTTCCCATGCAGCTCCAGCTCAGCTGCTAGCAGGTTCCAATAAAAGAAAAGTGAAAATTTGGCCCAATACAGATTATTAAAAGGAAGGGACTGCGCTGTGTAGCTATGACAAAGGTGACAGGGACGAAGGAGATATTGATTCTCATATTTGGACAAAACCTCCAAACCTGTGAATTTGGGAGTTATTCAGGAATTTAGTTAGAGCTCGGCTTCTTGTAGGACTTATCAGTCTTGCTGGTATCATTTGTTACCTTTCTTTCAGTGATTTTAACAAACTTTGCAGGAAAAGACAAGAAAATATTATCTTTACACTGGCCACCCACAAGAGCCATTGTCTTCATAAGTTCTTCCATAAGTTGCCCAGAGAAAGGTGCATCCAAGTTTCCAAGAGATCCTCCAGAAAGAGGCAAAACCCCCTCAGAGGAGGGAACCATGCTGTTGTCAAACACACTTGGGGTCAGACAACAGTGCCCTGAACTCACTGTGCCAAAATAATGTCACAATCTGGTTAACAAAATTGTTGGAGAGATGCCTCTGCCACAATTAAGCTGCTAAGGAGACCAAATCCAAAGTGGATTTTATTGACCAGTAAATGTGAGGTAGAGAGAGAGATGGAAAGAAAGAGAAAAGGGGAGAGAGCAAGGGAGTGACAGGGACAGAGATCTCCCCTGGAGCAGGGCAAGTGTGGCATTGTCCCCTGTGTGTGTGGCCTTCCCAGGGTGGGGGTTTTACACCGGAGCCAGTTTGGGTAAGGGGGGTGGTGTTCACCCCCCACCCCGAGCAGGGATTGCCTCACTGTTTCCGGTTACAATGTCAGATGTAACCAAAAGTGTTTTCAGTCCCCATCTCCATAAACTGTTATCAACAGGTGGGGCAGTGTTCTTTATCTCTTCCATGGCTCAGCCCTGATAACGCCCTCCAGGGGCCATCTTCTCTTAATGGGCCATTGAGTGTCACTGCAGCACTGATAAAATTACAACATCCCATTGTGGGATGCTCCGCCCAGGGGGAGGAACCAAGCATTCCTAACTGGATATAATCTCACCCTTGCAACACCACAACCACTTTTTCTGCTGCATTCCCAGAGGAGAAGAGCTCCATAAGCACCACTGGACCTTCAGAGGAAGACCAGACCCTTCTACGGGATCACTGCTTTAACAGAATCACGTTCATCACTCCAGCCGGACTGCAGCCACCATTTCATCATCCTGCTACCACCATCCTGATTATCAGGGTGTCAAGCTATATTCTGACTCTGTGAGTTTAAACCAGTCTTTCTGTATCATAGCTTTGATCTTAATTTTCCTATTAAATTGTCATTCTGGCTTAGACTCTCCCACTGGTTTACCTTCAAACCAGTACAAAACTCACTGTGCTCATCCCTTGTTTTCCTTTCAAAACAGGATTTCCCATCTCCAAATATCTTCCAGATGGAGGAGGAGGCTGCGAGGAAGAGGAAGATGCCCTGGGATGCCCAGGCAGGTGAGGAGGAAGTCAGTGCCCCTTTCCCCCTCTCTCCTGTTCCATCTCCCAGCCCAGCCTGGCTCCCAGCTGCAGGACAGCCCCTCTACTGGTGCCCTCCTGCAAGGGACGCACTCGGGGGATCTCCCTGCCCTTCCCTCTGGCAAATCCCATCCTCTCCTTGTCCTTCCTCCCCCAGAGCAGGAGCTGCAGATGGAGACCAGGAAGGACAAATCCCTGCAGCAGAACCTCATGGAAGAGGCCATTTTGACTGGCTCCACATCACAGGAACCCAACGGGGAGGAAAAGCCCCAGACATCCCACAGGAGGAGGGGCTGCAAAACCAGCCCAGGGTCATCTGAGGAGGAAAGACACACCCAGTGTCAGGAAGGTGGGCAGAGCTTCAGCCAGAGCTCAGAGCTGGTGGTCCATGAGCAGCTTCATGATGGGGAGAAGCCGTACAAGTGCTCGGAGTGTGGGAAGAGCTTCAGGCGGAAATCCCACCTGATCCGCCACCAGATGATCCACACCGGGGAATGGCCCTACAAGTGTGGGGATTGTGAGAAGGGCTTCGGCTGGAGCTCAGAACTCATCATCCACCAACGCATCCACACTGGGGAGAGGCCCTATGAGTGTCCCGAGTGTCAGAAGAGGTTTAGGTGGAGCTCTGATCTCTGCAAGCACCAGAGGATTCACAAAGGGGAGAGGCCTTTCCGCTGCCCCGACTGCAGGAAGGGCTTCAAGCAAAACTCCCACCTTGTCAGGCACCGGCACATCCACACCAGCCTTTTGAGTGTCTCCAGTGTGGGAAGAGCTTCTCCAGGAGCTTTCACTTGACTCGACACCAACTTAGGCACAGGTAAGGGAAGCCCTGTGAGTGCCCCGACTTCAGGAAGAGCTTCGTGTGCTGCTCCACCTCCATCCCCCTTTAGAAGACCCATGTTGGTCAGAGCCCTGGTGACCCACATTCCTTGTGATCCCTGATGAGAAGACACCTGGAAAGTGGTCTTCAAATCCTCCTGGATGCCCATAGACACCTGGATGAACACAGACCAGGAAAATCCATCGGGACTCTGATCAACATTGAAAATTAATTGGGAAGAGCTGTTTCTTTGACTTTAAAGCCCAAGAAATTCTTACCTGCTGTGTCACTTTTTCTTCTGGTGGCATCAAGCAATAATGGATGATCATGGAGATCTTTTCCCACCTGAATAATCTCCTTGTTTATCCCATCAGAACAGCTAGAATTGGGGTAAAAATAAAGAAATCAAGTAAAGAGATCTAAAGCTGAATCATTTTACTGGGATTTGAATGTGAATTTGAGGTTAAGGGGAGGATTTGGTTGTTCTGGGACCATCCAAGCCAAGGGACATGGCCATGCTCTTGTAGTTGTTCCAGCAGAATGGGTCCATCTGACCTCATCTGTTCTCCATGAATTCCGGCTGTCTGTCCTAGTCCCTGGCCTGGGTCTGCCCAGTCCAAGTGTTCCCCACAATATGCCCAAATTGCTGCTGAAGTGTCCTAGCTGACCCTTGCTGAGGATGTTCCTGTCCACCAACCTCTCCCACTCAGCTCCATGGAGGGCTGGGAGGGGTTTTAGGGACTCCTGGTTGGACTGAGAAAGGCTGTTGTGGCTCTTGGGGCCATTTGTGGTGCTGGGAGGGGGCTTGGGGGCCTGCTGGAGGTAACTGGGATATACTGGGAATGAGTGAGGTCATCCTGGGGGCAACTGGAACCATACTGGGGACTCTGGGGTGACTGGGATCGAGCATGCTGGGGGCAATTGGAATATACTGGAAGTGTCTGGCACCATACTGGAGGGGACAACACTGGGAACAGCTGGGACCATTTTGGGGGCAAGTGAGGGCAACTGTGAGTGACTGTGTCTGTAATGGGGGCCACTGAGGTCATACTGGCAGTGAGCGGGACTGTACTAGGGGTGACTAGGTGCAACTGGGAACATACTGGGTGGAACTGGAACAACACTGAGGGGGACTGGGATCATACTGGGAGTGACCAGGAACATTCTGAGGGCAGTTTGGACCATGGTCGGTGCAACTGGGATATCCTGGGAGCAACTGGTACTGCACTGAGGGTGGCTAGAAGTGGTTCTGGGCAACTGGAATTATGCTGGAAGCAACTGGGAGGAAGTGGGTGTGACTGGGAGCATGCTGGGATCAAGTGGGATATACTGAGAGAGACTGGGAATCACTGGGATCATACTGGGAGGGACTGGAACCACAGCAATGGCCTGGGCTGGGTGATGTGGGGCCTCAGGGAGCACAGGGAGCACTGTGACACTGCGGGGCCTGATGGAACCAAGGGGACATTGTGACATTCTGGGTCCAGCCTGGCCGTGGGGTGCTTTGGGAACCCCGGGGTGCCCAAGGCAGCAGAGCAGAGCCCCTGGCTCAGGGGCAGCAGCTCCCCAGGACAACCTGGGTGGGCAGGCGGCAGGGGATGCCCAGGGAGAAGAGGAAGACAAGGCCCAGTGCCCCAAGGGCGGCACCAGCTGAGGAACGGGGCAGGAGGGAGAGGCCACTGCTGGGATGGCGCCGGAACTGCCCAGCATCACAGGGCCTGTATGACATTACAGACTGGGCTGTGTGACATCACAGAGATGGCTATGTGACATCTGAGAGGCTGTGTGAGGTCACTGGGGAGGTCACTCTGCCCTAGCCCCCTCCCAGTTCCCCCAGAGAAGTCCAACGCTGCTCATGCACAGCGGGGTCCCCTGTCCCCCCAAGTCCCCCCGCCCCCGGTGCCGCTGCCTCCCCCAGAGAATGTTCCACAGGATCGACCCCAGAGCCTGACACGGGGATGGGGGCTGGAGCCATGGGGGTTGGGACAGGGGGACAGGGACCCCCCGGCAGCGTCCCCGTGTCCCCCAGGGCCAGAGCCTGGGCCAGGGCTCCTTCACCCTGTGACCAACGAGGGCTTGAGAGCGCTGAAAAAATCCCCAGCAAAAACCAGATTTAATATTAAAGTGACAGCAGCACAAAGTTCCTTGGCAAGATTCACTCTGCTCCTGACTGGGCACTTCAGGCACAGCAAGGAAACAAAGCAACAACAAAACCAAACAAAATCCAGGCAATCAAACCAGAAATGAATTGAGAACTGCCCCTGTGTGTGTGACACAAAAAAAATGAGGGCAAGGATAAAAGGAATATGGCCCAAAACCTTAACAGACCTAAAACCTAATAGGAATTACCTTGTACCTTTACCTTGATTTCTACATTAAACTTAACAATTTAGCAAAAGAACAGAGCTTAACAGTATTTAACCTAACTTATAATCTATAACTATGCAATTTAAAACAGGAATAACATTTAACAATATTTAATTTAACATATAACTTATATTAAACATATGAACTTAGCAAAAGAAAAACTCTTAGCAGCGTTCCACTTAGCTTAGACCTTGTGATTTAGCCTTACCTACAGGCCTGACTGGCTCTGCTATCCAAGGCAGTCAGACCCCTCAGGGAGCAGCATTTCTGCCACATTTCCCCAGCACAGGCACTCCTGTGTGCACACAGACACAGAGAGTCAGTGCGAGGCACCTGTGAGAAATTCCCCTGAGGGCAGGGAAATGCTCCTGGGGATGCTTTGGCATCTCCCCAGCAGGGAAGGGTTGAGCCTGGAGGAGTGGGGGGATCGGCCCAGGCTCCCTCGTTGTTGGGGATCCCCAGTGCAGCAAACGGGAGAGTTCCCGGCTCGGAGAGGCCCCACTCAGAGGGAGTCGCTGGCCCAGGAGAGCTCCAAGGGCTCCTTTTGGAGTGCTGTTTGTAGGGCCCCAAGAGAGGGGCTGCAGTCCCAGCCATGTTTCACCCTGGCCGCACTTGGCATCAGCAGCTTTCTTTGGCAGGCTGAGAACAGGGATGTTGTGCCACTGAGGGAACACAAACAGTTCCCAGGGCTGCTCCTAAAGCAGCCAGGAGCTGGCTGGGCAGCAGCAGTGCCTGGAGCAGAGCGTGTTTGTGCTGAGCTCCAGAGGAGCTGAGCCCAGGGGCTGCTGGCCAAGGCCGAGGCCAGCGAGCATTTCTCATCTGGCAGGGCGGCCTGAGAAGGGGAGGGGGGAATGCACCAGCACAGGAACCATGGAACCAAGGGACCATTGTGACGCTGTGGGGCCTGTGAGACCAAGGGACCATTGTGACACTGTGGGGTTCCATGGAACCAAGGGACCATTGTGACACTGTGGGGCCTCTGGGACCAAGGGACCTTTGTGACACTGTGGGGCTCCATGGAATGTCGGGATCATTGTGACACTGAGAGGCCCCATAAAACCAAGGGTCCACTGTGACACTGTGGGGCCTCATGGAACTGTGGAGACCATTATGACTCTTTGGGGTGTCATGGGACCAAGGGACCATTGTGACACGGCGAGACCCAGGGAGCCAAAGACCCGTTGTGACATTGCAAGGCCTCATGGAATCATGGAGACACCATTAAGAGACTTCACAGCCTCATGGAACCAAGGGGCCATTGTGACACTGTGGGGCACCATGGAACCAAGGAGATCATTGTGACACTGAGGGGACTCATGGGATCATGGAGACCTTTGGGACACTATGAGGCCCTACAGAATAAGCAAAGCATTGTGACACTGTGAGGCCTCATGGCACCAGTGAGAACATTGTGACTCTGGGGGTCCCCACAGAACCAAGAGGACCATTGTGACACTGTGGGGCCTCGTGAAACCAAGAGGCCTTTGTGGCACTGCAGGGCTGCAGGGAACCAAAGGTCCATTGTGACACTGCAGGGCCTCGTGTCATCAGTGTTCCATTGTGACACTGTGGAGCCAAAGGAGACCATTGTGACATCGCAAACCCCCAGGGTCCAAAGGTCCATTGTGACATTTTGGGCCTCATGGAATAGAGGAGTCACTTGACATTGTGGGGCCTGGGAACCACGGAGACCACTGGGACACTGTGGGGTCCCAAGGATCCAAGGGAACATGGAACAGGTCTGGCTGGTTTGACCTCCAGGGGCTGCCTGACAGCTTGGCACCTGCAGGGTCTCTTCTCACTGGGGCTTGGGGCTTTCCTTCCTATAGAAAACAACTGTCCTTCTCCTGCAGGTGTCAATGGCCATATTGGGATTTCACCACCAATGTTGACTGTTGTGACAGACTGGAGGAGATTGCTGGCTGGAAACATTTCAGTGTGGGGGAGGAAGGGGCAGGTCCAGCCTTGCCCTGCCCTGGAACCCCAGCACTGCCCTGCCCTGGAACCCCAATCCCCCCAGAGCCTCTATCCCAGCCCAGCAGTGTCTGCCAGTCCCTGGCACAGCACAGGCAATGCTGCACAGCCACCTCTGGAGCCCCAGCCCAGCTCCTGAGTGACCAAATGGCCCCAAGTCCCACCTGGGGGAAGGGCTCAGGAAGACCAAGGGGTATTTAAGGCTGACCACAAGGCAAGCACACATCTTGACCCTACCTCCTCTTGGAATTTCCAGCTGAACATTGCTGGAATCCAGTAGTTGGTAGCTCTGTGTGTGCTTCTCTAAGTATTATTTTTCTCTCTTTCTGTGTCTACTTCTTCTATTTCTGTACTCTTGCAAATTTTGATTATCTTAAAATTGAACAGGCTTAGAGTTTGTGAAGTTGAATGGGCCAAGTTAATGCCTTGAGAAGTTTTTTTTGTTGATTGAATGCCATATTAAAACATTTGCCAAAGTTTCTCTGATTTTTCTAAATTTCACAGTAAAGGCTGTTTTGTTGTTTAGAGCTCCTGAGTATCTCTTGATAGTATTGCTCCAGTGCATCCAACTCAGAGGACAGAAATAATTGTCATTCCTTTTAAATGTCACCTTGAGAGAGTTTTTTAGTGGATGGGGGTCAGGGCTTGTGTGTCCTGCTTGGCACAGCCCAGGCAGGGCTTTCACAGCCCCATCCCACACTCCATTTCCCAGCTGGAGCCGCTGGTGCCTCTGAGTTCTGCTGCCCCAAACCCAGGGATGCTCTCCTTGTCTGCCCATTCCTCCAGGGCCTCTGGGCAGGGATGGCCTCAGTGGGGGCTGCTGACATCCTCAGCAACTTGGAGGCTGCTGCTGAATTTTACTGCTCCAGAGGCTTCTTCAGCCTTCAGCTCTTCAGTTCAGGAATTCAGTGCTCCAGGGCTCATTAATATTCAGAACACCTTAACAAGCCAAGCCTCAAGGAATAATTTAAGTTTTGAAATTTTTTGTGGTTGATTAGACAAGTTTCAGAAGCCTATTCAAAGTGAATACATTATATTTAAAAAGACAGTGAAAAAATATTTTGTAGGTCCTGTTTAGTTGGGGTTTTTTTCTGTTAATTTATTGATATGTTCAATGTCCAGATGACACTGAATCAAACTTCGCATGCAGTTGGAATAGACATGAAAATCAAGGCCCTTCATAGCTCACAATCAATCATACTTTGTCCCTACCCCATACCCACCAATTCCCCCATCCAAGCCCTGGCACTCAGAGCAGCTGAGGAATGGAGTCACATCCAGGGGTGTCCCCAGGGCTCAGGCCTGGGGCCAGGTCAGTGAAATCTCTTTATTGCTGATCTGGACAAGGCCATTGAGGGCACCCTCAGGCAGTTCCAGGTGAGCCCAGGCTGGGTGGGAGTGTGGCTGTGCTGGAGGGCAGGAAGCTCTGCAGAGGGATCTGGACAGGCTGGAGCCATGGGCCCAGGACAATGGGATGAGGTTCACCAAGGCCAAGGGCCGGGTCCTGCCCTGGGCTCACAACCACCCCAAATCCCTGGCCGTACCCTGCCCCTGATCCCACAGCCTGTCCTGTTTCCTTCATCCCTGCATTGCTAGGGACTTTCTGGGACAAGGGAGCTCTGCTCTGGGGATGGAGGGAACTCCCAGTGCCACCACTGGAGTGGGAACCACAACTCATCAGGCTTGTGTCCTTTGGGGGTCAGGAACTGGTCAGAGTCAGAGGCACAGAAAGTTTCTCTCCATGGCCAAAGGACCATAGTTGAACAGGACATAATTTAATAACAACTATGCTCTGCCATGAGCTATGTGCATTGTTCTAGCAGCATCTGATGAGTCCACCATCCACTAATGATTTCCATGCTAGAATGAATTTCAGACAAACGTGGTTCTGTGATAGATATAAACACAATTACATTCTTGTATCAGGATGCTCATCCTGAAGTGGGGGAAAAATAGCTCAAACAATTTCTGATTTGCAAAGCTGTCAGTGGTGGATGAAGAAGGGAGGTCAGGTTGCTTTTGGTGTTGAGGAAATGCTGAAACCCGCCTGACTCATTTCATCTCCTCCTGGCCTGGCTGATCTCCCCTCTTTCCCCTTCCACCCATTGGCTTCTGTCTCCCACCAGGCCCCCTGGTGAACAGCCTGGCTCTGTGTTCTCCATCCCCTCCTCGCTGGCACTGCCAGGCTGGGATGAGGAGCCCCTCAGCCTTTCCTGCTCCAGGCTGGACAAGCCCAGCTCCCTCAGCCTCTTCTCACAGCCCAAGGGCTCCAGCCCCACCTTGGAGGCCCTTCCCTAACCCTGCTCCAGCTGCCAGACATCTTTCCTGCCCTGGGGAACCCAACCCAGGCCACAGGGACCTGGATAATCCACGTCCTTGATGTCCTGGTCACACAGCCCTGGCCCCTTGTCCCCATGTCAGGCTCTGGGGTGGATCCTGTGGAACATCCTTTGGTGGAGGCTGTGGCTCCAGGGGGACCGGGGGGATACCAGGGGACAGGGACCCCGCTGGGCATGAACAGCATTGGACCTGTTGGGAGAAACTGTGAGGGGGAGCTGGGGCTGAGTGACCAACCCGGTGACCTCACAGAGCCCACCTGGGATATCACACAGCCTCTCTGAGATATCACAGCCCATTCTGTAATGTCACACAGCTTGTCTCTGATGTCACAGCCAACTCTGTGATGTCACAGTCTGCTCTGCAATTTCAGAGCTCTGTCCTGTGATCTCTAAGCCTGCTCTGGGATGTCACAGAGCCGGCCTATGATGTCATAACTTCTTGATGACATCACATTAACCACTCATGGGATGTCATAGCCCACTCTTTGACCTCATGTAACCAGATGATAAATTGTCTCCACCAAGTGAGCCGACACCTGGAGCTTGTTCTCCAAAACCCCAGGTCTATGGAGACCCCACAATGCCCACTGTGGGACAAGGGGAACTGGAAGTTCACCAGCCTCTGTGTCCTGCCAGCTCAGCCAGGCCCACAGGAACATTGGGGCCCCCGACCACCAAAAACCACCAGAGAGACACCCAGGACAGAAGAACACATAGGTAAAGGGGAGGGAAAATATGTTAATGATTTTGGGGAAATGATTATCACATGTGTGTTTAGTCCAGCACAATACATGAATATGTGTGCAAAATACAGAATATGAACAGAAACTTTCCTGTACTCAGCATGCTCAGCTTTGGGAGGAGCTATCCCCCGTGCATCCCCCTGAATAAAGAATGCTGCTTATAATGCTGCACTGGTGTTAAGCAGTTTTCTGTTTTACCGAATTTTTGGTAACACTCCACTCCCAAGGATAGCTTTGTCTCCTGCTGTTCAGAAACAGAGAAGGGCTGGTGGCAGATGTGGGGTTCGAAGGCTGCCTGGGGCACAGTGACCAGGAAATAATCAAGTTTTCAATGATCTGTGAAAGAAGGAGGGGCAGCAACAAAACCTCCACACTGGAAAGAGGAAGGGCAGACTTTGGCCTATTTAGGATGCAAGTTTGGGGAGTACAAAATTAGGTTCTGATTTTTTTTAAGGGAAAGAGCCCTTAAAAACAAAGGGGTTCAGGAACGATGGACACATTTTGAGAAAGCAGTCTTAAGGAGGACGGAGCAGCCTGTCCCAGTGTGGCAAAAGATGAGCTGGTGAGGAAAATCCCTGTCCTGACTGCCCATGGAGCTTTTGTGGGAACTCAGGGGAAAGCAGAGAGAGCATTAACTTTGGACAGAAGGTCAGGCAACTTAGCAAGTGTTTAAGGAGGTTGTTACATCATGCAGAAATAGAAAAGGAAAGAGGTGAAATTTCAATTAAAGATTAACCTGGCCACTTCTGTGAAAAATAATAACAAACGTGTCTATGATTAATAGCAAAACATGGTATAAGGAGAACCTCTACTCTTTATTGGATGCAGTGGAAAATAGAGTAACTAAAGATAAGGGAAAGGCTGAGGTACTTAACACCTTGTTTGACTCAATTTTCAATATATGGAGAGATTGTCCTCAGGACAAGAGTTCTCCTGAGCTGGTAGATGGGCACAGGGAGCAGAACAGGCCCCTGTAATCCAGGAGGAAGCAGCTGCTGACCTGCTGAGCCACTCAGATGCTCACAGATGTATGGGATCAGATGGGATCCATCCTAGGGGGATGAGGGAGCTGGTGGATGAGCTCCCCAAGCTGCTCCCCATCATTTACCATCAGTCCTGGCTCACCAGGGAGGTCCCAGAGCACTGGAGGTGCCAGTGTGAGCCCATCCCCAAGAAGGGCTGGAAGGAGGATCTGGGGAGCTCCAGGCCTGCCAGCCTGACCTCGGTGCCCAGCAAGGTTATGGAACAGATCACCTTGAGAGTCACCACAGGGCACCCACAGGATTGCCAAGGGGTCAGAGCCAGCCAGCATGGATTTAAGAGGGGCAGGTCCTGCCTGAGCAACCTGATCTCCTTTTATAACCAAGTGACCCACCTGTGGGTGTGGGAAAGGCTGTGGATGTGTCCATCTGGACTTCAGCAAAGCCATGGACACTGTCTGTGACAGCATTGCCTGGAAAAGCTGCAGCCCATGGCTTGGGCAGGTTCCCTCCTGGCTGGGAGATGGAAGAGCTGGCTGGAGGCTGGGCCCAGAGAGGGGTGGGGATGGTGCTGCACCCAGCTGGTGTCCAGTCCCTGGTGCTGTCCCCCAGGGATCTGTGTTGGGCCCAGTCCTGTTTAACATCTTCACCGATGATCTGGGGGAGGGGATCGAGCCCACCATCCCCAAATTTGCAGGTGACACCAAGCTGGGTGTGAGTGTGGATCTGCTGGAGGGCAGGACAAGAAGACACAGCCTCCAGCTGCACCAGGGGAGGTTTAGGCTGGACAAGAGGAAGAAGTTCTTCACAGAAAGGGTGAGTGGACATTGGAATGGGCAGGCCAGGGGGGAGGTGGCAGAGTCACTGTCCCTCTCCAGTGGCACTCAGTGGTATGGTCTGAGTGACAAGGCGGTATTAGGACATTGCCTGGACTTGATGATCCCAAAGGTATTTTCCAGCCTGTTTGATTCTGTCATTCTATGATAATTGGGACACTCTGGGGCCATTGTGACAGTGCAGGGCCTCATGGAACTAAGAGGACCATGGTGACACTGTGCAGCCCCATAGAACCAGGGCTCCATTGTGGTGCTCAGGGGCCAAATGGAACCAGGGAGTCCCCGTGACACTGGGTCCTGGTGGAACCACAGAGGCCATGGTGACACTGCGGGGCCTCGTGTGACCGAGGGGTTTCACCACTGTGACACTGCCAAACCAAGGAGAGCATTGGGAGAGTCCAGGGCCCAGGGGAACCAAGGGGCCCTTCTGACACTGCGGGGCCTCATGGAACCAAGGGGACACTGTGACACTGCAGGACCTTGTGGAACCAAGGGGCCACTGTGACACTCTGGGGCCTCAGGGAATCTGGAAGGCCGTTGTGACACTGTGTGGGCTCGTGGAAACAAGGAGTCCATTGTGACACTGAGGGGACTTGTGGAAGCACAGAGAGCATTGTGACAGTGTGGGACCTCATGTGATCATGGGGCCTTTGTGACACCCTCGGTGCGGTGGTGTGTCTTTAATTTGATATTTGTTTAATATCTGTTTCCCCCCGCCCATCCCTAATCTCCTCCTCTCCCCAGTGTCAGTCTTCCCTAGCTCTCCCCTAACCCCCTCATCTCCAAGTTGCCAATCCTCCCTTTCCCTGCCCCTTTCCCTGGAACCTTCCCTGTCATTCATCCTAGCCCCCTCCTCAGCTTCCAGAGCATTCCCTGTCTATTTAGTGAGGCTCAACACTCTATTGATCCATTTGTACTATTCCACTCCCTTGCTTCCTCTGCTAAGATTGTGATGGGTTAATTCTGCCCTAAACTCCTCCCCTACTATTCCCTTATTGGTTACTGTTCCTACACCCGTCCTCCTGAATTCTTGTATAAAACCTTTGCCCCCCTCTCAAGGGGGTCTTGGGGCTCGCTGAATAAAACCATCCTGTTCACCCCCAAGTCCCGTGTCGCCTTCGTCTGTCCCCGCGCGCCACGAACTGAGACTGCAGAGCTTGCAGGGGGAAGCGGCCGCCCGTTCTCTTCCCTCACCGCCCAGCCCGGCACGGCTCGGAGTGCCGCGGCGAGAGGAGCGCATGCCGCGCCACAACACCTCGGGCCCCATGGAACCAAGGAGCCACCGTGAAACTGCAGCACCAAGGAGAACATTGGGACAGTGTGAAGCCCCATGGAACCAAGGAGTCCATTGTCACATTTTGGGGCCCATGGAACCAAGGAGACCAGTGTGACAGTGCAGGGCCCGGTGTAACCAAGGGGACATTGTGACACTGAGGGGCCTCATGCAACCAAAGATGACACCAAGCTGGATTTGAGTGTTGATCTGCTGGAGGGTAGGAGGGCTCTGCACATGGCCCTGCACAGGCTGGATCCAGGGCCCAAATCCAACAAGGTGAGGTTTAACAAGTCCAAGTGATGGGTCCTGCACTTTGGCCACAACAACCCCTGCAGCGCTACAGGCTGGGGACAGAGGGGCTGGACAGCAGCCAGGCAGAAAGGGACCTGCAGGGACTGATGTACAGCAGGCTGGACATGAGCCAGCAGTGTGCCCAGGGGCCAAGAAGGCCAATGGCTCCTGGCCTGGATCAGGAATGGTGTGGCCAGCAGGAGCAGAGCTGCTGTGCCAGCACTGATCTGCCCCAGCTCTGCACACAGATATTTCTGCTGCAGCTCCAGAGAAGGCAACAAAAGGGCATCTCTGCAGAAAACTGTGCTGGGAGATCCTTTAGTATCTTGAAACCCACCAAGAGCGCAACCCCTCATTGAAACAGTCTGTGGCCACAGGGAAGAGTGAGAGAAACAAAATGAGAAATGGCTCAAAAAATTTCATTTATTGTGGACAAGATGAAAAAACTAAAACAAAGAATAAGAATCTGCAAAATGAAGCCAACAAGAAATATCAAAACAACTTTTATTACACGTGCTTTGAAAAAAATGTCCAGCAGTTTAATGTTTCTGAAATGGCAAAGTCATCAGTCTCCACACTGCAGCCTTGAGCTCCTGGTTCCTAAAGCTATAGATGAGGGGGTTCAGGGTTGGAGGCACCACCGAGTACAGAACTGAAAGGGCCAGATCCAGGGATGGGGAGGACATGGAGGGAGGCTTCAGGTAGGCAAACATTACAGTGCTGATAAACAGGGAGAGCACAGCCAGGTGAGGGAGGCAGGTGGAAAAGGCTTTGTGCCGTCCCTGCTCAGAGGGGATCCTCAGCACAGCCCTGAAGATCTGCACATAGGAGAAAACAATGAACACAAAACATCCGACTCCTAAAGACATACTAACAGCAAGAAGCCCAAGTTCCCTGAGTTTAGAATATGAGCAGGAGAGCTTGAGGATCTGTGGGATTTCACAGAAGAACTGGCCCAGGGAATTGCCATGGCACAGGGACAGGGAAAATGTATTGGCTGTGTGCAGCAGTGAATAGAGAAAGGCACTGGCCCAGGCAGCTGATGCCATGTGGGCACAAGCTCTGCTGCCCAGGAGGGTCCCGTAGTGCAGGGGTTTGCAGATGGACACGTAGCGGTCGTAGCACATGATGGTCAGGAGAGAAAACTCTGTGGTAGTGCAAAACACAAAAAAAAAGAGCTGGGCAGCACATCCTGTGTAGGAGATGTTTCTGGTGTCCCAGAGGGAATTGTGCATGGCTTTGGGGACAGTGGTGCAGATGGAGCCCAGGTCGCTGAGGGCCAGGTTGAGCAGGAAGAAGAACATGGGCGTGTGCAGGTGGTGGCCGCAGGCTACGGCGCTGATGATGAGGCCGTTGCCCAGGAGGGCAGCCAGGGAGATGCCCAGGAAGAGGCAGAAGTGCAGGAGCTGCAGCTGCCGCGTGTCTGCCAGTGCCAGCAGGAGGAAGTGGCTGATGGAGCTGCTGTTGGACATTTGCTGTGGCTGCACATGGGCACCTGTTCATGGAGAAAGGACAGTGAAGAGTTAGAGGAGATGCCTGTAATTAAAGTTAACGCCATTTCCCATACACCCTCCTCTGTAACACAGATGTATACACTTCTGTATTTGAGAGTTTTGTGGTTTTCTTTTTATGCTGCCTCCATGTTTCTCCTGGTATTCCTGGATATCAGAAACCCTCAGCATATCTCCATCTCATTGATGAATACAGTGAGTTTTCTGAGGAAAGATAATGAGTGGAGACTGAGAGGATAAGATTATTCATTCTGTTTGGAGCTTCTCTTGGCTTTCATTTTTCTCACATGAAGGATGGTCACACTCCCATGTTTCTCTTACAAAACCTCAGGTACAGGTAAGAGCAGATGGATCCACCCCAGCACCGCTCCACATTTGTAGCCAAGGACTGACCTTGCTCATTTCACCAACCCAGCAGCATTTTCAGTGTCACAACACCTCTACCTTTCCCCATAAATCTCATAAATCAGAGATTCTCTAGGACAGCTTTGCACTCTGCATTGAAGCTCCCAGCTTGGACTGAAATCTCAGGGACACTTCCAAGTGTCCCTCTGATGGCACTGGATGAAGGGAGGTGCAGCTCCTTCCCTGGCTGCACTGCCAGCATTGCCCAGAGCCGGGCACTGGGGACAGCTGTGTCACCCTGAGCCAGCTGTGCCCCTGCCAGAGCCCCCAGTGACGGGCAGCTGCTCCCAGCCCTGTGCTCTGCAGAGGGAACTGGGCCCGGGGCTGCAGAGCTGCCCCACGGCTCTGCTGCAGCTCTGCCTGCACAGGAGGGGCTGCACACCTTGGAGCCCCGGCCCTGAGGGCAGAGGCTTGGCTGGGGCACAGGAGGGAGGGGGCTTGTGCAGAGGGAGGGGCTGCACTGGAGGGGATCCTCTGGACATCTCTAAACTCTCCCTGCCTCAGCATTTCTGGGATTTGTTTTCTCTCCTTCCCTGATCGTCTCTCTGCTTCCGGGAGATTTTCCTCCTGCAGCTGTTTCCCTGTGCCTGATCTCTCCCTACCAGCATTCCCACACCCCAAATCTCTGTGCACTCTCCTTGGCCTGACAGAACCCTGCCTGTTTGCAGGGCACAGGCTGGGGCAGGTTCTGTTTGCAGCTTGGAGAAAGGACAGCGCAGACTGAGCCTGATGGCTCCAGCAAAGGTGATGCTGCTGCTGTCCATGGGCAGAGTGGCTGAAAGCACATTAGGGATCTCCTGTGAACCTACTGATCACTAAAAGTAACAGTTCAGACGTCTCATGCACTTGTCAATATTCATAATCAACCTTTAATATTTACCCTTCTTTCCCTGCCACTCTTCAATAGTAGACAGCTGACTACAAATTCTTAGGAAATTTCCACATTTTTATCAAAATCCTTGTCTTGGAAATATTATATGACTAATCAGAAGCCCTCAGTATGTCAGAGCTTCATGAGCATTTCACCTCCCCTGCACCAGAAATACTCAGTACTCACAGGATCTGTGGGCATTGGGATGTTCCAGCTTTAGGAGATCACTCCAGGAGCTGCAGCTGCCTTGTCCTGCAGCCAGAGGTTCCTGTGCCAAGGGCTGGCAGTGATTCTGCCCCAGGCACTTCTCAGCCCCTTCCCAGCCCTGACTGATTGAAGCTCTCTGTGCCTCTGTGCTGTGCTCGGGCTGGCTGCAGGCAGTGCCCCAGCCCTGCTGGGCTGGAAGAAGAGCTGCTCAGCAAGAGAAATGTGCTTTTGAAGCTCTGCTTGGTTACCAGGATCACCCTCTGTGCCAGGAGCCCGGCCCAGCTCAGCTGCACAGACACAGCACAAGGACTTTAATGACCGTCTCAGGGGCTGCTGTTGTTTTCATTAGTCTCATTCCCAGAGAGTGTGCTCAAAAAACTTCTCAAGAACTCAAAGTGTGATTGAAACACTGAAGTTTCTTGGACTTTTAATGGGTCCCACTGAGGGAAACGACTGAGAAAGTGTCCCCAAGTAGAGCATAATGCTGGAGCAGAGATGACAGCAAGGGACAAACAAGGGGAAGGTGGCTCTGGTGCTGAGCAAACCTGGATGTGTTTCAGGAATGCAAAGGGCCCAGGCCTGAGCCCCAGCCCCTGGCAAGGCAGATCCTGTCCCTCCCTCATTGCTCAGGGCTCTTCCCGGGATGGGCACTGGCACGTGGGGATGTGCAGTGCCAAGGGCAGGACCATGGGGCGGCCCCTGCCAGGCTGCTGAGCAGGGACAAGGAGGCACTGAGGCCCCAGGGCTGCAAGGGTCACTTGTCCCCTCGTGGCCTCAGGCCCAGGGCCAGCAGCCATGGCCAAAGGGCTGCACAGGTTGGCTCTGTCAGGGCCTTGCAGCTGCTGCACATCCCTGAGCCCTCTGCAGCCCAGGCTGTCCCACGGTGTCCCTGCCCTGCGCCTCTGTCCCTGCAGGCTGTCGTCACCCCTGGCTGCCCCACCTCGCTGGCCCTTCCTTTGCTGGCAGCTCTGCCTCCTGCTGCCCCTGCCTGGCCACACAAAGCCTTGGGCTGCTCCAGGCTCCTGCTGGGGACGTGCTGCGCCACAGCCGTTCCCTGGGAGGGAAATTCCTCTCCTCTTGTGTCCAGTCTGGACTTCCCCAGCTGCCCTTGGCATTAATTCTTTCTTTTTCTGGCTGCTGTCTTCTATGTCAGAAGGCTCCACCATCTCTGAAATCACCCTTCAGTCCCTCCCAGGGCTCTCCTCTGCTCTCCTCAGTCTCCACCCCACTGAGCACAGAGATCCTGTGTCCATATAGAGTTGTCAAGTGCCCAAGGCCATGAGCACCCAGACAAGAGGGAGATTTCTTTTCCACAGGAAGGAAACCACAGAGCCCCAGGGCTTTGAAGGCAGATGAGAAGCTGCCACCAGAAGCCAAGACAAGTCTGACCTGTCTGTACCTGCAGCTTCTGTCTGCAAGCAGCCTTTGGATAGATGGGGAGTTTCGGGGGTGGAATTCCATTTCAGCTGTGGGTTCCTGGGCTTGAATGACAGCTCTCATGGGAAGGAAAGGGTGGAGTCCCAGTGCTTCAAAGGCTGATTAGAGGCAGCCCAAGGAGGGCAAGGCAGCCAGACCTGCCAGCCAGATCAGGGAAGAATCCTAGGGCAGACAGAATTTGGGAGGCCAAACCCCACTTTTGTTTATGGACATCTGGATGAGAAGGACAGTTCTTTTCCATAGGAAGGAGAGTACAGAGCTCCAGTGTTTCAAAGGCAGATGAGAGCTGGCCCAAGGGAACCTGGACAGTCCTGGCAGGTTTTGTCTGGGAGCAATCCTTGCATATAAGGAATTTTGGAGGCAGATTCTCAATCTTGGCCATGGGTGCCAGGATGTAAATGATGTTTTTTTCTACATGGCAAGGAAAGCACAGTCCCCAGTATTTTGAAGGCAGATGAGAGGTGGCTCCCAAGAGGTCATGGTCAGCCAGAGATGTGAGCCCTGGCAAGTTTCATATGGGAATAATCCTTGGATATAATCAAATTTGGAGGAGTCATCCCAATTTTGGCCATGAACCCCTGGAGAGAAGGACAATTCTTTCCCACAGGAAGGAAAGCATGGAACTCCAGGGTTTCAGGAGCTGATGAGAAACAACCCTCAACATGCAAAGGTCACCTGGACCAGTCAGGTGGCCCCCAGGAGGCTCAGCCAGCCAGACCTGTTCCATGCTCTTGTATTCTTGGTGCCCTGCAGCATCACAATTGCTCCTTGGTTCCTTGAGGCCCTGTAGGATCACAACAGAGCTTTGTAGATCTTTGTTCCCATGAGGCCCAGTGATATCACAATGGTGTCCTTGGCTCCACAGTGGCACAATGGCCCCTTGCTTCCATGAGGCCTTGCAGTGTCAAAATGGTTTCCTTGTTTCCATGGGGCAATGCCCATTGGTTCCATGAGGTCACGGAGTCTCAAAATGGTCCCTTGGTTCTGTTGGGTTCCCCAGGATCACAATGGCCCCTTGGTTCCACCAGGCCTGGATGTGTTACAGTGGCCCCTTGCTTCCATGGGGACCCGCAATGTCACAATGTCCGCTTGATCCATGAGACCTGGCAGTGTCACAGTGGTTGCCTTGGTTCTGTGAGGCCCTGTGGTGTCACAATGGCCCCTGGGTTCCATGGGGACTCGGAGTGTCAGAATGGTCTCATTGGTTCCATGGAGCCCCACAGTGTCACAATGGTCTCTTTTGGTTCCGCAGTGTCACACTGGCACCTTGGTTCCCTGAAGCCCTGCAGTACGGAATGGATCCTTGGTTCCATTGGGCTCCTCACTGTTACACGAGTCCTCAGTGCCACGGAGTCCTGCAGTGTCACAGAGCTCTCCTGGGTTCCATGGTGCCACACAGGGTCACCATGGCCCCTCAGTTCTACAAGGCCCCACAGTGTCACAAGGGCCCCTTGCTCCCATGAGGCTGGGCCATGTCACAATGGTCTCATTGGTTCCAGGGACCCTGCCAATGGTCTCATTGGTTCTGCAGTGGCCCTTGAAGTGTCACCATAGTCTCAGCAGGTTCCCCCACTGGTTCACAATGGCCTCCTTGGTACCATGATGTCCTGTGGTGTAACAATGATGTCATTGGTTCCACAGTCAGAATGGCCCCGTGGTCTCATGGACACCCACAGCCACTTATGGAGTCCCACAGTGTAACTGTGATCCCCTTGATTCCATGAGGCCATGCCATGCTACAATGACCCCTTGGTTATACAAGGCCCTGCAGTGTCACAATGGCCCTTGGCTCCAGTGGGTCCGGAAGTGTCATAATGGTCTCCATGGTTCCATGAGGCCCCACAGTGTAGCAATGGACTTTTGGTTCCACAAGCTTTCGTACTGCCAACAGCAGTCTCCTTTGTTCCAGTGTCACAAGGGACCCTTGCTTCTGTGAGGTTCAGTAGCGTAACATGGGCACCCTGATTCCATGAGGTTGTGTAGTGTCACAATGATCTCCTTGGTTCTGCAGTGTCACAATGGACCCTTGGTTCCATGAGGTGCCTGGCCCCTCACAGCCCCTCACGGCCCCTCACAGCCCCTCACAGCCCCTCATGGCCCCTCACAGCCCCCCACAGCCCCTCACAGCCCCTCACAGCCCCTCACAGCCCCTCACAGCCCCTCACAGCCCCTCATGGCCCCTCACAGCCCCAGCCGCGGGGCTCCTCCCAAAGGAGAAGGGGTCAGGCCCTGCTGTTCTCCTTTAATTTCAGTCCCTTCCCAGTGCCGAGCAAAGGAAGGCTGGAATGGAGCCTTTCCCAGCCTTTCGCTCTGGGCTGGCTGCGGGCTGAAGCTCTGTGCCGGCGCTGGCCGAGCACCAGCAGCCCTGCAGCCCCGGCCTTTGCTGTGCCGTGTCCGTCCCTGTCCCGACCCCGCCCGGCTCTGGCAGCAGCAGCAGCCGCAGCGCAGCGGGCGCCGGCCCGGCCCGGCCGGGGCTCCCGGCAGGAGCAGCAGCAGCGCCGGCCCCTTCCCGCCTGCTCCTGCCTCGGCTGCCGAGGGCTTTTCCAGATGGACTCTGGAGCAGAGCAACAAGCACCCGCACACAGCCCTGGCTCCTCAGGGCCCGCCTGTGCTGCCCCGAGCCAGCCCCCAGGGGAAGGAAGGATCGGGTTCCAGCGCTGTTTTCAGCGCTGTTTTACTCACCCTGAGCTGACAGCAGGAGGCTGCTGCTGCCTTCGCCTTGGGAATTGCAGATGCTCTTGGCCCTCTTGTGCTTGCCACTTGACTTTTATCCATAAAACTGTAAGTGCCTCTTTCTGTTGGTGCTACCCACAGTGCTTTCATGACAGCAAAGTCAGTATTTTTGTTGCAGGCATAAAGATCAGCAGATACTGGAATGCCCACCAGTTCCTGAGCACTAAGGTGAGGGGAATGAAAGGCTACAAAGGCCACATTTGCAATGCTCAAACACAGCCCTGTTGCTGGTGCTGATTAAATAGAACCAACTGACAGAGACCATCACAGAAATTGCATCTGAAGTGTGCAATTAAATTTAAAAATCCACCAGGAAAGACGGAAACCAGAACTTCTTGACTCACTTCATTGATTCTTCCCAGCAGCAGGAAATGTCAATGCCCAGAGGTGTTTTCCCTGCTGGGGAGCACAGTGAGAGCCCAGCCTGTGCCCAGTCCCAGCGGGAGCCTGAGCCCAGCCCAGGGAGCTCAGCGCACGCGGGGCCAGGCCCAGAGCCCCGGGCACGGCCGCCCATTGCGGGGCAGCGGCGCAGACGGAATGTCCTGCGGCCCAAACCTCCTGCTCCTGCCACACAGCGCCAGCCTTCTCCCCTCTTCCTCCTCTCCCAGCACGGCACAAATTCCAGCTCAGAGGAGGCTTCCCCAGAGAGGGCTCCGGCTCCTGCTCCAGTCTGAGCGTCCCTGCAGAGGAACTGGGCATCTTTCAGGCACTTCCACAAGCTCAGGCTTCTCATTTCATGGTGAATCTGGGATGGAAATGTGCTTGTTAATAAAGCCAAAAGCCATGGGAATGGACTAGTAATTATTAGAAGAAAAACACCTTTCTTCCAGGGAAGGTTCACCAAGTCATTGCCTGCATTTCTCCTTTTCAGATTCTTTCAGTCGGCTACTCTGAGAGGTCCAGCTTGTTCTAGTGCTTGTCAGGAACTGATTGTACTCTTGATTTATGCATCAATGCACCAGATGTGGAATCATCTACACTGAAACTCCCTCTATCAGAGCATTTTCACATTCCGGATCATTTTCAAGATGTCCACTGACAGGCTGGAATTATTATTATTACACAAGTCTCCACTTTGGGCTGTACGCTCTGGAGATTATTTCTCTGAATTCAGCCAGGTTTGTAATTCCTAACAATTCATGGTAACACCTCCTGTTTTCTTAGCCTTGAACAGTAACAATGAAAACCTTACCCCCAGCACAACTCCCCAGTCCACCAGTTAAAGAAAGGACAAGCTGTCAACTTCTCCAAACCTTTGTCCTGCTCTGCTGCAAGAATCCTGCAGCACACAGGGTGTGGAAAGCCAAGAGAAGCTGTAGTTGGTGGCACATCCTGTGACAGGAGCTCGACCTCATTTTCCAGGAAGGGTTCTTGAGAAGAGCAAAGAGGACTGTGGAGAAGATTCCTGAAAAACTAAAACAGCTTTCCAGAAGTGAAATGAAAATGAAAAGAAACAATCTGAAATGTTTTCCCCTATTTATTTCTATGCTCCCCTTTTCCATCTTGTTCTCCATCTCATAAATTCCAAATGCGTGTCACCTCTAAGACTGGTGACTTAGCAAGTTTTAGACACTCTAACATACCATGAGCTACACACAGTTTGCCTTCCCCTGTGCCTGCTGGAAAGCAGTGCTGGAGCCATAAGAGCAGTGCTTGGGTCGGGCACGAATCCTGCAGCCAGGGAATGTGCCCCGCCGGTGTGTGACCCTCAGCAGGACAATGCACAGCAGCTTTGCTGTGCCGGGTCTCCATGGAGCCATCCCAGGAGCAGCTGCTGAGCTCAGAAGCCATCACAGCCAACACCCAGCTCCAAAGGCCCTTGGCAGGGTGGGCTCCTGGCCTGGCTCTGTGTGCCAGGAGCCGGCAGCGCTGAGTGCAGGGAGCCCAGGGAGGGCACAGAAACGCTGGGTGAGAAATGCTGGGGCACAGCGAGATGGGCGAGTGCAGCCGGCCAGGGCAGAGGAGCAGCGCGCACAGGGGGCACAGCCCCAGGACAGATGGGCAGGGCTGGGCAGGGCTGGGCAGGGACAGAGACACCCAGGCCTTTGTCCCTAGGCTCAGGCAGCACCTCTGGAAGCCCCACAGAAGGAACTTTCCTTGGTGGGGCTGCACTTTGGTTCTCCCTTGCCCCTCCCTAAGGAGGATGGCAGGGGTTGCAGGTTTATGGCATTTGTCCTTGCTGCCCCTCACATCCCCCTGCCACACAAACAGCCCCGAGCCACCCGTGAGGGACAGGCCCTGCTGTGCCAGGCTGGGCTCAGGGCTTGGCCTTTCTGCTTCCCCCAGCCAGCCCAGGCCTTGCTCAGCATTGCAGTTCCCTGCTCTGAGCCTTGGGCTCCCTGCAATCCTGGCCTCAAGGATCTGCTCTCTCCAGTCCCTGGTAGCCTTTGGCAGTCCCTGTCTTCAGTGGGGCCCAGTGATGCTCCAAGGGACTTGGAGTTTTGCTTATGACTCCTTGAGCAGCTTCTTCAGCCTTCTCTCATTGACTGAGGATCCTGGGCTCAGCCCCAAATCCACCATAGGGATCATTAAAATACAGAAAGCCCTCAGGGGAGATTTGTCTTCATTCAATGGTCTGCAAATCCCCAGGGCTTGTGCAGCTGATTGGAGCCAGTTTGGAGTTTTTGTAAGGAGGAAGATTTCCAAGTGCACCTCCTGAATTTTTTTCTTTTATAAAGGCAATATTTTTTTGTTTTCCAGTTCAGAGAAGAGCTTATAGAAGCATTCCCCAGGTGATCTTGATGCTGAAGTTCTCCTTAGGAGGTCTGGGCTTGCAGAAGGATGAGCCCCTTGAGGACTGACCCTGTTTGAACAAGCTGCTCCTCACCCCCAGCCTCACCATGTCTGGGATCGCCCACCTGGCACTGACATCCCTGTGCCCTGCAGCAGAACCTTGTCCCTGAGCTCTGCAGCTCCATGTCCCAGCCCATTGCACCGTGTCCCACCTGCTCTCCTCAGGGCTCTGCCTGCACACAGGCCCAGGAGAAGTTTTTCTCTGGGGAAGGAAAGAATGGAAAAGCCTGAGCAGGTTTCCTAAACAACAAACCCCACTCAGGAACCACCTGCTCAGTACAGGCTGCCTGGAATGGTGTCACCTTTCTACAAGAGACAGTGTGACCAGAAATGATCTCTGGAAGCATTCTCTGAGTCTCCTAGCTGAATTGTCTGTTCCTGACCTTTCCCTGAATCTCTGATGCAGATGGAAGCTGCTGGTGCCATCCTCACCTTTAACCTCTCTTTGGAATGCAAACAGATTTTCCCAGATATGTTAAGCACTATTTGCTCAATGTTTCTATAAATCTTTTCTGTCACCGATGGAATGAAAGGGCCATTTTGGCACTGAGTGGGTGTCATGGAAGCAAGGAGTCAATTGTGACCCTGGGGTCCCATGGAACCAAGGGGCCATGGTGACACAGCAGGGCCATGTGGATCCAGCGGTACATTGTGACACTGTGGATCCAAGGAGACCACAGGGACACCCCCAGAATCTCATGGAACCAAGGAGTCCATGGTGACCCAGCGGGGCTGCATGGAGCCAATGGCCCATGGTGACACTGCCCATCCAAGGAGGCCATTTGGACACTGTGGAAGCTCATGGAGCGAGGTGGCCATTGTGGCACTGAAGAACTTCATGACACCAAATATCAATAGGGACACAACAGGGCATCATGGAACCCAGGAACCGCTGTTGGCAGTGCAGAAACTCCTGGAACCAGGGGTTGTTGTGACACTGCAGAACCAACACAGCTGCTGCACCTTGTCCCCTGCCCTGCACAGCTCCTTGGGAGGCACGGCAGGAGCAGCACCCTGGGAGCCTCGGGAATGCCCCTCTGGGATCCATGGCACACCCTCCCAGGGGCTGGAATTCCAGTTCCCAGCCAGGAAAAGATGTTCCTGCCCTTGAAGGCAAAGCTCATATGGAAGAGCCAAAAGCCAAGTGGAGCAAGATCTTAAAGTGACATTTCACTGCCAGCCATCATAACTTCACCCATGGTTGTTGTAGCTTGTGGATTGGGAATTAAATCATGGCAGGGCCATTGGTGGGGGCTGCCCTGGGTCAAGGGAGGCAATGAGAGAGAAACAGAGCAGGCAATGGAAGGCAGGAGAGAAAGGAGGTGTTTTGGTTTGGAAACACAGGTGTCTGCTAAGAAAGGCATGGGCCTCCCCTGAAATGGAAAAATGAAGACTCTTTCTTTAAGAATTGTTATAAATTTGAAATTAAGGGCGGCTGTCAGGTAAAAATATGGAAGCAGGAATAACAGTTTTTTACTAGGGAAAAAAAAAAAAAGAAACAATGAAGTGAACTAAAACAACACTGACAGGGTCAGAATACAACCTGACACTCTGTTGGACAGGGTGTTGGCTGCAGTCCAATTGGAATTGTAGCTGCAGCCCTCCAGGAGTGTCAGGTGTGGTTCTGTTGGAGAAGTGATCCTGTAGAAAAGGGAGTCTTCTTCTGAAGAGGCAGTGGAAGAGGCAGCTGTTCCTCTGAGAAATCCAGCCCAGAAAAAGCTGTGTTGGTGGGCCAGAATCTCAAGACTAGATGCAGGTAGGAATGCTTGGCTCCTCCCTCTGGGCGGGGCATCTCACAATGGGATGTTACAGTTCTTATCAGTCATGCAGTGACATTCAATAGCCCATTATCAGCAGATGTCTCCCCTGAGGGAGGATTGATTGTGGAAGAGATAAGGAAAAACTGCCCACTTAACACAGGACAACTGCCATACAGATGGCAAATAGAACACATCTTGCTTTTCAGTCTGGGGCAGGAGGACACAAACAAAATCAGCTGAGAAGGCGGCACTCTGAAAAGAAAACCAGAACTGACAGAAAATGAATGGGACAGAAATCAATAGTTCTGGAAGTTTCATTTGCTATCAAAATAAATCACACCCACTCAGCCCCGCACAATCTCGATCCCACAACCTCAAATTTGGATCTCACTTCTCCTGATCTCCTTGCAACCCCATATCAACCTGGAGGCTGTGGAATTGAGTAATTTTGGCATGGGACTGAGGTGGGAAACAGCCATTTTGAGGTGGGATTCACCTATTTTGGGGTAAGATTTTGGGGTTTCGAGTGGGATTGAGTCATTTTGAGGTGAGAGACAAATCCACCTTGGCTTTTGGAGTGCAAAGATATGGAAAATACTACCAGATATCCCCCAAGAACCAACAGATCCTCCAGAATATGTTCCCAAAGGATAAATTCCACCTCAAATACCTCTAAAATGGTGGGACTTTTAACATCTCTGGTCAATACTATTTTTAGTCATTTTTCAGGTGTTTTTAAGTGATAAAGACAAATCAGAAGAAAATTAGGGCCAAACCAAAACCAGAGACCCCTTGAGCATCCTCTGGGCACTGAACAAAACAAACTCAGCAGATATTAAACTTAACCCTACAGATAATGCCTTGAGGAAGATTTGCTCTTTCCGCAAGTCTCTTGTGATTGAAACGCAAACAAATCCCAAACATTAATAAACCAAAAACAGAAGCAATTCTATGGCAATTCCAAATTTTATCAGTTCAAGCACAGCTCCAGCTCAGATGCTGGCAGGTTCCAAAAAAAGAAACACAGAAATTTGTCCCAATACAGATTATTAAAAGGAAGTTAAAGGTCAGTGTAGCTGTCACAAAGGTGACAGGGACCAAGAAAATAATGCTTCTTCTCCAAGACTGTGAATTCAGGAGATATTTGTAAAATAACTTGAGCTGGGCTTCTTGTAGGACTTTAGTAGCCTTGTGTTCCTCACCAGGTCATGAATGATCCATGTCAGCCTCACTGGTGTCATCTGCTCCCTTTCTTTCAGTGATTTTAACAAACTTAAGAGAGAGATGGAAAGAAAGAGAAAAGGGGAGAGAGCAAAGGAGTGACAGGGACAGAGATCTCCCCTGGGACAGGGCAAGTGTGACATTGTCCCCTGTGTGCGTGGCCTTCCCAGGGTGGGGGTTTTACACCTGAGCCAGTTTGGGTAAGGGGGGTGGTGTTCACCCCCCACCCCGTGCTGGGATTGCCTCACTGTTTCAGGTTACAATGTCAGATGTAACCAAAAGTGTTTTCAGTCCCCATCTCCATAAACTGTTATCAACAGGTGGGGCAGTGTTCTTTATCTCTTCCATGGCTCAGCCCTGATAACGCCCTCCAGGGGCCATCTTCTCTTAATGGGCCACTGAGTGTCACTGCAGGACTGATAAAATTACATCATCCCATTGTGGGATGCTCCGCCCAGGGGAGGAACCAAGCATTCCTACCTGGATATAATCTCACCATTTGCAACATTGCGAACACCTTGCCTACTGCATTCCCAGAGGAGAAGAGCTCCATAACCACCACTGGATCTTCAGAGGAAGACCAGACCCTTCTACAGGATCACCGCTTTGACAAAATCACGTTCATCACTCCAGCCGGACTGCAGCCACCATTTCATCAGACTACTGCCACCACCCTGAACAACGGGTTGTCAGTTTATATCCTGACTCTGTCAGATTAAGCCAGTGTTTCTGTATCATTGTCTTCATTTTAATTTTATTATTCAATTATTATGGCTTAGACTCTCCCCCTGGTTTGCTTTGAAGCCAGTACAAAACTCACTGTGCTCATCCCTTGTTTTCCTCCCAAAACAAGATTTCCCGTACCCAAACATTCGCCAGATGGAGGAGAAGGTTACAAGGAAGAGGAAGATGCCCTGGGACACCGAGGCAGGTGAGGAGGAAGTCAGTGCCCCTTTCTCCCTCTCTCCTGCTCCATCTCCCAGCCCAGCACAGCTCCCGGCTGCAGGACAGCCCCGCTGCCGGTGCCCTCCTGCCAGGGGTGCACTGGGGGGATCTCCTTGCCCTTCCCTCTGGCACGGAGGCAAATCCCATCCTCTCCTTGTCCTTCCTACCCCAGAGAAGGAGCTGCGGATGGAGACCAGGAAAGACAAATCCCTGCAGCAGAACCTCATGGAAGAAGCCATTTTGAGCAACTCCATAGTGCAGGAATCCAACAGGGAGGAAAATCCCTGGAGATCTTACAGGAGGACGGGCTGCAAGCCCAGTGCAGGATGCTCTGAGGAGGAAAGACCCACTCTGGGCCAGGAAGGTGGGCAGAGCTTCAGCCAGAGCTCGGAGCTGGTGGTCCCTGAGCAGCTTCCTGATGGGGAGAAGCCCTACAAGTGCTTGGAGTGTGGGAAGAGCTTCAGGCAGAGCAACAATCTGAAACGACACCTGATGATCCACACCGTGGAATGGGCCTACGAGTGTGGGGAGTGTGGGAAGGGATTCAGCTGCAACTCCCACCTTGTCAGGTACTTACACATCCACACTGGGGAGAGGCCCTACAAGTGTGGGGAATGTGGGAAGGGCTTCAGCTGGAGCTCCCACCTGATCATCCACCAACGCATCCACACTGGGGAGAGGCCCTACAAGTGTCCCAAGTGTCATAAGAGTTTTCAGACCAGCTCCAATCTCCTTGTACACCATCGGATTAACACAGAGGAGAGGCCCTTCGGCTGCCCTGACTGCAGGAAGGGCTTCAAGCACAACTCCCACCTCATCAGGCACCAGCGCATCCACACCGGGGAGAGGCCCTACATGTGCCCCACTTGTGGGAAGATATTTCAAAGCAGCTCAAATCTCCTCCTGCATGAGCAGATTCACATGGAGGAGAGGCATTTCCTCTGCCCCAACTCTGGCAAGGGCTTCAAGCACAAGTGCAACCTTGTCAGCCACCAGCGCATCCACACTGGGGAGAGGCCCTACGAGTGTCCCCAGTGTGGGAAGAGCTTCACCCAGAGATCTCACTTGACCAAACACCAACAGAGCCACCAGTAAGGGAGGCCCTGAAAATGCCCCAGCTGCAGGAAGAGCTTTGTGCACTGCTCCAGCTTCATCCCCCATTGGAGGACCCTGTTGGGAAGAGCCCTGGTGATCCATGTTCCCTGTGATCCATGCTGGGAAGACACCTGTGCCTTTTCCTGCCCCTGCCAATGACCTGATATGGGATTGAAGGACATGAGGGTCTGGCCATGGCCCTGTCACTACATTCACTCCCACCTCAGGTCATTGCCAGCGTCTGGAAAGGGACTCTCTCTCTCTCTTTCCCTGAGGAGAAGGGTGTCCTTTCCATGCAGGAGGAAATACGTGGCCAGGAAGATGCAATTGATGGTGATGTAGTTTTCCCTGTAACTAGTTTTTCTTATCCCTTCTGTTGTCAATATTTTTTCTGTTTCTGTTTGTTCCTTATCTTTTTGCTGTTCCCAGTAAATTGTTCTTATCCCAGCGAGGGATCTTTCCCTTTTTTCCTTCAATGGAAGGTGGGAGGGCAATGAGTGCTAGTAGGGTTTTAGCGGGAGCAGGAAATAGAGACATGCCATTCCTGAACCCCGGCCTGTGGAAACCGAGCATCCCAGCTGGTGCCAGCCCTGGTGGCCATGGCAGCAGCCTTGGGAGCGCGTCCCTGGCTGGGGCTGAGGGAACCTCTTCACTCTGGTGCCCAGGGACAGGAGTGGAGGGAGCGGCTGCAGCTGAGTCGGGGCAGGCTGAGGTTGGATCTCAGGAAAAGGTTTTTGCCCAGAGGCTGCTGGGGCACTGCCCAGGCTCCCCAGGGAAGGGTCCCAGCTCCAGGGCTCTCTGAGCTCCAGCAGAGTTTGGACAGCGCTGCCAGGCCCCGGCTGGCCGTGTTGGGGTGTCCTGTGCAGGGCCAGCAGTTGGACTCGAGGATCCTGATGGGCCCCTCCCAGCTCAGCCAATTCTGTGGTTCTGGATCCATGACCCTGGGGATGGGAGTGCCAATGGTTGCCATGGAAACAGATTCTGGCTCCAGGCCTGAGCTGGTGTCCATGGCAGCCACCCCTGGCATGGGGTCTCCATGGAGCTGCCCAGGGACTGACCATAGCAACAGGGGCTGGGGATGGTTGCCATGGGAACTGACCATAGCAACAGGGGTGGGGATGGTTGCCATGGAAACTGACCATAGCAATGGCCATATTGGGATTTCACCTCCAATGTTGACTGCTGTGAAAGACTGGAGGAGATAGTTGGCTGGAAACATTTCATGTGTGAGGGAGGAAGGGGCAGGTCCAGCCTTGCCCTGCCCTGGAACCCCAGCCCTGCCCTGCCCTGCCCCAATCCCCCCAGAGCCTCTATCCCAGCCCAGCACTGTCTGCCAGTCCCTGGCACAGCACAGGCAATGCTCCACAGCCACCTCTGGAACCCCAGCCCAGCTCCTGAGTGACCAAATGACCCCAAGTCCCACCTGGGGGAAGGCCCAGGAAGACCAAGGAGTATTAAAGGCTGACCACAAGGCAAGCACACATCTTGACCCTACCTCCTCTTGGAATTTCCATCTGGACATTGCTGAAATCCAGGAGTTGGTAGCTGAGTGTGTGCTTCTCTGTATCTTATTGTTCTCTCTTTTTGTATCTACCTCTTCTATTTCTGTACTCTTGCCAATATTGATTAACGTAAAATTGAACAGGCTCGGAGTTTGTGAAGTTGAATGGGCCAAGTCAATGCTTTGAGAAGTTTTTTTTGTTGATTGAATGCCATATTAAAACATTTGCCAAAGTTTTACTGATTTTCTAAATTTCCCAGTAAAGGCTGCTTTGTTGCTTAGAGCTCCTGAGAAACTCTTGATAGTATTGCTCTAGTGCATCCAACTCAGAGTGTTGCAGATGATAGATAGATATGATTGTTCATAAATAATACAGCTAGGATGAGAAAAGTTCTCCCAGCTAGCCGGATGTCACTTCTGTCCTTGGATGAATCCTGGAGTGAAATGGACTGTTCCATCTCACCCCCCAGAAGATGTGTGGCTTATCCCACACCTCTGTACCTGCCCCTAAAACATCAGCATCTGTAACCCTATTGGCCCATGCCTTATCCCAGCCCACCTAGGAGCCCCTGAAAAGGGGGCTCCGAGAAGCCATGCGGCCACTTGGAACCTCTTCCCGCTCTTGGAACCTCTCCCCTCTCTTAGAACTTCCTCCCCTCTTAGAACCTCTCCCTCCCCCCCTGGGGCTTCCCCTCTCCTAAACCCTCCTTTTGTCTCTCCACTCCCCCACCCTCTTAAACCCGGCCACATGCTACGCCTGAGAGCACGAGGCTCGGACCTTCCTACACCCCCAATAAACCTTTTTCCCCAAGAGCAACCTTCAGAGATCTCTGCCTCCCTCCACCCACACCGTGCTGGAGTGTGGTCATCCCGCATTTAGGTCCCTGGGCTATTTGTTTATTGAGTTGAAAAGACTAAAGTGGTTTCAGTGGTATAATATACACATCGCTTGTCAGGTTGAGATCAAAGCAGCTTTAGCTATAAGAGAATAGAAGATGTCTGCACTTGGCAAACTCTTATTTTTCCTCCACGTATGCTGTACATTCATCAAAGAGCGTCTTCACAAGAGATACTTTCAGCTGTCACCCACTCCTAAAACTATTGCAGCTGCCTTCCTTTCTTCCTCAAAAAGATAGAATGGGGCTTTTTTCAGCCCCAGCCATCCTTCTCACTGTGCAGAGATAGGGACTGTGCAGTGCCATACAAGTTCCTCAGCCTGGGGACAGGTGCTCATTCTCTCCTGCCTCCAATGGTGTGAGTAACAAACTTGCAAGCAGGAGACACTAACAGAAGCAGGTGTCTCTCACTTTTTTTTCTTTTTCTCTCTTTTTTTTTGTTGTCACTTTCCAGTATTCTGTGAGCAGTAAAAATCCTTAAATATTTGCAGGGGAAACTAAATTTTTTGTTCTTGTTTTTGCTTGACTAAAAATCTGGGGGTTTGCCAAGATACAGATCAAACCAACAGCAATCACTGTCAGTGGGATTTTTTTCCATGTTGAAAAAGTTTAACAATTAAATTCCATCATTTACTCTGACATGTTGAGATATCAGTCACTATTGCATGGGCCAAGCACTTATTCTGGATTATATCTCCCAGTTATATAACCAAGTATTCCTTCAGTACAATGGTCTTTTTGCCAAAAGATTTGATGTTCCATAGAAGATGCAATTACTGTACAGAGTTTGTGCATAAAAACAAAAATCCTCAATCTCTGACATATGTATAGAGCTGACAAAGGAAAGAAATTCAGTATCAGAGCTGGGTAAAATGGCTCATGGTTCAAGTGGTTGTTTTTAATGCTTTTAATAAAAAAATCCTCTGCTGTTGTTTTTAAATACATGTAGTCAAATCTGGAAAGTTGAGCATAAGAACATAATGTAGCCACAGTAGGATAATGGACTGAAAAAAATAACCACTGAAAAGACTGAATAAAAAATAAACATTCCCCACTTTGTCCCGCAATTTTTCTGGAATTGTTTAAAGCTAAAAACTACAAAACCAAAATTTACAGAGCTATTTTTTCTGAAGTGTGGACTATACAGTAGTGATAATGAAAATGAGAACAAAGCTCCTGGGATGGTTGTGCTACTTTGCCCTGCCAGATACAGAAACATTTCTATACTTTAAGTATTTTATGTTGCTTTAAATTTTATTTCATTTCTAGGGAACAACAGTACCTCAGGTCATTTTGATGTCAGATTGTATTTCACATCATTTCTGTATGAGGTGCATTTCTTTTCTTTGGATACTTCAGGAAAACATTATGAGGAGCCTGAAAATTGATTATATGAGCTGTGGTCAGGATGCAGCCTTACAGAAAAATCATGAGCACTAAACTTTCCTTGCCAGCAACAATTAAAATACGTAAACCAGCATTTTAAAGAGTTTGAGTTGAATGGTGATGACTTTAAATGCTTTTTAAAGATGGTGACAAAAGTACTTATGGGTATTTTCCCCTATACTCATACAATTCTGTGTCTTTAATGCACTGTAATCATAATAAATATTTCCAGAACTGAAGAAACAGAGCCTGAGAGCTTGTCCATCCTAGGAGTTTCTATCGTTCTCATAAATTTTTCTCTACAATTATCTCTTCTCTTGGAAACACTGTGACATAACCATGCTGCCATAATAAGCATAAACAGTAGAAATCAAATTCAGAGCTACACAACTTATTTTACAAGGAGAACAGATAATGAAATGGTAAGTAGTGTCAATATACATTAATGGAAAAAATTGCCTAAGCCCTGCATGGCTCTGAAAGAGCAAGCTTTCCAGTTATTTTCGAATATTCTGATCCACATGGAAAATGCAGAGAAGTCCTATTTTGCAGGGCTGATTTGCTTCCTATGTGAGCCATAGCAAGGTCAGAATCCTTGGAAGGACACTGCTTCTTACCTCAAGATTTCTGTGAGCTTCTGCCTTGCTTCTGGCTTGGAAGACCTTGAAAGGCAAAAAAAAGAAGAGGAAACAAGTGCACTTTTAACCAGGGGTGACTCAAGAGATTAAATCGCTGCCCACTGGCCATGCTTCACAGAGCACAAAGCGAAGATTGACTGCTCATGACGACATTTGAACCTTTTGTCATTGCTGTGAATCCTCCTGGGTGTACCTTGCTCCTTAGACTGAAGGCACTGTCATTGAGCAAGCTGGAGGTTAAAGCAGCCTTTTTATTTTGGATAGTAATTAACTAATACTTGGGGACTGAGAGGATTTGGATTGAAGTACTTATTACAGCCTATTTCTGCCTTGGTGGAAGGAGGTGAGAAGTACAGAGTACCTGAAGAAAGGAAGAATTGAGATATGCCAAAGAACCAAAAATCTTGATTGGCCACCTAGAGCAAATCTCTGTGGGCTTTAGGAAACTGTGGGGTGGCTGCTCTCACCTGCTTCATGACTGGCCTTTCTTTTCCTGCATATTATTTTCATTTCTACTGTTTGTAGTGTTTTTTCTTGCACTTTGCTCCTTACTATGAATTAGTATGCTGTTCAAAGCTAAATATCAGCCAAATTGATAAAGATAGGTTACTTATATCTTCTCAGGATTTAAATGCCACAGAAAAAAGTTGGGGGACTTGAGCAGATCAAGCAATGTTTTACCCTGCAGCCCCATGTAAGTGACTAACTGCTTTAATGGCAGGTACATTGACAGCTTTAGTTTGGATATGGAGGGAAAATAGATTGTTTTTTGGAAGACACTGCTACTTTACTCAAATTTGCTACACTACAGCTCAAGGGTTAGAGCACACCTAGACAGTGTGACCATGCTGTAACTATCACTGTGTTCATTTGTAGTTTTTTACTCAGAAGTTGAAGCTTCTTCTTCTTCCTTTAATTAGCTGCATCTATCAGGACCTGTTTTGTTTTCTGGTATAAATGGTGGGTCAAATAAAAAGAAGGACAGATTTCAGGCAATTTGAGAAATTTTTCTTCTTTTATTATTTCTTCACACATATATATGTAGATATTGCTGAAGGGCAGCTATTACTGAAGGGTAGCTCAATCTTTTAGGACTAAAGTGTTCCCTAGGAGTTGTAAAAGTGACTGTGTAAAGAAAACTTTAGCAATCTCTCCAAAGATTGCTAAAAAAGTTCAGGAGTACTCTGCTGCAAAATTTCAGGCATTTCAGGGCATTTTCACTTCAAACTTCAAGCATTTCTATGGAAATGCTCAAGAGACAGCATACTTAATATATCCAACATCTCTGTTTGCAAAGAGTCTATTTCAGATAGAGGTATAGGAAGGACATTCTCAAAGATACAGAGGGTTACGTACAAAGAATGACACATTTCAGGCAATTTGAGAAACTTAACTTCTTTTATTAGTTTCTCAAACATAGATATTCAAGTATTATTTAAAAGCAGACAAGCAACTGGGGGAATTCTCTAAACTAAGGGTAATTCTCTAAACTAAGGGTTTAAACTAATCTAGTCTAAACTCTATTTCTCTACACTAAGGGTAGTTTTGCAAAATAGTTATATACTGCCAACACTAAAGGGCCTCTGGAATGAATGCTAAGAAACAAGTCTAATTAAAACTACAACTCACTAAATAACTACATTAAGTCCCTAATAGGCTAGGTTGTTGTCTTTGAGGTATTCCAAGCAACCTCCATCAGCTTCACTGTTCTTCTGCGAGGATGTGCAGGTGGAGCCAGTTTCTGCCTCCTTGACTTAGGCAACAGCACTATTGCAAATGGAAGGTGAAGGGCAAGGCCACTCATGGAAGTGTCTGCACAACGAAACCATGTGCTGCACCATCTTCCTTTCACAGGAGCAGGAAAGCAGCTTCAGGATTGCCACGGACAAATACAACAATCACAAAGAGTTGACGTCGCAGCAATCGGCTGTGAACTTCTCCATCAGAGCTTTGTGCAGGGAATTCTTCTCAGTGTTGGAGAGCATCATCCAGAGGCGAAAGTGCAGCTGAGCATAAGCCTCCATTGCCTTTCTGTGGGCATCCGGATCTCGGGCCAGGTACTCAAAGAGGTTGAGTGGCTCAACCTTTTGCATTGCTGGCGGCAAGCTGATCTCTGCAGGAAGCTTCTCGTTGCCTAGAACAAAATGGTCCAGGTGTTTCCATTTCAGGCAGAGCTGCATGTATGCCATGATGTCCCACAGCCGCAGTGGAAATTCCTTCCTGCGCCAGTAGACCGGTGGTAAGATGTTTAACACATGCATGACCAGAGTCTTCCAGTTAGAGGTGGAAAAACCTGTGCCGCTCAACATGCATGTGAAGAGCTGCAGGTATTTCAGGTGCAACCTCTTACATGGTATCTGCCTGGCAATGTGCTGGAAGAATTTTGCCTCCGCCACAGCGAATGTCTCAGGCCATGCTGTTCTTGTGAGGATGTTGGCCTTGGCGGGCTGACTGCTCACAAGGTTACCGGAGTTGCCTTTCTGGGCCTCTAAGGGCTGGTTGACCACAAAGATGTCATAGTCCCCTTGGCACACCCCAAAAAGCATCTCCACCGACAGGGTCCTCTTGCCTCTGCTCAGCTGGAATTGGCAGGACCGGCTGCAGGGCTGAAACAACAAGTGCCATGAGTATGACTGAGGCACATGCAGCCACGAGCATCTCACCATCTGGAAGAACCAGCGGGAGGTTTTCTCCACATCCAGGTAGGAGCCGGTGCAGAGTGTCTCCAGGAGGCTGCGCTGCTGCTTCCGCCGCAGCTCCTCCTGCGAGTGGTGCAGGAGGCACAACAGCTTCTCGCCCAGCTGCTCGCTCTCACACGTGCACACCAGCTCCACACGGACGCTGAAGGTCCTTGCTGCCGTCTGCCCTGCACTGCTTGGCTCTAGGTGGAAGGTGTGCCCTGGCGGGGGATTCAGTGGGACCAGCACACGGTACACCCCATCCCACTCATGGGGGCTCCAGCCCTCAAAGGCACTGCCCACCCCAATGGCTACTCGAGGCACCGGATCAAAGCTATTGCTCACGCTGTCCACAAAGACACGCGTGAAGCTCTCCATCAGCTCAGCTGTCACTGAGCAGCCTCTCTCCAGGTCCTCCACAGGCCACTCTACACCATCCACTAAAAGGATGTCCTTCTCATTCCCAGCATCTTGGGTGTCTTCTCTGTTTTCAATTCCACCACTGGCATTTTCTTCCCTGCCACCATCACTGCCACCTTTTTCACTGGCAGCCACATTACCTTGTTCCTCTTCTTGTCTATCATTATTCTTGTTTCCCTCCACATTCACATCAGCCTGTTATTCATCCTTGTTTCTGTCATTGCCATCTTCTGCTATCACATCCTTATTTACTTCCTCAGGTGCAGGAAAACCACTATGGGCAATTTCATTCCCACATTGATTGCTATCTTCCTGCCCAGTCCAGTCTTTACTTCTTTGGTCATTGGCACATCTGCTTTCCTGCACCTTCACATCCATGTATTCTTCTGTTCCATCTACATTGTCTTCACCTTCATTTACATCAGTGTTTTTGCCTGCCTTTATAGTAACACTATTGTTTTTTTCTTCATTTCCTTCTCCTTCTTCCTTTCCAGTGTCCTTGTCTTGGTCCACCTGTACATCCTTGGTTTTTTCTTCATTTGCCTCTCTAGATCTTCTTTATTTCCAGCAACATTGCCAGGTTCTTCTTCATTTCCTTCAGTGGTAGTGTCTCCTGGCATATCCCCATCACTCTGTCCTTCTTTCTTTAAGTGATAGCCATTGTCGACATCGCTGTCTTCCTTCACATCATAATTGCCACTGTTGACATCGCTGTCCTCCTTCATCTTCACATCATAATTGTCTTCAGTGGCATCATCCTTGTTGCCATCATCTGCAGCCACAGGACTGCCTTCTCTGTCATCTTCAGTGCCGCTGTTTTCTGCCTCCAGAGTCATATCTCTGTCTTCTTCACCTTCCTCTGGATCAGCGGTGTCTTCTTCCTGTTCAGTTATTCTCTCATCTCCCAAGGTCTTGCGGGAGCTCTGGTCCTTGCTGCTGCTGCTGCTGGCCTCACAGCTCCTTCTCCTGCAGCCCAGCCACAGGCCCAAGAGGAGCAGGATGCCAGCAAGAACCCAGAATGGCCACTGCTGCAGGGCACCAAAGAGCATGGCTCCCCAGCCCTCATCCTGCTGCTGCAGGGGCCCCTGCTCCAGCTCCTGCATCAGCCGGGCCATCTCACGGTCCAGCAGCTCCTGACGCTCCCGCATTCTCTGGTGCGTGGCCTCATCCAGCCCATCCCCAGCTGGCTGGGGGTACTGGATCAGGCTTTGCACAAGCACAAACAGCAGTGACAGTAAAGCCATGGTCTGCAGGAGGACACACAGGAGGGGCTCAGTGGGGCTGGAATGGAGACAGTGAGGGGCAGGAGCGGCAGGGATGTGGTGGCAGGAAGGAAAGGGCCCCCGGCAGCTGGCAAGGCTGCACCGCTGCCCCGCGCGCCCCGCGCCCCCAGCAAGGCGCTGCGCCCGGCGCTGGGCCCTGGAGACGGGGCAGCCCCGGGGACCGGCGCTCCTGTCCCAGCCCTCCTCCAGCCCCCTCTCCCCTCTGCTGTGTACTCACCGCTTGCCGAGGCTCTACTGGGGCAGCGGCACCGGCCTGGGGCCTTTTATAGTTGCCCCCATTGTGACACGGCCCCTGTGCTGTCACAGAGCCCAGAGCGCATCACAGGCCAGCCCCGCCCGCCGTCCCAGCCCGGTCATGGAACTCATCATGGCCCCGATGCAGAGAAGAAAGGAACTGAAGTCTTTTTTTGTGTTTCAGGCTCTCTTATGTAGTTTGTCTCACAGCCACACAGCACTCCCCCTACCCCAGACTGGATGTGAGACTTCAAAAGGTGATGCATGTCATCTGCATCCTGTTCTGTTCAGCGCTTGAGACAAAACACCTCAACACCTCTTTCTGCTGCTGCTGGAAGGGGCAGATGAGATGGCTTGAGCTATGCTTGTAGGAAGCTACCAAAACAGTAATAGCCTCTTCAGCTGTACACTCACTAGGCAGAGGAATTTACCTCAAGGCACATGTTGGACCTGAAGGCACATCTGGAAGTGAAAAAGCATCTTGAGAAAAAATATCTGCATTTAGTCTCAGAGGAAGAATTTGAGCCACCTCAGAGCATTTCTGTTTTGTTCTATAATTTTGGGGTTGGCGGCTTTTTTTTTTTTCTTTTTTTTGAGGGCATAATAATTGTAATAAACACTACCAAATGTGAATTTCCCCTCTCCCTTCTTTGATGGAAGACAAGTAATGAAAAAGTGGCAATTGCTCTTTCTCTGCATCTTACTCCAACATTTGCTGTTATTAAAATTTGTATCTTCTTTTCACTAGTCCATCAGTTTGAGGTGATGTCTGCAAATGAATAATAATTTTTCTTACCACTGTATCCTCAGCTTTAAGAGGATTCTCTCCCTTTCATATTCAGATCTTTCATTTTCTGCTTTATGCATCCTTTAAAGACCAGAAGCCTTTTCCCTCTGCTTTTTAATTTACTTAGGAAAAGCACATTAATTAAACAGTTACATTTGGTTGGTTGAAGGTTGCCCATGATATTTATTTAGCTGGAGGTTTATCTGGCTGTCAGAATAACTCACTGGAGAGATCACAATTTTATAACAATGCTGGTCAACCAATGTGACCTTCAACAGGACCACCTGTGGTGAACCTTGTGAGCCCGCCTGTGGCACTCATCCCTGCCTTTTCTGGCATGATTTTATATGCTACTGCACCTCAGGCACACAGTATGTAACTTCTGTCAAGCCTTCAAGACACTAGAAGTGTGATTCTGGAAATGCTGATAAATATAAAAGATACGACTCAGAGATAGCCATGTTACCTCTTCTTCTAAGGTTTCCAGGCCTGTAAACGAGGGGGGACAGGAACAACCAGACAATCAATTTATGGAACACTGAAAAGGTCAAGATATTGTAATATGCTGTATTGCACTGAATCTATGGGATATTAAAATTCAGATGGTTCATTCCTAGAAAATATTTGCAGTTGCACAAATAGAGAAGCACAGATTTCCACCATGGTGGCAATTACACAAACAAATGGATCTACTCCAATTACAGTTCGAGACAAACATCCTTGTGTGAGCTTCTTTGGAGCTTTTATATTTGGAGTACTGAGTTGTTCCACTCAAGCAGAGGAACTTAACCTGATACCAGGGATGGAAGGCTTCTTCCCTTCTTCTTTCTCATAAACAAAATGATGAGAAAACATTAACAGTCAGATCAACCTCTGCTAACCTTTTAACTTCAGCTGTTGATATGATTAAGTCAGGAGCCTCTGTTAGACTATTTTTACCTCTTATTTTCTTTCTCTCCTTTCTGATCCTTAATTTGCACTTGACATTTCAATTGATTTGTTGGGCTAAGGAATTTTGCCACTATTAGCTTTACTTTGACAAACCTCTCTTATTTTAGCATAGAGGGTCCCAGAAATTTAGCTAGGAGCCATTTTGACATAAGGGAAAGATGAGGTTTCTGGTCTATGTGACCCTGTACATTTTACAGGCTTTTGAGGAAAAACTCCTTTTCTACAGGATGCAATTTCTAAACCTCTGGACATTGCTAGTCTAATCGATCCTAAGTGGTGCCAAACATTTTTTAAATCCTTATCAAAATCTGGACCTGCAGCTCAACTGAGGCTGCAGCAGGAACACATGGAGCAGAAAGGGTATTATATGTATCTCGCAGAAAATCGTCTTCTCAGTACATCCCTCCTCTCAGTGCTTGCTTATATTAAGCACTGAAAGTCACAGTTCTCTATACACAGCAGAACCTGACTATTTAGAAAGGAAATAATTTAGCCAGCTAACCCAGACAGAGAATTGAGGCATTACTTCAGGAGAAATGAGGAAGGTGATGTCTGTCATTAGTCTTCAGTTACAAGAAGAAATAAATCCTGTCCCAAATTAAAGCAAGAGTTGAAGACCTCTTGCATTGCGACTACAAACAAAGTTGAAAGTGTATTCTGGCAAGAGCTTCTGAATTTAAATAAAGAAATGACACAGGTCACGTGAGAACCAAAGAATGGAAACATTAATAAAGGAAGCAAAACCCTGTCCCTGTCACTCCAAGATGTCTTCTGATATCCATGGCAGAATGGTGAATTTGACAGAAACATTTATGTCTGCCAGGCAGATATCCAGTTATAGGAAAAATTTCTGTTTGTCTATGAAAACGCAGTTTTCAGTAAAAAAGATGAAAACTAATTTTGAATGTATATAAACAATACAAAATCATTCTTCAGGATATCTTTATGTATCAGGAGGCACATCTTTTATAACACTTTTATTGCTATATTTGTGAATAACTGTTTTGCAGTGCTATTTTAACTCAAATAATTAAGCTTTCCTTCTGTTTTATGTTTAAAAGTTTGGGGGTTGGGGTTTTTTGGCATTTGGAAGCAAGTCAACTGGAGAGCATTTTCTGTGCCATCTGAGGTCAAAAGTAACAGCATGGAGTCAGAGAAGGCCATTCAGCAGGCAATTTGTATCCTCAGTTGGGTATCCCTTCTGTAGAATGCAGCTGGTATAAACTATACAGGGTCTGGGGCTACAGAAACAGCAGAAATTAAGAAAGTGAATTTTCTAGAAAAGCTTGAAGTATAGAAAACTTTGAGCATGCTGTTAAAGAAGTTGTGAGTTTGGTTCAGGGGACTGCAGAGATGATCCCTTCTTCAGTCATATTTCAGTTGTTAATACAAGAGGAAATAGATCTTTTGATCACTTTTTCCTGTTAACAATCTGTTTTTAAACATTTCTTATAGATTGTTTTGCACTCATAGTATGATAAAAAACACAATTCTTGAAAAATTCAGCTACATGTGAAAATTAGATTTGGAAATAATGGTGCTTCTTTACAAGTGTTGAAGTAGTTCTCTCTTCTTTGAGTAACTCCAGCTTTAGAGCAGGTATTTGAAAGTTACTAGTGAATCATACCTATGTCCTTCACCATTCTAAACAGACATCTGCACTTTGAGCCACTTTGGAAGCCTCAGCTGTTATGTGCAGTGCCTTCTCCATAAATAGCCAAAAGTTAGGGTGCTGGAGACTCCATCTTCACTGAGAAAATCCATTCTAAAACTTGCTGAAACTATTACTATCTAATCCCCAGCTTCTAAAGGTGTTTCTTTTTATCCCCATTCATTCTTTGTACCCAGCCTGAGCTCTGGGGGTGCCAGGGGTTCTGGAGGTCCCATTTGTATTCCTAAAGCTGCCATAACCCCCTGGAGGAACTCTCCTGCAAAATTAGTTCTGCTCTCTGAGTCTATGGCTTCCACAGTCCCTTTTATTGGAATGATGTCTTTTAGAAATGCCTTAGTAAGTGATCCAGTGGTTGCTGAGCAATCAGAATTGCTTTTGCCCCCCTGTTAGGTGAGATGGTGTCACCAGAAGATATTGAAGCCTTCCTGCTCAGGGCATTTCAGTGCCAGGCTCTTACAAGCACACACAGCTGTGCTGGTTGAGCTGACCATGGGGGTAACCTGCGCTTTGTCTGATACCCTTTCCTCAATAACAGCGTGTCTTGGAACTCTTTTCCCTTCTGCTGCCCTTGAAGAGCCATCCAGAAACACATTTTCTGCCTCAGGCCAGGCAATGTCTCCTGAATCTCCCCCAGGCTGGGTCTGGAGCTGTGTCCCTTGAATGCAGTGCTGGGTTTCTTCCCAGCCCCTCTGTGGGCTGTTCAAACAGGAGGCTGGGTTAAACCCTTCCCCTGTCCTCAGTTCTGAACCCTCCTGTGCCACTGAACAAGCTTCACACTGTAATAACCGAGCACTGCTCATCCACTGCGAGGTTCTTTTGGTTATCAAAGCTTGAACTTGATGGCAGACTGGAACAGTTGGAGATCCTGTTGTCATCAGGTTTTGGTCCTGGGTCCCCGCTGAAGCTGTGGCTGCACAATTCTGCAGGCAATGAGGCCACTCTGGCCACTGGGTGAAACATTTTGGCCCAAGAATTCCTTTGGCATGGCCCTGTTTAACATTCACCTACAATTCCAATTTCTTTTCTGAGTCTGGAAGAGACAGAGCTGAGGCATCAGTATTTTTGGTTGGTCATTTTCTCAAGTTTTGCTCTCTTTCTCCTGTCCATACCACAGCATGGAGGCTGTCTGAGGTTAAAAAGTCCTACAGTGTTCTGGCTGGAACAGAGAATCCTCAATCCAGGCTGTGTAATTCCCTATTTATCCTCAAAATTGTCTCAGCTCCTTTTTGGTCCAGGGAAATGTTACTTCTGAGATTGCCCAGTGCCTCTCTGGGTCAATTCACCAGGAATCTTCAGTCCCAGTATTTCCCAAATATTTAACCTTTTTCTCCACCATTTACCATTTGTTTTTTTTTTTCCCCAACACTCAAAAGATATTTTTAGCCAGGAAATTCAGCCATTTCACTGGGGCTTTGTCTACCACTTGTTCTTGTCCTCCTCATTGGAGCCATCTGATTCCCTGACTGGCAGGATAGGAGTGCTGTAGGGAGACATCCCTGGCTCCAAAAGCACTGCCTTTAGCAGGGACTCCATACCAGGCTGTGAGCCCTTCCTTCCCTCCCCTGGAACAGGGTGTTGCTTTTAGACACCACTTGTCCTGGTTGCTTCCAAGTAATTTGGAGAGGCTCCACATCAAATTTTCCCCCTGGGGCTGCCCACACCTCTGGGTTCCCTTCAGCACAGGCCTTCCCAGACATTTGACACAAAGGTACAGCAGCAATAGCCTCTGTATCACCTTTTACAATATTACAATGCCACCATCAAATTCATTCCTAGTCAATTACAATCAGAGTAGGAAGAAAAAGAAATTAGTTTATTTCAAACCTACCCCCCACAGCTCCTAACAGTGATTGAACAAGTGATTGATACCAGTTCAGCTTTGCCATTTATTCCCTTAATAATGAAAACATTCCTTTACAATTTTCCCCCCTTAGGTGTAAGATTCCAAGTGGATGGAGAGGCCCCTGTGTCCATCAGGAGAGGCCTCCTCTGGATGCAGACCCAGCCTGAATGTTCTCCAGGGCTCCAGTGTGGTGGGTCCCCGGTGGGATGGGAGCTCAGAGAGCCCTGCCAATCCATGTCCATGCAGGGGTGGACTTGCTCCTGCTGAGGGTGCTGCTGTCTGTGCTTGCAGTGTCCTTGTGGGCTGCAGCTGGAGCCCTGACTCCTTCCCAGGGGCTGTTTGGGTGGGCTCTGCCCTGGCCAGGAGGGCAATGCCTCTGCCAGGTGCTTGTGGCCGACCCCGTCATGCCCTGGGTGCTGGGGCCCCCTTGGGCCCTGGGGTTGATCCCTCAGGGGCTGTGGGAACTCTGCCATGGCCTTTGCCTTCAGCTTGGCCTTTTGCTCATCCCTTCTTGCCTTCAGCTGCTGTGCCTTTGTGCCCAAGTGCTGCAGGGCTTCTTGTGCCACTCCTGCAGCCCCGGTCACTGCCTGTGGGTGCTCATCCTCTGAGAGCTGCTGAGCTTTCTGCAAAACCTTTCCTTTCTGCAGGGACCCAGACCAAATCCTGAACAGCAAATCCTGATCCTTCATGTGCACTCTGCATTTCCCAGCTGTTCCCTTGTGTTCCCCGTTGTGCTCAGGGTCCCTGCCCAGCCCGTGTGGCAGAGCCGGTGCCTGTCCTGCCGCAGTGTCCAAAGGCGGCCCCCCCGGCGGGCAGGGCCGGCAGCTCCCCGGGGCCGGGCAGCGGCCGGGGCGTCCCGCAGCCTCCTGGGGGCCGGGGGCCACTGCCGGCCCTGCCCGGGGCTGGTGGGGTCAGGCAGCGCCCGGCGCTGAGCCCCGGCTGCCCCACAGCCCCGGCCCGGCCCCGCAGCTCCCCACAGGCCCCAGCCCGTGCTCCCGGTGCCGCACCTCTGCGCCCGGTGCTGCCGCTGCCAGCGCAGAGAAACCCCTGGCATCCTGACCTCCTGCTTTTCCTCTCCTGGAAACCGGGGATGGAAAGGATCTGGATCAGCTGGCAAATGTGAGGATAATTTTTGCACCTTTAAGACTTGTTCCGAGAGCAAAGGAGGGAGAGAAGGGCAGAGTTTGTTTTCAGAAACTGCACTCACTCCTCCACATTCCTGCTCCTGGGCCAGGTTGTCTGCAGATGGACAGACAGAGGTACAGATCTCTCCTTTGCTGTTAATTAGTTTTAGCTAGCTGTGGCAGAGAAGTTCCCTGGACTGTGGCTGCTTTTCCCTTTTCTTTGGACCTGTTTAAACCTGCTCTGGCCTGAACACCCAGAAGAGCACCGGCAGCTCACACCTGTGGCCCAGCGGGCCAGGCCTGGACTGTGGCATTTACAGCACCGGAGGGACTGATAAGAGACTGAGTGAGCTGAGCTACAACCCACGGAGGGACTTCCTGAGTTTGTCTCTCTTTTAGAGCAGCAAGAGGTTTTATTGTTTAATATTGTTTAGGTTTTATTCTTTATAAAACAGTTTTTTCCACTGTTCTCCAAGGAGATACTTTTCCCAAACTGGCTGGGGGAGGAGCCAATTGAATCTGCTTTCCAGAGGAATCCCTTTGGAGGTTCTCTCCCAAATTTGCTCTGAACCAGGACAAGGTCTTTTCCAACTTCAGGGATTCCACGATTTTGATTTCCTTTTGCCCAAGGGTGTCTTCTGCAGCCAGATGGTGGAAAAACTGGGGAAAAGACCAAGATTTTGGAGACAGTGGGTTAGAAACTCCACCAAAAAGGTTCTTCCCTCCACCCAATCACGTGGATCCTCAGCCGGCATGGACATGGAAGTCTTTTTCTTTTGGCCTTGATTTTGTTTTCATTTCTCTTTATCCCTTTAAAATATCCAATATTGAAGTAAAAATAGACATTGAACTAAGTTAGTGGATGTGGTCATGGTAGGACACAGACATGGTGGGACACGTGTAAGAATGTGCCCTCTGTTGACAGAGTAAACAAGTTAACCTTTTGTTCCCTTAAAAAGGACAAAAGGCCAGGTGTTTCTCTCCTCAATTTGGTTGAAAGACACCTCATAGGACCTTGGGGACTTCACCTCAAACTTAAGGGTAGCTAATTGGACAGGAGCAAAAAAGTCCCACCTAAGCAATTCCCTAGAAAAGAAGAGAACAAAAGAAGTTAATTGCTTTTGTGAAGTGTTTTAGCAAGAGCAAGAACCTCTTGCCCTGACTTGGCTTTTCTCTGTAAAAAGCTTTTTTATTTTTGCCTTTTATTAAAACTTTTTATTCCCAACACTGTCACATGAGCCATCCTGCTTGTTTTATGCCACCTGAGGTAGCTGAGCTATCAAGGGTATAATGCTTATCTCTGAGAGCTTATAAGACCAGGCTCAAAAAGAGAAAAAGCATTAGACATGGAGAGTGACATGGACACGCATGGACATGGAGGGGGACAGGGCCATCCCTAGGGACATGGGGAGACACAGGCATGGATGGAGACATGGGGGACAGTGACAGGGATGGAAACATGGTGGGGAGACAGCCATGGGTGAGGACATGGTGGGACATGGCCAGTGACAAGTGGGGACATGGCCATGGCCGGTGCCATGGGAGGAACTTGCAGGGGATGAGTGGGATGCTGGGTTTGAAGGAGTTGAGGGTTCCTGGGCAGGACTTGGACCTTGCTGAGGCCTTTGGGGAGCCCAGGCCGAGCGGCTCCGGTTGCGCTGGGAGAACCTGGTGGAGGTTCTGGGGCAGCTGCTCAAGGACCCCTGACCTGGAGCCCCAGCTGGGCATTGGGCTCCTGGAAGGGGATGAACGTCCTTGTCCCTGGGAGGGAAATCCCAACACCCCCAGGGTGTCGGGAACAGCTGAGGGGCCACAACAGGGAGGGGAAAGCCCACCAGAGCTGTTCTCCTCCTAAGCTACATCCTAAAAGTCCCAAAACTCAGGGATTCCTCCCAGGAAAAAGCTTCCAGGAGCTGCCTGAATTGAGGGAAAGGGGGGATGTGATCCCCAAACTGAACAGGAGGGGCCTGGATCCCCAAATCCAAGCCCAGGGGTGAGAGGTAGAGCTGGAGGCACAATGGGGAAGGGGTGGGAGAGCAGGGGAAAAGAGGATTCCAACCAGGAGAGGAATGGGACCCTCAGATTGAGTTGGGAGGGGTCTTTGGGTTGGGGGAACAATGGGAGTGGGGAGGGAAGGGTGGGGATGGGATCAAAAATGGGTGGTTCCATGGGGATCCCTTAGTGTCCCCATCGCTTGATCCCTGGAGTGATTTCCGTGAGGCTCTGGGAGGGGGGAATGGATCTGCACTGGGTGGGTCCCCAAGCCCCCTGCCCATACCTGGGGGGCTCATGGGAGGTTCCCTCTATCCAAACGCTGGTGCTGCAGCCATGGGGGAGAGGTGGGTAGGAAAGGGGGATCTGGGGTGGTCAGGGAGGAGGAGCAGTAGGAAGAGGAGAGAGAGATGAGGAGGAGGTTAGGGAAAAGAAGGAACAGGAACAGGAGGAGGAAGAGGAGGAACTGCAGCAGATCCACACGGTTTGCCTGCCCTTCTGCCGAGTCTGCAGCTCCCCTGGTCATGGCAGCATTTACTCCCCCAGATCCTGCAGGTAAGTGGGGAGGTGGAGCTCACCCCAAATCTATTGGGGAGTTTCTGGCAGTTTTTTTTGCAGGGAAAGGGATATTTGGATCTTGCATTGCCCCAAAGGTGAGACGCAGATGCCCCTTTGGAGACTTGTGAAGGGTTCCTGTAGCGATCTCTGTACTGGCTGGGGCAGTGGTAACAGTTTGGGGGGGACATTGGTTTTGGGGTTCCAATTGGCATCGGAGTGGGGAGAGCAGCAATGGCCAATCCTGGAGCTGGGGGATCCCAGCAGCCTGGAGGAGTGGGGGACTCTGGAGATGAGCAGAGTCTGGGCCCATCCAACTGTGAACAGGGTGGTGACTTCTCGAGCTGGACTTGGGCAGCAGGACCAAGGTGCTCACCCTTTGTTTTTCCCAAGCCAGGATTTGTGCATCCCAACCTTTGTGCAGGTGGAGCTGGTGGAGGCTGTGAGGAAAAGGAAGATAGCATGGAACACTGAGGCAGGTGAGGAGGAAGTCACTGCCCCTTTCCCCCTCTCCTCTGCTCCACCTATCAGGCCACCATTGCCCCTGGCTGCAGGACAGCGCTGCTGCCAACGCTGTCCTGCCAGGGACGAATTGGTGGGATCTCCTTCCCCTTCCCTCTGGCATGGAGGCAAATCCCATCCTCTCCTTGTCCACCCTCCTTCCTCTTCTCATTCTATCCTTCTTCCTTCCACATTCCTTCCTCTTCTTTTCTTTCCTTACCCCAGGCACTGAGCTGCAGACAGAGACCTGGGAGGACAAATCGCTGCTCAGAACCTCTGTTTTGAGGCTGTTTTGAGCAGCTCCACAGCATGGGAACCCAATAGGGAGGAAAAGCCCTGGAGATCCCACACAAGGAGGGGCTGCAAACCCAGCCCTGGGAGTTGTGAGGAGGTAAGAGCCCCTCTGTGCCTAGAAGGCAGCCAGAGATCCATTTGGCACTCAGAGATGGTGGAGATGACTCATGGCGGTCAGAAGCTCCACAAGCGCTTGGAATGTGGGAAGGGCTTCAGCTGGAGCTCCGGAGATCAGACCTGATCTGGCGCCAGGTGATCCAGATGGGGAATCAATCAGCCCTACAAGTGTGGGGAGTGTGGGAAGGGCTTTGGGTGGATCTCCAAGTTCATCAGCACCACAAGATTCACACCAGGGAGAGGCCCTATGAGTGTCCCAAGTGTAGGAAGTGGTTTCTGAGAAGCTCCAATCTCATCGTAATGAGCCAAGGGGTCAGCTGGAAAAGTATTTAGGATAATTGAAAACTGTGGATGAGTCAAGGGGACAGCTGGGAATATAACTGAGATAGTAGAAGATTACATATTTTAGTTAAGATTTTAAAATTAGTTAAGAAGCCAAATTGCTAGCAAAAATCACATGCCTTAGTTAAAGAGTAGCAAATATATTAGAAAAGTAAAGCTAGGAGTGACAGGGATAGATGTAGGAATTGTGAAGGAGCTGAGACCATAGAAATATCTTGCCTTAAGAATAATCAGCAGTTAGGAGACGTTACCGTGATCAGCAGATCAAAAAGTCCTGCAAACTGGCCATGGGTGAAGAGTTTACCTTGAGGAAGACAGCTTTCTTCCTCCCTTACACCCACTCCCTTATTTCAAAATCCCAAAGACCCAGTTAAGGAAACACGATTGCACAGCCGTAATGGATATTCAGCTGATTATAATACGAAGCGGGCAGGTAATGATTATGTATTATGTGTCCTTAGAAACAGCTTGGATATGTAAAACCTTTCCTGTATAAATAGAAAGCAGGAATCTGCAACTCCTTGCACATGTATTTGGAAATGATTCCACATGTGTCCAGCACTGCAATAAAATACCCTTCTTTCCAGCTTTAATTAGTTGAGGAGCCGTCTGTCCATGCTTCAGTGCATCAGTGGATTCACACACAGGAGAGGCCCTTCTGCTGCCCTGAGTGCGGGAAGGGCTTCAAGCACAGCTCCAGCCTCGTCACCCACAGGCACATCCACACCGGGGAGAGGCCCGGTGAGTGTCCTGTGTGTGGGGAGAGATTCTCCAGAAGCTCTCGCTTGACCCAACACCGAAGGAGGCACCATTAAGGGAAGCCCTGCGAGCACCCCCAGTCCCAGTGTCACCCCCTTTCCTGCCCACAGAGCTCCTGAGCCAGCGGCGGCCGCAGCCGCTCCCCATGGCCTTGCACAGGACCCCCTGTGATGGGGCAGGGAGGATTCGGGAGGATTTGGGGAGGATTTGGGAGGATTTGGGAGGATTTGGGGAGAGTTTGGGAGGATTTGGGGAGGATTCGGGAGGATTGGGGAGGATTTGGGGAGGGTTTGGGAGGATTTGGGGAGGATTTGGGGAGGATTTGGGGAGGATTTGGGAGGATTTGGGAGGATTTGGGGAGGATTTGGGAGGATTTGGGAGGATTTGGGGAGGGTTTGGGGAGGATTTGGGAGGATTTGGGAGGATTTGGGAGGATTTGGGCCGTGGCGGGGCGGGTCCGGCCGGGACCGCTGGTCGCTGCGGGTCTGCCCAGCAACTGGTGAGTCATCAGCCGCGCTGTCTCTGATTGGCTGAGGGAAGGCGGGAGTAGGAAAAGGATCGGGAGAGATCCCGCCCCGAGCACCAGCACTGGCAAAACAGTCCCAGCCTGGGCACAGGGAGGGAATTTATTACCATCTGAATCACAGCAGGAGAAGGGAAAGAAATCTCTACAACACCTTCCCCCCACCCAACAGGGATCACCCAGACCAGGGGTTATCAATGATGGAGAGTCGGGGGCATCTGAGTTGGGATCAGAAGCCAATTTTATTGAGTGTACCAGGTGTTTATATAGTTTCACTTGTATGGTGCTTATATAGGGCTCTGGTTTTGGTAACAATTTCCCATTGGTTACACTTCTTTATGACATCACATGACCTGGTAACATTATTTTATCACTATGTCTCACAATATGTTTCTTGGTCACTTCTTGCCCAGGGAGACTTTCTCTGTCTGTCTCTGCCATGGTTTCTGCTCAATCAGGCAGAAGAAGAAGATATCAGGCCCCTTTATCAGTTCCACTGTACTCTCTGGTTTGTTCCCCATACCTCCCCCTATCTGTTCAAACAAAAATACATTCTTAAGTGATTTGTCTATTAATTTTTTCACACAATATAAAATACAAGGAATAAGCATAACAATACATAATATAATCCTAATACATATAAGCCTATTTTAATTAAATTTCTTATCCATCCACCAAGTCTCCAATCCCCCAGAAGCTGATCTAGCCCTGTAAGCCCTGATACCACTGGATAATCATAACCATTTTCCCAAGGGCATAAGTCTGCTAGAGGTTAAACAGGTGCTGATGTGGTGGCGAGGTCCTGTTCACAAGGGTTCTCCTCCAATGTTGATGTTCAAGGTGAATCTTCAAGTGATGCAGTCAAAGAATCTCAAAACGCCTTCACATTGTTTGCTGGAATCCACTTGGAACCATTCTCTGTGGACATGCAAGCAAAACCTCTACCCCAGCCTGGTCAGAGAGAAAGCCAGGTAAACTTTCCTAGGAATTGTTCTGGGGAGTTTTGAGAAGGCTGAGAGAAAGAATTAAAGCAATCTTGCAGCTGGTGTTTTGAACAGTTGTTTTCTTATAAGATGTTTACTAAAGGGTGTTTCCTTAATTAGCCAATCATGTGAGGTGTGTTGATTAAAGGACCAGTCAGGTCTACCGGTGTTGGAGCAGTGTATAAAAAGAAATGGGTTCCTAATAAAATTAGTATTAGTCTCCTGGAGAGAGTTAGATTTTATGTGTCGCCTGACTCTTGTTCCTGACTCAGTGGTGACACCAGGTGACATCAGGTGACCTAAGGATAAAGCCCCAATATCTTACCAGATCCTGGATCCTTCACTAAGGCAAGGGATTTTTCCTTTTGTTGCAATTATGAATTACAATTAAAATGTCAAACAATCAAGGGTTGGGGTCCATCAAAGATCATTTCAAGAAGTTGAACACATAAAAGGCTTTCTGCAGTCTCTCGGAAGGGTTGTCCTCTCTGGCCCCCCCTTTCTATTGTACCAGGAGACGCTTGAGGGAGCCATGAGCCCATTCAGTGACAGATTGGCCTTTTGAGGAATGAGGAATACCTGTTTTGTGCATAATTCCCCAAAGGCAAAAAAGGTAGCAACTCAGCAGGAAGTATAAGCTGGGCCATTGCCTTTACTTCAGGTGGTATACCAAGAGTTACAAAAGCAGCAGTGAAGTTCTAGAGACATCTTTAGCCGTTTTCCCTAAACGGGCTGATGCAATGTCTTGGTTTGAAAAGACAGGAGTCTGTGTAGGAAGGCAAGACCCTCCTGTGAAATGGAAAAGGTAAACCCCCCTCCATCCGAATTACCACAATTTCAAAATTAAAAGGCTCTCAAGCAAAGATATGGGAATGGGAATAACAGTTCTTTACTAGGAAAAAAATTAAATTAAAAAAAATGCAGTTAGTACAAACAAAACTAGTGATGGAGTCAGAAACCTGACACCCTGAGGAGTCAGGGTGTTGGTAATAGTCCAGTTAAAATGGTGGCTGCTCCTCCTGGAGTGGCTGATGAAATGCTGCTGAAGTGGTGATCTCTAGAATGGTGGAGCTTTCTCTGAAGGTCTGGTAGTAGTTGGGCCTGGTCTTCCTCTGGGAATTCAGCACAGAAGAAGCTGCTCCTCGGGGAATCCAGCAAAGTGGCTGCCAGTGTCTCAAAAAGTGCTGATTTTATGCAGGTAGGAATGCTTGGCTCCTCCCTCTGGGTGGAGCATCTCACACTGGGATGATGTAACTTTATCAGTCATGCAGTGAGTCATTCAATGGTCCATGAACAGAAGATATCTCTCCGGAGGGAGACATTGTTCTTGGAAGAGATAAGAAAACTGCCCAAGCTCCAACAGATGGCAAATAGAATACATGCTTATCTTATAAGCCAGGACACCCCACATTCCCATTGTCCCCATTGTCCCCAATGTCTCCCCTTGTCCCGATGTCCCCAATGTCCCCACACACCCCGATGTCGCCATATCCCCAATGTCCCCCTGATGTCCCCAGTGTCCCCACACCCCATGACTACCCTGTCCTGCCCCGCAATGTCTCTGACATCCCCCCACATCCCCGATGTCCCCAGTGTCCCCGATGTCCCCACACCCCTGACGCCCTGTCCCACCCCTCAGTGTCCCTGTTAGTGTCCACACAGACGCCGCAGACGCAGGCGCTGCTGGGGGCGCCGGGGCAGCTGCACTGCGCCTTCGCGCCCCCGGCCGAGCCCTTCACGCTGCAGTGGCTGCGGCACCGCCACGGCGCCACACGGCGCCTGCTGGCCTTCGACTCGGCTGCCGCCCGCCGCAGCGAGGCCGCGCCGGGGGTGCTGCTGTTCCTGGGGGGCCACGGGAGCCCCCCCGGCACCGCGCAGGTGAGGGGAGGGGAGGGGCTGCGGAGCCCTGCGGGGACAGCGGGGGGCGCCACCGAGCAGGGGGGTGTCAGGTCCACCCGGCTGCCAGGGGGCGCTGCTGGGAGTGGGCGGCCTCAGTCCTCCTGGCCACTGGGAGGCGCCAATGGACAGCCTTGGTCCTCCCGGCCACCAGGGGGCGCTGCAGGCATGGAACTGCTTTGCTCCTCCCAGCCGCTAGGGGGCGCCACTGGCAGTGGGTGGTTTTGGTCCTCCCGGCCACCAGGGGGCGCTACTGGCACGGAACAGCCTCGATCCTCCTGGCCGCTAGGGGGCGCTGTGGGCATTGGTTTTTTGGAAGGTTTTGGAAGCATTTTTTGGGGTTTTTTGGGAGGTCCTGGGGGGGTTCAGTGAGTGATTTTTGGGGGTTTTGGGGGCATTTTTTGGGTTTTTTTGGGGGAGTTTTGTGGGTGATTTCTGGGGACTTTTTTTGTGTGTTTCTGGGAGGGTTTAGCAGGTGATTTTTGTGGGTTTTGGGAGCATTTTGGGTTTTTTTTGGGGGGGCGGTTCTGGGGGTTTTTGGGCACAGAACGGCCATGATCCTCCCAGCTGCTAGGGGGCACCATTGAGGCTGAACGTTTCCTCGGTCCTCCCAGCCGCCGGGGGGCGCCAGGGAGGTGTCGCTGCAGCTGCCGCCGCTCTCGGTGTCGGACGACGGCGCCTTCGTCTGCTCCGTGAGCGCGCCCCAGGGCAGGTGCAGCAGGTGCTGCGGCTGCACGTGATTGGTCAGTGCCGGGAATGGGCGGGGCCGGGGCTCCAGTATGTCCCAGTCCCTCCCAGTCCCTCCCAGTCACTCCCAGTATCCCCAGCTCACTGTCCCGTGTCCCAGCCCCTCCCCGGGTGTCCCTGCTGCCGTCCCGGCTGTCCCCGGGGCTCCCGGCCGATCTGCGCTGCGACGCCGTCGGCTTCTTCCCGCTGGACGTGGAGATCCGCTGGGAACACCGCGCCCACGGACACACCCGGCCACGCCCGGGGGACACTGAGGGGGACACCGAGGGGGACACCTTGGTGACCACCCTGGGGCCCGGCTGGGACATGCCACACCGGGTCACTGTGGCGGTGGCGGGTGAGGGACACATGGGGACATCAGGGATGGGGTTTGGGGACAACTGGGGATATCAGGGATGGAGCTTGGGAAACCTGGGGACATCAGGGACAGGGTTTGGCCACAGCTGGGGACATCAGGAACGGAGTTTGGGACACTTGAGAACATCAGGGATGGGGTTGGGGACACCTGGGGACATCAGGGATGGGGTGTGGATGGTCTTGGGACACCAGGACTGGAGCTGGGGACACCTGGGATGGGGTTTGGGACATTGAAGATAGAGTTGGGGACACCAGGACGGAGTTGGGTACATCAAGAGTGGGGTTGGGGACAGCTGGGGACATCGGGAATGGGGTTTGGAGGGTCTTGGGACAGCAGAGATGCCTGGGGACACTGGGGACAGGGTTGGGGACATCAGGAATGGGGTTGGGGACAGCTGGGATACGGCTGGGGACAGCTGGGACGGGGTTGGGGACACCGGGGATGGGGTTTGGGACACTGGGGACAGGACTGGGATCTCCTAAGGGACATCAGGAGCAGAGCTGGGGACATCGGGGGGTGGCCGGTGCCACCAGGATGGGCTCGATGCCACCCGGGGGGTGTCGGTGCCACCCGGGGGTGTCGGTGACGCGTCCCCAATGTCCCCACAGGTGCCACCAGGCCCAGCATGGAGGACATGGCGGGGATGGGCCTGGTGGACATTTGGGGAGGTCTGGGGAGGTTTGGGGACATCTGCGGACATCTGGGGATGTTTGGAGACATTTGGGGAGTTTGGGGACATTTGGGGAGGTTTGGGGATATTTGGGGACATTTGGTGAGTCTGGGGACATTTGGGGAGGTTTGGGGACATTTGGGGAGTTTGGGGACATTGGGGACACCGGTGGGGTTGGTGACACTTGGGGAGTTTGTTCCAGTTTGGATTTTAAGGTTCTTTTTTAAAGCATTGATTAAAAAACCCAAAGCACGAATTTAAAGTCATTAGAGAACCAATTACCCAGCTCCAATTGTTCACTGGATTTTTTTTAAAAAGCAATTTTTAAAAAGTTCTGTTTCCCATTTTATCGATTTTTCAGCAAATCTTCGCTTTTGTCACGGGAGAGAGAGGGGCAAAAAAAGGAGAAAAAAATGGGGGGAAAAAGGAAAAAAAAGGAGATTTCCATTCCCATTATTCCTTCATCTCCACACATCCAAATCAATAGCAGAGAGTTAGCAATGATCAATAGTAGGGAGTTATCAATAATCAATAGTGAGTTATCAATAATCAATAGTGGATTATCAATAATCAATAGCAGTGAGTTATAAAAAATCAATAGCAGATTATCAATAATCAATAGCAGTGAGTTGTCAATAATCAAGAGCAGATTATCAATAATCAATAGCAGTGAGTTATAAAAAATCAATAGCAGATTATCAATAATCAATAGCAGTGAGTTGTCAATAATCAATAGCAGATTATCAATAATCAATAGCAGGGAGTTATCAATGATCAATAGCAGGGAGTTATCAATAATAGCAGATTATCAATAATCAATAGCAGTGAGTTATCAATAATCAATAGCAGTGAGTTATCAATAATCGATAGCAGATTATCAATAATCAATAGCAGGGTGTTATCAATAATCAATAGCAGGGAGTTATCAATAATCAATAGCAGTGCATCATTCAATCGGCATTTTTCACAATATTACAAAGAAATCAATCCAATATTATTTATTGATTATTGATTATTGATAATTGATTATTAATTATTAACCATTACAAATAAATTTATCCGATATCAACTATTGATTATTAATTAATCAACACTAAAAATAAGTTGATCTATTATTAATTATTAAGGATTAATTAATCAATATTACAAAGAAATCTATCCAAAATTAATTATTAATTATTGATTATTAAGAATCAATATTACACATAAATTAATCCTATGTTATTAGTTATTTATTATTAATCAATATTACAAGGAAATCAATCCTATATTATTAATTATTATTAATATTACAAAGTAACAAATCCAATAGTGTTAATCAATGTTAAAAATAAAATAATCCAATATAAATTATAAATTATTAATCAATATCACAAAGGAATCAATCTATATTATTAGATATTAGTAATTATTAATTATTAATCACTCGATATTACAGAAACTTTTATCCACTCTTCATTATTATTTATTATTAATCAATGCTACAGAGGAATCAATCCAATGTCAATTATTTATTATTAATTAATCAATATCACAAATTAATAGTTCCAGTATTAGTTATTAATTATTGATTATTGAGCAATGCCACACAGGAATCGATCCAGCATTAGTTATTGATTATTGATCAGTGTCACACAGGAATCGATCCAGCATTAGTTATTAATTATTGATTATTGATCAGTATCACACAGGAATCGATCCAAAGCTCGTTCCCGTGTAACGTTTCCCGCTCGCCGCGAGCTCTGAAAGTGCCGATCACGGGTCTATAAAATCACAAACTAATCACTAATTACACAAGTTAATTAATAATAAACTAATTATTACACAAGTTAGTTAGTAATAAATAACTAAACAAGTTAATTAGTAATGAAATAATAATTATAATAGCGATGAAATCGGAGCAATAAAAATGTGGACAATGAGAGTCAGGACACCACAAGATGATAAAAAAATGAAGAATTTTGGACACCCAGGAGTTCTTGGGCACTGTGAAAACACCGATCAGTTGTTCTTGAAATGTTAAAAGTTTATTAATAATAAAATAGTTATTAAAAATATAAAATAAAAAATTAAAATAATAAAAATAATAAAATTAAAATACAAAATAAAATCAGAGTTATCAAAATCTGGACAATGACATTTAGGCCACCACAAGGCGATAAAAAGAAAATAATTTCGGATGCCCGGATGTTTTTGGGCACCGTGAAAAATGCCAGTCTGGTTCTTTAAAATATTTTAAAAATTACTGATTCAAACAAGTTAATTAGTAATAGAATAGTTATAAAAATAGCAATAAAGAGGAGTAATAAAAATTTGGACAATGAGGGTCAAAGCACCACGAGATGATAAAAAATGAAGAATTTTGGACATCCAGGAGCTTTTGGGCACTGTGAAAACACAGATCAGTTGTTTCTGAAATTTTAAAAGTTTCTTAGTAATAAAACAATTATTAAGACATATAAAAATAAAAATAAAATAATAAGAAATAAAATAAAATAAAATTTAAAAATAAAATCAGAGTAATAAAATGTGGATAGCGAGGGTCAGGCACCATGAGACAATAAAAAATTAAGAATTTCAGACATCCAGGAGTTTTTGGGCACTGTGGAAAATAACAATCAGTTGTTTTTTAAATTTTAAAAGTTTATTAGTAATAAAATAGTGAGTAAAAAAAAAAGTAAATAAAATCAGAGTAATAAAAATGTGGACAATGAGGATGAGAACACCACAAGATGATAAAAAATGAATTTTGGACATCCAGGAGTTCTTGGGCACTGTGAAAAGCACCACTCGCTGGTTTTTGAAATTTAAAAATTTACTAATTCAAAAAGTTAATTAGTAACAAAATAGTTATAAAAATAGCAATGAAATCGGGGCAATAAGAATCTGGACAATGAGGGTCAGGACGATGACAAGACAATAAAAAGTAAGGAATTTTGGACATCCGGATGTTTTTGGGCACTGTGGAAAACACCAGTCAGTTGGTTTTTAAAATTGTAAAAGTTTATTAGTAATAAAACAGTTATTAAAAACCAGCGATAAAATCAGAGCAATAACAATGTGGACAATGAGGTCAGGACAGTGACAAGACAATAAAAAGCGAGGGATTACGGACGTCCGGATGGTTTGGGCACTGAGCTGCCAAAGCCACGCCTTGAACAAGGAATAACCCAAAAGCAGCAGCCTGTTGCATATTCATCGATCTCATGCATGATGCATCAATCCTGTCCAGCCACAGAGCCCGGAGCAGTGGCAGCCTCTGCTCAATCCCGCGGCGCCCGCAGGGCTGAGCGGGGCACGAAGAGTGAATTTCCTTTAATCAGGGAGCCCTTGTGGCAGCACATTGCTCTGCCTCCCAGCATTTTCCACAGAGGAGCACAGAGGGAAACGAAAGAGAAATCAATTTCTGTTTCTGCTCCTTGTTTTAGCATGTGGAACGTGTTTGGAGAATTGTTTACCAATTTGTTACCCAAATTGTTGTGGGGTGGTTGCTGGGTTGGGTTCTGGTGAGGATCGTTTGAGCCTGGGGCCAATCCAACCCACCTGGGGTGGAATCTCAGAGAGGGTCACGAGTTGTGAGGAGTTAGATTTGGGAGTTAGAAAAAGCAGTTTGTAGTTTTAGTGTCTCCTTTAAACAGTATATTAATCTATATTAGTATAGTTCTAATAAAGAAACCATTCATCCTTCTGAGCTGGAGTCAGGCATCGTCATTTCTTCCCCCTGGCTCGCCTGCATTTACAATAAGCTGTAAATTCTTTTTCTCTGGAAGATTTCAGTGTCCTGCGGCTGCTGTCCCAGTGCAAGTACCTCATTCCTTTCTTCCCACTCACAGAGTTTCTATTTTAACCACAAAAGCTCCATTTTAACCACAAATCTACATTTACCCTACCATTAAAATGTTAATACAGCACTACTAATCAATGTAACATAATATAAATCCTATTCAATATAATACTTGCAAAAGCCAACCATAAAATATGCATTTTTCACAGAGGACACCCCGAGGCTGCTGCAGGGACAGCGATGTCACCGCTGTGACGTCGTTGGGGACGGTGACATCATCAGGGACATCGCTGCTGTCACTTCTCCCCCCTCCCCAAACCACACTGGATTTGAGATGAATTCGGGGAATTTTCTGGGAATTTTCATTGCAATTGTCCCAAATGCTGATGGGAATTCCTGGGGTGACGTCACTGGGGACACTTGGGGACATTCTGAGGACGCTCTGGGGACACTGATGGGGGTGGCGGTGGGTCAGGGGCTGAATGAGCCCCTCGGTGCCTTGCAGCAGAGCCGGGTTATAAATGACAATAGAATAATCAGCTTTTGAAATTCTGTATTGCCTTCTGCACGTTGTTATTGAGCACGAGGATTTTGCTGTGGTACTTGGTATTGATATTGATTACTGATAATTCCTTGCAGCTGCTCGCTGGTACAATAAAATCAATCCGTTTATGTGTGCAGCATATAACAAATTTACTGCTAGAGTAATAAACAGATATTATATCATAGGCCTTAATATATTAAAAATAGATAAACATTAAATAGATCAATAATAAATACTGGAATAGAGACTATGTAATGTTAAAATGCTTTTGTGTGACTGACTCAGGTGTAAAACAATTCAGTTGTTTCCCACATCTGTGGACCAGCCTCACCAGGTGATACCAGTGACACAAAGCTCAGAAGAATTTATGAATTTATCAGGGGGCCTGAAACAACAGGGTGGAACCATGAGAAGAAATCAAAAATATCAACTTAATCTACAGAATGTCCTGCAGACAAGTCAGAGGTGAGACCCAAACATGAATTCCTGGGACACACAAACCTCCCGGGAGTGTTTGAATAATGTCAAAACTCAGGAGTGTGTTCGTGGCCCTGCAGTGGAACCGGATCCGGAGAACGAAGGGTTAAGTTGAGGGCGAGTTCTTTGGCCAGCCCCAAAACCCTTTTTTATCCCTGATTAAACTTTGTTTAGTAATCCCTTAGTGAACTTTGTTTTTCACACCCGGCTGGGATTTGGGGGGGCCGGGGGGGTCCCTGGACAGCCCCCGCTGCTGAGCACTGACCCCCCCTCACCGAGCACCGGGACCCCCCAAAAACCGCACCCGCACCCCTTCAGTGCCCCCGACCCCCCTGAGCACCGGGCCCGGACCCCCTTTGTGCCCCCCACCCATCACGGGGGTTCCGCCCCCTCCCCTTTGACCCCCCAGAGCCGCGGGACCTCCGGGAACAGCGCCGGGAACGGGGGGGCCCAGGGATGTGAGAATTGGATTCGTAAAGGATTCCCAAATCCTGGCAGAAAGCTCACACTGCCTTGGACTTGTCCATGCAAACTCTGAGATTTTATTGTGCCAGCGAGCAGCTGCAAGGAATTATCAATAATCAATATCAGTATGAGCACCTGAGCAAAATGCTGGGGGTCAATAGGAACCTGCAAAAGGCAACAGAGAAATGCCAAACCCAACAGAAAAAGCAGAAAAATGCAAAAGGCAACAAGGGAATGCAAAAGCCTTCTGAGTCCTCTCAGAATGTCCCCAGGTGCGGCTGGTAACGTCATCCCAGAAACTCCCATCAGCATGTGGGACAATGCCCATGAAAATTCCCAGAAAATTCTCCGAATTGGTCTCAAATCCCGCGCGAGGAGGGGACTGGTGACGCCAGCGCTGTCCACCAGGATGTCACTGTCCCTGATGGCATCAGAGCGGTGCCATCGCTGCAGCAGCCTGGGGAGATCCTCCACGGCTTTTTGGCACCGTTGGGCCAGGGCGCGCCTGCTGGGCCACCGGGGCCGCCGGAGCCACCACAGGGACTCAAGAGGAGGTCGTGGATGTCCCCAAGTGTCCCCAGCAGGTGATCCTTGCACAGGCAGGCACTGGCATCCCACGGCTGCTCAAACTCAGCCACTTTGGCCACCAAGGCCTCAGGGACATCGGGGGACGCCTTCTTTGTCCCCTCCAGGATGGCCTCGATGTCCCCGAGCTGGCGCTGCAGCTCCTCAGGGAACCACCTGCCTCCTTCACACTCTTCCACCAAGCGCTCCAGCGGCCCCAGGGCCACCTGTGCCCAATGTCCCCTTCTGGTGGCCACCATGGCTTGGCTGCTGGCCACCACGGCCTCTCCCACGGCCTCGTTGGTGGCCGCAGCCACCTGGGCCTTGTGCTGGCCCTGCCAAGGCCCTCTTTTCCCTGCCCAGGGCCACCTTCAGCTGCTGGGCTGTGGCCACCAGGCTGCTCCCAGCTGTCCTCCTGCGGGTGGCCACGTTCTGCAGGTCCCCGGCCCGGATGGCAGCGATGGCCGCGTCCCAGCGGGCGTCGCGGAGCTCGGTGGCATCCCAGGCCAGCAGGGCCCGGCTGTCCTCGAGCCTGACCACCAACTCCTGCCAGGCCCAGCCCGCAGCTCTCACATCGGCCCAGGTGGCCCCTGGGGTGGCCCCAAGCACGGCCAGGGCCTGGCCCAGGGAGGGGACACCATGGTGGCCCAGGGAGGTGACACCGCCCTGCTCCAGGGTCTCACCAAGACTCCAGGTGAAATTCCTCAGGTTCACGTGCAGGGACTCTGGGGACATGAGCTGCTGCTCGTCCCTCTGTAACCCGGGCACGGTGGCTGCCACACACAGGGTGGCCACCACATTCACCAGTGACTCCAGCTGATATGGGGACACCTGGGGAGGAGACAGGGGTGGTGTCACAGACCTGCTGGCACTTGTGGCCTCCTGCGGTGGCACCAGTGCCCTCCCAGGGTCCCCTTTGTCCCCTCCCTGGAGGGCTCTGCTGCGTCCTCTGTCCCTTTGTCACCCCCTCATCCCCTCTGTCACACCCCTGCCACCCCCCACTGTCCCCTCTTCTTGCCCAGGGAGACTTAAACTGTGTCTGTGTCTCCCACAGTTTCTGCTCAGTCAGGCCTCAGATATCGGGCCCCTTGATCAGCTCCATTGCTTTTCTCTCTGTTTTATTCCCCATACGGGGGCACCAGGGCTCTGCCCAACGGGGGTCACTGGGGATCATCCAGCCCGGATCCTCCCATGGGGAATGGAGCTGCAGCAGCGCACCAAGCTCTTCCCTGACCCTCTTCCCTCACTCAAAGCTCTTTCCTCACTCGGGGCACTCACAGGGCTTCCCTTAGTGGTGCCTCCATTGGTGTTTGGTCAAGGTTGATCTCTGTGTGAAGCTCTTCCCACACTTCCCACACTCGTAGGGCCTCTCCCCGGTGTGGATGCGCCAGTGCACAGTGAGATTGGAGTTGTGCTTGAAGGCCTTCCCGCAGTCGGGGCAGCGGAAGGGCCTCTCCTCGGTGTGACTCCGCTCATGTTTGAGGACAGCAGAGCTGGTCCGAAACCTCTTCCCACACTGGGGACACTCATAGGGCCTCTCCCCAGTGTGGATCCTCTGGTGCTGGATCAGGTGGGAGCTCCGGCTGAAACCCTTCCCACATTCCAAGCACTTGTGGGGCTTCTCCCTGCCATGAGGCTTCTCCACCAGCTCCGAGCTCTGGCTGGATCTCCGCCCGCCTTCCTGGCTCAGGGGGACTCTTTCCTCCCCGCAACTCCCTGGGCTGGGTTTGCAGCTCCTCCTCCTGCAGCATCTCCGGGACTTTTCCTCCTCCTCCATCCAGCCACGGCCTGGAAATGAAAACTCCTGGTTTGGGGAAAAAACAAGAGAAGAGCACCTTGGACTGGAGGTTCCTCCTTGCCCAAGTTCATCCCAGGAAGTCATTGGGAATCTTGTGTCTCTAAGAACCTCCAAAACACCAAGATTCAGCCCAAAAATCCCACAAACTTCAAGACACAGATCAAAAACTCCCCAAACATCACAAGTCAGCAAAAACCTCCTCCAAAACAGGAAGATTCAGCTGCCACATAAAACCAAAGCACCAACATTTAGCCCAAGAAAGCTCAGAAACAAGAAGATTCACCCCGTGAAAATTGTGGATCCCCCTCCACAGTCACCTGCTGCTTGTGGGGGGAGCAGCGCTCCTGGGGCTGGGGGGAGGCTGCAGACACAGGGAGGGGTGGAACCTTCTGCTGCTTCCTCTTTCTGCTCCTCCTCCTCCTCCTCCTGTGTCTCTGCTCTTCCTCACACTCCTCTTCCTCCTGCTATTCCTCCTTCTCCTGCACAATCCCACCCTCTCATGCCACCTGCACCGTTTGACCATTTTGTTCCTCAAGCCTGCTTCTCCTTCCCTTCTCCTCCTGCCCCCAGGCCCAGCACCCACTGCCGGCTCCCTCTTCCCCCCACACCCACAGCATCCCAGCGCAGGGGCAGGGATGGAGCTGGGGCAGGTCGGGCTGGGGCAGCGCTGGGCTCTCGGCCGCTCCCGCCCGCACTCGGTCCCCACTGCAGCCGCTCCCGCCAGGACAGCGCGGGGGGGCCCGGCCTTGGCGCTGCCCCACTCCCACCTCCCCAAATTCCCCTCGCGGGGCCATGGGGCCGAGGGGGGGCGCAGGTGGGTCCAGGTGGGGAACGCGGGGAGCTGCGAGTCTGCCTGGCAACTGGTGAGTCATCAGCGCCGCGGGCTCTGATTGGCTGAGCTCGGCCCGAGCCCTGGGGCTGCAGCACAGAGGGGACACCCTGCTCCAGGGGGGATGTCCCACAAACGGGGGACCCCATGGAAGGAACCACAGGAAAGTGTCTTTACAAACAGGCGCTCTGAATCTGCTCGGAGATAGGGCCAAAGAACTTTTATGTTAGGAAGTGACAGGAGAAGACATCGGTTTCAGAAAATTTTACTCATTGATGACACAGACTGCTGCTCAGCCAAGGTTCTGCTCTATTCATGAACTTCCAGAAGAACAAGACTTAACAGAGCCATGAATATCGTTTGCTATATGAAAGCATGGAGTATATCAAGGTGGGTATGTAATAGGTGGATTGGGAAGTCTGTACCTCCCAAGTACTTCAGCCAATGGGGAAAGCAGAGGGAGATGTGGCCAGGAGAATTAGGATGAAAAGGAAGCTGTGTCCTCAAACAATTGGAGAGATCCCATGAGGACGGTCCCCTACTCTTTCCCATTTTCAGGAAATAAATTATTTTATAAGATTCGTCTCTCTGCTCTGTGGACAGAATCCTCTGGTGATGTCAGTTTTTCTGCACACCCTGGGGCCCATCCGGAATTCCTTCCACCCTCCGGGGCGGCGGGCAGGGAGTGCAGCTGAAGGTGCCTCACCCACTTTGGGTGATCGGCTCCCTTGGCTGGTGGCGGCACCGGGGATTGATTGGGGACCCGGGAGTGACCAGGAGACAGACGAGTGACACATCAGGGGGGTCTGTGAAGAGTCAGCAGGGAGAGAGCACTGAAAATCTCATCAGTGAGTGCCCTGGGATCTTTGGGGACTGAACATGGCAGGGCACCCATGGAGGGGAGAAAAGGGAAAGCCAGGAAGGGGGCCTGGCCAAAGGGATGATGATCCCAAAATGTCTCTGAAGGGTCCCTTGGGAGAATGTTGAGGTAGTTTGCACATTCCCCCAGAGGTAATTAAGGACATGGACACCCAGGGAGGCAACAAGGAAAGTGGAGAAGGCATTTAGACAACAGGGGATGGATGGTGTTCGTGTCCTGGGAAGGAATCAGGTGAAGGGGAGTGTGCAGCAATATGGTTCAGGCAAGAAGCAGCAGGAGGAATCTGTGTGGTAAGAAAAAGGATGACGGAAAAAAGGAGGAAGAGAAAAATACTCTGGATTGGGATGTTTTTCCACAGAGTCTTAACCTCACAATTTGCCAGCTAATATTTTGAATTCCCAGTTGCCCAGACAGGAAAAGCAGGAGGTCAGGATGCCAGGGGTTTCTCTGCGGTGGCAGCGGCAGCACCGGGCGCAGAGGTGCGGCACCGGGAGCACGGGCTGGGGCCTGTGGGGAGCTGCGGGGCCGGGCCGGGGCTGTGGGGCAGCCGGGGCTCAGCGCCGGGCGCTGCCTGACCCCACCAGCCCCGGGCAGGGCCGGCAGTGGCCCCCGGCCCCCAGGAGGCTGCGGGACGCCCCGGCCGCTGCCCGGCCCCGGGGAGCTGCCGGCCCTGCCCGCCGGGGGGGCCGCCTTTGGACACTGCGGCAGGACAGGCACCGGCTCTGCCACACGGGCTGGGCAGAGACCCTGAGCACAACGGGGAACACAAAGGAACAGCTGGGAAATGCAGAGTGCACAGGAAGGATCAGGATTTGCTGTTCAGGATTTGCTTTGGGTCCCTGCAGAAAGGAAAGGTTTTGCAGAAAGCTCAGCAGCTCTCAGAGGATGAGCACCCACAGGCAGTGACCGGGGCTGCAGGAGTGGCACAAGAAGCCCTGCAGCACTTGGGCACAAGGGCACAGCAGCTGAAGGCAAGAAGGGATGAGCAAAAGGCCAAGCTGAAGGCAAAGGCCATGGCAGAGTTCCCACAGCCCTGAGGGATCAACCCCAGGGCCCAAGGGGGCCCCAGCACCCAGGGCATGACGGGGTCGGCCACAAGCACCTGGCAGAGGCATTGCCCTCCTGGCCAGGGCAGAGCCCACCCAAACAGCCCCTGGGAAGGAGTCAGGGCTCCAGCTGCAGCCCACAAGGACACTGCAAGCACAGACAGCAGCACCCTCAGCAGGAGCAAGTCCACCCCTGCATGGACATGGATTGTCAGGGCTCTCTGAGCTCCCATCCCACCGGGGACCCACCACACTGGAGCCCTGGAGAACATTCAGGCTGGGTCTGCATCCAGAGGAGGCCTCTCCTGATGGACACAGGGGCCTCTCCATCCACTCGGAATCTTACACCTAAGGGGGGAAAACTGTAAAGGAATGTTTTCATTGTTAAGGGAATAAATGGGAAAGCTGAGCTGGTGTCATTTGTTCAATCACTATTAGGAGCTGTGGGGGATAGGTTTGAAATAAACTAAATTCTTTTTCTTCCTACTCTGATTGTAATTAACTAGGAAGGAATTTGATGGTGGCATTGTAGTATTGTAAAAGGTGATACAGAGGCTATTGCTGCTGTACCTTTGTGTCAAATGTCTGGCAAGGCCTATGCTGAAGTTGAAATGTAAACTTTAAGGAATTTAGAGATTTTAAAGGAGCTAAGGTTTTAGTTAGAAATAATCTTTACTAGCATTAATTAAAATAATAATAATAAATGAGTAGACTTGATGAAGTTAGGAGTTAGTAGTTAACTAATAATTGATTGCTTGTCAGCACAATGTTTAGCTAGCTGGTTTTAATAATGAAGAATATAGAAACTGACAAATAGCTTTTAGGAACATAAGACAATTGTGGGCCTCCTCTATTCTGAAACCAATTGAAGACAAGGAATGGGAGTTCTACCAAGAGTTCATTTGTCATATTTGCATTGAAAAGGTAGAAAGGTCAGAAGGAGGAAGACTTCATTTACTTCCTCATTTTGGGACCCCTCCCCATGAAAGGGACCACCGACCCATTTCAAGGGACAAACTACACATGCTTAATAGCTTTTGGAGTGATTAGCATACGAAGCGGGGAATGGGATGTACCAAAAATATGAATATGTATTTGTATTTTGTGTATTCAGTACTTGTATGGATAAAAAGACGCTGTAATCACCTGCAAGGTGCGGTGTGTATTTGGGAGCGATCCCGCACGATGCCCGGCATTGAATAAACACACACTTTCTAACTTTAAACTGTTAGAGAGTTTTTGCCCGTCACAGTTGGATATCGGTACTAGATCAATATCCATAATTTTTCAATAAATCAAAGTGAACCCAGAGGTGTGGGCAGACCCAAAGGGAAAATTTGATATGAAGTCTCTCCAAATTACTTGGAAGCAACCAGGACAAGTGGTGTCTAAAAGCAACACCCTGTTCCAGGGGAGGGAAGGAAGGGCTCACAGCCTGGTATGGAGTCCCTGCTAAAGGCAGTGCTTTGAGAGCCAGGGTTGTCTCCCTACAGCACTCCTATCCTGCACTCAAGGAATCAGATGGCTCCAATGAGGAGGACAAGAACAAGTGCTAGACAAAGCCCCTCTGAAATGGCTGAATTTTCTGGCTAAAAGTCATATCTTGAGTATTTGAAAAAAAATTGCAAATGGTGGAGAAAAAGGTTAAATATATGGGACATAATTTGACTGAAGGATTGACCCAGAGAGAGTCTAGGCAATTTCAGATGTAAAGAAGTAAACTAAAATAAGGAAAAGACCAAAACGAGCTGCAACAATTCTGAGAATTAAAACACAAATACACAACGTGGATTGAGGATTCTATGTTCCAGCCAGAACATTGTAGGACTTTTTAACCCCAGACAGCCTCCATGCTGTGGTATGGACAGGAGAAAGTGAGCAAAACTTGAGAAAATGAACAACCAAAACTATTGATGCCTCAGCTCTGGCTCTTCCAGACTCAGAAAAGAAATTGGAATTGTAGGTGAATGTTCAACAGGGCCATGCCAAAGGAATTTTTGGGCCAAAATGTTTCACCCAGTGGCCAGAGTGGCCTCATTGGCTGCAAAATTGTGCAGCCACAGCTTCAATGGGAACCGAGGCCCAAAACCTAATGACAACAGGATCTCCAACTGTTCCAGTCTGCCATCAAGTTCAAGCTTTGGTAACCAAAAGAACCTCGCAGTGGATGAGCAGTGCTCGGTTATTACAGTGTGAAACTTGTTCAGTGGCACAGGAGGATTCAGAACTGAGCACAGGGGAAGGGTTTAACCCAGCCTCCTGTTTGAACAGCCCACAGAGGGGCTGGGAAGAAACCCAGCACTGCATTCAAGTGACACAGCTCCAGACCCAGCCTGGGGGAGATTCAGGAGACATTGCCTGGCCTGAGGCAGAAAATGTCTTGGTGGATGGCTCTTCAAGGGCAGCAGAATGGAAAAGAGTTCCAAAACACGCTGTTATTGAGGAAAGGGAATCAGACAAAGCGCAGGTTACCCCCATGGTCAGCTCAACCAGCACAGCTGTGTGTGCTTGTAAGAGCCTGGCACTGAAATGTCCTGAGCAGGAAGGCTTCAATATCTTCTGGTGACACCATCTCACCTAACAGGGGGGCAAAAGCAATTCTGATTGCTGGGCAACCACTGGATCACTTATTAAGGTATTTCTAAAAGACATAATTCCAACAAAAGGGATTGTGGAAGCAACAGACTCAGAGAGCAGAACTAATTTCAAAGGAAAGATCCTCCAGGGAGTTATGGCAGCTTTAGGAATACAATGGGACCTCCATACCCCTGGCACCCCCAGAGCTCAGGCTGGGTACAAAGAATGAATGGGGAAAGAAAGAAAGAAACACCTTTGGAAGCTGGGGATAGAAACCAAGATGCCATGGGTACGGCTTTTGCCACTGGATTGGGCAAGAAGAAGAGCCAGAGCCAGAGCAGATATTCAATTATTTCCCCTTGCAATTGATCTCGGGAATTCCTTACCCTGGGAATTCTCCACCTAGTGCAGGGTGGAGATAAGGGATGCACATTTAAAGCAGTCTGTGGCCAGAATCCTGTCTCTGGTGCAATCTCTCCCCCAGGAAGCTGGGCTGGCACAGAGCCTGCCTTGGCACTTTGCTGTTGCCAGCATCCAAGCAGGACATGGGCTCTGCCTAAGGAGTGCAAAGCAGCACCACTGGTGGCCAAGTGGCGTGGCCCATGCCAAGGGGCCCCGAGGCCAGAAACAGCCGCCAGCACAGCTGAACACGGGGGGACCCCTCAGCCTGGGCTCCAGGTCTCTGCAGCCCCGGAGATTTGCACTTCCCGCCTGCAGCAGGAGGATGGGAGGCCCCCCTGAGCCTGCACTGAAGGCAGCGCAGCAGCAGCCAGGGCTCCACAGCGGGGCAAGGCCCTGGGCCTGCCCACACCTCCTCTGCTGAAATCCTCGGCCTGGCCACCCTCCTTGGGCAGCTCCAGCCACCGGGGCCAGCCCTTGCTGCCACTGCTGCAGCTTCAGTGCTCGCTGGGCCTGCACTGCCACAGCTGCTGGGGACACACCGGGACAATTCCACTCACTTACACTCACACTCACACACTGCCCTGCCTGCCAGTGCATCCATGGAAAATAGACCAGCTCATAGACTTGAACATTGTTAACCTTTGATTTCTCTACTCAGGCTTGCTTTGCCTTGGCCTTAGGGAAAGAAATGTTAAAGGTTTTGTTAAGCGATGTTACACCACTCAGTGGAGATGAGTTTAACATCTCAACACACTGGGAATGGCCCAAAAGAGACCCACAAAGACAACGACCAGCAGCAAAACATCAACCCCAGCAGCAAACAGCAACCAACACCTACCCCAGACACTGCCCCCGGCAGGGCTGCAGACACCTGGTCTGCAAAAGCCTGAGAAGGAAATCCAGCACTTCCCACCTCATTAACAGCACAAGCAAAGAAATCCGAGTCCAATAGGAAACCAAATAATAAAACTGCACAACTTGAAACTACAGAATATTAAACCAGTGGATTTAGATTGCTTCAGACTGCACAAATTTGGGGAAAATCGAGTAAAACCCACATGTAATGGAACTATTTTCTCTGCACACCTGGGCGATGTGGGAATGGAAAGATTTTTGTTGCATATCCTGGCAAGAATCAAGGAATGCCTTTAACACTAAAAAGATTAGTGAAGTTTTTCTTTTTCCTGAAGTTTCAATGCAAAGTTTAGAGCATTAGAGTATTTTTTTATTACTCATACTTCTATGTAGCTGGTTAGGTTTGGGTAAAGAATGTGAGAATGAGTTTTTCTTCCGAGGGGAAGTAAAAAAAAACTGAATCACCTTGGGATTTTTTGTCTATGTTTTTGCATAGCAGTAAAATACACCAAAATTTTGATCTGGGTTTCTCGAAGTTCACTTTTAGGCTGCATGACTAGAAGAGATTTAAAGTGAGCCCTTAATGTTTAAACAGGTAGCCTGGACAGGAGCTTTAGACATGCAAATTAAGACTGCTGGGGCAAAGTGGGGACAATGTACCTGGCTCTTCTTGCCTGGGGCAGGAATTGGCTGATTCCCTCTGCCCCTCACCCCAAGCTCTGCCTGCTTGCACAGATGGAATCTGCACAGCTGAAGGCAGAGCCCATGCTGAGGATCTCTGACTCTACAACAGAAATGGCTGAAGCTGCAAAGGGAAACAGCAAATGGAGAATGTTGTGAAAACTTCACTAAAATATGGGGGGGATCATCCCTCTGCCCACTACAACATCTGCTGTCACTGTCTGTGCTGTACAGGGTGTATCACAGCACTGGGGCTTTTCCTAGAACAAGTTCAGGGAAATCAGTTGGAATTCAAGTATTTGATGATGTAATTAGAAAAAAGCGGTCAATTGATGGAGCCCCAGCTGAAGGGAGCACCCAAAAATGGGGAAAAGATGAATGGCCACCAAAACAAATCCTACAACACCATGGATCAGCCCCTGAGAACCCACACCAATTCATATCAGGAGTCAGAGAACCCATTTATCATTACAATGGCATCATTAGATTACAAGCTGTCCTCCAAATAAGAACCAACCAGACAGCTCCAGCTCCTGACATTCCTGCTGACCAATCCACTGAAATGAGAAACACAACATTTCACCAGGGGATGGGATCAGATTATCTGTGAGCAGAAAAAACAGGAGTTTGTGGAAAACTAAATGACTCAAACTGCTGCTGGTAAAGAGATGACAAGGGAAAAGTGGTAAAAAAGCTAACAAAGGAAATAGGAGAGCAGTTTATGTATTGGTCAAACATGGAAAGGATGGATATAGGACACAGTTTCATGGCTCCCTGGCACACCAGGGGACAAACGAATGCTGCTTCTTCTCTTCTGTGCTGCAGCAACTCTCATCTTTTTACCATGCTCCACACCTTGGCAGTGCAGCTCATCCAGCAGCTGAGCCAGGGCATGCAGGTGGCAGCCAGGCCTCCTGATCCACAAACGGCTACAAAAGGACAGGGAATGAGGGCACCGAGAATAATCCCAAAACCAAAGAGGACCCGGGAAGAACAAAACAGAGTCAAGGAGTGAATCTGCCTGGAGATAGGGCCGGGCACTTGTAGATAAGGGGAGAAACCATCAGTTCCAATAAATGTTACAAATTGACCCAGACAGCTGCTCAAAGTCCTGCTACATTCCTGAACTTCGAGGAGAAGAACAAAGACTTAACAGAGCCATGAATATCGGCTGTTATACAAAAGGAGGGTGCACATTAACGAGGACAGGCTCCAGGCGCATCGGGAAGTCGGAACCTTCCAAGGAACTCAGCCGGTGGGCAAAGGCAGAGGGAGATCGGCCGGGAAAATGAGGATAAAAAGGAGGCTGCGGACTACAGCCACGGCAGAGAGCGCACGGCAAATGCCCCACGGCCTCTGCCCCTGCTCGGCAATAAAGTCACTTTGACAGGACTCCTCGCTCTCCCCCGGGCACACGAACCTCCGGCGACGGGAATTTCCCCGCCCGCTCCCGGCCGCGGGGCAGCCCCTCTGTCCTACCCACAGCAGCCGGGCCGAGCCAGCGCTGCTCCGGCAGCGGCTCCTGCCCGGCCCCGGCGGGAAGGAGACCGCGGGCAGCCGCTCCCGCAGCGCCCTCAGCCCGGGGCCGGCACGGGCCGGACACGGCACCGGCGAGCCGCCGGAGCCCCCTGCCGCCCCCTCCGCCCGCAGCCAGCCCCGAGCCCCCGCAGAGCCCAGCGCGGCTCCCACCTGCGCCGGGGCCGCCTCCGAGCTCCGCCGCCGCCGCCTCACCGCGCTCCGGCCGCTGCCGCCGCTGCCGGGCCCGCGCAGCCGCTCGGCCAATGGCGGCGCTGCGCGGCCACGGCCGCCCTCAGCCCGCCGCCGGGGCCGCGCCGCGCCCCGCTCCCACCAATCAGCGCGCCGCGACCGCGACTGACGGCACCGGCGGCCAATGGCAGCGAGCTCGGGGCGGGCTCTGCGCACGGCCCCGCCTCGCCCCGCGCTCTCGGCGCCCCCGGGCTGCGTGAGGGGAAAGCCGGAGATGAGGAACAGCCCCGGCACGGGCCCGGCCCGAGCCGGGATTGAGCTGCCCACACAAACAAACTTCTCCGCGCCTCCCGCCACGGCTTTCCCGGCCCTGCGCCTCCCGTGCCTCCGCCTCTGCGGGAAGCCCAGGAGCCTCACTTCTCCTGCCCCTCGTTAGCGCATCAGTGCTTCGCTTTGATTTCCCCCGAAAAGGGAAACCTGCCCCAAGCCCTGTGGGTGGGTGGGGCAGGGGAGAGATTTCTGTCAGAAAACTCCAAAGACTCGGAGCAGGAGCAGGAGAAGTCAGTGCAGAGCCTTAAATGCAGCTTTCCCCACGCCTCCCTGCTCCCAGCTGCACCTCCTCCCCCGGCAGGGCAGGAGACAGGGAATGGGGCCATGCTCAGCTCATCCCCCGGGGCTTCTCCCTCTGCTCAGGGACAGGAGTCGTTCCCTGCTGCACCCTGCGCTCTCTCCCGGCCGAGACTTCTCCAGGAACTTCTCGGAGCGGAGTCCATCCCCTGGGCACAGCCCCCTCCGAGTGCTGCAGCGTGGGTCACTGTGCCACGGGCTCAGTCCTGCCAGGACAGGCTGCTCCAGCGGGGCCCCTCTGCCCGCGGGCTCACAGCTCCTCTCAGGCATCGCCGAGCTCCAGCCCGGCTCCTCCAGGGGCTGCAGGGGATCTCTGCATCCCCATGGACCTGCAGGGGATCTCTGCATCCCCATGGACCTGCAGGGGATCTCTGCATCCCCATGGATCTGCAGGGGATCTCTGCAGCCCCATGGATCTGCAGGGGGATCTCTGCATCCCCATGGATCTGCAGGGGGATCTCCGCATCCCCATTGTAATATATGTTATGGAATAATTTGTGCTTATGTAAAATATACATCAAGTCAGTTGTGCTTGTAGAAAAAGATTCTTAAAGTTCTATATGGCCAGTGGCTGCAGCCGGGGCTGGAGAAACCACAGCTGGAAGAGAAAGAAAGACCTAATTTACAAATGAAAAAAGGTAGCTGGGTGCAGAGATGGGCTCTTTCCGGGGACAATCCAGGAGACACCCAACGTTTAACCCCTGGTCTGCCGGGGAGCCAGGAAACCAGGCACACGGGCACCCCGCCCTTCCAGCTGCTGAGGAGGCTGCTGGACTGTGCTTCAGCAGAGGAGATGGAATGTGGCTTACCACTCTGTCCTTCTCTAAAAACGGATAATGGGTCAGGAGGTTTGGGCTCTGAGCTCACAGGAGCCTGGCCCAGGCACAGGCCGTGGTGGGACAGGGGCACAGGAGCCTTCTGTGACTGACCGTGGCTCTCTGGTTTCTCTCTGCAGGCTGCCAGCTCCTCATGCCATGGAAACGGCCCCACTCGGCCTGCCAGTCTGGGAGGGCTGGAGGGCTGTGTAACTCATTTGCTGTCAAAAATAAATTGTGTTTTTTTGTCATTGTCATCATCAGAATATTTCTTTCATCCTTTTCCAAGTTTTTGGCCCCTCCAGGGTAATATTTTTGTGTCCTTCCTCAGACAGTTGATGGCATTTGGATGGGGGGGGGTAAGCAATGTGAAAAGTTCAACAACAGCTCCAGTTGCCAACTGCAGCAGCCCCTTCAGGAGCCCTGAGCTACCAGCGAGGTCCACGTGTGCCTTGCAAAAGGGAGTGGTTTGCAGCGATGGGGTTGTTGCCCTGCTGCAAAAGCTGGGAGCAGATCAGAAGTGGCAAAATGCCATTTTGGCTCAACCCCCACCCAGGTTCTTTATCTTTTCCCTCTGCTCAGTGATAGGCAGACAGGGCTGGATCCAGCGAGGTTCAAGTTCTGGGTGCTCCCTGGCATCAAAGGGATCAACTAAACTCTTGTATGCAGTGACTGCAATAGGGCTACTGAAGGAAAAAAAGGAATGTCATGAGATGGGGAATCCTTCTTGTCTCCTCTGTCTCCCCAGGAGCCCCTTGGAAAGGGAAATACCCACTGGGTTTATCTGACTCCTTCCCAGCCAGCCTTTCCCTTGCTCCCGGGTCTCATTTGCTCCGCAGGATTCACCAGCTCGCTCAGCTCAGAGGAGCTCTCAGAGGAGAAAACGCTGCCTGGCGTGGGGCTGCCTGATCCCTGTCTCACCTTGATTCCATTTGCCCCCTCCCTGCCCCATCCAAGAGACCAAAGGATCCCCCACAGCCCCACGGTCCTGCAGCAGATCCCGGCACGTTCCCAGCTCCGCTCCTTGGTGCCCTGGGAGGCTCCAGAGCCCTCCCTGTGTGCGGGACAGCGGCTGCAGCACCGCTGCGCCCGCGGGCGAGCAGCGCCCAGGAGCAGCTGCGCCAGCTCCGAGCCTGAAGGGAATCCTCAGCGCACACAAATGACAGCTGGCACTTCAGGGGCTGGCAGGAGAAGCTCAACCCATCTGCTCGCTGCCCTTCCCAGCCATGGCCACGCTGGTGCAATTGGAAGAGTCGCCCCTGCCCAGGAAGCTCTCAGGTCGAAGAGAGGAGCAAAAGCCACGGGTTTCTGAGGTGTTAGCTGCCACTGCCTCTGGTTTTCCTTCCAATTCCTAAGGGGTTTTGACTGGTTTTACCATTTCAACACTTTCTGTGTAGAATGCTTATTTTATGATTGGCTTTTCTCAAATGTTACAATGAATATTATATGTGTAATGTTAGAAAGTTATGCTGTATTCATTCTCTTAAGTAGTGTGTTAAATAGAGTTTTAGGTAACAACATAATATTAAAATAGAAACTCTGCGATGTAGGATTTTTTTACTTGCCCAAGCAAGAGATGAGATAATCAATAAACTCTTCACACAGGGATGGCGGTGACTTGGGGCACATAAAGAGTTACAACCTCCTTATCAGAAAAGACAAACATTCTTCCATCTTGTCTCCATCTTTATGGAAGCACCAGGATTAAGGGAAAGAAGTTGACAAAATCCAGAAAAGTTCCTAATTTGCAAGGAATTTCTGCATCATGTATGAGATACATGAATATGCAATAGGCTATTGCTTTTAAGGTTATTCCTTTGTTCACAAGGCATGCTTGTCCTGGCTTAAGTGTCCGAGAGCATCTGGACATCTATAATTTTTTGCTTTTTATTGTCTTGTAATTGTCCTAACTCTAAATTTGATTACTCTAATTGTGTTACTATTTTTATAACCATTTTATTATTATTAAATGTTTAAAATTTTAAAAACCAAGTGATTGGCGTTTTTCACAACGTTCCAGGCTCCCGGGGACCCCCTTATCGGTATGTACGACCCCGCAGGCTGCAGAGGGTCCCCCCGCTCCGGTGCCGCCCTTCTCCGCTCCCCAGCCCCGCCCCGCCGGTACCGGGCGATCCCCGGTGGCTCCGGGCTGACGATGCAGCGCCTGCCCCGGGCAGCCCAACCCCACCGCGGGAGGGTCCCACGCATCCCCGGCCCAGCGCCGGGGCTCTGCCGGCAGCCAGCACCGGGACCCCAAAATTCTGCTGTCCCGGGGCCACCGAGCGGGCACCCGGCCCTTGGCCCTGTTATAGATACATATTATAATATTGGCTTTTTGCAAATATTCCATTGGATTTTATATGTGTGGTGTTACAATAACTTTGTTATATAGTTTTTATTTCTGTTGTTCATTGATTACGCTCAGACATAGTAGTGCCATAGGTGATAGAAGCATGCTTGTGTTAAAATGCCTGCTTGGATGGGATAACATCCAGTGAGCACAGGATGAGGACACCTGTACAGATCTGCTGACCATCAGCACTCACCGTCTGAAGGCAGTGTGGGCTGGGGCCAAAACGGAAGATGATGATAAAAAAGGACCAAAACCACAACCAAGGAATACACATGCCCTAAAAAGGTGGAACCGAGGAGGAGCCATGCTAAACAGTTCTTGGAATATGTAAACTAGCTTGGGAAAAAGTTTACTATGCATAAGGGACTATGAATATGCAACCGGCTGGTGTAAGGGAAAAGGTATTCAAGGGGTATCTCCGGAGATAACCGTGTGCTCTTGGCTCAGTGCCGAGATGCACCCGGCCCTAACAACCTTTGCTCTATGGCCCTTGTCTCCTCTTGTCCTGTATGAAACTTTTTAAATGTTCCCAGGGCAGTGAAGGTGTTTTTCCCAGCCCCGAGCAGAGAGCTCTGCCCGGCGGCTCCCGGGAAAGGCGGCGGCGCTCGGCAGCGGCCCCGGCCCGCCCGGCCCGCGGGAATTCCCCGCAGCGGGACAAAATCCTGCCCCGAAGGAGCGCTCGGAACGCCGCCTGCGGCTCCTCCGTGCCCCGCAGGTGCCGCAGCTGCCCCGCTGCGGCAGGCGCGGCTCTGGAGCAGGGAGGCTCTGCGGGACCCCCGGGCTGTGCCCCCTCCCGGGCCGTGCCCCGGGGCTGATGCTCGGCCCGGGCTCTCTCGCTGTCCCGGCTCCCGCAGGCTCCCGGCGGGAGCGGCACCGCCCGCCCGGCGCCGCAGGGCCGAGCCCTGCCCAGCAAAGGCTCCGTGTCCACGGCCGGGCCCTGCCGGGGCTGCGGCCGCTGCCCGGCCCGGCACAACCCGCAGCGCCCGGCGCGGCTCCCTCCAGCCGGGCACTGCGGCTCCAACCAGGCGGAATATTCAACGCACGGAATCTCTGTCAGCGCTGCTCACATTGCAAAACCAGCTGCTGCCGAGGCAATCCCACCTCCCACTGAAGCCTCCCACCCAAAATGCTGCCTTCAGCTTGGACACACCGGTAAGAAACCCAAGAGCAAACTGGAAGCTGATTAGAGAATCTTGCACAATCACATCCAAGAACATTTTGTTACAAAATCACAAATATTAACAGAAGCTGAGAAAGTCAACAATGTTAGAAAACAAGCTTCCAACAATGGGACTCAAAGAGCTAAGGGCATGCGTTTGAATGGAATGAGCTTTCTCTTTCTGACATGTGAGCAATGCCATGGAATTTCCCAAACCAGAGAAATAGGGAGGCCTGGCAGCAGCAGCTTCACACACAGACACAGCAATGACACAGAACAGGGCAGGGCAAGAGGCTGACAAAACTCTAACCGCTACTTGCAATGAAGTACCTTTGTTTCCAGTTCTAATCTAGCCACTATTAATATAGAGTCCAAAAGACTAAAAATACTAGTAATAATAATAACAACTGTACCATTAATAGCAAAAATAGAGGTAATAGAAATGATAAGAGTTAATAGTGGTAATAAAAACTCTACTATACTTATACCAGGTTTGCATGGCCAGGTTTTGGTAAGGCAGGGCATCTAGGAGCAGCTTCTGTGAGAGCAGCTGCTCCTCCATGTCCCACAGAGTCAATTCCAGCTTGCTCCAGGACAGACTGGCTGCTGGACAAGGCTGGCCCTGTTAGAAATGGTGGTAACGCCTTTGGGATAAGAGATTTAAGAAAAAGAAAATGGGTGATGCTGGAGTTGTGACTGTGAGCAGGGAGGAGCAGGGTGAGGACCTGTGAGAGGAACAGCTCTGCACATCCCCAGGGCAGGGCAGGGCAGGAGGGGCAGGAGCTGCTCCAGCTGCTGGAGCTGATTGCCCTGAGATTCCCTGGTCAGTCCCTGGGGAGGCAGCTGGGCCCTGCAGCCCATGGAGGGCACGGAGGGCAGAGATGCACCTGCAGCGCCTGGAGGAGCCCGTGCGGGAGCAGGGGGATGCCTGAGCGGAGGCTGTGACCCCATGAGAAACCTGTGCTGGAGCAGGGACCTGGCAGGGACCTGCAAACCCCTGGAGAGGAGCCCACGCTGGAGCAGGGCCCTGCCAGGACTTGTGAGCCCATGGAGGAGCGAGCCACGCTGCAGCAGCTTGTGGAGAACTGCTGTCCGTGGGATGAACTCACCGTGGAGAAGTTCATGGAGAAGTGTCTCCAGAAGGGACCCCTGGCACAGCAGGGCAATGACTCCTCCCCCCGAGCAGCAGGAGAAACAACAGGGGATGAACTGACCAGAGCCCCCATTCCCTGTCTCCTTGCACCCACTGCGGGGGGAGGTAGAGATGGGAAGGAGGGAGGAAAGGGCAGAAGGTGTTTTTAAAGCTTTGTTTTACTTCTCACTATCCTGCCCTGATCCAGATAGCAAAAATTCCATTAATATCTCCAATTTTGAAAATTTTTTGCCCATGATCGCATTTGCTGAGTGATCTGTCGCAGTCCTTAGCTCTACCCATGAAGCCTTCATTCTGTTTTCTCCCTCCTGTCCATCTCTGGAGGGGAGTGAGAGAGCAGCTTTGGTGGGTGCCTGACATCCAGCCAGGGTGAACAGACAACACTTCCTTTCCTTCATTCATTCTTTCTTTCCAGAGGTCACTGTGAAGGGGTTGAGTGGGGCTTTGACGGAGGGAGTGAAGGTGGTGGGGAATGGTGGAGACAGGAGCCACAGGGACATGGGACAGGCATCAGAGGGGCCTGGGCAGCTGGCAGGGGGCACGGACTGTCCCCTGGCCCAGCAGCAGGGGACAGGGGGCACGGCCTGTCCCCCTGGCCCAGCAGCAGGGGACAGGGGGCACGGTCTGTCCCCCTGGCCCAGCAGCAGGGGACAGGGGGCACGGCCTGTCCCCCTGGCCCAGCAGCAGGGGACAGGGGGCACGGCCTGTCCCCCTGGCCCAGCAGCAGGGGACAGGGGGCACGGCCTGTCCCCTGGCCCAGCAGCAGGGGACAGGGGGCACAGCCTGTCCCCCTGGCCCAGCAGCAGCCCCGTGCCCTGCCCAAGGCGCTCCCAGCAGGGGCTGGGCCCCAGAGGCAGGGGGAGACCCCAGTCCCAGGGCAGCGTTTCTGCCCCGTCCCCTGTCCAGCCCAGCCTGCCCTGTGTGCGCAGTGACCGCTGGCACGGGCTGCCCTGGACACTGTGACCTGCTGGGGACACTGAGAGCTGCCCCGCTGTGACACTGCCCTTGGGATTGCACAGGCACCAAACAAACCCCAGCCAGCACCGCCCCGTGTCATGTCCCAGGCACCGGAGAGCATCAGAGCCAGCCCCGCTCCTGGTGATGTCCCAGGTACCAGAGCACATCCCAGCCCCGCTCCTGGTGATGTCCCAGGCACCAGGGCACATCCCAGCCCCGCTCCTGGTGATGTCCCAGGCCCCACAAGTGTCCCAGGTGTGGGAAGAACTCATCACACAGCTCAGCCTTGACCCCAAACCAGCAGAGGCACCACGAAGGGCAGCCCTGCGAGTGCCCCAGTGTGGGAAGAGCTCCGTGCGCTGCTCCAGCTCCATGCCCCACGGGAGGATCTGTGCTGGATGATCCCCAGTGAGCCCCGGTGGGCAGAGCCCTGGTGACCTGTGGTGCTGCTGATCCATGTTGGGAAGACACCCGGCTGGGGGGATCCACATCCTCCTGGCTTCCCGTGGCCTGGATTTTCTTTTCATTTCTCTTTGCCCTTTCAAAACTCTTAAAAGCAGGTAAAAATAAAGATGTTGAGCTAAGACAAGGATGGGGACATGGGGGGGTCTTGCAAGGGATGTGGGGGATGCTGGGTTTGAGGGACTTGGGGGTTCCTGGGAGGGACCTGGGAGTTTCTCAGGGCTTTGGGCACCCCAGGCTGAGCGGCTCCAGTTGCCCTGGGAGACCCTGGTGGAGGTTCTGGGCAGCTGGTCAAGGATCCCCTGCCCTGGAACTGTCCCCATGTGCCCCCATCCCAACGCCTCGTCCACCTGCAGCGGCTGCCCCATTCCTTACTCCCCTTCCATACTCCCCTGGCCCCTGCCTGTTCCCGTGTCCCCCCTGTCCCGTTCCCATCCTGCTCCCATCCCAATCTGGACCCCATTCTTGATCCTTGTACCATATTCCCTGTCCCTGTCCCTGTCCCAGTCCTATTCCCTGTCCCCATTCCTGGTCCCTGTCCCCATTCCCTGTCTCTGTCACCACTCCCAGTCCCTGTCTCCATTCCCATTCCCCATTCCCTGTCCCCATTCCCATTCCCTGTCCCCATTCCCATTCCCTGTCCCCAATCCCAGTGAGACATTAATTTTGAAGAATTAAGAATTTTAGGAAAGTTAAGATGATAGTTAAATTAGATGTTGCTGACTTATCGGAAGTAGATAAATGGGCTTTGTTCATAGTTAACAGTAGCTGGATCTTAGATAAGATATCCAGGATCTATTAACTCATTGCTTGCCAGCTTTATGCTTGGGTAGCTGTGCTTATCATGTGAAACAGAATGTGATCAACAGATTTCAGGGACACAAAAACAGTTGCAGACTTCCCATACTTTAGGAATCCATTAAGCACAGGAAAACGGCAAGGATTCATTTGTCACGTGTGCATGGGAAAGGCAGAAAGGTCAGAACGAGGAAGACTTATTTTACTTCCTCATTTTGGAGACCCCTCCCCAAAAAGGACCCCTGACTCATTTCAGGGAACAGAACTACACATGCTTAATTGCCTTTTTGCCAATTAGCATGTGAAGCGGATCAGAGGAAGTGACAGGGATATGAATATGCATTCATATTTTGTGTATTCAAGACTTCTGTAAATATAAAAGCTTTGTAATACCTGTGATTTTTGCAGTGTGCATTAGGGAATTATCCCAGGTACTGCCCAGCTGTCTCAATAAACATACACTTTCTAACTTTAAACCCGTAGAGAGTTTTTGTCCATCTCAGTTGGATATCGATATTAGATTGATATTCATATTTTAGTAAATCATTGTCCTAAAGAAGTCCTAGTATGTGCATTAACATGTCTTTTCTTAATATTCGAGTAATTATTCTTGCATTGCTTCAAGATAAACTGGTATGATTCAAAGAATATCCACTGAGGTACACATAGAACATTGATTTATCATAAGCAAATTGCAGTTGCAGAGATTTTCACTGACATTCTGCCACTTGTCATCATTTTAAAAGTGAAAAGTCAGCTATTAAAGTCAACAACAAAATTTCTAGCTTCTAACAAAGGGAAAAAAGTATATGGTTTGCACTAGATAAAATATAAATACAGAAAATGTCTCCCAACCAAGTTCCTTGCCCTGATCAAAACATCTCCCAATCAAGTTCTTCGCCCTGAACCTGGCTGATAAAGACAACTATTATCAGTAAATGTGGATGAAACGTTGCATAAGTTAATAGTATTCAAAGTCCATGTTCTGTTCCTATTATTATTTTTATACAAAGAAAAAAGGGGAAAGGGGTTGGATTGAGGGTACACCCTCCTCCCCTCTGAGTCTGTTCTCATGTTTTACAATAAATCCTACAACAGTACAATACAGCTGCCTAAAATATGGACACTGGAAACCACAGACAGCATTACAAATGATCACCTGCCTCATGGACAGTTCATAGATGGATTTGATTTGTTTACAAATTATTTCTCAAGTTTGCAAACAGTTTTTCTGTTTACAGATTGTTTTCTGGGAGTTTGGTTTTTTTCCAAGGGATCAAGTGCTGAAAGGTTGTTTTTTAAAATTGGGTTTTTCTCTAAGGGTTAAATGGGCTCAGGGTTAAATGGCTTTCTGCTTTTAGAGATAAGTTCAATTTGTAACCAAGAAGCATTATGCCTGTGGCCTGAGTTCTCCCCTAACAGTTCTTGGAGGGGAATGCTGCAGCTCCAGTGTAAATTAGATGCACGCTCTCCTCTGTCCCCATGTTGGCAAAGGGCCCTTGCAGATGGGTGACAGAGAACAATACACAGAATTTTATAAAGAAAAGGAGGGTGAGGTGTTCCCATGATTGACAGGGGTCTTGACCAATCAAATATCTCCCAAAACTGCAGGCACCTCACGGGCCAGAACCTGAAGGGGCGTGGAGCTCAAACCAATGAGAGCTTCCAGGCCTGGTCTTTCAAATGCCCTGTGTAAGGGGGGGCTTGGGAAATAAAATCTCTCTGTTGCCCCATCAACTCGGGAGGAGCAGTCTTTGTCTCCTGTGCCCTCGCTGCCCCACGAGACCAAAGAGATGTTCACCAGGGCCCTCCCTGTTTGTGGCCGTCCATTGCCCAGCTGAGCAGACAGCCAGTTGTGTTTGCAGTGAGCTGCCACAGGAAGACACACAGCAGCTGGAGATTTGAATAGCAGGGCTTGGCCAATTCTTTTACTTTCAGAGTGCAAGAAAGACACAAAAGCACAAGGAAACATGGCAGTGTTTCGGTGGAGTCTCTTTGTCCTGTGAAGTTCAGTAGCTGTTGGTGTTTCTGTGCTGCTGCTAATCCCTTCCATGAAAATATTATTCCAGGAAGGAGCAACAACATCTGACACGCGCCAAGTGTTGCCCCCAGTTGCTCCAGGTGCTGCTCCCCACAGACCCTGTAGGACGGAGCACAGCCCCCAGTGCACACCAGCTTTGGCTGCCCTCTGGCAGAGAAGCCCTTTTGGGGCACAGGTTTCTGGGGCAGGAGACGGGCACCGGTGCTGCCAGGGCTCGGGGGAACTCTGCTTGGGCATGGACTGTGCCTCACCTGCTGCTGTCAGCGCTGCCCGGGCCCCAGGGCTCAGAGCAGCATTCCTGCCCTGGCCCACACGTTCCTGGTCTGTGTCCCACGGCCGTGCTTATGATGGCCACCATGTGGGACGTGTCCCGAGGAGGCCGTGCCAGCTTCTGTGGAGGCCCCGTGCCCTTCCCGCCGCGGGTGCGTCGGCAGCTGCGGGGGCTCCTGCTGCTCTGAGCCCGCAGAGCAGGGCAGCGTTTGCTGATGGGCTGAGCCCTTCCTAAAGATCCTGTTGGGCTGTCTGACACACCTGGGGCAAGGCATTCCTTCCACCCTGGGCCACTCTGGGGGGCTGGGGGTGGCCCCAGGGCAGGTGGCAGTGCATGCAAGGGCCCTTTGTGACACGGTGCAGCATGGTCACCGTGGAATGGAACGGGACAGGGGATCCAAGGGCCCTTGGTGACACGGTGCAGCATGGTCACCGTGGAATGGAACGGGACAGGGATTCCAAGGGCCCTTGGTGACACGCTCTGGCAGAGGTGTTGGCAGTTACAAGTTACAGTTACACTCCACAGTGCTCGGTGCACACGACGAGAGAGGACGTGAGAGAGCGGTGCTGTGAGGAGCCCTCGCACAGCCACTTGTTCCTTGCTGACCCGGAGCTTTCCCGAGGTATTACTCCTGCAGGTGAGCTTGTGGCCAGACCAGAGCACTTGGTGACCCCTGGCCTTCCCGAGGCATCTCTTCTGCAGCTGCCCTCGAGGGCAGACCGTGGCATTTGCACCATCCTTGACAGGAGTCTCCTTTCCTTGTGGCTGGAGCCCCCAGGACCAGAGTGCAGGACTTGCTGTCCTGTACCCTTGCCAAGACTTCACTCTTGCAGGTGCCCTCAAGGTACGACTGCAGCACTTGCTGACTCGGACCTTTTCCTTTTCACCTTCTGCAAGCAGCCATGAATCCAGGCAGTGTCGTAGAGCACAGACCTGCGAGCGTGCCCAAGCTGGCCTGGGGGAAGGAGGAGAAAGAAGGCCCTGGAGCTGCCCCAGCACTGCAGCCTGAAGAGGTGGAGCAGTTCCAGCCACGGCAGAAGGGTGAGTGGCAGAGCTGGGCCACAGGGCTGGTGCCTGCAGCCAGCTTGGCCCCATGCCATGCCATGCCATGCCATGCCATGCCATGCCATGCCATCCCATCCCAGCTTCTGGGGCCATGCCCATGGACAGGATGGAATAGGGGCCGGGCAGACACCCACAGCCGTGCTCCGTGCCCTGGGCCGTCACGGGGCTGTCCCTGCCTGGGCAGTGCAGGGCTGGGCTGTGTTCTCCGGCCTCTCCCGCAGCCCCTCAGCTCGGGCTGCGCTCGCTCTTTGCCAGGTGCAGCCGTGCAGCGCACACGAGAGCAGGAACGCAGCCGTGGCCGCTTCCGCAGAACAGCGCAGGTACCTGCAGCCATCCCCACCTGGGCTGGGCCTGCTGGCACTGCTCAGCCCAGCAGCACGCCTGCAGCACTCCTTGGCTTCTTGCCCTTCTCCTACAGCTCGTTTGCAAATTCATCAAGAGAATTCGGCAGGAAGAGACCAGCGCCATGGGCCCTGGGCTCAGAGCCTACTCAGAGCTCTTCGGACATGAGACCAGTGCCGCCCTGCTGGATTTGCTTGTGCAGAGGGGTGTTTCCAGAGCAGAGCAAGTAGGCAGCTGTGGCCAGGCTTCAATTCCCCCATGAGTCACACGGCTTCCCAAGCCACAGTGCTGGGCCCTGTGAGCCTTTGAGGCCATCACATTGTGGTGGGAAGGGAAGCACTTCTCTGGGGACACTGGGAACACTGGTCCCTCTGGCTGCTTTCCAAGTCTCCCTGTGCCTTCTCCAGGTGCCTGCCATGGTGAGGTACATCCACCAGTGGCTCATGGCCAATGATTCTGCAGAGCACAGGCTGGACAACGCCCTGCTGTATCTCACAGAAGCGCAGCCAAATGACGCAGTAATGACACTTCTGCGTGTGTCCCCATCCTGTGACAGGTATGGGGCCCACCTGCCCAGAGGGCTCAGGGCTCACCCCAACCCATCGCCCTGTACAGCCTGTGCCAGGTGTCTGACCCACAGAGAGTCCCAGGGCCCTCTGGCTGCTCCCTCTGCCAGCCCTGGCACGTCAGCCCCCGAGCCTGCTGCCATTCTCCCTCGCTGCCCCACAGGGGCCTGTCCCCACAGGGCTGGGCTGCCTGGCTGCTTCTGGAGAGGGGCAGTGGGTAAAGGCAGAGCCGTCGGTCAACCCAGGCCCCTAGAGATGCCCAGGCCACGGTGCTGTGTCTGAGATCCCCTGAAACAGATCTCTAACCCCACAGAGCTGCCATGGCCATGTGGAAGACCATCATGTGCACGCCCTGGACTGCAGAGCTGGCACAGCAGATACTCCTGGATGTGCTGGGGAGCTGGCCAGAGCACAGCACGTGCACCTCCGATGGGGACAAAACGGGTGTCTTTGTCCTGGCTGTGAGTTTCTGCCAGTGGCCTTTGCTGGCCCCAAGGTCACCTGTCCAGCAGCTCTCCATCCTCCTTCCCCCACTGCATCTCCCTGCCTCAGGGCCTGAAAGCTGGCCTAGGGACAGCTGCAGGGCCACCAGGCCCGCTGCTCCCCCTGTGTCTCTCTGGGCCTCTCCCTGCCACGCTCGGGCCCTGTCACACGAACACCTCGGCACTGAGCGCTGTATTGGGGGGCTTTGTCCTTTGCAGGCAACTGTGGTAATATGGAAGATCCTCCAGGAGCGCTGTGTCCCAGATATAGTGGATGAGCATTTCCCGCAGTTATTTGTGCATCTGCTCTTCCAAGTGTTCTTCAGCACCAAAGAGATGCCAGAGGAGGTGGATACCTTCTGGAAGGGATGCCAGGAAGAACATGGCCTTGCCACCAGCCCCAGCAGGTGCTCTATCCCAGTCCTTCTGTCCCTGCCACACGGCCAGGGCAGGAGCCAGTGCTCCGAGTGTGACCCGGGCTTTGCTCTGCACTCAGGTTTGCAGTGAGGACCCTGAAGTCCCTGCTGTGCCAAATGGACTATGAGGATGTGGTGTTGTCAATGGAACGCAAGCGTGGCTGGGACACGCTGCTCTGTGCTGACACCCACATTTATGCCGTGGGTCTGCTGGCCAGGTGAGACCCCCTTCTCCCCATTGCTCCCGGCATTTGTGTTCTGTGTCTGGGGTATCCCACTCAGTCCCTGTGGCTGTGGGCCAGAGGCACGAGGGACGGCCAAGCAGACTGGGAAAGGCTGGGAGAGGAGGGTGCCCAGTAGCAGCCACATCTCCAAGGGCCCAGGTCCCCCTGCAGGGTGGGGGGTAAAGACAAGAACTGCATCAGTCTGTCCTGGGAGGGGCTTCCCCCCCAGCTCAGGGTCTTAGTGTCATAGGAGCAGGCCCCCAGCTGGGTAATCATTATCACTGACTCCATATATTTCAGAGGTCCAATCAATAATAATTATTATTAAGAAACCCAGTGTTCTTATAGATAGTTATGATATAGATTGATTTAATGGGTTTTCAAGTCTAAACATTATCACCATTAGTTAATTAAAAAATCACGCTTAGGTAGACAAATCTCCGTAACATATTCAGATGTTCACAATACCAGGTGCAGCATGTTAAGATAAGAATGTTTTTTCATTCTTTCCTCTGATCTTCTCAGACTTTCTCAGGCGATGCCTGGGAAGGTTGTCTGTTTCTCTCTGAGGCCAGAGAGCTGCTGCCACATCTTAGTGCCATTTTCCACCTTCCAGGGAGATGCACAATGAATCCATCGATTTGTGTAAAAGCATCTCAGGCTGTCTCCTTGAATTGCTCAGCACAGAGATGCCATACTGGAACTTCCCTGCCATGGCATTCTTTGTGGAGGTGAGTCTGAAGGCCGGCGCTGCCTCCCAGCTCTCTGCCCTCTCGTAGCCGCAGCTGCCTGGGACGGTGCCCACGCCCTGTGCTGCTGCCTGGTCCCCGCCCTGTGCGGTTCTGGGCTCCTGCCGGCCGGGTCCCCTGTCACTGCCCTGTGCCTTTCAGGTCCTGCATTGCCTGGACTTGGGTGCATGTGGTGACAGCATCATGGATCTCTTGTCGACACACTTGCTGAGTGAGTGCACAGAGATGCGCCGCCAGGTTCTGAGGGCCCTCCTCTTGCTCAGGGATAATCCCTCGCTGGTAAGGAGGGGCAGCAGCTGAAGCCGTGCAGGCAGCGTGGGGCTGGGGAACGCAGTCGCTGGAACTTGGCTGGGCTTCAGGCACTGGGGCAGCCGCTCCCAGCTCTCCTGCCTCCCACTTCAGCTGCCCGAGGGCTGTGGGACAGGCCTTTGGCCTCTGGGCCCTGTGGCAGCAGGGTGGCCTTTCACACACCTTTGCTCCGCACAGGCCAAAAGAATGTGGAGCCTGACCGAAAGCCTCGGGGAGCTCCTGCAGGAAAATGATAGTGATGTGGTCAGGATGGCCATTGTTCTAGTTAGTGATTTGTTCCTGGATAATGACGCCCCAATACCCATCCCCATCGCCCTGCAGCTGGCTAAGGTGCTCCTGCCACTCTTTGAACACGTAAGGCTCTGTGCCCTCAGCCACGGCCACTGGCTGCTGCCCAGACACTTGGTGCCCTGTGGAGATGCAGGCCTGCACCAACGTGGGCCAGAATCAGCTGATGCCAAGGTCTTGTTTCCTTCCTGTTACACAGGATGACTGGCATGTGCAGTGGATCTCCATGTTTGTATTTCGAACCTTGCTGTCTACTGCAGAAGAGGAAGGAAAAAAGCTCCTGATGACACAAGTGTGTCACAGCCTGCTCCCACTCTTCTTCCACTGCCATGATGAGAATCAGAGTGTGGCAGAGGTGAGGACTCGCGGGCTGCTGCTGTTCCCCTGGGAGAGGGCTTGGCTGCCTCCTGCCCTGGCACCTAGTAGGCTGGATCCTCCTCCTGGCCCTGGCACAGGGATGCTGATCCTGGGCTGTAGGGCGATTTCCGTGTCTCTACTGCTCTCCAGGCTTCTCAGGAAACCCTCCTTTGTGTGGCCAAATTCCTGAACAGGAGACATCTTGAAAAATCTGTAAAGAAGGAGAAGCTGTGGAAGTTCATTGAGATCCTGGTAAGGAGGGCCGGGAAGCCGCAGCCCCAGCCTGGAGCAGCCCCTGAGCGCGGTGCTCGGTGTGCGGGCTGGCAGCTGTGCCCCTGCCCGCTGCTGCAGCCCGAGGCCGCGCGGGCTCTGCTCCAGGCTCCTGCGGCCCCAGCCGGGTGCCCATGGAGCCCCGGCCCGGGGGGCTGCGGGGCCAACCCTTCCCTCCTGTCGCTCTCTCCAGCTGGCAGAGGACAGCAGCAGCGTGGCCGAGCACCTGCGCCAGGCCCTGCCCTACCTGCAGAGCCCACAGGAGCCCCTGCGAGAGGCGGCCGTCAGGTTCATGGGTGAGCCACGAGCCGGGCCAGGAGGGCGTGTGGGCACAGGGCTGGCGGCGCCGCTGGCAGGGAGCTGTGCCGCTGGGCCTGACAGGCTCTGTGTTCCCAGGGACGGCCGGGTGGCACCTGAGGGGGAGGAAGGAAGAGCTCCAGCTCCTCTCTGAGGGTGAGTGAGGGCAGCGGGCTGCCAGCGGGGGCTGCCGGGGGAGCTGCGAGCCCTGCCCCGGCTGCGGAGGGCTCTGCTCCCTGTGCGGACCAGGGCCGGCGTGGGCAGAGCACACAGAGCTTTCAGGGCACCTGGGGGATTCGTGGCCAGCAGTTTCGGGCTGATCCAGCTGGTCCCTGCTCCCTGCTGGCCATGGCCAGAGCCGGCTGGGATGGCCCTGGCACAGAGTCCCCTCGGGTCCCCTCAGATGTGGGAACTGACCATGGCTCTGTTCCTCTCTCTTTCAGCCCTTGAAGGCCTGACCAATGACATCAGTGACGCCGTCGGAAGCCTGGCAGTTCAGACACTGTACATCCTCCAGGAAGCAGAGAGAGCTCCATATTCCATCTTCAATAACCTGCATGATCGGCTCTGCAGGGCATGGAGGAGACGGCCTCGTCTGTCGGGGCTCGGCTGGCTGCGCTGCTGGAGCTCTGCAGAGAGCTGATTCCAGAGGCTCTGTCTGCTGGGGCCACCTGAGCCAGCAGGAATGTTTTATTTCTTTAACATTGTTCTTTTCTTCTTTTGTTTCTCTTTAGCATGTTAATATAGGATGTGTTGTAATAGACAGACTCCCAGCATCTTTCTTTTGCTGCCCAGGCTCTGCAGGGCCTAGGGGAAGAGGGAGAAAATGGTTCCTGGGCTCAGCAAGATGCCCAGGCTTGCAGGGTTGCAGGGAAAATGGCCAGAAGCCCCTTGGCCTTTGGTGGTTCTGCTGAAGCCTCTGTGCTGCCCACAGAGCAGATGGGCAGAGGCTGGAGCTGTGGAGATCTCTGTGAGAGCAGTGCCTGGAGACGGCCACAAGCCCTGTCCCAGGCAGGAAGCGCCATCCGTGTCCTCCTGCCCGTGTGTTGCTGGCTGGATTGCTGAGGGCTCCCAGGTGCCTCTTGGTGGGGCTCCTCTGGAGCTCCTGTGGGGCTGCGGCGCTGCTGCCGGGAAGGTTGGCTGGGCTGGGGAGACCCTGAGGGGACGGGCCCACGAAGGGATGAGGGGCTGTGGGAGCCCTGACAGGACAAGGCAGTGGGAAGGCACGGGGGGAACGTGTGAGGGAGTGGGTAACGTTGGCTCGGGGAGGAAAGTGGGTTGGAGCCAAAGAGACCACTCACCTCGATGTTCGTGTGGCAAACAGAGCACATTTATTCTCAAGCCCTGGCAGAGCCCAGAGCAGCCTCAGCACCCGCAGAGCCCGGCTGCAAGGAGAGAAACCAGAAAGCCCCGTCAGCTGAAGGCTCCTGTCCCCTTGTCCCAGCCGCCCGCGGTGCCCAGGCCATGCTGGCCGTGCCAGAGCTGTGCCCAGAGCTGCCCATCACTGCTGCCTTTGGGAGCAGAGCAGGAGGGCAGGACATGTGCCCAGCCTGCAGCCAGCCACGGCACCTCCAGCCCTCAGCAGCTGCCCAGAGCAGGACGCTCCTGTGCTCGCTGCCATCTCCCCAGAGCTCTGATCCCACCATCCCCAGCAGACAGGACCCACCTCACGCCATCCCCCGCTGGAAGAAAAGCTGCTCCCAAACGATGCCCTCAGCCTTCTCCAAGGGCACGGCCCATCCACGCCGCAGCTGCTCCCAAGCACGTCCTGATCCAGACCGGATCTCCACCTGGAATGCTTCCTCTAGAAAAACAAACATCAAATTATTGAAAATAGATTACAGACAAAAAGGGGAACAAGAAAAAAGGTCAAAAATCTTATCTCTGTCAGGGCCCTAAGGAATGCCCAACCCCTGCGTGCCAGGGAAAAACCCACCATGGGGGAGGGAATCCCAGGCTTTCTCCCTTCCCTTGCACGGCCCCCATGGTGATCCCAAAGGAAACAAGGGCAGTGGAGCAGCCCAAGCCCTTCCTTGCCTGCAAAGCAAAGCAGCCCCTGCACAGGGTCTGGAGTCCCACCTCTGCTCCCACCATGGGGGTTTGTTTGTGTCAGGCTGGCTGCCCCAGCCCAGCCCCAGCCCGGGGCACGGTGGGTGCTGGGGGCTGTTGGCAGGGCCAGGAGCCCACTCCCATTTCGTACCCACCCCAGCCCATGCCCCCAGCCCTGCCAAAAGCAGCCTGGCAGCTGACTGAAGGATCAGCTGCATCCGCCCCAGCAAAGGGGGAACCTTTGGTTCCCGGCCAGGCTGTGCAATGCCCAAATCTGGGAGCATTCCCCTGTGTGTGGACTCATCTGCAAACTCCCTGTGGAACCTGGCTTTGGAGGAGGTGTCAGAATCAAAGTCCACCATCTTCAGCCTGCCGGTGGTCAGGTGGAGCAAGAGGTTGTCATCCTTGACGTCATCCTCGCTGTCCCCAGCAGCAGCAGCCCCACCTGGAACAGCTTCTCCAGGGGCTCCTTCTCCTTCCCTGGGCCAGACCAGGCTGTCAGGGCTCTGCCCAGGGCCCCAGCCATCCACGAACCATGGCAAGCAAAACCAGGGGGATGGTGGCCCACAGTGCTTTCCACACCAGGTCTCCAGCTCAGCTCCAGCCCATGAGCTGCGTGTTCCCTTCTGCTGACCCCTGCTCAGAGCTACAGGCAGGACAAAATCTGTCTGGTTGGCTTTGCCATTGCTTGCCAAGCGATGTGTGGAGCTGTTACCTGCCAGGCCCCTGGATCCAACTGTGCACTTGGATCTCTCCCATCTTCTAGGGCAGAGGAACACCCTGCACCCAAGGATCACGGAAAATCTCTCCTAAGGATGGCCTATCCAAGGGCTGCATGGACAAACACCTCTTAATGACATCCTGGCACCCTGGGGAGAGAAACCAGCAATCACCAGTCAGCTGGAGAAGTTGCCCCCTGTTCCTGTCCCCAGGCCATGCTGGGTGTGCCCAGAGCTGGGCCTAAACTTCCCCATGGATTCTCTGTTTGGAGGAGAGCAGGAGAGCAGGACATGTGCCACCTCCTCAGCAGCTGCCAGAGCAGGACGCCCACAAGTTGCTGCTGTCTCCCAGCACTGGTATTCCCCCTGTGCCCACAGATGAGGATCCACCTTGAGAGAGCCGTCGTGGGAACAAGATCTTTCCCCAGATATCTCCTGGCCCCTCCTGAATGGGAGCTTCCCCATGACCAGGTGGTGCAGCAGGAGGCCCAGGGACCAGATCGTCGCTGCCTCGCCGTGGTAGCATTGCTGGTGGATCTACTCTGGTGGGCTGTAGGACAGGGTTCCTGTGGAACACAGACACAGTTCATCAGGGGGATGCTGCAGCCTCCAGCACCTGGAGGAGCAGCCCCCGCGCCTCCTCCTCCGGCAGGAACCCCCGCTCCGCCAGGAAACCCGACAGGTCCTGGCACCGCTCCGGATGCCCCAGCACCAGCACAAAGCTGTCGGGGAGCTGAAGCCACTGCAGGAGCTGAATGACACCAGCACAGCCAGAGGAGACCTTGTCCAGCAGCGCGATCTCCAGGGCTGCGCTGGTGCCGTGGGGCTGCGGGAGGAGCACGATGCCGTCAGTGGGGCTGATGCCGTGCCGGGGGTCGGGAACCCCTCAGCCAGCCCGGGATGCTCTGCGCCCTGCGCTGGCCCCACGCCCGCTCTCCCTCCAGGCGTCCTGGCAGCTCCCACCCTGCCGGGCCCGGCTCAGCCCCGCCCGGCACGGCCCGGCTTCTGCCGCTGGCCCGGCTCACTCACCAGCTCACCCTAGTGCTGGTTGCTTTCGCTGCTTTCGCTGCTTTTGCTGCCACTGCAGCCGCTGCAGCTGAAATTCCATGTCCGTGTGTCCCCGTTTCCATGTGTCCCCGTGTCTGTGTGTCCCTGTATCCATCTGTCCCGTGTCCGTGTGTCCCCGTGTCCATGTGTCCCCGTGTCCGTGTGTCGAGTGTCCGTGTGTCCCCGTGTCCGTGTGTCCATATCCATGTGTCCCTGTGTCCGTGTGTCCCGTGTCCGTGTGTCCGCTGCCCGCTCGCCCCCGTGCCCAGCCCCGCGCTCCCCGGGGCAGCTCCTGAGCCTGTCCAAACACGGGAACTTTGCCGTGTCCAGCCCAGACCCAGAGCCTGGACTCCTGCCCAGGGGCACAGGAATCCCCTCGGTCACTGCTGTGCATTGTCCCTGCTGAGGGTCAAACACTCTTGGAGCACATTCCCTCAATGCTGAATTTGTACCTGACCCAAGAACTGCACTTAGTCCCCAGCACTGATCTCCAAAAAGAAAACACCAAAAAACAAAACAAAACAGGGGAAGGCAAACTGTGTGTAGCTCATGGTATTTTACACTGTCTAAAACTTGCCACGTCTTGGATCATAGAAGTGAGATCCACTTGCAATTAGTGGGAAGGAGAAGTAGTGAAAGATAGAAAAGGGTAGCATAAAAATAAACAGAGAAATACATCTTGGATTGTTTCTTTCCATTTTCATTTCATTTCTTAAAAGCTGTTTCAGTTTTCCAAGAACCTTGGCTGGAAGACGAGGAAGCTTTGAGCAGCTTTTGTCACAAGATGTGCCACCAGCTGCAGCTTTTCTTTGCCTTTCCACACCATGTGTGCAGCTTGACTCTTGCAGAAAAGTGGGACAAATAGTTGAAGAACTTTACAATTTGTTCTTTCTTTATCTTGTGGGCTGGGCAGTTGGGCCATTGGTGAGATTTTCACTGTTATTGTTCTACCCTAAGAAACCATGATGGGCTACCAGGAATTGTCAGGGAATGCAAGCCTGACTGAATGCAGAGAAAGAATCTCCAGAGCCTGCAGCCAGAAATGGAGAGCTGTGTGATAATAATTCCAACATCCCCATGGACAGCTGAAAGTGATGTAGAAGATGGAAATGGGCTGACAGAGGGAGTTTGTTTCTGTGTTCAGTTTAGAAGCTTCCACATCTCATGCACTGATATATATCAAGAGTTCAATCAGTTCATGAAAAGCACCAGAACAATCTGGACCTTTCAGGAGATGACTGTAAGAACCTGAAAAGGAGAAATGCAGGCAATGACTTGGTGAGCTTTGTCTGGAAGAAGGGTCACTTTTTCCAAATAATTTCTAATCCATCTCGTCTGCATTTGTCTTTCTGAAAAAGGCCATTTTCATCCCAGATTCCCCATGAAATGGGAACCCTGAGCTTGTGGAAGTGCCTGAAAAATGCCCTGTTCCTCTGCAGGGACACTCGGGCTGAGACAGGTGCCGGAGCCCTCTCTGGGGAAGCCTCCTCCGAGCTGGAATTTGTGCTCTGCTTGGAGAGGAGGAGGGCCGCAGGACATTCCATCTGCGCCGCTGCCCCGCAATGGGCGGGAACGCTGTGGGGAAGGCTGGGGGACACTGGAGCGGGATATGGATGGCACTGGGGGGACTGAGAGGGCCTGGGAATGAACTCAGGTGTATTGGGAGGGACTGGGCTGTACTGGGAGGGACTGGAGGGGTTGAATGGGCTGTTCCCGCCTCCACTGCCTCCCATTGGCCGAGGCTCCTGCCTATCACGGCTCCAACCAATCAGCGTCAGGAATCATGGCTTTGGGAGCGGTGCCTGGAGTCTGCGCCATCTTTTCTTTTGCCTACAACTCCCGTCATGCTCTGCGGCCCCATAGAGCCCCAGTAAAGCCGGGACTACAACGCCCGTCATGCCCCGCGCTCCACAGAACCCCGGTACCGCCCCCATCTGTCCCATCAGTGTCCCCCAGACCCTCCGGGACCCCCAAGTGCCCTCAGCGCCCATTCGGGACCACCAAAATATTACTGGCAAAGTACAAAAGAACAAGAAACTTTGGAAAAGTGTTTAATACAAATCCAATCCAACTTAAATCACTTGTCACAGCTGTAACTTCATTCCGTCAGCCCATTTAGCCTGGAAAGCCCTAAACACTGAAGTTGTTCAGGTACCCACAAATGTTCCATATAAAGAGCATTAGAAGGGGAGGAAAGAGAGAGAGAGACAGGAAGACAGAAGCTCCACAGAAAGACACACATGTGGCTCCCAGCTCCTGGGGCTCCAGTGTGGGTGAGACACAAACCCCAGGAGAAGGCAGAGTCCATAAGAGAGGCTGACATTGTGCTCCTTGGTTTTAAGCCCCTGGACCTTCGTGGGCCTCCCCCCAGTTGGGACTTCTGATATCTCAGGTGTTCAGAGCTGGGTGAGCGCTGTCCCATCTGTGTGACTGATTGACAGCTCAGCCCAAGGTGTCTGGGGACATTGATCTCATCCAGCCTCTGACAGCGACCACGGTGACACTGGGGAACCTCATGGAGCCTCATGGAGCCATGGGTCAAATGTGACAAGGCAGGTCCAAGGACACCCTGGTGACACTGGGGAACCTCATGGAGCCATGGGTCAGTTGTGACACTTTGGGGACCTCGTGGAATCAGAGGGGACCATTGCGAAGCTCCCATGGATCCAAGGGCCCAGGGTGACACTGTGCAGCCCAGAGTGTCACAGAGGAGCCATTGTGACACTGTGGGTCCCCATGGAACCAAGGGAACATGGGACAGGCTGATGCCTTAAGTTTTAGCTTCCATATTTTCCCAATTCTGTCCTGTATCTGTAACTCTAAACTTCATGCAGAGTGTCAGCAAGTTTTCTTACAGTGTAGTCAGACAAAACAATCCTTTTCCTGCCCGAGAACCAAAGACACCGCTGCAGCTTTGGGCCCAAAAAGTGAAAACAACAGCAAATTGAGGAGAGCAGACTGGGAGGGTGGGGCTGCATAATCTGAAGGTGTAATTGGACAATTAACCTCAATATGGAAATGAACCAAATCTTACAAAAGTGTGTAAACGTGTGACCTGGCATCCATCCTGGGTGTACCCTCAGCTAGGCCCTTGTGCTGCCCAGGTGAATCCTTTGAAGGCCTTTCTAATAAATCCCCACTTTACTCCTGTAACACTGTCCAGCCTCTGCTCTAGGTGGCCTCTCAAGGCATCAAGGCCTGGCTGGCTGGGCCACCTGGGGGCCACCTGACAGGTCCAGCTGACCTTGGCATGTCCAGGGCTGCTGCTCATCTGCCCCTGGAGCACTGGGGCTTGGTGCTCTCCTTCCTGTGGAAAGAACTGTCCTTCTCCTCCAGTTGCCCATGGCCAACATTTGGATTCCTCTTCTTAGTTTGCTTCTATGCAAAGATTGTTCCCAGATGAAACCTGCCAGGACAGACAGGTCTGGCTGGCTTGGCCACCCAGGGGCCACCTCTCATCTTCCTGTGAAACACTGGGACCCTGTGCTTTTCTTTCTTATGGGAAAAAAGCACCTTTCACATCCAGGCACCCATGGCCAAAGTTGGGAATCCACCTCCAGGATTCCCTATATCCAAGGATTTCTCTCAGGTGAAAGCTTCCAGGAGAGACAAGTCTGGCTGGCCTTGGTCTCCAAAGAGCTGATTCTTATCTGCCTTTGAAACACTGGGGCTTTGTGCTTTCCTTTATGATGAAAAGAACTCTTCTTCCTGCCCAGGTGCCCATGGCCAGAACTGAGATTCCACCTTCAAAATTCTGAATATCCAAGGATTTCCCCCAGATGAAAGGTGCCAGGAGAGACAGGTCTGGCTCTCTTGGCCTATGGTGACCACCTCTCATCTTCTTCCAAAACACCTGGGCTCCACGATTTTCTTTCCTATGGGAAAAACCATCCATCTTGACCAGATGCCCATGGCCAAAGTTTGGAATCCTCCTCCAGAATTCCCTAGGTCCAAGGATTTCTCAGTGACAAAGCTGCCAGGACAAACAGGTCTGGCTGGCTCGGCCTCCCAGGAGCCTTCTGTCTCTGCTTCTGCCCCTGCAACACTGGGGCTCTGGGCTTTCCTTCCTATGGAAAAGAACCATCCTTCTTAACAATGCAGAAATGGCCAAAACTGGGGTTCCACCTCCCAAATTCCCTATATGCAAGGGTTGCTTTCAGACAAAAAAATACCCGAACAGAGAGGTCTGGCTGCCCTTGGCCTCTGATGGTCACCTTTCATCTGCCCCTGAAACACCAGTGTTCCGTCCTTGTCTTCCTATGGAAAAGAACTGTCCTTCACCTCCAGGCAACCAGGTCTGAAACTGGCATTCCACCTCTAAAATTCCCTATATCCAAGGACAAAATCTGCCAGCACCATCTGATCTGGCTGCCCTTGGCCTCTGGTGGCTGTGGCTCATCTGCCCCTGCAATGCTGGGGCTGGGTTGTTCCCTTCCTGTGGAGACCATGGTGGCACAGTGAGGACCTGGTGGAACCATGGAGTCCATTGGGACTTTGGGGCCATGGTGACACCGCGGAGCTCCATGGAACCCAGAGATCACCATGACTCTGTGGGGCCTTGTGGAACCATGGAGACCATTCCGACCCTTCAGGGCCTGGTGTCACCAAGGGGGCATTGTGACACCTCAGGGCCTCCTGGAAGCAAGGGACCATTGGGACACTGTGGAGCTCCATGGAATGAGGGGAACAAGGAACAGGTCTGGCAGGCTTGGACTCCCAGGGGCCACCTAGCAGGTCTGGTTGATCTTGGAATGTCAAGGGCTGCTTCTCATCTGCCCATGAACCGCTGGGTCTCCATCATTTCCTTGCTATGGAAAAGAACTGTCCCTCTTTTTTGACACCCATGGACAAAATTGGTACTTCCCCTAAAAAATTTCCTGTATGCAAGGGTATCTGCCAGAAAAAGACCTGCCAGCTCTGGCTGGCCTTGGACTCTGGTGGTCGCATCTCAGTTGCCTCAGAAGCACTGGGGCTCTGTGCCTTCCTTCCTGCAGAAAAGAACTGACCCTCTTGTCCAGGGGCCATGGCAGGAACTGGAATGTGGCCGCCAAAATTCCATCTATCCTAGGATTGCTCCCAGACAAAAGCTGCCAGGACAGACAGTTCTGCCTGGCCTTGGCCTCTGGTGATATGAGCAGAAGGTTTTCCTTTGCAAACACCTTGGAGAGGGCCCAGAGATCTCCTGAGCTGGGTTTTTCAGGCCTCAAGGACATAACCCATGTATGGAGGCTGATGTGCCTGGGCTCAGCTGTGAAGAGACTGAGGACAGATCAGGAGTGGTCTGGCAGGGCTTGAAGGGTGGATTTAGAAATGGTGGAGCTTTTCTCCATAGCGGGAATCAGGCAGGGAGAGAAATTATGCCACAAATGCAGCTGGGGAAGTCCAGACTGGACACAGGAGGAGAAAGGAATTTCCCTCCCAGGGCAGGGCTGTGGTGCAACACGTCCCCAGCAGGAGCCTGGAGCAGCCCAAGGCTTTGTGTGGCCAGGCAGGGGCAGCAGGAGGCAGAGCTGCCAGCAAAGGAAGGGCCAGCGAGGTGGGGCAGCCGGGGGTGACGACAGCCTGCAGGGACAGAGGCGCAGGGCAGGGACACCGTGGGACAGCCTGGGCTGCAGAGGGCTCAGGGATGTGCAGCAGCTGCAAGGCCCTGACAGAGCCAACCTGTGCAGCCCTTTGGCCATGGCTGCTGGCCCTGGGCCTGAGGCCACCAGGGGACAAGTGACCCTTGCAGCCCTGGGGCCTCAGTGCCTCCTTGTCCCTGCTCAGCAGCCTGGCAGGGGCCGCCCCATGGTCCTGCCCTTGGCACTGCACATCCCCACATGCCAGTGCCCATCCCGGGAAGAGCCCTGAGCAATGAGGGAGGGACAGGATCTGCCTTGCCAGGGGCTGGGGCTCAGGCCTGGGCCCTTTGCATTCCTGAAACACATCCAGGTTTGCTCAGCACCAGAGACACCTTTCCCTTGCTTGTCCCCAGCTGTCATCAGTGCCTCCAGTGTTCTGCTCTGACTGGAACCTGGGGACACTTTCTCAGTGTCCCTAACAGGGATCTCTTCAAGAAACTTCAATGTTTCAATGTAACTGAGATCTTGAGATTTTTGTGACATTACTGAGGGGGATGTGACATCACAGAGCTGGCTGTGATGTCCCAGAGGAGGGTGTGAGGCCATAGAGCAGACTCTGCCATCATCGAGGGTGGCTCTGTGGCATCAGAGAGTGTTGTAACATCATAGAGCAGGTTGTGACATCACAGAACAGACTGTGACTTCACACAGTGACTTTGTGACATCACAGTCTTCTGTGACAGCACAGCACTGTTGTATGGCATCACAGGGTGACATCATAGAGTTGGCTCTGTGACATCACAGAGGCTGTGTGACAGCACAGACTGGGCTTTGTGACATCACAGGGGCTGTGTGAGGTCACTGGGGAGGTCACTCTGCCCCATTCCCCTCCCAGTTCTCCCAGAGAAGTCCAACTCTGCTCATGCACAGCGGGGTCCCCTATCCCCCCGGGTCCCCCCACCCCCGGTGCCACAGCCTCCCCCAGAGGATGTTCCACGAGATAGACCCCAGAGCCTGACACGGGGACGGGGGCCGGGGCTGTGGGGGTGGGACAGGGGGACAGGGACCCCCCGGCAGCATCCCCGTGTCCCCCAGGGCCAGAGCCTCGGCCAGGGCTCCTTCACCCTGTGACCAACGAGGGCTTGGGAGCGCTGAAAAAATCCCCAGCAAAAACCAAATTTATTATTAAAGTGACAGCAGCACAAAGTTCCTTGGCAAGAGTCACTCTGCTCCTGACTAGACACTTCAGGCACAGCAAGGAAACAAAGCAACAACAAAACCAAACAAAATCCAGGCAATCAAACCAGAAATGAATCGAGAACTGTCTCTCTCTCTGTGTGTGTGTGTGTGTGTGTGTGTGTGTGTGTGTGACAAAAGGGCAGTGAGGGCAAGGATAAAAGGAATATGGCCTAAAAGCTTAACAGAGTTCAAACTTAACAGGACTTAACTTACACCTTAACCTTAAATGATAGCTTCACAGTCACAATTTAGCAAAAGAAAAGAGCTTAACAGTATTTAACCTAACTTATAACCTACAACTTAGCAATTTAACAGAGGAATAACATTTAAAAATATTTAACTCAGCTTATAACTTATATAAAACTTAGCAAAAGGACAACTCTTAGAAGCATTTCACTTAACTTAGACCTTGTGATTTAACCTCACTTACAGGCTTGACTGGCTCAGCTGTCCAAGGCACTTCAAGCCCTCAGGGAGCAGCATTTCTGCCACATTTCCCCAGCAGAGGCACTCCTGTGTGCACACAGACACAGAGAGTCAGTGCAAGGCACCTGTGAGAAATTCCCCTGAGGGCAGGGAAATGCTCCCTGGGGATGCTTTGGCATCTCCCCAGCAGGGAAGGGTTGAGCCTGGAGGAGTGGGGGGATCGGCCCAGGCTCCCTCGTTGTTGGGGATCCCCGAGTGCAGCAAACGGGAGAGTTCCCGGCTTGGAGAGGCCCCACCCAGAGGGAGTCGCTGGCCCAGGAGAGCTCCAAGGGCTCCTTTTGGAGCGCTGTTTGTAGGGCCCCAAGAGAGGGGCTGCAGTCCCAGCCATGTTTCACCCTGGCCGCACTTGGCATCAGCAGCTTTCTTTGCAGGCTGAGAACAGGGATGTTGTGCCACTGAGGGAACAGAAACAGTTCCCAGGGCTGCTCCTAAAGCAGCCAGGAGTGGGCTGGGCAGCAGCAGTGCCTGGAGCAGAGCGTGTTTGTGCTGAGCCCAGGGGCTGCTGGCCAAGGCCGAGGCCAGCGAGCATTTCTCAGCTGGCAGGGCGGCCTGAGAAGGGGAGGGGGGAATGCACCAGCACAGGAACCATGGAACCAAGGGACCATTGTGACGCTGTGGGGCCTGTGAGACCAAGGGACCATTGTGACACTGTGTGGCCTCATGGAACTGTGGAGACCATTATGACACTTTGAGGTTTCATGGGACTAAGGGACCATTGTGACACTGCATGACCCCAGGGAGCCAAAGGTCCATTGTGACACTGGAAGGCCTCATGGAGTCACGGAGACACCATGAAGAGACTTCACAGCCTCATGGAAACACGGGGCCATTGTGACACTGTGAGGCACCATGGAACCAAGGAGACCATTGTGACACTGAGGCGACTCATGGGATCATGGAGACGATTGGGACACTATGAGGCCCCACGGAATAAGCAAAGCATTGTGACACTGGGAGTCCTCACGGCACCAGTGAGACCATTGTGACCCTGGGGGTCCCCACAGAACCAAGAGGACCATGGTGACACTGTGGGGCCTCGTGAAACCAAGAGGCCTTTGTGGCACTGCAGGTCTGCATGGAACCAAAGGTCCATTGTGACACTGCAGGGCCTCGTGTCATCAGTGTTCCATTGTGACCCTGTGGAGCCAAAGGAGACCATTGTGACACTGCAAACCCCAGGGCCGAAATTTCCATTGTGACATTGTGGCCTCATGGAACAAAGGAGTCCCGTGACACTATGGAGCCTGGGGAACCATGAAGATCACTGGGACTGCAAGGCCTCATGGAATCATTGGGACCATTGTGACACTGCAGGGCCTCGTGTCATCATTGTTCCATTGTGACCCTGTGGAGCCAAAGGAGACCATTGTGACACCACAATCCCCAGGGCCGAAAGGTCCATTGTTACATTGTGGCCTCATGGAACAGAGGAGTCCCATGCCATTGTGGGGCCTGGGGAACCACGGAGACCCCTGGGACACTGTGGGGCCCCAAGGAACCAAGGGAACACGGAACAGTTCTGGCTGGTTTGGCCTCCAGGGCCTGCCTGACATCTTGGCACCTGGAGGGTCTCTTCCCATCTGCTATTGAAGCACTGGGGCTCGGGGCTTTCCTTCCTATGGAAAAGAACTCTCCTTCTCCTCTAGGCACACATGGCCTGAATTGGGATTTCACCTCCATTTCCTTATATCCAGGGATTGTTCCCATGGACATATTGCCAGGACAAATCTGGCAGGCAGTTGTTTGGTAAGGGTCACTGCTTATCTGTCCCTAAAACACTGGGGAAGGCTCAATGCTTTCCTTCCTTTGGGAAAGAACTGTCCTGCTTCTCCAGGTGCCCATGGCCGAAATTGGGATTGTCTCCAAAATTCCCTAAATCCAAAGACTGCTCCCAGACAAAATCTGCTATTTCTGAAAAGTCTGGCTGGCCTTGGCCTAGTGAGGCTCTCACCTGCCTTCCAAACAGTGGGGCTCTGTGCTTTCCTTCCTATGGAAAAGAACTGTCTTTCTCCTACAGGTGCCAATGGCCATACTGGGATTTCACCTCCAGCACTGCCTGACAGACTGGAGGAGATTGTTGGCTGGAAACATTTGATGTGTAGGGGAGGAAGGGACAGGTTCAGCCTTGCCCTGCCCTGGAACCCCAGCACTGCCCTGCCCTGGAACCCCAATCCCCCCAGAGCCTCTATCCCAGCCCAGCAGTGTCTGCCAGTCCCTGGCACAGCACAGGCAATGCTCCACAGCCACCTCTGGAGCCCCAGCCCAGCTCCTGAGTGACCAAATGACCCCAAGTCCCACCTGGGGGAAGGCCCAGGAAGACCAAGGGGAATTTAAGGCTGACCACAAGGCAAGCACACATCTTGACTCTACCTCCTCTTGGACTTTCCAGTTGAACACCACTGGAATCCAGGAGCTGGTACCTTTGTGTGCTTCTCTGTATCTATTCTGTCTTTCTCTCTTTCTGTGTCTTAATCTTCTACTTCTCTCCTCTTGAACATTTTGATTAACTTAAAATAGATCAGGCTTAAAGTTGGTGAAGCTGAATCAAGATGCTTTGTGGCTGACAATCCATCAGACTCTGTCCCTACCCCCACCCCACCATTTCCCCCATCCAAGCCCTGGCACTCAGAGCAGCCTTGTGCAAATCTGAGCTCCCTCCAGCCCAGGCTGCACCTGCAGGTTTCAGTTCCTGGGCTCCAACTCCCACCTGCTTTCCTTGGACAAGGAGCTGCCCCAGACACAGAGGGATGTTAATTTCTTGCCAGCCAACAAAGCCAAGGGAAGGCACAGCTCCATCAAATGCAAAAGTCATTCCTCTGCTGTATATTAAATCTGCTTTGCACAGCAGACAGTCTCAGAGCAATGGAAAACTCCTTCTGTGCCCAGCACAGATCCCAAAGTCCCCCCAAACCCTCCCTGCCCCGATTTTGCCCAGATTTGCTCTTTGCATACAGGAGTCACAGGCTGAAGGCAGGAGCTCCCTCCATGCCCAGAGGGAGGGAAAGAGGGAAAGTGGATGAAGAGCTCTCCTGTGCAGAGCCAAGGTCCAAGTGCAGCCCCTGCAGTGGGAACCACAACTCATCAGGTTTGTGTCCTTTGGGCTCAGGGACTGGTGACACTCAGAGGCACAGAAAGGCTTCTTGCCAACAAAGACAAATTGAACATTGGAACAGTTTAATAAACATCACAGCTCTTTCCTCAGCTCCCTGTGATGTCCCAGCAGCATCTGACATGTCCCCTATCCCCAAGGGATTTCTTTACAGGAACAGTTCTAGACAAAGACATAAGAAAGTGTAATTCTGTGATAGATATAAACAAAATTAGGATGCTGATTACTGATATATTAATATGAACTTCAGAAAGACAACTGCCTGAAACTCAAAGCATGAAACCAGTCAGTTGAGAGACACTTGAATGACCAGAGAGCACCTAGAGGAGGAAATCTCGGAACAACAGCTGGTCTAGTGGACAGATATCTTTTGACATGGCTTTTCAACAGAAGAGGTGGAAACAAGTGAAGGAAGCAGGAGACGAAGTAATACACTAAATATTGGTGACACATGAGGACAGGAAGATCAGTTTTTCTTCTCCTTCTGCCATCAGTACACCTCCAGGAAATTCCTGTTCAGGGAGGGAAAATTTTACTGTTTATTAAAAGTACTCAAGTGGCCCAGATAATACTAATTGTGGGAGGTGGCCCTGGGTAGGATTCTCCAGGAATGACACGGGAAACCACAGTGGTATAAGGAAAAGTATTGCCCCTGGATTGCTGCCTTCCCCATGCAGATGAATGTATATCTGTCATGCACTGTACACTCCCCAGTTCATGTCTGTCATTGGCTGTACTATCCCCCCTGTTCTAGAAAGTTCTCTGTTCTCGTTATTCCCAGTGGTTCTCTCTGTAAACCACTCCTTCCCTTTTTCCCTCATTGGCCCAGTTTATGTCACTCTACCCCTGCTCCTCCCTTACACCCCTTCCCTTTGGAGCTTTTATACCCTAGCCACCCCTTCCCTTTCCCAGTTTTATACTCTGGCCCCTCCTTCCTACTCACACTTGTAGCCTGCTTCCCCTGCATGCAGGTGTCTCCCTGCTCCCGTTCCCGTCTCTTTTGTCCTCGTTCTACCCTCCATGAACTCACGTGGACTGCAGCAGCTCAAGAGCCCTTCCGTCTTTTGGTGGAGATTTTATTACGCTGTCCAGGCACCTGTAGATCAGCCAGCAGTGGACTGCACTGGGGGATTTGATCCGAGGCCGCCTGTAATGAATGTCCTTGTATAATATGAAATGTACAAGAATTAAAACCTATGCCCCTTTCCAGGCAGACATCAGCTGTGTGCCCATGGACAGGCAGTGCCACTTGTGCCCTGAGGTGCCAAGCTGGGATTGGATCTCTCCGAGAGAAGCTGAGGGAGAGCAGAGCACCTTGCAAGCTGCAGGTCCCTGCCAGCCCCGCAGGGCTCCTGTGCCATCAACATCTGCTCTGCTCCAGTCTGGAACAGGGCCCAGCACGGTGCCAGGATCATCAGAGAGCTGAGGTGTGTGCTGGAATTCCATGCCCTCCCCATGGCACAGCAGCCCTGCATTTCCCTGCTCCAGCCTTGGTCTCCAGCACAGCCATGGAGGCTCTTTGGGCTCCTGAGTGTTCCTGCAGCCCCAAGGGCAGCTGAGCTCTGCCTTGGGCACAGGCAGCCCTGGCCAGCACAGGCCATGCTCAGCAATTCCTTGTCTGTGCCCGGCCTTGCTGCCAGCCCCAGCAGCGGCTGCGTGGCCCCTCGGTGGCCCTGTGCTGGCCCAGCCATGGTGCCACAGCCCCTGTGCAGCCCAGCCCAGGACAGGAGCACTGCGGCTGGGAACGGCCCCTGTGCCGTGGGGCCCTGGGCAGCCTTGGGGCTCTGTGCCCCATGGCCTCCCTGCTGGGCAGCCTCTGCCAGCTCCTGCAGAGCCCGTGGCACCTGTGGGGCTGCACAGACAGCCCTGCCCGGGCTCTGCCGGCCTCGGGGCCAGCAGAGAGGCGGCCAGGGCTGGCCATGGCCGGGAACAGGCCCTGAGCCCCGCAGGAGGATGGAGCTGGGCCACAGCCAAACTCAGCCCAGGGCAGAGCTGGGCTCAGCAGCCAGGGCTGCCCAGGGCTGGCACAGACAGAGGCTGGCGCTGACAAATGTCCTGGGCCCCTCCCTGCTCTGTCCGTGCCCCAAGGGCACAGAGCAGCCTCCTCTCTGGGGCTCTTGCCTGTTTTCAATGCCTGCCCAGGCGCTGGCCCTGCCCCACACGGCCTGGGCTGAGTCCTGCCCCTGCCCGCTCAGCCAGGCTGAGATGGACACTGATGGTTCCTGTGCCAGGCTCTCCCAGCCCAGCCCAGCTCCCTCCCTTCCCCCATGGTGGGGCTGAGTCCTGGCTGAGCTGCAGCTGCTGCTGTGCCCTTGGCAGGGGCTGAGGCCGTGGGGCAGTGCCCAGAGCAGCCTGGGCTGAGCAGAGCTGTGGGGCCAGAGCCGGCTGGGCTGTGCTGGGGAGAGGCCCTTGGTGCTGCCCAGAGCTCAGGGCAGCTGGCAGAGCTGGCAGGGAGCTGGGCTGGGCTGGGAGAGCCTGGCACAGAAACCATCAGTGTCCATCTCAGCCTGGCTGAGCGGGCAGGGGCAGGAAGAGCATCCAAGGTCCACAAGTTCTCTGTGTGGGAGCTGAGCTTTTGACCCCCTGAGCCCTTCCAAGTGCTGGGGTTGCACCTCCAGCTCCAGAGGAGATGGGAACAGAGACAAATAATTCCTGCTGGATTCTTCATTGTGTTTGCTTATACAGGTGGCCTTGATCCATATGTAGACAAGGTGTTTTGTGTCAGATAACACTGGGAGAGTGATAAGAATAATATTTTTTAGCTGAAAATTATATTTCACACATAGTACACAATGAGGAATAAAAGACACATATGACCAGAAGAGCATCTGAGTTTTTCAGACGACAAGAGACTCATTGACATTCCAGCAGTCAAACTTGCTCAAATACTTTCCTCAGGGCTTCCTTGAGATGAGATGTGACCACCAGAGGCCAAGGCCAGCCAGAGCTGTCTGTCCTGGAAGATTTTGGGTGGGATTACCCTTTCATAAAGGGAATTTTTCAGGGGGAATATCAATTTTGGCCATGAGCACCTGGAAAGATGGATGGTTCTTTTCCATAGGAAGGAAAGCACAGAGCCCCAGTTCTCCAGGGGCTGATGAGAGGCAGCCATCAACATTCCAAGATCAGCTGGACCTGTCAGGTGGCCCTGGGAGGCCAAGCCAGCCAGACCTGTTCCATGTTCCCTTGGTTTCATGGCACTCTGCAGTGTCCCAATGTTCTCCTTGCTTCTGAAGTGTGGCCCCTTCCTTCCATGAGGCCCCCAGGGTGACAATGACCCTTGGGTTCCACAAGGCCCCACAGTGTCACAATGGTCTCACAAAAAGGAAACCACAGAGCCCCTGTGTTTCAGGATCTGATGAATTCTTCAGTCACCGGAGGCCAAGGCCAGCCAGACCTGTCTGTCCTGGCAGGTTTATCTGTGACCAACCCTTGGATATTTGGAATTGTGAATGTAGAATCCCAATTTCAGATATTTGTGCCTGGAGGAGAAGGCCAGTTCTTTTCCATAGGAAGGGAAGCATGGATCCCCTGTGTTTGGAAGGCAGGTGAGAGCCCCCCCTAAGGAGGCCAAGGCCAGCCAGACCTGTCTGTAATGGCAGCTTCTGTGCAGGAGCAATCTTTGACTATAGGACTTCTGGAGGTGGAATCCCAATTTCGGCCATGGACACCTGGCCAAAAGAAGGAGACAGATGAAGAATGAAGAAGAAAGACAATTGTTTTTCATAGGAAGGAAAGAGCTAAGCCCCAGTGTTGCAGGGCAGAATAGGGAGACCACCAGAGGCCAAGGCAAGCCAGAGCAGTCTGTCCTGGCAGCTTTTGTCTGGGAGAAACCCTTGCACGTAGGGAATTTTGGAGGAAAAGTGTCAGTTTTGGCCATGGTTGCATGAGCAGGAGGGACGGTTCTTCTCCACAGGAAGAAAAGCACAGAGCCTAAGTGTTTGAAGGCAGGTGAGAGCCAGCTCTCAGGAAGACAAGGCCAAACACACTTGTTAATGACAGCTTTTGTTTAGGAGCAATCTCTGGATATTGGGAATTTTGGAGGGGGTAATCCCATTTTGGCCATGGATGCTTGAATGAGAAGGGCAGTTCTTTTCCATTGGAAGGAAAGCCCAGAGCCCCAGGGCTCTGTTTCAGGGGTACATGAGAAGAAACCTTCGACATGCCAAGGGCAGTTGGACCAGTCAGGCCAAGCCAGCCAGACCTGTGACCTGTTCCCTTGGATCCATGGGGCCCTGCAGGGTCACACTGGCCCCTTGTTTCCATGGGGCCCTGCAGTGTCACACTGGTGCTGTCATATTGGATCCTTGGTTCCATGAGGCCCAGATGTGTCACGCTGGCCTCTTGTTTCCATGGGGCTCCATAGTGTCACAATGGTCCCTTGCTGTGATCCTTGGTGCCACAGGATCACAATGGACCCTTGGTTCCATGGAGATTCACAGTGTCAGAAGGGTCTCCTTGGCTCCATGGGGCCCTGCAGAGCCCCTTGATTCAACGAGGCCTCAAAGTGTCAGAATGGATTCCAGGATTCCAATGGGCCCCACAATGTCACAATGGACCTTTGGTTCCATGGGGTCCCACACTGTTCCATGAATCCTTAGTTTCATGGGCCCTGTAGCTCCTTGGTTCCATGGTGCCACACAGTGTGACAGCTGCCCCTTGGGCTGCCAACACTCCATAGTGTCACAATGGCCCCTCGGTTCAATGGGGCCTTGTGGTGTCACAATGGCTCAGTGAGGCATTTAGTGTCACAAGAGTGTCCCTGATTCCATGAGTGTTGGAACCCTGGATGCTGAGGATGTTAAACTTGCTGTGCTGAAAGGCACAGACTTGCAAGAGAACACTGCATTTGACCTGAGGTTGTGGAGAAGGCTTCCAAAATTGATTAATAGCACTGGGGTTACAGGTGCGTAGTTGGTTAGAGGTGTATACTACCACAGGGTGGAAAAATTAGAGTTTGGGGTTTCAGAACATAGTAATAAATATGAAGCAAGATGGAGGTTTTAGGGTGGAGACACATTCTTCTTATTTACCTTCTTACATTATTCTTTATGGCTTTGGGTGATATTTTGTGATTGGACAGAAAAGTCCGCATTGCTGACTTCGAGGGATCAGTTATTGGGTCAAAAGGGAAAATAATATAGGTGTCATTTCTTGGTTGGATAGTTTTTAAAGACCTTGTAACAATAAATTATTTGGCCATTTTGTGACTTGCTAATGAAAGACTGCAGAACTCACAGTTGTGAGGCTGCAACACTGATAAGAAACAAGAAGCACCTGAGTCTGAACATGAATTATCGTCTCAGGCACCTAAAATCCTGACCAGGACACAGGTAGAAAAAACAAGCAGAGCACCCACACCTAAGGCCTGGCAGTGTGACAACAGACCATTGGTGTCACTGAGCCCCACAGTGTCACGATGGTCCCCTTGGCCCCACGAGGCTCTGAAGTGCCACAGAGGCCCTTTGGTTTCACAAGGCCTCAAAATGTAGGAATGGTCTCCATGGTTCCATGAGACCCTGCTGGGTCACAATGGACCTTTGGTTCCAGGATGCCCCAGAGTGACACCATGGTGACACAATGGTTCCATTGGACCCTTCATCCCACGGAGACCCACAGTGTTCACTGCAGTCCCCTTGATTCCATGAGGCCCTGCCATGCTCTCATGGCCCCTTGGTTCCAGTGAATCCCAAAGCGTCAGAACAGTCTCCATTGTTCCATGAGGCCCCACAAAGTCACTGTGGTCCCCTTGGTTCCACAGAGCCCCACAGTGTCACAATGGACTCTTGGCTCCATGAGGTGCCACGCTGTGTCACAATGGCTCATGGTTCCATGAGGCCACACAGTTTAACAATGGTCCCTTGGTTCCATGAGGCCTCGCTGTGTCACAATGGACTTGGGGTTCCATGAGCTTTCCTACTGCCAAAAACAGTCTCCCTGGTTCCACAGTGTCACCATGGTCCCGTTGTTCCATGAGGTTCCATGGCAGAACCTTGGTTCCATGGCCACCTTGGTTCCGTGTGACCTTGCAGTGTCACAATGGACCTGTGGTTCCATGAGGCCTTGCTGTGTCAGAATGGCCCCTTGGTTCCAAGAGGTTTCTCAGGGTCACAATGGTCTCCTTGGATCTGTGGTGTCACAATGGACCATTGGTTCAATGTGGCCCCAGTGTGCCAAAATGGATTTTGGCTCCATGGGGTTTCACTGTGTCACCATGGACCCTTTGTTCCATGAGTTTGCAGAGAGTCACAGCTGACTCCTGGGTTCTGTGAGGCCCCATAGTCACCAAATCTCTGAAATATCAGAACAAGACTCCTTAACACTAATTTGCTATTTAAGAGGGGGTCATTTATTCAGGCCTTGGGTCTAGTGAGGGATAACTCCTAACCGTATGTGGACATGTAACTCTACCAGTGTGTTGCTTATACACAGTCACTAAATGTGTATTACAATTTACCCACTGCCATAAAACCCACCCCAAGTTCCCAGTTTTAGTCCTTGCTTTTTCTATCACTGCACCCTTGAGCCAGATGTCTTCGACACTTCCAACTGTCCCTGCTGGAAAAGCAGCTCCTGCACAACTTGTTCCTGTGTTAAAAGTTCCCAGGAATGGTAAAAATGGAATTAACTCTTTGGGTATCAGCCCAAGGCTTTGTGTGGCCAGGCAGGGGCAGCAGGAGGCAGAGCTGCCAGCAAAGGAAGGGCCAGCGAGGTGGGGCAGCCGGGGGTGATGACAGCCTGCAGGGACAGAGGCGCAGGGCAGGGACACCGTGGGACAGCCTGGGCTGCAGAGGGCTCAGGGATGTGCAGCAGCTGCAAGGCCCTGACAGAGCCAACCTGTGCAGCCCTTTGGCCATGGCTGCTGGCCCTGGGCCTGAGGCCACCAGGGGACAAGTGACCCTTGCAGCCCTGGGGCCTCAGTGCCTCCTTGTCCCTGCTCAGCAGCCTGGCAGGGGCCGCCCCATGGTCCTGCCCTTGGCACTGCACATCCCCACATGCCAGTGCCCATCCCGGGAAGAGCCCTGAGCAATGAGGGAGGGACAGGATCTGCCTTGCCAGTGGCTGGGGCTCAGGCCTGGGCCCTTTGAATTCCTGAAACACATCCAGGTTTGCTCAGCACCAGAGCCACCTTTCCCTTGCTTGTCCCCAGCTGTCATCACTGCCTCCAGTGTTCTGCTCTGACTGGAACCTGGGGACACTTTCTCAGTCATTTCCCTCAGTGGGACCCATTAAAACTTCAAGAAACTTTGGAGTTTTAATTTAACTTTGAGTTCTTGAGAAGTTTTTTGAAGACATGCTCAGGGACTGAGTCTGATGGAAACAACACCAAAGCCCTGAGAGGGTCATTAAAGTTTTCCTCTTCCAGTTGTGGAGAAAGATTTCAAAGTGCTTGTAAGAAATACACATTCCTGTTTTAAAGGGTGTATTTTATTACATTTCTCTTTAGATCAGAGGCTATTCAGCATTCTGTGATTGATAGTGAGCCAGGGTCTCCCCTCAGGAGCTCTGGCCTGCTCAGAAAAGCTGTGCCCTGAGCTCTGGCCCAGCGTGGACAACCTTGCTCCACATTGCCCCAGCCCATCCTGTCTGTCCTCACTCACCTGGGACCTGCTGTGCCTGCAGAGCTGGCTGCATCCAGCCTAAGAGGGGCTTTCCCTTTTTCTATGTTTGAAGCAATCTAAAACTCCTGAGTTTCCCCATGAAAACAGACACCCTCCTCAGGTGTGTGCCAGCCCAAGGTGCCACCAAAACCACTCCAGACCGGCTCTGGGCCAGCTGTGACGGTGGATCATCAGCCCCAGCTGCACTGGGCACTGCAAGGGGCTGTGGCCATGGGCACTGCACTGACCCCACTGCTGGGTTTGGCTGCCACGGCAGCCCTGAGAAATTAAACTGTTCTTGGAAACACTGGGGAGGACTGGGACATACTGGGGAACACTGGGAATGCTGTGGGAGACACTGGGACATACTGGGAGTGATGCTGTGGGGGACTGGGACAGCCTGGGAACATGAGGAATGCTGAGGGGGAATCTGGGTGGGCTGGGACACACTGGGACATACTGGGAGTGAAACTGGGAGTGAAACTGGGGGATACTGGCACAAACTAGGGACATTGTGGGGAAGATTGGGCAACACTGGGGCATACTGGGGATGACATTGTAAGGAACTGGGAGGGCCTGGGAATGAACTCAGGTGTATTGGGAGGGACTGGGCTGTACTGGGAGGAGTTGGGGGGGTACTGGGCCGGTACTGGGCTGTACTGGGGATGAACTGGGCTGTACTGGGAGGGACTGGAGGGGTTGAATGGGCTGTTCCCGCCCCCACTGCCTCCCATTGGCCGAGGCTCCCGCCCATCATCACAGCCTCCAACCAATCAGCGCCAGGGATCATGGCTTTGGGGGCGGTGCCTGGAGGCAGCGCCATCTTTTCTTCTGCCTACAACTCCCATCATGCCCCGCAGCCCAATAGAGCCCCATTAGGGCCGGGACTACAACGCCCGTCATGCCCCGCGCTCCACAGAACCCCGGTACCGCCCTCATCTCTCCCATAAGTGCCCCCCAGACCCTCCGGGATCCCCAAGTGCCCTCAGCGCCCATTCGCGACCCCCCAAAAGCGTCCTCGGATCTCCTGAGTGCTCCCAGCCCCACAGATGCCCGGTACAGCCACTTCTGGGAATTCCTCTCCTCTCATTCCCCGTGGCCCCGGAGCCCCTCAGAACACAGTTCCGCGCCTAAAATTCCTGCCGCGCCCTGCGCCCTAAGGAACCCGGTTAAATATCTCCAAGCTCCCCCGAGTGCTCCAGAGCCCCCGAGCACCTCAAGTCGCGGCTCGGATGCAAAAGTGTCTCCCGAGGGCCTTCCCGGATCGCAAACGTCGCGTCCGAGCCACTTCCGGGACTATAGCTCCCATCATGCTCCGCGGCGCACGGCCAGCGCTGTTCCAGCCGTGACTTTATCTCCCGTCATGCACCGCGCCCCACCGAGAGTCGCTGTAGCGGCTTCTAGAACTCCCGTGATGCTCCGCGGCCCCGTTACACCGCATTGTACCCGCGCCTACAACTCCCATCATCCCCCGCGCCCAGCGAGCCCCGCCCGAGCCCCCCGAGTGCTCCCCCGGACCCCGAAGGGCCCCAAATTCCCCTCGCTGACCTCCAGGGCCCCGGACCCCCGAGTGCTCCCCCGGACCCCGAACTGCCCCTCAGGATCCCTGAGTGCCCCTCCAAGCGCCCGCCCGGCTCCCCCAGGGGTCCCCAGACCCTCAAGTTCTCTCTGAATTCCCTCCCCAGACACAAAACTGCCCCAAATGTGCCCAGAAATGTCTCCGTGGGCCCCAAAGTGGATGCTTTTACCCTGTCTGTGAAAATGGTAAAAAATGATGACAAAAATAATAAAAATAAACAAAAATTAGAATAAAGAGGGCAAAATCCATAGCCAATAGTGGTCAATGAATTAATGAAGGGAATTGTGTTACTTAGAACCAATGACCAATAAGTTTTTGGTTGCAAAAAACATATAGAGATTTTTTTTTATACAAGCATTAAAATGAAATAATAAAATATTGAATATTTTTTTTGCATAAGCAAAATAAAATTTTAATTGTTATTAAGCAAAAATTAATTATTTTAAATAATTTAATTAAAATTTAACTAAATATTAATTATGAAAAAAATGCATGATTTTTTAAAAATGTTTGGGGATGTCAGTCCCAGGTGGGCAATATCAGGGGGTAAGGGGCATGTGGTAAATGGATGTGATTCATGCTGAATAAGTTGTTGTCCTAGATTGCAAGGCAAGATGTATTCAATTGCCATCTGTTAGAGGTTGGTTCACTGCATTGTTTATTTTATCTTTTTATTTTCTTCCCTAATAAAGAACTGTTTTTCCTGCTCCCAAATTTTTGCCTCAGAGCCCCCTTAACTTCAAATTTATAGCAATTCAGAGGGAGGGGATCTACATTTTTTTTCCCATTTCAGGGGAGGCTCCTGCCTTCCTTAGCTGACTCCTCTCTCTGCAAACCAAGACAGATTTTGGCACCCAACGTGCAGCTCGAGGGCACAGGAACAAAAAAGGGAATAACAGTTCTTGAGTAATCCAATTTTTGTGTGCTGCTACAGAAACCTCGTTCAGCGGCACCCTGTGCTCCAGCCTGCCCTGGTTTGGGTGGCACGGAACCGTGGCTGCATTTCTCCATTTGCAGGCCCTGATCTAAACACGGCTCCTACAGCCAAGGCTGCTGTGGCTGTTCTCCGGTTTGTTTTATGGGTGAATAAGGGGAAGAATTCATGGATCTTTAACTTCCTCTGGGAAACAGGCACATGGATTCACAGCTGTCACACACTAACTGTGTGCTTTTGGGGTTACTTTAATAATGGCACCTACTGTGAGGAAATGACACCGGGGGAAATTTTCTCCTAAGCCTTTAACCATCTCTTTGGGTCTGCCCCACCAGTTTGTGAAGGGCTCAGGTCCACTCCAAATACCAATGATATCATACAGGGGCTGTGTTGCTGTTAGCCCTGTTCTATTTGGCACAGAGAGACAAGGGAAGATTAACCTGGAAAACCACCCTGACACCCAGCCCAGAACCTGACACGGCCCCAGAGACCAGGGATGCTGCTGCCCCAGAGCCTGACCCTGCCCCACAGCCACCCCAGATATGAACCACCCAGACTGGGTGGGGGTCTGGTGAGGGAGATGCAGGAGATGCTGAAGGAGTGCATTTCCCCAGCTGGTGAGAAGCCCTCCCCCTGCCCCAAAAAAGGAGAGTCTGATGGGGCAGCAGTGGAACCCACAGATGTTACAACTGTCCAGGTTCCAGCTGAGCCACAAAGGCAGCCACAGCCAGCAGCAGTCGCCCCTGTGGAAACAAGGAGGTCTAAGATGGAATCAGAGCACCCAGATAAGGGAAGGCCCTCACAACCCACAGGGGAGCCAGAGGTTGTGATCATCACCGAGTCCCTGATGTACAAAAGTCTCTGTAACCTGCACAAGGACATTGAACGACGGAGACGTGAGGCTTATACAACCTGACTGCTTCAAGTCTGAGACCTCATGGGTACAGGTGTCCAGCTGGATGGTGGTGAGGCAAGGAATTTGGGACCCTTGACCGAGGACTCAGGTATGAATCAGATTTTTGTAAGGGAGCCAGGGTCCCTTTCCCTCTGGGAGCAGATTTTAATGAGTGCCAGAGAGAGGTTTGTCCACAGGGAGAGAATGCAGGAGCACCAGCATAGAACGTGCTGGAAAACCTTGAGGAAGGGATCCAACAGCTGAGGGAAGTGGCAGCATTGGAGGTACTCTTTGGGAGGGATGGACAGCATGATAATGACCCCGACAAGGTCAGGGGCACAGGGCAAATGCTGTGGAGTCTGGCAAGGCTGGGCCCATCTCAGTACACCACCTTCATTGCCACGATTAATGCCGATAACAGCCGAGAGACAGTGGGCTCTGCTGCCAACAGCTGAGAAATTGTGAGAGTATGATCCATGGCCCAGTGCAGGCTCATGGCTCTGCTGTGGGCAAGGAACTCAAAGAGGAGATGAGGGAGATGAGGGAGGAGGTGAGGAGGAACAGTTCCCACATTGCCCCAGTGCAAGTCACAGGCCCCAAAGTCAGAGCCCAACGTTCCCCAGCCAGAGAGAGAGGGTACACCCCACGGGCTGGCCTGGGGTTCTTTCTGCGTGACCATGGGGAAGACATGGGAAGGTGGGATGGGAAACCCATTTCTGTCCTGGCAGCGTGGGTGTGTCAGCTCAAGGAGGGAAGCACTGACCGAGGGAATTCCAGTGAAGTGAAGGCAGCCTCAAACTCCCATGACCGAGCTGCTGAGTATGATTTGTCAGATCACCTTTAAAATACCTCTACCATGTATGCCTAGGAAAGAAATAATAACCAGGGTTAGAGGGGCCCTGTCTCTAGCCAGGGAGAAGCACTGGAAAACTGGATCTTCTGGATGGTATGGATCCGATGGCCTGGCATGTCAGAGTCACAGAAATATGAAGCCTTAGCTGATACTGGTGCACACTGTACCCCAATGCCATCGGGGCATGTGGGGCAGAACCTGTTTCCATTGCTGGGGTGACGGGGGGATCGCAGCAATTGACCCTGTTGGGAGCTGAGGTGAGCCTGGCTGGGAATGAGCAGCAGAAACATCCATTGTGACCGGCCCAGAGGCCCCGTGTGTTCTGGGCATAGACTTCCTCCAGAACGGATGTTACAGAGACCCAAAGGGACTCAGGGGGGCTTTTGGCATAGCTGCTGCAGAGGCAGAGGACATTAAGCAATTGAACACCTTGCCTGGACTGTCAGAGAACCCATCTGCAGTAGGACTCCTGAGGCTGGAAGAGCAACAAGTACCAATTGCCACCTCGACAGTGCACCGCCGGCAGTATTGAACAGATCGGGATGCCGTGATCCCCATCCACAGAATGATCCGTGAGCTGGAGAGCCAAGGGGTGGTCAGCAAAACCCACTCACCCTTCCACAGCCCCATCTGGCCTGTGCACATGTCTGATGGAGAATGGTGATTGACTGTGGACTATTGTGGCTTGAATGATGTGACTCCACTGCTGAGACATGCGGGAACTCCAGCACGAGCTGGAGTCCAAGGCAGCAAAGTGTGAGAACTCAAAATGTCTCTCAGACATTTTTAGACGTTCCAGGTCTTGATCAGAGGCACTCTAGACCCCAGCAGGCAGCTGGAAACAGCTGTGATTTTGAGTTTGAGCCATGGAATGAATTAACAAATTTGAAAATGGAGCAAGCAGTCACAAAAGGTTAGATAGTATAGTAAAAGTAGTTACAAAGTAGAGGGGAAATTTTTTTAGTATTGTACAGGGGGATTTTAGCACATGTACAGGGGGGTTTTTACTTTGTACGTGGGGGTCAGAAGTTCTAAGATGGAGGAAAGTGGGCTGATCCTGTTCTTCCTCCTTCTTCTTCCTTACCTCCATGTTCTCGGTGATGTTGGCACTCACAGATTGGTTTAGAGTAGAAAAGCACTTTGTAATATAGGTAGTAGGTATTGGGGAATAATTGTAAACATGTTATACATAATATATCTTATAAAAGATAGCAGCAGCCCTGGGCAGGGAGAGAGAAGAAGACACCAGAAAGTCAGGGTGTCAGGAGTGTGTGCGTCTCTGCCTGGGCCGCTGATCAAACAGCCGCAGCCCGAGAACACAATCTGTTAGATAACCAGAAATAAACTGTCTTGAGACTGAACAACAAGAGACTGCGGAGTTTTTCTTTGAAAGCATGGGTTGGAGAAGAGACTTTACCACCACACACCAAGCCCGGGGTTCTCACACCAACCTTGCTGATTCTGTGATGCTATGAAACCACCCTTGGAGCAGTTGCAGGAGGAGCCCTGGGCCTCCTCTTCAGAAGCTCCAGCAGCCCACGTCCCTCAGCTTCTCCTCACAGCCCCAAAGCCCATCCTGTCAGTCCTGCAGAGCCTCTGCAACTCCTCCTCACTGCCCAGAACAGGGAGCCCCACAGCCAGACACAGCAGCCCAGATGTGCCCCCCTGGCCTGGGGTGCCTCTGGCAAGGGAGCAGCACCAGGCACTGCAGGAGCCTGCAGACAATTCCTGCAGCACTTGTGGGATGATCCTGCTCCCCAAGGGACGTTCCCATGGTGCCAAGTCAGGAACTGCAATGGGGAGTGGGGCCAGAGAGGAAAGGGCAAACATGAATGGGATGTGTGCAGGGGAGGGAACAGGGTTGGGAAAGAGGAAAAAATTTGTAGAAGGAAGAGGAAAGAAAGCAAAGGGGAAACAAAGGAAATGCTCAGGGCAGTTTGGGGGTGGCTGCCAGGCAGCCCTGGCTCTGAGCAGCAGCGTCTGCAGTGGAACAGGAAACTCCCAGCTGATGGGAACAAACTTTCTGGCTGACTGCAGAGGCCAGGACAAAGCTGAGTGGTTTCCCTGGCATCCCCCAGCCCTTCCTGGCCCCAGGGGCTGATGGCATTTGTGCTGCCTCAGGTTCATGTCCCCACACCAACAGCATGGGGGTGCTCCTGCCTGCTGTGTGCAATGCAAACAGGGACTGCTGAGCCAGTGCTGCCGTGTCTGTGCCTGCAAGGATGCGGCACCTCTGTGAGCTGGGGGAGAGGCCAGGGCTGCAGAGGGGGGATGTTGCTGGCAGCTCCATGAGGACGCTCTGGGACGCTGCCCTGGGCTGTGCAGCGCACTGGGGATGGATCAGCCCCTGCTCTGCTGCTCCTTCCCGTCTCCCCCAGGGCCCTTGCAGAGCACCAGCCATGCTGTTTGCCCCCAGCCTGCCCACGGCCAGCCTGGGGCTGCTCACGGGGGTTTTCTGTGCTGAGCATTGGCCTGGCCGTGTTCTTGAGAGAGCCTGGGCAAGGAGCCTGGAGCCCCCAGGCCTGGCCTGAGGCGTCAGCGCTGCCCCAGCAGTGCCCATGGCCTGTCCCTGCTGCAGCCCCGGCACTGCCACCCCCAGGATTGTGCCCGGCCCCGAGAGCACTCAGGCCCTGCAGCAACACCAGGGCCACCAGGGTAGCGGGGCAGGGCCACGGGAGCAGCACTGGCAGCACCAAGTGCTGCTGCTCCTGGGCACAGCTGCTGTGCCAGCCCTGATCTGCCCCAGCTCTGCACACAGACATTGCTGCTGCAGCTCCAGAGAAGGCAACAAAAGGGCATCTCTGCAGAAAACTCTGCTGGGACATCCTTTAGATCCTTTAAAGCCATTGAGAGCACAGCCCCTCATTGACACAATCTGTGGCCACAGGGAAGGTGGAGAGAAACAAAATGAGAAATGGCACAAGGATGACATTTATTTGTGGACAGCATTAAATGTAAACAAAGAAAAATTACCTCCAAGAGGAAAACAACATGAAGTATCAAAGATGACTTTTATTCAAAGTTATTTGCAGAAATTTGCTAGCAATTTAATATTCCTGAGAACATCCAATCATTAGTGTCCTCACTGCAGCCTTGAGCTCCTGGTTCCTCAGGCTGTAGATGAGGGGGTTCAGGGCTGGAGGCACCACCGAGTACAGAACTGACAGGGCCCGATCCAGGGATGGGGAGGAGATGGAGGGGGGCTTCAGGTAGGCAAACATTACAGTGCTGAGGAACAGGGAGAGCACGGCCAGGTGAGGGAGGCAGGTGGAAAAGGCTTTGTGCCGTCCCTGTTCAGAGGGGATCCTCAGCACAGCCCTGAAGATCTGCACATAGGAGAAAACAATGAACACAAAACAACCAAGTCCGAAACACACACTAAGCACAATGAGCCCAAGTTCCCTGAGGTAGTATTTGGAGCAGGAGAGCTTGAGGACCTGTGGGATTTCACAGAAGAACTGGTCCAGGGCATTGCCATGGCACAGGGGCAGGGAAAATGTATTGGCTGTGTGCAGCAGAGCATTGAGAAAGGCACTGGCCCAGGCAGCTGCTGCCATGTGGGCACAAGCTCTGCTGCCCAGGAGGGTCCCGTAGTGCAGGGGTTTGCAGATGGACACGTAGCGGTCATAGCACATGATGGTCAGGAGATAAAATTCTGCTGAGATGAAAAAGACAAAAAAAAAGAGCTGTGCAGCACATCCTGAGTAGGAGATGTTTCTGGTGTCCCAGAGGGAATTGTGCATGGCTTTGGGGACAGTGGTGCAGATGGAGCCCAGGTCGCTGAGGGCCAGGTTGAGCAGGAAGAAGAACATGGGCGTGTGCAGGTGGTGGCCGCAGGCTACGGCGCTGATGATGAGGCCGTTGCCCAGGAGGGCAGCCAGGGAGATGCCCAGGAAGAGGCAGAAGTGCAGGAGCTGCAGCTGCCGCGTGTCTGCCAGTGCCAGCAGGAGGAAGTGGCTGATGGAGCTGCTGTTGGACATTTACTGTGGCTGCACATGGGCACCTGTTCATGGAGAAAGGACAGGGACAAGTCAGGAGAGGCTGCTTGGAGCCAAACCTGGGCCATTAATTGTAGACTGTCCAACTGAGACCTCACCCATCCTTCTTCCTGCTCTGGGAAAACCTTTGGATGCAATCAGAGCACAATCACACTCCCAGATCACCCTGGGAATAAACCAGACCCTGCCCAGAGCAGAGGGATCCCTGAATGTCTCACCCTCTCCAAAGGTCTCTGGGCAAGGTCTCAGCACCCCCTTGTGCCAAGGACACTCACGGCTCCCTTGGCCAACCCAGCAGCATTTCCTCAGCTGTGGCAGCTCTGCACTTTCCCATGGGACATTCAGGGAACTCCCAGAGGCTCTGGCACAGATCTGCACCCAGGAGGGCAGCTCAGAGCTGAGAAGGGCACAGCAAGGAGATCCCTGGCTGTGCCCATGAGGGGATCTCAGGGAAGGGCTCAGCTCATTCCTCTTTCCCATTGACTGCTTTGCCCACAGCCCCACAGGTCCCAGGGAATCTTGGACACCCCATTCCCATAGACACCCCTACCTGGCAGGAATGGCAAGGGCAGTGCCTGACTCAGCTGCTGCAAATGCCAGAGCCTCCCTGAGAGCCCCAGATAACAGTGACAATATCAGGGGAGTGCAGAAACAAGAGAAGATGTTGTGGGGCTGTGCCTGAGAGGGCAGGGCAGAGACAGCCGGGCACTCAAGACAGCATTCCCGTACCCAGCTGTGCCCGGCACCTCCCACACACCAACAGAGCCCTCCTGCCCCAGCTCTGCTCTGCTCAGCCCCCTCTGCTTCCCTGAGCATCTCCCTGGGCCTGGACATCCCCTCCTGAGAGGTGCCTTGTTCCTGCCAGCGCTCACAGAGCCCATCCCACCCTGTGTGCCTTCGGCCCGGCCCTACAGAAACCTGCCTGTGTGCAGGGCCCTGGCTGGGGCAGGCTCTGTGTGCAGCTGGGCAAGGGCAGCTCAGGAGAGCCCTGCTGGGCCCTGCAGAGGTGATGCTGCTGCTGCCCAGGGCTGAGGAGTGGCTGAAGGCCCTTTGGGAGGCTCCCAGCAGAGAGACTGGCCACCCAAAGTCACAGTTCTGGAGTCTCTGTAAATGTTCAAACATGCCTTTGATGATCCTGTGTGTCCCTTTCAACTAACAATGTTCTGTGATTCTGGGATTACAATTCCTGCTCTGCTTCTCTCATCCCCCTGTTGTCTGTAATCAAAAGAGAAAAAAATCCCTTGCAACAGTGTTAGAACAGTAAAGTAAAAAACAGACCTTTATTGGAAGCTTCCAGGTGTCCCTGTTGGAATGGGGCACACCCAGCCCCTGATTTCAATAATTTATTAAGGTTGATTAATTAGGATATTTAACAGGAACATCCAATGGCAGATTCAGTACCCAGTTACACACCCCTGGCTCAACCCACTGGAGTAAGTCCAGGGTCTTTTTTGTCCCAGTTTTTGTTATCACTGCTCACATTCAAAAGCCAAAATATTCTTCTTGTGGGTTCTTTCCCTGATAAAAAGACTATGTAGCACTTTAAAAATGTATTTAGACAGGTTATAGTTCTAAAATCTAAGACAAGATAAGGAAAGGTACTAGAGTTAATTTAGGACTATAATTACCTTAAGTATATAATAGTAGTTAAATAGAGATAATTAAGAGTCTAATAGAGTTAGGTAAGGATTATAATTTTATAACTAAATAACAGTAATTTACAGAACTATGAATATATGAAAAATATATGAAAAGCAAAAACATTTTTGTCATCATCCCAACTTTCCCATCCTGCTCCAAGAAGGAAATTGAAAACACTCTCAGGAAAGCTCCTGATCTTTACAGCAATCCCAGGCTTACCTTCTTTGGGAAGCGTCCTCTGGAGCTGTGCCCAGGCTGGTCTGGAGCTGGGAGCAGCCCTGCCCCAGCCAGCCCCTCTCAGCAGCAGCACCTGCCCTGCTCAGGGTGGCTCCTTCCCCCCACAGCTCCTGGCCAGCGCTGGGAGCAGCTCCAGGGCCGGCTGAGAGCTGTCCCTGGCAGGCAGCAGAGTCCCTGGCCCAGCACAGCGCCCTGGGCTGCAGGACCCTGCTCTGCAGGACAGCCCAGGGCACCCCTGGCTGCTCTGCACAGGAGATGAGCAGAGAATGCACTCACAGGGTCTGTGGGCATTGGGATGTTCTAGCTTTAGGAGATCTCTCCAGGAGCTGCAGCTGCATTGTCCTGCAGCCAGAGGTTCCTGTGCCAAGGGCTGGCAGTGATTCTGCCCCAGGCACTTCTCAGCCCCTTCCCAGCCCTGACTGATTGAAGCTCTCTGTGCCTCTGTGCTGTGCTCGGGCTGGCTGCAGGCAGTGCCCCAGCCCTGCTGGGCTGGCAGAAGAGCTGCTCAGCAAGAGAAATGTGCTTTTGAAGCTCTGCTTGGTTACCAGGATCACCCTCTGTGCCAGGAGCCCGGCCCAGCTCAGCAGCACAGACACAGCACAAGGACTTTAATGACCCTCTGGGGCTTTGTGCTCAGGCCCTGAACATCAGGCCCTGAGAGGGAGCTGCAGAAACCTCTGGAGAACTCCATGTCCGAATCCAACTCCAAAGTTTCTTGGACTTTTAATGGCTCCCACTGAGGGACACGACTGAGAAAGTGTCCCCAGACCCCAGGCAGAGCAGAGAACTGGAGGCACTGATGCCAGGTGGGGACAAAGAGAAGCCAAGTCTTGGTGCCCTGGGGCACAGCAGGGTCTGTGCCACCAAGGGCTGTGAGGAGACACCTTGTCCTGAGGCCCTGGGGCCTCCTGGCACAGCCCCAGCCAGGCTGGGCACTGTCAGCCCCTGCTCCTGCCCTCAGCATCCCCCCCATGCCCACATCCCAGTGGGGTCAAGGATCTGCTGGAAGGAGTCCCTGGGGAGTCTTGGTCAGGAATGGCCCTGGGGGCTCCTTCATGCTCCCAGGGACTGCAGGTTTTTCAAAGGACTTTGGCTTTTGCTTTTGCCTTGGAGTCTCTAAGAGGTTTCTGCAATTATGGCCTCCAATATTCTGCTGTAATTAGTCCCTGGAGAGGCTTTGTCAGTAACAACACTCAGTGGGACTCATTAATTCTTCAAGGTACTGCAGTTATTTTAAGGTATTTCGTGATTCCCTTTTGATACAGACTCTGTGAGAGATTTGTGCAATCATGACCTCCAATTATCTGCTTTAATGAGTCCCTTGAGAGCATTATACTGACACGCAGGGGGCTCATTAATACTTCGAGATACTCAAGGTTTTTAAGGTACTTTGGATTTTCCTTTCCACACTGAGTCTCTGAGAGTTTTTTGTGCCATCCTGGCCTCCAATTCTCTCCTCCAAGGAGTCCATGAGGAGCCTGTGTTAGGTATGGACCTCAGTGGGTCCCATTAATGCCTTGTGACACTTTGGGTGTTTCCTCTGACTCCGGGAAAGGTTTGTGCAATCTCCTCTCAGGCCCTGAGGTTCCAGGGCTCAGCTCCAAATGCACCACGGGGCTCCTTAGGATCAAGCAAGTTCTAACAAACCATGGCTCTGCCTTGATTTCTCTCTTGTCTGGGGCAGTTCATCAGGAAGTTCCTTTAGATGTTTTGGTTCACCAGTTTGAGATTTCTCGGTCAATGCATTAGTTAGTGTGGTTGGTTCAGTGCTGGTTAATTACCAGTACATTCACTAGAATATACTTACGAATTTCCTGCTCTAAGATCGGATTAGGAGAAAGGCAAAGTGGACTAAAATATTAAGAGGATAAAGAAAAGTTTGTTAACAATAACTAAAAGAAAGAGTAATAAAGATCAGAACAAAACTTTCAGAACAGCTCTCCTCCTCTTCATGCAACCACTTCTTCCTTAGTGACCATTTAAAGAGTCAAAACCTCAAATTTTAAGTCAGTTTACCACGTCTAGGATAGTCTTTCTTCAGTTCACTTAGGGAGAGAAGTTCCTCTTCTTAATGTTATGGAGACTTCTCCACAAGAAACCGTTTATCTTATGGCTTTTCATTTCCATGAATAACAGCTACCTGGAAAGATCTGCAATCATTATGTCCATGCCATTTTTTCACAGTTTTCCCACAGCTGTGTTTAGAGGCCATGTCAATTTATGGGGTATTAGTTTAAAGATCAGCTGTTTAAGAGCAAAAGTTCTCTTCATCTCTTTCTGAAATCATCTCTGGGAACAGAGATCTTCTCATGCTGAGGGCACAGGGTCTCATCACTCTACTCTTTGGCTGTTCAAACTTCTCATGGGATCACAGCTACTGCAACATTTGCTTACTTTAGCATGGAGGCCTTTGCTGAACTAGTCATCTCCCCATACTTTTCAATGCCTTATAGAGAAAAGGAGAGTCTGATGTATCAATGACATCCTTCTCCACAGCTTTAGCAGAGGATTTCAGCCCCAAGATCAAGGCATCCCCTCATCCCTCCTATCTGGGACTCACCTTCCCCTTCAGTTACCTTGGTGTCTTCATGTTGCTCTTCTGTGTGCCTGCCCTGTGTCCTTTTCTCTCACTGGAGGGAGGATGGCAGCAGTGGAAGGGTCAATATCTCCCCTTGGCCTGCAGACGGTTCCATGACCCTGGCCGGACTCGGTGGCCAATTCTAATTTTGGCCATGGTTCCTGAACATGAAGACCAGTTCTTTTCCATAGGAATGAAGGAACAGAGCCCCACTGTTTTAGGGGAAGAAGAGGCCTGACCACCAGAGGACAAGGGCAGCCAGAGCTGCCAGATTTTATTCTGAGAGATGCCCTTGAATATAGGGCATGTTTTAGGCAGAATGTCAGTATTAGCTATGGGCATCTGAAAAGATGGAGAGTTCTTTTCCATAGCAAGAAATGCACAGATCCCCAGTGCTCCAGGAGCTGATGAGAGGCAGCCCTTGACATCCCAACATCAGCCAGACCTGTCAGGTGGCCCCTGGCAGGCCAAGCCAGTCAGACCTGCTCCATGTTCCCTCACTTCCATGGGGCCCCACAGTGTCCCAATGGTCCCTTGCTTCCAGGAGGACCTGAGGTGTCACAATGCCCCCTTGGTGACACCAGGCCCTGAAGGGTCAGAATGGTCTCCATGGTTCCATCAGGCCCCACAGAGTCATAATGGTCTCTGGGTCCATGAAGCCCCACAGTGTCACCATGGCCCCTTGGTTCCATGGGCTCCAGTGGTGCCACAATGATCCCCTTGGTTCCATGAGGTGCCCACAGTGTCACAGTGATCTCTATGGGAAGGAAAGAACCGAGCCCCAGTGTGGCAGGGGCAGCCAGCAGAAGCCAAGGCCAGCTAGATTTGTCAGTACTGTCAGATTTTGTCTGGGAGGAACCCTTGGATATAGGGAATTTTAGAGTTGGAATCCCAATTTCAGACATGAACACTTGGAGGAGAAGGGCTGTTCTTTGCATGGGAAGAAAAGTACAGAACAATGGTGTTTGAGGGGCAGATGAAAGGTGGCCACCAGAGCCCTAAGGCAGCCAGACCTCTCTGTTCTGGTAGCTTTTGTCTGGAAGCAACTCTTGGATATAGGGAATTTGGGAAGTGGAACTGCAAGTATGGCCATTTCTGTGTAGATAAGAAAGACGGTTCTTTTCCATAGGAAGGAAAGAACAGAGCTCCAGTGTTTCAAAAGCAGGTGAGAGGCAGCCCATGTGTTTCAGAAGAGACCAACGGCAGCCAGACCTTTCTGTCCTGGCTGCTTTCACTTGGGAGCATCCTTGAATGTACAGAGTTTTGGACGTGGAATCCCAGTTTTGGCCATGGGCACCTAGACAGGATGAATTATTTTTTCCTATAAGAAAAAGAAGTGTGAAGTCCAAGTGTCCTGGAAGATGATGAGAGGTTGCCCCCATTAGGCCAAGCCAGCCATACCTTGGCACCTTTCATCTAGGGGCTATCCTTGGACACAGGGCATTTTAGAGGGCAAATCTCAATTTTGGCTGTGGGCACCTGGACAGGAAGAAGAGTTCTTTTCATGAGGAAGTAAAGCACAGAGTCTGAATGTTTCAGAGGCACATGAGTGCCAGGCCTCAGAAGCCAAGGCCAGCCAGACATGTCTCTGACCTATCTTAGCAGCTTTTGTCTGGGAGCTATCATTGGATATAGGAAATTCTGGAGGCAGATCCCAAATGTCATCCATGGGTGCATAGTTGAGATGGATGATTTCTTCCCATAAGAAAGAAAAGCACATGGTCCAAGAGTTTCAAAGGCAGATGAGAGATGGTCCCCAGGTGGCCAAGGCAGCCGGACCTGTCTCTCCTGGCAGATTTCATCTAAAAACAATCCTTGCAATATAAGAAAATTTGGAGAAGGAATCCTGGTTTTGGCCCTGGGTCCCTGGAAGAGCAGGACAGTTCTCTCCCATAGAAAGGAAAGTCCAGAGACCCAGTGCTTCAGGGGCAGATGAGAACCACCCCTTGACATGCCAAGGTCAGCCAGACCTGTCAGGTGGTCCCCAGGAGGCCCAGCCAGCCAGACCCGTTCCATGTTCCCTTGGTTCTGTGGGACCCCACAGTGTCACAATGGTCTCCTTGGTTCCATGAAGCCCTGGAGTGTCACAATGTTCCCCTTGCTTCTGCAGTGTCACAATGGCCCTGTGCTTCCATGAGGCCTTGGAATGTCACAATGGCTTCGTGGTTCCACAGAGCCCTGATGTGTCACAATGGCCCCTCGGCTCCATGTGCCCTCGCTGTGTCACAACGGCTCCTCTGTGACACTGCAGCTGCACAAGATCACCATGGACCCTTGGTTCCTTGGGGTCTCTGAGTTCACAATGGTCTCCTTGATTCCATGAGTCAGCCCAGTGTCACCATGGCCCCTTGGTTCCATGAGGTTCTGCAGTGTCACCATGGTCGCTGTCAGAGGCTGGATGAGATCCATGTCCCGAGACACCTTGGGATGCTCGGAATGCCCGTGCGGGGCCGGGGGCGGGTCAGGCCTTGGTTTGTGGTGGGACAGAGCCCCGCCCCCAGCCTGGCCTGGCAGAGCTGTCAATCACACAGCAGGGGCGGTGCTGATTGGCTGAGCTGTTAACCAATCACACACCAGCAGCTGGTGCCTCCCCTGACTCTGATTGGTCAATCACCTGGCAGTCCCACCCCAGGGGCGGGCCCATGGAGGCCCAGGGGGTTAAAAGCCGGAGCACGAGGCCAGCCCATGGTCTGGATCCTGCCTTATCCTGGGGTTCCTCTGTTAGTGACACTGAAACCCCAGCAATTGGTGCCTGTGTGAGTGTCTTTCTATAGATCTTCTGCCTTTCTGATGTTTTCTGTTTCTTCTCCTTCTAATTCTCTTTAGCTGGAACATTTTTGGATAAATTAGTATCTTAAGGGTTAAAGGTTTTTAGGTAAAGTGGAGTAACTTAACCAAGTTAATGCTATGATAAGAGTTTTATGTTGAAGTGGATGTTGTATGAAACCCTTTGCTCAAGCTCTTTGATTGTCTATATTTTGCCAGTAAATTTTTGTGTCATTTTGACCTCTTAGCTCTGTTGGTTAGAGCACAGTGCTGGTATCACAGAAGATGTGGTTTCATTCCCTGTGTGGGCCATTCACTTAAGAGGTGGACTTGACAATCCTGGTGGGTCTCTTCCCACCAAGAATATTCTTTACATCTGGCCATGATGAGAATATCTGGTTGGTGTTTTGAAATGTAAATTTTAAGGAATTTAGAGATTTTAGAGGAGCTAAGACTTTAGTTAGAGATAAGCCATACTAGAGTTAATTAAAATAAATGAGTAGGCCTTGATGAAGTTAAGAGTTAGTAGTTAACTATTAATTGATTGCTTGTCAGCACAATGTTTAATTAGATGGATTTATAATGAAGAATATAGAAACTGACAAATAGGTTTTAGGAACATAAGACAGTTGTGGGGCTCCTCTGTTCTGAAACCAATTGAAGACAAGGAATGGGAGTTTTCGCAAGAGTTAATTTGTCATATTTGCATTAAAAAGGTAGAAAGGTCACAACAAGGAAGACTTCATTTACTTCCTCATTTTGGGACCCCTCCCCATGAAAGGGACCACCGACCCATTTCAAGGAACAAACTACACATGCTTAATAGCTTTTGGAGTGATTAGCATACGAAGCGGGGAATGGGATGTACCAAAATTATGAATATGTATTTGTATTTTGTGTATTCAATACTTGTATAGATAAAAGGACTCTGTAATCACTTGGAAGCTGTGGTGTGTATTTGGGAGCTATCCCGCATACTGCCCGGCGTCAAATAAACATACACTTTCTAACTTTATACTGTTAGTTTTTGTCTGTCACAGTTGGATATCGGTACTAGATCAACATCCTTATTTTTTTAATAAATCAGTTTCTCCTGTGTACCAAACTAAAGTAAAGGAACCTTTGGTGACCCCCAGCATTTCAGTGTTCTGGGGTTTTACAGCCCTGCAGACTCACAATGGCCTCTTGTGTCCATGAGGCCTCACAGTGTCACCCTGGCCCCTTGGTTCCATGAGGATCTGCAGGGTCACACAGGATTGTGACATTTGTCCTTGCTGCCCCTCACATCCCCCTGCCACACAAACAGCCCCGAGCCACCCGTGAGGGACAGGCCCTGCTGTGCCAGGCTGGGCTCAGGGCTTGGTCTTTCTGCTTCCCCCAGCCAGCCCAGGCCTTGCTCAGCATTGCAGTTCCCTGCTCTGAGCCTTGGGCTCCCTGCAATCCTGGCCTCAAGGATCTGCTCTCACCAGTCCCTGAGAGCCTTTGGCAGTCCCTGTCCTCAGTGGGGCCCAGTGATGCTCCAAGGGACTTGGAATTTTGCTTCTGACTCCTTGAGCAGCTTCTTCAGCCTTCTCTCAGTGCTTGAGGGTCCTGGACGGGGGCTCAAATCCACCATGGGGATCAGTAAAATACAGAAAGCCCTCAGGGCTGCTTTGCCTTCATTCAATTGTCTGCAAATCCCCAGGGCTTGTGCAGCTGATTTGAGCCAGTTTGGGGTTCTCTTAAGGAAGAAGATTTCCAAGTGCTCCTCATGACCTTTTTTTCTTCAATCAAAGGATATTTTTTATTATTTCCCTGTTCAGAGAAGAGCTGATAGAAGCATTCCCCGGGTGATCTTGACACTGAAATTCTCCTTAGGAGGTCTAGGCATGTACAAGAATGAGCCCCCTGAGGGCTGACCCTGTTTGGACAAGCTGCTCCTCACCCCCAGCCTCACCATGTCTGACATCGCCCATCTGGCACTGACATCCCTGTGCCCTGCAGCAGAACCTTGTCCCTGAGCTCTGCAGCTCCATGTCCCAGCCCATTGCACCGTGTCCCACCTGCTCTCCTCAGGGCTCTGCCTACACACAGGTCCAGGAGAAGTTTTGCTCTTGGGAAAGAAAGAATGGAAAAGCCTGAGCAGGTTTCCTAAACAACAAACCCCACTCAGGAACCACCTGCTCAGTACAGGCTGCCTGGAATGGTGTCACCTTTCTACAAGGGACAGTGTGACCAGAAATGATCTCTGGAAGCAGAATTCTCTGAGTCTCCCAGATGAATTCTCTGTCCTGGTCCTTTCCCTGGATCCATGTTGCAGATGGAAGCTGCTGGGGCCATCCTCACTTTAACCTCTCTTCGGAATGCACACAGATGTTCCCAGGTGCATTAAGCAGAATTTCCCCAATGTTTCTATAAATCTTTTGTGTCCCCCATGGAACGAAGGGGCCATTTTGGCACTGAGGGGGTGACGTGGAAGCAAGGAGTCAATTGTGACCCTGGGGTCCCATGGAACCAAAAGGCCACGGTGACACAGCAGGGCCACGTGGATCCAGTGGTCCATTGTGACACTGTGGATCCAAGGAGACCATGGAGACACCCCCAGAACCTCATGGAACCAAGGAGTCCATGGTGACCCAGCGGGGCTGCATGGAGCCAAGGGTCCATGGTGACACTGCCCATCCAAGGAGGCCATTTGGACACTGTGGAAGCTCATGGAGCGAGGTGGCCATTGTGACACTGAAGAACTTCATGACACCAAATATCCATGGGGACACAGCAGGGTATCATGGAACCCAGGAACCGCTGTTGGCAGTGCGGAAACTCCTGGAACCAGGGGCCGTGGTAGCACTGCAGAACCAACACAGCTGCTGCACCTTGTCCCCTGCCCTGCACAGCTCTTTGGGAGGCACGGCAGGAGCAGCACCCTGGGAGCCTCAGGAATGCCCCTCTGGGATCCATGGCACACGCTCCCAGGGGCTGGAATTCCAGTTCCCAGCCAGGAAAAGATGTTCCTGCCCTTGAAGGCAAAGCTCTTATGGAAGGGCCAGAAGACAAGCTGAGCAAGATCTTAGAGTGACATTTCACTGCCAGCCTTCATAACTTCACCATTGCTTGTGATAGCTCATGGATTTGGAATGAAATCAGGGCAGGGTCTTTGGTGGGAGCTGCCCTGGGTCAAGGGAGACACTGAGAGAGAAACAGAGCAGGTAAAGAAGACAGGAGAGAAAGGAGGTGTTTTGGTTTGGAAAGACAGTTGTCTGCTAAGAAAGGCAGGAGCCTCCCCTGGAATGGAAAAATGTAGACTCTTTTTTTCTGAATTGTTATACATTTGAAATTAAGGGGGGCTCTCATGTAAAAATATGGGAGCAGGAATAACAGTTTTTTATTAGGGAGGAAAATAAAAAGATAAACATAAATTGCAGTAAACTAAAACAACACTTTCAGAGTCAGAATACAACCTGACACACTGTTGGACAGGGTGTTGGCCGCAGTCCAATTGGAATTGTGGCTGCAGCCCTCCTGGTGTGTTTCTGTTGGAGAAGTGATCCTGTAGAAAAGGGATTCTTCTTCTGAAGAGGCAGTGGAAGAGGCAGCTGTTCCTCTGGGAAATCCAGCACAGAGAAAGCTGTGTTGGTGGGACAGAATCTCAAGACTAGATGCAGGTAGGAATGCTTGGCTCCTCCCTCTGGGCAGAACATCTCACAATGGGATGTTACAGTTCTTATCAGTCATGCAGTGACATTCAATGGTTCATTATCTGTTGAAGCAGATGTCTCCCCTGAGGGAGGATTGATTGTGGAAGAGATAAGGAAAAACTGCCCACTTAACACAGGACAACTGCCATACAGATGGCAAATAGAACACATCTTACTTTTCAGTCTGGGACAGGAGGACACAAACAAAATCAGCTGAGAAGGCAGCACTCTGAAAAGCAAACCAGAACTGACAGAAAATGAATGGGACAGAAATCAGTAATTCTGAAAGTTTTATTTATTATAAAAATAAATCGCACCCAGCTATCCCCACACAATCCTGATCCCACAACCTCAAATTTGGATCTCACTTCTCCTGATCTCCTTCCAACCCCATCTCACCCTGGAGGCTGAGGAATCAAGTAATTTTGGCACTGGACTGAGGTGGGAACCAGCCATTTTGAGGTGGGTTGTAGCTAGTTTGGGGTAAGACTGTGGGGCTTCCTGGGGGATTGAGTCATTTTGAGGTGAAAGAGCAGCCCTCCTTGGATTTTGGAGTGCAAAGATATGGAGAATACTCCCATATATCCCCCAAGAACCCACAAATCCTCCAGAATATGTTCCCAAACAGTAAATTCCACCTCAAATACCTCTTAATTGGTGGGACTTTTGACATCTCTGGTCAATAATAATTTTAGTCATTTTTCATGTGTTTCTAAGTGAAAAAGAGAAATCAGAAGAAAATTAGGGCCAGACCAAAACCAGAGACCCCTTGAGCATCCCCGGGGCACTAGACAAAACAAACTCAGCAGAAATTAAACTTAACCCTACACAAAATGCCTTGAGGAAGATTTGCTCTTCCCACAAGACACTTTTGATGGAAATGCAAATAAATCCCAAACATTAATGAACCAACAACAGAAGCAAATCTGTGGCAATTCCAAATTTCATCAGTTCCAGCACAGCTCCAACTCAGATGCTGGTGGTTCTAAAAAAAGAAACGTGGAAATTTGGCCCAATACAGATTATTAAAAGGAAGGGAAAGGTCTGTGTAGCTGTCACAAAGGTGACAGGGACCAAGAAAATAATGCTTCTCCCCCCAAGCCTGTGAATTCGAGAGTTATTTGGGATTTAGCTACTTGACCTGGGCTTCTTGTAGGACTTTTGGCAGCCTTGTGTTTCTCACCTTGGGGTGAATGATCCTTGTCAGTCTCGCTGCTATAATTTGCTCCCTTTCTTCCAGTGATTTTAACAAAATTAAGAGAGACATGGAAAGAAAGGGAAAAAGGGAGAGACAGCCAGGGAGTGACAGGGACAGAGCTCTCCCCTGGGACAGGGCAAGTGTGTCATTGTCCCCTGTGTGCGTGGCCTTCCCAGGGGTTTTACACCTGAGCCAGTTTGGGTAAGGGGGGTGGTGTTCACCCCCCACCCCAAGCAGGGATTGCCTCACTGTTTCCGGTTACAGTGTCAGATGTAACCAAAAGTGTTTTTAGTCACCATCTCCATAAACTGTTATCAACAGGTGGGGCAGTGTTCTTTATCTCTTCCATGGCTCAGCCCTGATAACGCCCTCCAGGGGCCATCTTCTGTTAATGGGCCATTGAGTGTCACTGCAGGACTGATAAAATTACATCATCCCATTGTGGGATGCTCCACCCAGGGGGAGGAACCAAGCATTCCTACCTGGATATAATCTCACCCTTGCAACACCACGACCACCTTGGCTACTGGATTCCCAGAGGACCAGAGCTGCATAAGCACCACTGGACCTTCAGAGGAAGACCAGACCCTTCTAGAGGATCACAGCTTTGACAGAATCACGTTCATCACTCCAGCTGGACTGCAGCCACCATTTCATCAGACTGCTACCACCACACTGACTATCGGGGTGTCAGGTTATATCCTGACTCTGTCAGATTAAGCCAGTGTTTCTCTATCATTGCCGTGATCTTAATTTTCTTATTAAATTGTCATTCTGGCTTAGACTCTCCCTGGTTTGCCTTGAAACCAGTACAAAACTCACTGTGCTTATCCCTTGTTTTCCTCCCAAAACAGATTTTCCCGTCCCCAACCCTTTGCCAGATGGAAAAGGCTATGAGGAAGAGGAAGATGCCCTGGGACACTGAGGCAGGTGAGGAGGAAGTCAGTGCCCCTTTCTCCCTCTCTCCTGCTCCATCTCCCAGCCCAGCATGGCCCCCAGCTGCAGGACAGCCCCGCTGCCGGTGCCCTCCTGCCGGGGACGCACTGGGGGGATCTCCTTGCCCTTCCCTGTGGCACAGAGGCAAATCCCATCCTCTCCTTGTCCTTCCTACCCCAGAGAAGGAGCTGCGGATGGAGACCAGGAAAGACAAATCCCTGCAGCAGAACCTCATGGAAGAAGCCTTTTTGAGCAACTCCACAGCGCAGGAATCCAACAGGGAGGAAAATCCCTGGAGATCCCACAGGAGGAAGGTCTGCAAGCCCAGCCCAGGATGCTCTGAGGAGGAAAGACCCACCCTGGGCCAGGAAGGTGGGCAGAGCTTCAGCCAGAGCTCAGAGCTGGTGGTGCCTGAGAAGCTTCCTGATGGGGAGAAGCCCTACAGGTGCTTGGAGTGTGGGAATAGCTTCAGGCAGAGCAACAGTCTGAAACGACACCTGATGATCCACACCGGGGAATGGGCCTACGAGTGTGGGGAGTGTGGGAAGGGCTTCAGCTGCAAATCCCACCTTGTCAGGCACTTACACATCCACACTGGGGAGAGGCCCTACAAGTGTGGGGAGTGTGGGAAGGGATTCATCTCCAACTCCCACCTTGTCAGGCACTTACACATCCACACTAGGGAGAGGCCCTACAAGTGTGCAGAGTGTGGGAAGCTATTCAGCTGGAGCTCCGACCTCATCATCCACCAATGCATCCACACTGGGGAGAGGCCCTACGAGTGTCCCCAGTGTGGGAAGAGCTTCACCCGGAGCTCTCACTTGACCAGACACCAACGGAGCCACCAGTAAAGGGAAGTCCTGAAAATTCCCCAGCTGCAGGAAGAGCTTTGTGCACTGCTCCAGCTTCATCCCCCATTGGAAGACCACGTTGGGAAGAGCCCTGGTGATCCATGTTCCCTGTGATCCATGCTGGGAAGACACCTGTCACTTTTCCTGCCCCTACCAATGGCCTGATATGGGATTGAAGGACATGAGGGTCTGGCCATGGCCCTGTCACTACATTCACTCCCACCTCAGGTCATTGCCAGGGACAGCAAAGAGACTCTCTCTCTCTCTTTCCCTGAGGAGAAGGGTTTCCTTTCCATGCAGGAGGAAACACGTGGCCAGGAAGATACAATTGATGGTGATGTAGTTTTCCCTGTAACTAGTTTTTCTTATCCCTTCTGTTGTCAATATTTTTTCTGTTTCTGTTTGTTCCTTATTTTGTTGCTGTTCCCAGTAAATTGTTCTTATCCCAGCTAGGGATCTTTCCCTTTTTTCCCTCAATGGAAGGTGAGAGGGCAACGAGTGCCAGCGGGGTTTTAGTGGGAGCAGGAAATTGAGAAATGCCATTCCTGAGCCCCGGCCTGTGGAAACCGAGCATCCCAGCTGGTGCCAGCCCTGGTGGCCATGGCAGCAGCCTTGGGAGCGGGTCCCTGGCTGGGGCTGAGGGAACCTCTTCACTCTGGTGCCCAGGGACAGGAGTGGAGGGAGCGGCTGCAGCTGAGTCGGGGCAGGCTGAGGTTGGATCTCAGGAAAAGGTTTTTGCCCAGAGGCTGCTGAGGCACTGCCCAGGCTCCCCAGAGAAGGGTCCCAGCTCCAGGGCTCTCTGAGCTCCAGCAGCGTTTGGACAGCGCTGCCAGGCCCAGGCTGGCAGTGTTGGGGTGTCCTGTGCAGGGCCAGCAGTTGGACTCGAGGATCCTGATGGGTCCCTCCCAGCTCAGCCAATTCTGTGGTTCTGGATCCATGACCCTGGGGATGGGAGTGCCAATGGTTGCCATGGCAACGGGCTCCAGGCCTGAGCTGGTGTCCATGGCAACCACCCCTGGCATGGGGTCTCCATGGAGCTGTCCAGGGACTGACCATAGCAACAGGAGCTGGGGATGGTTGCCATGGAAACTGACCATAGCAACAGGGGCTGGGGATGGTTGCCATGGAAACTGACCATAGAAAAAGGGTTTCCTGGTGATGGTTGCCATGGAAACTGACCATAGCAACAGGGGCTGGGGATGGTTGCCATGGAAACTGACCATAGAAAAAGGGTTTCCGTGTGATGGTTGCCATGGAAACTGACCATAGCAACAGGGTTTCCTGGTGATGGTTGCCTCCTTAGAATGAGATTTGTCACTGGACATCAGAGGGGTTCCATGGGGACTTTCCAAGAGTCTCCAGGCTGTTTAAGAGCTGGAATGTCACACACAGAGACAGGGGCTCCATGGAGCCCTCCCAAGGGTTTATGGGGATGACAAAGAGCCGTGTGGTCAGAGGCATTCACAGCCATTCCATGGTGACTTCCCAGGGCACCTTGGGCTGCAAAGGCACCTATCTGTCACAGACACTCACGGGGGCTCCACAGTGACATCCCAGGTGTCCCCAGGCTGCCAAAGAGCCAGGATGTCACACACACTCCTGTCATGTGCAGAGTGGGAGCTTCAGGCAAAAGCTTTATTGCTTTATTGGAGAAACTCCTGCTGAGTCATGAGATGGAGACACCTAGCAGCCACCATGGGTTCTAAAAGCCCTGAAGAGCCTCCTGACTTCTAAAATTCCTTTTAAGAGAAGAGACTGGGAGTGACTGGATCCAATCCCGGCCCCAGAATTTGTCAAAGGTTAATGAATAAACGATTGGATGGGTAGAATTGAACAATTTGTCAATGCAATTGGTCCCACAGGATTAATGATGGAATACCAGATATATTTACATAAATACAATCTGATCATGATTAGACAATAAGCTCTTAACCAGAGTTATTTACTCCACAGTCCAGAAGCTACAACACCTATAGGATATTCTGCTCTATGAAGCAATTTTGAAGTCAGCAGGGCCTTGCTGGAGTGGTTTGAGCCCATTGCAGGCAGAGCCTCCTGCTCCAGCAGGAACTGCGTTTCCTGTGCCAGGAGCAGGGCAGGTCCCGCTGCAGGAACAGCCCCAGGCCAGCCCCAGCACAGGGAAGGCCTCGGGCACAAGGGCAGAGTGCCGTGCTGGGAGCTGTGCCAGGGACAGCCCGAGGCACCAAAGGCACCTTGGCAGCAGCAGCTGTTTGCAGGGCATGGCCAGAAGCCTCCCTTGGCAACCCGGCCTGGTGGCCAGCGCTGCAGAGCTGCTGCCTCAGGGCTCATTTCTGGCTGGGCTCTGAAAAGCCACTTCTGCTCCAGGACCCTGGCTGGGAAGCCATTGGCCCAGCACCTTGGGGACAAGATATTAACAACAAAACTCTTCATGCCAGCAGAGACAAGGCAGGGGAAGAGGAAAGGGGAGAGCCAGGCCCAGGTGACAGGGCTGCCATGGTGATGGCTGTGAGGTCACTGCCCTGCAGCAGCCTGGCTGCCCTCAGCAGACGTTCTGGCCAGAAGTGTTGTGAGGGCACCCAGCACATCCGAGAACCCACACAACAGGAATTCCATCCTTGGGGAGGGGATTTCACTGGGTCAGGTTGCACACACGCCCTGATTTTGGAGCATTCCTGGGATGGGAAATCCACTTCTCTGGAAAAACAGTTGCCGTTTTGTGCCACTCTCATCACTGTAAAATATTTCCTCCTTCTAACAAATTTAAATCCACTCTCATTCAGTTTAGAGATATTGACCATTGTTCTGTCACTGCTAGACTTGGGAGAAAATAACTTTGATAACTATTTTTCCATTTTCACAGATCCTGGGGAGGACCCAAATATCTCCCAAGATGGGGTTTGAAAGCTTCATCACATAACGAGCAGGTAGAGGCTGCAGGCTCTGGGTTCAGTTGTATGCAGACTGAGGACAGAACAGGAGTAGCCTGGGAAGGATTGAAGGGTGGTTCCACAGATCCTGGAGTTTCATTTCATTGTATAAAACAGCCAGAGAAAGAAATAATGGCACCAAAGGTGTAGAGTGCCCCTGCCCAATGAGGTGGGAATTCTACCCAGACACAGCATCTGGCGAGAGCGTGACTTAAAGAAGTTTCCACCCCTCCACGCTGTGGGGTGTGCCCCTGAAAGCCCGGGAAAAGACACTCCACCCTATCTGATCAAATGAGGAATGGCCCCAGAATGTTCTTCGTTTTCTCTACCCTTATTGGCTTAAATTGTGCTGCAATGTCCCCACTGTAGTTTTTTCCATTGATTGTCCTCCTCAATCCACCCCTTTGCAGTCTCCCACTCCTCTTAATATTGGACCTTGATCCTAAACTCCACCCCTACCCTGTAATATAAAAGTCTTGACCTTACCACCTCGTTTCTTGTGTATGTCCCTGGGAAAATGAAGAATCCTCAGTTTTCTAAACCAAGACCTGTCCTGTTGCCATTCTTTCTCTGTTGGTCATTGGTGCCTGCCTGAGGTCTGAGACTCTGGGGCCTGGGGCAGTTGTTGTGCCCTTTGCTGCGGCGGAACACAACAGTGCTTTCCTCCCTATGGAAAAAAGAACCGTCCTTATCTATGCAGAAATTGTGGGAATTGGGCTTCCAACTCCCGAATTCCCTATATCCAAGTGTTGCTTTCAGACAAAAGCTACCAGGAAAGAGAGGTCTGTCTGCCCTTGGCCCCTGGTGGCCGCCTTTCATCTGCCCCTCTAACGCTGGTGTTCCATGCTTTCCTTCCTATGGAAAGAACCATCCTCCTCCAAGTGTCCATGTCTAAAATTGGGATTCCACCTATAAAATTCCCTATATCCAAGGGTTGCTTCCAGACAAAATCTGCCAGTACCATCAAGCCTGGCTGGCCTTGGCCTCTGGTGGCTGCCCCTGCCACACTGGGGCTCGGTTTCTTCCTTCCCATGGAGATCACTGTGACACTGTGGGCACCTCATGGAACCAAGGGGATCATTGTGGCACCACGAGAGCGCATGGAACCGAGGGGCCATGGTGACACCATGGGGCTTCATGGACCCAGAGACCATTATGACTCTGTGGGGCCTGATGGAACCATGGAGACCATTGGGACCCTTCAGGGCCTGGTGTCACCAAGGGGATATTGTGACACCTCAGGGCCTCCTGGAAGCAAGGGACCATTTGGACACAGTGGGGCCCCATGGAAGTGAGGGAACATGGAACAGGTCTGGCTGGCTTGGCCTGCCAAGGGCCACCTGACGGGTCTGGCTGACCTTGAGATGTCAAGGGCTGGCTCTCATCAGCTCCTGGAGCAAAGGGTCTCCCTGCTTTCCTTGCTATGGAAAAGAACTTTCCCTCTCTTAACATTACCATTGTCAAAATTGGTACTCTCCATAAAAAATTTCCTATATGCAAGGTATCTTGCAGAAAAAAACCTGCCAGTTCTGGCTGGCCATGTCCTCTGGTGATCATCTCTCATCCAGCCGGGGAAACACTGGGGCTCTGTTCCTCTATTCCTATGGAAAAGAACGGGGTCTTCATGTCCAGGGACCATGGCCAAAATTAGAATTTGGCCTCCCACATTCTGTATATTCAAGGATTTCTCCCAGAAAAAAGTAGACAGGCCAGACAGCTCAGGCTGGTCCTATGCCCTGATAATTTTTTTAGACTATGAGCTGAATGTTTTCATTTGAAAACACCTTGGAGAGGGCCCAGAGATCTCCCAAGAGGGATTTTGAGGCCTCAGGCACATGACCACTACATATGGACAAAGGAGCTCTGTGCTCTGTGCTGCTGTGGTGGTTTTGCAACACAGAAGTGATGTACTGAGAGAAGCTGCTAGCAGTTTCCTCCATGTCCAACAAAAACCAATCAGTAATTAGCTCTGAGAGCTGACAGTCTGTTAAAGCACTAAGGAAGCTGCAGACGCCTCTGTGCAGACACAAGTTAGAGATGAGAAAGCCTGGCTGGGTCTCTCTCCCTTCTGGCCCCACAGAGGTGCTGAGGCCGGCCCAGCCCCGTCTCGGCCATGGGGCCGGGCGGCTCCTGCCGTGGGGCCGGGCCCCTTCCCAGGGAGCCGCCAGGCGCCATCGGCTGCCGGGCAGGGCAGGGGAGGCCGCGGGGCCGAGGCCGGGCCGTGGCTGCGGGTGCTGACATCTGGCCCTGCCGAGCCCTGCCCCACCGCCAGCCCGGGCCCGGCCAGGATCCGCCGGGCCCCAGGAGCAGCCCCGGGCCGGGCCGGCTCGGCCAAGGCTCTGCCGCCCTTGGGCTTCGCCCGCAGCCGGCGGGCAGGGCAGGAGAAGCCATCGGCCCCGGCCGTGCTGCTGCTGGGCTCTGGCCTGGCTGCTGAGATCCTGGCCCTGCCCCAGCGCGGCCCAGCCTGACACAGCCCCAGCGCAGCCGCTGCAGAAACCTCCATGGCAAAACAGCTCCGGCCGCAAGCACCGAGCCCGGCCGGGCTCACGGAACCATCTGCAGCCCCGGGAGATATTGACTCTGCCAGTGCTGCCATCCTCCCTCCTGTGAGAGAAAAGGACACAGGGCAGGCACACAGAGGAGCAACATGGACACACCGAGGGCAGGGAAGAGGAAGTTGAGTCCCAGATGGGAGGGATGAGGAGATGCCTTGGTCTTGGGTCTGAAATCCTCTGCTAAAGCTGTGGAGAAAGATGTCATTGATATATCAGACTCTATGTTTCCCTATAAGGCATTGAAAACATGGAGAGATTACTTGTTTCAGCAAAGGCCTCCATGCTAAAGTAAGCAAATGTTGCAGTAGCTGTGATCCCATGAGAGGTTTGATCAGAGAAAGGGAGAACACTGATGAGACCCTGTGCCCTCAGGGAGAGAAGAAGACCTCTGTTCCCAGAGATGATGATGATTTCAGTAAGAGATGAAGAGAGCCTTTGCTCTTAAACAGCTCATCTCGAAATTAATACCCCATAAGCTGACAAGGGCCATAAGCACATCTGTGGGAAAAGATGGGAGGGAGTTCATGATTGCAGATTTCTCCAGGCAGCCGCTATTTGTGGGAATGAAAAGCCATGAGATAACTGTTTTCTTGTGGAGAAGTGTCCATAACATTAACAAGAGGAACTTCTCTGCCTAAGTGCAGTGAAGAAAGACTATTTTAGAGGTGGTAAACTGACTGAAAATTTTAGGTTTTGTCTCTTTACATTGTCAGGTTGTATGGAGAGAGGAAGTGTTCTGAAAATTTTGTTCTGATTCTTATTACTCTTTCTTTAGTTATTGTTAATACAATTTTATTTATACCCTTTTAAAGTTTTGAGCCGACTTTGCCTTTTTCCTAATCCTATCTCACAGCAGGAAATGAGTAAGTATATTCTAGTGAGTGCACTGGTAATTAGCCAGCAATGAACCCACCACACTAATTGAAGCATTGGCTGAGAAATCTAAAAATGATGAACCAAAACCACTACAGAAACTTCCTGACAAACTGCACAAGAGCAAAGAAAATTTAGGCAGACCCATGGTTTGTCAGGTCATACTTGATCCTAATGAGCCCTGTTCTGCATTTGGAGCTGAGCCCTGGAACCTCAGGGCCTGAGAGGAGATTGCACAAACCTTTCCCGGAATCAAAGTCGAAGGAAAACCCCAAAGTGGTTGTAGTCTAAAGCATTAATGGGAACCACAAAGGTCCATCTATACCACAGGCTCTTCATGGAGTCCTTGGAGGAGAGAACTGAAGGCCAGGATGGCACACAAACCTCTCAGAGACTGAAAATGGCACAAAGAACTCTCACTGTGGAAAGGAAAATCCAAAGTACCTTGCAAAAGTTAAGAATCTCAAAGTATTAATGAGCCCCACTGAGTGTAAGTACAAAGCTCTCAAGGGACTCATTAAAGCAGATAATTGGGGCCATGATTGCACAAACCTCTCACAGAGTCTGTAGCAAAAGGGGAACACCAAGAACCTTAAAAGAACTGAAGTACCTTGAAGCATTAATGAGCCCCAATGATTGTTGTTTCTCACAAAGCATCTCCAGGGACTAATTACAGCAGATAATTGGAGGCCATGATTTCACAAGGCTCTCAGAGACTCCAAGGCAAAAGCAAAAGCCAAAGTCCTTTGAAAAACCTGCAGTCCCTGGGAGCATGAAGGAGCCCCGAGGGCCATTCCTGACCAAGGCTCCCCAGGGACTCCTTCCAGCAGATCCTTGAGGCCACTGGGATGTGGGCATGGGGGGGATGCTGAGGGCAGGACCAGGGGCTGACAGTGCCCAGCCTGGCTGGGGCTGTCCAGGAGGCCCCAGGGCCTCAGGACAAGGTGTCTCCTCACAGCCCGTGGTGGCACAGACCCTGCTGTGCCCCAGGGCACCAAGACTTGGCTCCTCTTTGTCCCCACCTGGCATCAGTGCCTCCAGTTCTCTGATCTGCCTGGAGCCTGGGGACACTTTCTCAGTCATGTCCCTCAGTGGGACCCATTAGAAGTCTAAGATACTTTGGAATTGGATTCTGACTTGGAGTTCTGGAGAGGTTTCTGCAGCTCCCTCTCAGGGCCTGATGTTCAGGGCTGAGCACAAAGCCCCAGAGGGTCATTAAAGTCCTTGTGCTGTGTCTGTGCTGCTGAGCTGTGCTGGGCTCCTGGCACAGAGGGTGATCCTGGTAACCAAGCAGAGCTTCAAAAGCACATTTCTCTTGCTGAGCAGCTCTTCTCCCAGCCCAGCAGGGCTGGGGCACTGCCTGCAGCCAGCCCGGGCACAGCACAGAGGCACAGAGAGCTTCAATCAGTCAGGGCTGGGAAGGGGCTGAGAAGTGCCTGGGGCAGAATCACTGCCAGCCCTTGGCACAGGAACCTCTGGCTGCAGGACAATGCAGCTGCAGCTCCTGGAGAGATCTCCTAAAGCTGGAACATCCCAATGCCCACAGACCCTGTGAGTGCATTCTCTGCTCATCTCTGTGCAGAGCAGCCAGGGGTGCCCAGGGCTGTCCTGCAGAGCAGGGTCCTGCAGCCCAGGGCGCTGTGCTGGGCCAGGGACTCTGCTGCCTGCCAGGGACAGCTCTCAGCCGGCCCTGGAGCTGCTCCCAGCGCTGGGGGACAAGATCTGGGGGGAAGGAGATAGCTGGTAAGTCTTGCAATGTTCTCCTTGTGTGGTGAGGATGCTGCATTGTTCAGGACTGTTCCCAGCATGGCATTTAACTCCAGAACTTTTCCAAATAGATTATACAGGGAGCATAGCAAGACAGGAACTGCATAAATGGGAAATTTCTGCTTTCTTATGTACTAATCTTTGTTGCCTGGATGGGGAATTCCCCATAGATATGCATCTCTCAGTTCATATTGATAAAAAGAAAAGTTTTTTTTTCACATCTAAATAAACCAGGCAGTAACAGAATTCAGCACAGGGCCCCTTAGATGCAGCATCTTTGTGCTTTTTCCAGCCTGCTCAGGATTGCTCTGATGTTGCCATCAGAGCTTGCAGAGTTGAGCTGCTCCTAGGCAGTGCCTGAGCTGGGAGGGGTCTGCAGGGTAAAGCTGAGCCCCCAGGGCTTGGTTGGGCACAGGGAAGCAGCTGCTGGCAGGGACAGCTCCAGGCAGCAGAGCCCTGGGAAGGCAGTGGGGGGAAGATGCCCCTAAGCTGTGCTGGGATATTTAAAGTGCTGTCCACACCCAACTATTCCATAATTATTTTTCTTATAGATTCCCATG